>NC_044030.1:83325374-83972249 GCF_900496995.4 Aquila chrysaetos chrysaetos | reverse complement strand
GCTTGAAGACCCTGTAGCCATTCATCCTGCATAGCCGGTATACTGTGGGTGAAAATCCCCCTTCCTCTTCTGTCAGGCAGTGCTTGGAAAGATCTCAAAATTATTCAAAATCCCATGGCAGTTTTGAAAGATAACTGTGACTAACTTATGTAACTGGTCCATTTTTGGGGGAAAGCTGCAGTTTGCCATCCCGACCCTCCTTCAGCAGCTGGAGTTGAAGGGTAGAAGAGCTGTGTGTGTCTGGCACGCCACAGCGTTGCAGGGCTGCCTTGCAAATACTGCCTATTTCTTACAGAGAGGTTGAGTACTGTAAGCTGTTCCCCACCCAATCTGATTTTTTTATCTGTTTTAATGAGAAACGGGAACTTTAAAATTGGGTGTTAATAACAGCTAGAAGTCAGCTTCTCAAATCTTGTTACAATTTCCCTATTTTTGTTTTTTTGATTTGCAAAAGATGTTTTGGCAGGCAGGTCAGGAAAATTCAGGCTAGAAACGGTGAGCCAGATTCTTCTTTCGTTTACTCTTAAATATATATGCAGAATAACTCTGCAAATATTGGTGCAACGACTGTAGATTTACAGTACTTCGTAGAGGGTTGAAAACAGCCCAACGTTTCTTACATGTAGCAGATTGGATGGTTGTGTAGTCTTTACAGGGATAAGTGGTAAAGCATTGGATCCAGAAGTTAAATGACATGAAATGTTTTTTACAGACGGTGTTTGCAAAAAAGCAAAGAAGTTAAAAGTTGAAATGGGGGAAGACAAGGTGAAGTTTCAGGTGGGGGACCCAGCATTGCATATTAATAGATAAGATTGTGCATGAATACATGGATCTGCATGACAGACAAAACTGCAGACGGACTGTAGGACAGGGTCCTTATTTACTGTTCCTGTCTCTTTTCTCTTCTATTATTACTACGGAGCTCAGGAGCTCTCTTTGAATTATTAAAAGAGGGTGGAACGTTGTTGAATTTCTTTTTTTTTTTTCTTTTTTTTGCAAGTCTTACAATATTAGGTGTGTTGGGATTTTTTTTAAAGCCCCATCTTCTGGAATCTGGTGAGAATATTACCTTCCATTTAAAACAAACTGAGAATTAGAAATTTTCTAGTTCTCGTGCTTCTAGAATAAAGTTATGAAATACTTCCCAGATGTATGCATAAGGTTCAGACCAAAAGCCAGCTGATTTGTTGTCTCTCTAAAACATTTCATATTTTTAAGTTGGTCACAGTTTTTGAACATCCGGTTTGAAATCCTGAAGCTGTTTTCTCCTCTATCTGTTAGTACTTCAACGTGGATGTTCTTTGATCAGATGTTCCTGTTTTAAACTTTAAATGGAGGTTAAGGCTTTATCCATGCAAAAAAAGAACTAGTTTGTTTTAAAGTTAAACCACTTTTGGGGCAAATTAACATTTGAAGCTCCAGATTTTGTAAGACGTGTATCAGCCCCAGTACAGAAAAGCACTTTGAAGATGCTTTTTGAGTTTCCTAAAATAGGCATGTTTTCCCAAGTCCTGATTATCCTATTGATTATTCCCCCAAAAAGCAGCATGAATATGCACAATGCATGAATATTTTCAGTACGGGTAGGATTTCTTCAGGACATACGCAAGAACTATGTGTGTCTTAAAGCAAGTCATTAATTTCAAATACAGATGGAGCCTTTGTAGCTCTGAAGGTCTGCCGGTTCACGTCTGCCTGTATTTTTAAAATGGATATATATATATATATATTTATACTCAGAAGATGCCGACATCTTCACTGCTGCGATCTTTGTGTCTGCACACAGAGTTCTCTCCAGCTAAAAATACCGGTGGATGTTTAAGTTACAGCAGACTACCGATGTGGGCCTCATAATGGTAAAGCTCACCTGGTAGGAGTGAGCTGCAGAGCTGGTTGGCAAACGTGGCATGCTCTGCGATACTGAAGTACTGTCCAGGAATAATAGAGCTGATGCTGAGACACAGCCGAGTGGATGATTTCGGTTGATGCGGTCTGGCACTGCGGATGTAGTGAGAATTGTAGAGAGTACGAGTTGAGGACAAGGCACAGGGCTGAGAGTCAGGAGAGCAGAGTTATATTCCTGGTCCGTCGGAGCTCTGCGCTGGGCAAGCCAGTTGCCTGTTGACACAGCTGAGCTGTCCGGGCCAGCGTGGAAATTTTTAGCTGTTTGAAGAGCGCTTTGAGAGCTTCCCGAGGAAGGATTGCGGGAGATTGCTCTAGGTGGCACAGCATGAAGAGGTAACCTGGCTATGTCTGGTTTGGTTTTGTACAAGGAGGGTAATGTGCATTCCTTTTGAGGAGAATAAATTTAGAAAAGTTTCTGTTTCTTTCTTGTGTTAAAAATTCAAATCTTAACCACTCCAGTGGGTATAGAGCTAATAAAATGGTGGCATCACAAGAGCGGAGATTGTGTCAATGTACAAATTGGGACATCTGGTTTTCAGAGTACTGATGAAGTAATCTGAGGTGTGTCTACTTACAGGCATCACTTCTGCTTTCCTCCATGGGTTCACATTCCAGGTTAAGAAAGCTGTTTGTGTAAAATACAACCCGTGTACCTTTATTCCAGAGTAATAACGTCTGCGCACCTGAGCTAATCGGGAAGAACAGAGGTACCAAAAGCTTTAGCTGAGGCAGTTTAAACTGGCTATGAATACTTCATCCCCCTTTCCCCCTAGCCAATAGGCGGTTGAGGTATGCTTTAATTTTTTTCTGGATAAACTGAAGTAGGCCTCTCATAAAGAAAACCTAGGTGTCCGTACCGGGGAGGGGGGGCTGCACAGCTTTCAGTGTTGTTGTTTTAAATGCTGCTGCAAGTTTGTGTGTAGACAAGGCCCAAGAGAGTTATGGTGGAGCTATTAGAAGGGGAAGTGATTTTTTCTTAGACTGATTAAAATTCTTTGGGCTTTCTGTTTGTTTGTTTTTAAACACCTATTTAGCTTTTAATTAACATTTAAGAGAAAGGAAGCTGGTTAAATATTCAATACCTCCTCCCTTTCAATTAAGGTAGAACAGTACACAACGCATGATGAGGCCTCTGGGAAGTACGGAAAACTGGAGAAGAGCAGACTCCTGATTATCATTTTCAGGGGGACTGGAAAGGTGAAACCCATCTGATTATTACTACTGTTAACAATAATAATGTTGAGGCTTTTTTTGAACATCAGAAAGCGGTTTAAAAATGCAGTTATTCTTTAAAACTGTATATGCTGGGTTTTGCCGTATAATACCTTCAATTTTCCCATCCTGTTCTTTACTTCTTTCGGGGACAAGGATGGGGGATTTTCTAATAAGCCTTTTCGGTAGCTTAGTAGGGAAGCTGCAGGTGCTGGAGAAGTTATTCTTCATGCTACATGCCTTTATTTTCATTTTGATGCAGTTCTTTCAGTCCCGGCAGTTCGGCAGCCTCAAACCATACAGTGCCGAAAGCTCAATTGAGCAAGTGGCAAAAAGCTATGTTGCTGCCATGCTCTCTGCTAGGATCTAGTATCTTCTCCTTTTTCTTCCTTCCCCTTGAAAAATCCACTCACCTTCTGTCTGTGAGTCTGTTATCCCTCAAAGTTGCACAGAAAACGTTCAGAAAAGAATGCCTCAATGAAAGAAATTGTTTGGAAAAATATACTAGTATTTGTAATTCAATAAATACCATTCTTAAACTTAAATTCCTTCTTTTTGATTTTGTGTACTCTAATTTATCTAACAGAATACTTTTGTTAGCAGTCCTGTTTAAAACAGAATTGTTAACTAAAAAAAAAAAAAAAAAGACCATTTTACATTATGGAAACACCTCAAACCACTGCCCAAAAGGTGACGTATTTTTAAGCTTGCTATTTCTTTTAGTGTGGTGAGACAACTGACTTGTAGAAAATACTTTGTTTATATCAAATATAATACAAAAATGGGTTTTTTTAATCATTGTGTTACGTAAGCAGATTTTTAAAATGGAATTGTTGGCTCCAGATATCAGCTGTGTAAATGTATATGCCTGAATGAGTGGTTGCTTTTTTTTTTTTTTTTTTTTTTGTTAAGGAATGAAGAGCTATGCTAAAATGCATAGCTATTGGATAGGTTTCATACACTGTGACTTCAGGTTTTACTGGATATAAGAATGCATTGATTTCTAAAAACAGAAATAAATGTTTTCCAGAAAGATTTCTGACTGCATCTAAAACAAGACTTTCCAATTCAACTTTAAAATGAGCTTATTGTGATGACCTACTATCAAATGCATGGTGGCAGTACGAGTTTTTTAAGTAGCTGCTCTCTTACTTGTTGTGCGGTGACCTATTCAGTGCTATGGCTTTTTATTTAAAAAAAATCCCAAGGTATATTCTCCATGACTCTTTATTCCAAAGACATTAACACATGAGTGGCTTTACATGTATGTCTGTCTTGTGATTACTCATCAGTAGAGTTAATGATGTGTATTTACTGGCTGGACTAAAATAAGAATTAGTCCAATTAGTTCAGTAATTGGTTATTTACCAAATATTTTCTTAATTATTGAGAGTCCATTTCTACTTCAGCTGTAAATAACAGAAAATCTCCCATTAATTTCTGCTAAAGTGGTATTTTTTCTTTCAAAAACATTTTTTCATAGCTTTTTGTTTCTATTCATAGAAATTAGAGGAAAATTTCACAGTTCCAGAGGATAATGAAAATAATACCATCTGTCAGAAGGTTCATATTTTAAGTCAAACTGTCATCCAGGTGAACTTAACACCTTGTGAAGATGTATTTTATTTTATTTTATTTGTAAAGGAAAAAGACTGAAAGAAGTAGCATGTATATATCTGGAAATAGTGAAATTCTGTTATTTAGAAAATTCTTTACTACTGTATAATTAAAAGTTATGTGAGCAACCTAAGACAGAAGTCTCTGAATTGGTTGACCTCAGAGGTGTATCCTTTAGATTCAAATACCACTAATGTCAATTTTATCTCAGCTGGATATAAATTATATCCAGTTACAACAAGGCCATGCCATAGAGCTCTAGAACATGATAAAGTTAAAGAGCTGATGTAGGCAAAGAGGCTGCTGCAAAAAGGATTTTGCCTGTGGATATTGGAACAGGGTCCTTCCTGCCCAGCTAGATAGCATGGACTTCCCGTTGCGAGGAGAGGAGGTGAGACTGTAGGGAAGGCTCTACCCCTTTCTCAGCTTGCTCCTGGTCATTTTCCGATAAGAGCATCTTCAAGAGGGGCTAGAGGGAAAGCAGGGATCAGTTCAGCAGACAACATGCAAGAGGAACTAGCTCTCCTAGGTACTGAGGAGATATCGGGTCTTGTCTGCAGGAGGGGCCATGGTGTAGGTAGATACTTTACTAAACTAGAAGCAAATAAAAGTCTTGCAAATATTTGTGCTACACACCGAGAGATATGTAGATAAACCTCAATCTTACTCTTTCTGTATATTTTTTTCACTCCAGGTTCTCTGAAGCAGTTGGGTAGTAAGCACAATACTGATGAAAAGCAGTATCAGTAAATCAATAACTTTTTTCTTTTTCTTTTTTAAGGCGAACACACACAAGAAACAAATTCACCTCATTCACTGAAGAAGGATGTCGAAAACATGGGGAAAGGTAAAATAAATAAGGGCCTCTTACATTATAAAACTGCTTTGTTTTAATAGAATATGAGGATAATAGGGGGCACTTTTGTTCTGCACCATATTTTAAGCTTGTCAAGTAACATATGAATAATATATGGACCTTTGGGTGGATATAATTGAGATTAATGCATATATATCAATCAATACATGACACTGTAATATAATACTTTAAAATAATATATTACATTGATTTATATTCATGGCTTTCTGCACAAAATCTATTGTAGGTCTATGCAACACTTTTTTTTTTTTTTTATAACTGCTAAAATATTTTGTCTTACAGTAATGAATTGCTCTGCAACTGTTCTTTCAAGAATTATTTATACAGATTAGCAAAACCACTTTTCTTTTCTCTTTGTTAGAGGAACTCCAGAAGGTTTTGTTTGAACAGATCGACTTACGGAGGAGACTAGAACAGGAATTCCAGGTGTTGAAAGGAAATGCATCTTTCCCAGTCTTCAGTAAGACACTTATCTGTGGTTTTGGTGTTATTTGTGAGTGGTTGGTTGTTGTCAGATTGTTAAAATGGGAGAGGTATGTTCTCAGTTGTGTTGCCAGGATCTTTGGCTTAGTTCTGCTGAGGTTGATGGCACTTCTGCTGTGGCTTTTCAGGCTGCCCAGGAAGGTCTTTTGTAGGGAAAATCTGAAGGTAAATGTCTGTTTTGGTGTATAATTTACTGGGTTTGATAACATTGAATACAGTGAGTAGACAGAAACGTGTCTGGGGCTTCTTCAGGTACAGCGATGTCGGTGGTGGTCTTGACTAGCTTCTAGGAGGCTTTTGAAAACAAGGTACTTCATAGTCAACTTTAGACGGTTCTAGCTGATGCCGGAGAATTGATTTGGCTTGTGTTTAAGGAGTAGAAACACCTGTTTGGATTTTTGCTCTTGAGATGGGGTATTTGAGATGGCCCTTTCACCACGGCTGATGTGCGGGGTGCTGCTATCCAGGGGTGATGGAATGTGCTGGGCATGTGTTAAATTAAACGAAACAAAATGGACACTTAGAAGGGTTTTCGTGGAGCTGCCAGAAAGTTGAACTGCATACACAGGGATATGGAAAAAGACCTCTTGGTTGAGGCCTTTTGAATTACACTGGCAGCAACAGGGATAAGTGTGCTTCCAGGAGAAATCCCATGTACATCAGGACAAGGTAGAAGACACAGTAAGGGCTCTCCAATATGCAGTGAATGTAGTGTTGGAGAGCTGGAGTGATCAGCTCTCTCTGCCCATCTGTAACACAGCAGCACGCAGAGATCAGTACTGTCATGCAGGCTTCCCCATGCCTGGCTGTCACAGCTCTGCAGCTGCCTGCCCAGACAGCCCCCCATTTCAGTATTAAATGGAACCTAAAGGAAGAAGCATGTTTGAGCCCACCTTTTGCTTCTTCATGAAGTCTAAAAGAGCTCTGACGGTATCTCCATTCAATATTTTCCTAATGTCGATGTTGTGGGTTCTTTTTTAAACTCCGCTTTTAAAAACTCTCCCTTTTTGTCCCTGTTTTCCTGTGAGACCGTACGCGGATGGAGCACTGCGGAGTTACTTGACTCGCAGCAAGCCAAGATAGATAAGTTAAAACCTTCCCAGACTGACTGTCAGGCTCTTCTGCCATTTGCTAACTTAAATCCTGCATGACTGAAATGTCTGACCAGCACTCAACTCAAAATTCCCTCGTGTTGGTTTATCATAGTTTCTTGAAGAGTTCAGAAACTCTCTATTTTGTTAGTCCTCTGAGTTCCTTCATAAAAACTCCAGGGACAAAAACCAGTATTGCCAGTACCCCTGAGGTAAGTCAGTCAACCAAAACCCACTGCCGCAAGCTGAGGAATGTTGCACCTCCCTGCATTGCAGGAAAAGGTGGGAACACAGACAGCATTTTCCTATTATTTAAAGAAAACACATTTTTTTCCCCTTTCTGTAGCATCAGATAGAGTAAGTTCAGGGAAGGAAGGAAGTGCAAGGACTCTGGGAATGACTCCATCTTTGGCCCAAATATTGAAAGATGTAGACAGCTTCATAAATAAAGGAGAAGAGCCGCCTGAGGTGATACAGATATTAATGAAAGGAGGATAACCTCATCCTTCAGTATAAATTCAGTCATTACTTGGGTTTGGGAGTGAGGTAATTTTCAAATAATTTGTGTAGATCAAAACACTGATGTGTGGTATTGGCGAAATGGCATCTTGGAGTTTTGCCATTCAGGTCACTCATTTATCCTTTTGTTCTTCTACAGTAAAATTAATGCTCTGTCATTGCCATGTAAATAAACACTGCAATTAAACCACATGAAATATAATTCAAATAAAAGAAAAGAACATGTACGGCCGACCAAGGAAGTGGCAACTGTGTATGTCGGCTTGAAAAATATGTGGTTTCAGTGTACCACAAAGTAGTGGTCAATTTTCTTCAGGATTAAAATAGAAAACAGACAATGTGCTATAAACAATATATACAAGTGACCGTAAAACCTATTTACAGATTTAGATTTACCAAAAAAACCCCCTCCTCCACATATAATAACACAAGAAAAAGGATCTTTGTAAAGCAAGTAAGTGTAAAATCCAAGATAAGTGCGGTTTGTCCTCTAGAGCAGTATGTGTTCCAGCAAAAGAGATGGGGTCTGTTCCAGGCTCTTGCTGCTGAACGGGGCTGCTGGTTTAGGTCAGGTATTAGAAACTATTTGTTTTGCTAGGTTACCCAAGTTACTAACTGCTTGTGGTGGTGTTGGATAGGGAGGAGCTAGGGAGAGAAGTCTTTGGAGATCCAACTAGAGGAAAGTTGAGGTAAAATTAAAATTGTATTGATGGATTAATAATTTTTATTCATATTTTTTATATTGCTGTTGTACTTGAAAGCTGCAGATGAGGTTTTTCTTTGCATGTAAGGTCTCTCAATGCAGAGATCACTCGAAGAAAATAAAAAAGATCAGATCACTTGAAGAAAATGAAAGAATTTGCTGTCCTGATAGAAATATGAGCACCTGTGCATGATGACAGTGTGTTCTCCCAGAATCCTTCTCTGGTTTGTACCTTTGGTGTCGGCTGGCATGCATTTTGTCCAGCTGCATTTAACAGCGTGGTAATACAATGGCGGAAATGTAGTCTGGATAGTTAAAGTATTTAATTTTCTCTTAAGAAAACTATTTAAATATTCATATCTTTTCTCTTGGGTATTGCTCCTGGCTTTGTCTGTAAGCATTCAGACTCACATAAATGCTGCTGGAAAAGACTCTAAACTTACCATTAACACCTCATTTCCACTGTGAGCTTGGACATTTGCAGTGCAGGACTGAGCAAGATTTCTGAGCTATTTGTTCTGAGAGGTGATGAGCCTGTGAAGAGGCAGTCGGGAGGAAATTGTTGAGGAGAGAAGGAAAATGGCTCCATATAGCCTACTAGGAGTGAAACTGGAGGACCTACATAGTAGCTAGCGCAAATCTATCAGCCTTTGGTGACAAGACAGGAGATGGTATCCTTTTTATACTGCATGGCTCTTTTGGCTAGCAAGAAAGGAATTACAAACCTACTTTATTTCTGTCAGCTTCATTTTCTTGTCGAGTTGGAATAGAGGGAATAAGATGAAAAAAATCTGTGGGCATTTACTTGAAATCTGAAGAAATTAATTTAGGTATTATCATCATGTCCTTTTCTATGTGGTTGTGCTGGACTCCTGATGGTTTCAGCCTGACAAATTTTCTCACTCTTTCTTTGTTTCATTGCTATTTTCTTGTTGTCCTAAAGTGCCTCCTTGCCTTTTAAACAACTTTTGCTCATCATTCAGAGAGGGAAAAATTCTTGTGAGGAAGATGAGGACGAGCTCTGCCCCCTTGTACTTTCTTCTAGCCCCTTCCCATGTGAACACTTGACGGGGACACATCCCCTTTCCCCGCGGGCAAGGTACATCCTTCCTTTCCACTGTGTCATGCCATGGCTGTTCACTGCCTTCCTGCTCATGTTTTTGGGGTTGATAAGTCGTGGCGAGGCTGTGCAGTTGGTTTGGGAGTGGGTGAGCTCCCAGCACTGCAGCAGCACACAAAGTATTAATAGGAACCGCTCATTCTCACCTGGGCTCAAATCTTTCCATTGCAATTTAGGTATTTCTGTGAGTAGCATTACTGTGCTATCGAAGTATCCCACAGTCCTTTAATCCATTAATCCTCCCAATGCGCTTGGCAGATGAAGCAATGCTATTATTCCTGCTTTACTGGTATGAAAGGAGGCATCGAGAGACAGATGCAGAGAGTCCAGTAGAGCAGGTGTTGAACCCAGGCTTCCTGAGTCCTGGACTAGTGTCCCAGCAACCAACATGTCTATTTAACTCTTCTAATTGTTAGTGGTAAATAAACCATTTTAGCTGCCCTGGCCTTTTAGTGCCCTTCTCCAGGCTCTGGGTGTTGAGGTGCTCCATGCTGTTTTCTGTTGGCATTCACCTCGCTGCTCCCACGGTCCAGGACAAGGTTGTTTCCCAGATCAAAATGATGTTGGTTGCAGTGAGGGTTTTCTTCCCTCTTCCATTTAATAGTCCATCAGTGCACCCAGGTCTCCCATCATGCAACCCTCCAAACTCTTTGCTTCTTGTCAGTAGTTTTGTTTATATTTTTCTGTCTTTTTCCCACCCTCCAACAGCAATGTTACGGAGCACAGACCAGCAGTTAATCTCCTACCAAATGAAGTTTTGTCTGAAATGGCTACTGAGGAGGAAAATAAGGGAAGGATGAGCTACTGGAGCAGGAAGGCTGGCCTATGCTGTAACCCAGCTGTCCAGGATCTGTCTTTCAAAGACTTTTCCCCTTCTGACTTCCTTCTGACATCCACGTCACTGTTTATGGAGCTTTAGTCTGAGTTTTGTTCAAAGCCGTCAGCGCTATGTTACAAACTACAAATCAAATCCTGCATCCTTGAATGCTTTCTCACATATTGGGCATCCCTATTGACGTCAACAGATTTATGCCAAAGCAGAGAAGAGCAGTTTTTGCTGTTCAGTGTTGGTAGAAGTTTGACTAATGACTGCAGAGTCTGCAGAGGAAATCACTATGAGAATGAATGCTAGCAACAGAAACTTAGCAGCCTACATTTGCTAATTGGGGAAGTGGCTGAATCTGATTTTTCCAAAGTTTTTCTGTTGTCTACAGTGTCTTCTACTAGTGAAGAAGTTTTTGTTAAGCATGTGTTTTAATTGGGTGAAGGGCTTTGTAGTGCTTCAAAATTCCTCAGTCATGATTTGGTTTGATTTCATTTGATTTATATGAATTCTGCTGTGTGGTCTCTGTTTTAATTAGTGCATCTACTTTTTTTTCCACCTTCTACAGATAATTTCCAAGATCAGATGAAGCGGGAACTGGCATACAGAGAAGAAATGGTACAGCAGCTACAAATTGTAAGTTTGCCTTCTCTGCTAAAAATGTTACAAACTGTCGCTTTATGTTTTTTTAAATGCATTCCTCAAACTTTTCGTCCGTGAGCCATGCAGATGTACTATTACCGAGCTCATATTACCTTATACTTAGCAAGACGGAAGCATGCAATCCTCAGCTGGTTTAGAGTCTAATTACCTGGAGATTTACTTTCATACAGTAACCAGATGGGTCTTCATGTTTCAACTAAACGAAATGCGTTGACTTGACACCAAGAGGTGCTTCTTCAGAGAGAAATGTGAGGACTGAATCAGTAAACCTTAAGCAGTTAAATGTTTCTACCTTGTACGAGTTGCCGAGGGGTGCATTTTGACCCTCGGTAGGGAATCGGTGCGAGGCCAGCTTCTCACTGGCAAATAAACCTTGGCATGTGTCTTTTTCAAATTTCAGCCACTAGAAGAAGTGCTTAACTCAGCAGTAAAGGATCGAGTTGCCAAAACACAGTTCAGTGCAGGCACACATTGCTGTTTGGTCTGTTGCTTATTATTTTAAAATCAAGAGGGATTTTGTGTGTGTTAGTGCAATTCTAGATCATTGCATGCAACTGTGCTGTTTTGAAAACTTGACATACTTAATCCAGTACAAGAAAGGGGTGGAGTACGTGAAGCTGTTTCTTACTTGGATACTGCTTAGTATGGTTTTAAGAGCAGGGCATCGTAACGAATGGGAGGCTGTCAGCTAATGCTTGTTTTGCTAGTGCTTTTTCTGTGATCAGTCTGACATTCAACAGGGTCTTTTTCAGGCAGGCTTGCCAAATATCCCCACTTACCTGAATCAGCCCTGTGCTCAAGCATCTAAATTTTCCTTGTGCTTGTCACAGACCCTGGTGCGGAGAAGGCATTGTCCAGCCTTCTGGTAGCGTCATTTTCTAATTGATGGGTTAGGACATAAAAATAAAGCTGAAGGCCAGGATTGTCAAACTTGTGCACCTATGTTTGGAGGCATTTAGGAGTGGCCTTATTTTTAGAGCTGCCGAACATTCCTGCTTCGTGTTCCTGCTGACTTCAGAGATTTCAATGAGAGATGGAGGGTGCTTGAAGGAGATTGTTTATTCAAGTCCAGATCATCTTTGGAGATTTTTTGCTGCTGGTCTCCACTCTTTTCCTTTAACGGGTCCAGTTGTTACTGTGTTCCCCTTTGTCTCCTGATGCTAGGCAAGGAGTTTGGCTCGATCTGTGAATTGCATTGTCACAGAAGATGGTAATTAGGATGTCATCCTGAAAAGTACTTCCCCTGCTGCTTTGAACTTGAGGCAGGTGACCTGCCTGATTCCTGCTGTGAAGCACATTTAAGCACAAAGTTTGTGGGTCCCCTTCAGCCTTTATCTGTTGCATCAGCTGAACTTGGAGCTAAGTCAGTCTCCCTCCCAGGGAGAGAATGGATCATCTCTGCCATTCACTTTGTGGCCCAGTTGTGAAGTTCTTTCTGAAAGTGGGTATCCCAGACCTCCTGTGAGCCAGGTGTGGTGGTTTTTCTGATTTACAAGTGGAGAAATCACAAGATTCAGTGTAGTGTTTTTTCTCAGGCAAGGAAAGAAATACGATCATGTAATTCACACCCTTTTCACTTACTGATGCATGCTACAGAAAGACTAATAGTCACTTAATCATTAAACAGAGCTGGCTGAATGTACTTAGAGAGACTAGTTTCAACATTTAATGTACTGCACCAACAATTCAGGACCTCTTCACTCACTGTGGCTGCCTGAGTTTAATTATCATTAACAGAAATGTTGTCAAATGATCAGTAAGTCTTTATGCTCACATTTGGGTATCCCTCCGGATGTCGGTGAGGCAGGTTGTGTATCAGTGAGACCAATAAAAGGATGTTTGCATATGAAGAACTGAGAGACTGCTGCAAATAACCAGTGTGTTTGTTCAAGCTAGGTGCAGAAATCTTCAATGATGTTTTCCTTGATAACTGAAATGGAGTCAGCACTTTTGATGTCATAATCCCTGCAGTTACTTTAATTCCTTCATGTGAATATATTTTGTATGTTTATATCTGGAATTAAGATTAATGAGCTGAATGTGCTAACGATAGAACTCCTTTGGCCTTCTTGGGCTATGGCATGGATGAATTAAAACTTTTGGTGCAGAATACACAAAAAGCATGGTTACTTTTGATTTTTTTTTGTTTGTTTTTGTTTTGTTTTTAACAGGGGCAGGTTGTTTTGTTTTTATGTACATGGGACGCTGTACTATTGCTTTAACAGAGCTGCCCACACATAATTTTCTTGTTAACGTAGAAGTGCAAAGAGAAAAGGAGAAGTGTTTAATGCATACTTAAATCTTAATTTTACTTACAGCTTCATAGGTGTATACCTTTGTAGTATTAAACTCAAAGTTTACTGGTATAACTAGCCACAGAACTTGGCATGATTGCATTTTAAATTTTACAAACAATATAAATGCACAGAGTCAGCTTCTTTTGGCTCTTCTCACTGCCAAAGTATTATACAACTTGAATTAATCCTTCCTGAAGACTCGTGCATGATCATGAACGCATCTTTTGTAACAGTGGGTACCAGAGGCAGGTTTTGCTGTAACGATAGTTTCACTCACCCTGAACTGGAATTCTTCAGGCTGCATAACTGAGTAGTCAGACTTTAAAATAAGCCTTGGCGTGTTTGATGTGTCAGAAATGTCTGGAGTACTACAAGCTGACCCTAAGCATGAAAAAATTAACCAAATATAATTGTATTTGAAAACTTTCTAGTGTGAACGCCCATGTAACCTGACTGTTACACAGAAAAGGACTGCTTGAAGGTAGTGCTTCGTGCCCAGCCAGCACTGACCACGGAACGTAACGCTTTTTTCTCCCAGTTCTTGGGTGACATTGTGAAACTGCAATGCAGAAGGCGATGATAAATCGCCACGCGTGGAGGCCGGCCGCGCTGAGTGGGGTGGCAGCTCCGGGGGTGCTGGCATGGGCTCCGGGTGCCCTCTGCCGCTCCCCGGCGGTCACTGCACCCCCAGCGCCTGGGAGTGACCTGGGTTTAATATTCTTCATTAAAAGCCTCAGTTAAAGCAATGTTTAATCAATGGGCTTTTATTTTAATGCTCTGTCTGCTCCGGACTTTTAAAAAAAAATATTTTATGGCTTCCTGAAAGTCAGGAGTCAGGCTCAGATCACTGGGAAAATGGAGGGTGGGTCGTGTTCTGTTACAACCTCTGTGATGGATGTTGGCTTCTTTGGACATAACCTGGCTTGGTAGGTAGCTGGAGCAGTGGGATGTTGTGCGGCCATCAGCAATTTCTGTTGAGAAAGGAGTTGGTCAGAGTGTCTGGAGCAGCTACCAGGAAGTATCGCAACCTGTTTGTGCCAAGCTCTAGGCCAAGTGCCAGGAAGCAACCGATCGTCATATTTAATAAGAAAATGGATCTTAAATCACTGAATGCATTTTTCACTGCTTCCTCCTACAAAGTGCTGTCTCCCAAATTGGCTAAGTACAGCACGTGTACTTGGAGGTCATATTTTACTTTAGGCATGGATCGTCTGGCTGCTTTTATTAAGCTGGACAGAAAGGGCCACTGAGAAGAAATCGCTGCCCAGCAGGTTGGGGTAGATTCTAACATGCCACATGTGATATGGCCTCAGAAGAGCTCACCTGCCTTTAGAGTTCTGTGACCAGAATTCATCTGTCAAGACAGCCCAGCCATCCTAACAAAGCACTGAGTTAGCTCCTGCGTGAGACTCTGTATCTGTCTGATACCGTCTTCTGAGCAACCGTGTTGGTGGATCAAATCTAAAAAGCATGAACTTTCTTCCTAGCTGCCTGGTGGGAGAAAAAGATCAGAAGCAGCATTCCCAGCATGATGATTTTTATCCTTTTATGTTTTTGTGAACCCCTCTAAAACATTGCCACAGAGAAGTAGAGCACCAAGCAGCAAATTTAAGCTCCTGTAAACAGGCTAGCTTTTCTTAATGTCCTTTCAGGGGTCCCTTACAAGTAGTTTGTAGGTTCCCAGGAAGTGCTGACCACAGTTGTAACTTGTCCATCAGGAAAAGCTAAGGTGGTGTTCGTCACCCTGCCATTGTGGTTTAGATAACTAAGATCAGGTAGTGATCAATCCCACTAATTTTACATAGGGGTAGAAGACAGCAGGTCTTTGAGACATGTTAGAAACGTGAATTGCTCAGGCAGTCCCTTGTATTTCCAGCTCAAGTGGAAAGTGTTGGTTTGGTTGTGTTTGGTTTTGTTTTTTGTTTTTTTTTTTTTTAATTTATTTATACTCCCATGAACTGACTTCGCCCTCACTAGCCTAACTTTGAGCTGATAATAATGTTCAGAGCTCAGAACTGGATCCAGTTGGAAGTCCTCTCATGTTTGATGGCCTTCTACTCTTAGTGCTGCTTTGAATCCACTGTGTTCTTCAGAGGCAGACAATAAAATAAATTGAGAACTATCTACCTGCAAAACTGGTTTCTATCTCTGCATCATCTTTCACCCTGATCTTTAAAGATTCATACAGAGTGTTTAAAAGAACTAAAAATCTACCATGTGGTAATGTTGGTAGATCTTCAGAGGTATGAGATCATGTTCCTCTGGGTCCTTCTGTAATTAAGAAAAGCACCAGTAGGTTTAATTCCTATTTTAGGTTGTATATGGAATGTAGGTGCTTTGTACAACTAATGTATTCATTATACAAACAAGGAATACCCGCATTTTTATGTGTGGAGACCTTGGTCGCTGCATGCCTGTCACTCCATATTCAAAAAGTGGAAATAGGAAATAGCAGTGCTTTATTGGGATTTCTGTTTTGGTCCTCTGCTTAAAGTGGTCCAGCTAGATTGATTGACCTTGACAAGAATGTTAGAGGCAAACGTTGGTTCAGCAGCTTTTGGATTTCTTGAGCTGCATCTTGTGCTGAAGTGCCTGTCCACTGACACCCAAATAATAACAGGTAAAAGAGCATTTCTGGAACTCTGTGTTTACTGTGTCTTGCAGACTCCAAAGCAGATTTCATTACTTTGCCCCCGCTCCCAAAACAGAGAGATGTTTATATTTTTTCTCATTAATTTCTTATTCTGTGCTTTAGCAGTTGGGATGATACTGCAGGTCTGTTTCTATATGTTCTCTTATCTTAATTTGATTTTTTGGTGGAATTCCCCTCCAGATTTAGTGGCACAAATTGGGAATATGTCCTTTTGATGCCAAAGGTAGTGTACATATCCCTGACTGTGTACAGAAAAGTGAGCTGACAAGTACTATTTTCAGCAGGATTTTGTTTGCCACTGTCTGCTTTTTTAAGACAGGTGAGCGAAACTTGTATCTTGACAATGCATTTGGGTGTTCCTCGGGTTAATAGGATGGAGCTGCGCTTCTTTCTCCAGTAAATTCAAATGTTAAAGAAAAAGCATGCCTTGTAGAATTACTAGTTATTAAAAACAGAAGTAAAAGCTTGCTTTCCTTTAGAATCTACAGAAATTCTGATCAAATATGGATGCATATGTACTAGAGAGCCACAAGCCAGCCTCTGCTATTGCCTGTGTGGAAAATCCTTTTTCTATGGTATTAGTGTTTTCCACTACTTAAAAATGCATAGGATTGAGACTGTGTGCTCCAGCTGTGACTCTCTGTTGCCTTGCATCCTGTGCAGAGCGGTACGCTGTCCTGAGCACATGCCAATACCCACCCGGGAGGAAAGAGTCTCTGAACTCAGCCCACACAGCTATAAATACTTTCACAGGGCAATAGTGGAAACTCATGCTCTAAGACATGCCGTTGGCACTTAGATTCCTCCTCCAGCTGTCAAAGGCTCAGTGCATGCTTTTTCTTCTGCTTAATCCCACGCATTGTTCTATCCAGAAGCGCCATGTGTGCAGAGACTGTAGTTTTCCAGTGGCAATTCAGCTGCACATCTCTCTCCTTTTCTGCATAAATATGCTTTGCATTTGGAAGGGCTGTGTTGGCTGGACAGTGTTCTGACTGAGGTCTCAAGTGTGCTCTCTGGAAATGAGAATTGTTTAACTAAGTGCCTGAGAGTAGTGTTTTGGGGTACTGAAGATCCCTTCTTCAAGCAACAGAAGTCAGGGTGATGTGTCATTGTGTACCCACCTAGAGATGGGATGCAAAGGTGAAATCTTCAAAAGAGGATCATGTACAGAAGCTGCTTTGATGGCCAAGTGTTGCAGGGATCAGACATGCGCTTTAGAAATGAATCCTCAATCCTGTCTGCTTATCTGTGCTTTGGTTTGTGCTATGGAGCAGACTTGGAGCTTGCAAACTGGATTCCTTCCAGATGAAGCAAACGGGAATGTGTTCCAGAAGTGCACACAGGAGTGTGCTGTAGCTCTTAATGGGTGAGCAGTACCTGGGACCAGACTAGACCTAGCCTGAAGAAAAAAAACCCAACAGAAATGCAGTATGGACACTGGGTCTTTCTCCTGCACCCTGCAGATCTGCTCCTGTTGTGATGTATTTCCTATTAATGTGGACTTAGTCATAAGAAACCGATTGCTTGCTACTTAAAACCGAACTATCTGAACTTCTGTTATTGCTGGCAGGAGCGTACACCCTTTGATAAGGGCCACACATGGGATCTTCATGCCCATTTGTGTGCTGATCCTATCTTCATCACAACAGTCACCATGGATGCACAAAAGGGGACTGTATTGTCATGAAGAGCCCTTAATACTGTTCCACCGCAGCACCAGAGTTACCAAATGTTCTTCCAGTAACAAAAGTAGAAGATGACATTGTAGGTGATTTAACTCATTAAGAAAGTAGTCATTTCCCTATTGAACACCCACCTCTCCCAGTTTCATTTATTACCAGGAGGATGGATAAACCAACACACATTGAACAGACACTGATGTGCCAAATATAGCAGAGAAGTGGATTAAGAACAGTTAATTTCTGACAGAATGTACCCCTTTGTATTATCTAGGTCAGTACGGCTTGGGAGATGTCCTACATAATTGGCGGCCATGCAAACTGATGTTGCCTGTTGGCCCTTGTGAGTGGGAGAGAGGAAGAAAGCAGTTGGTGAAGCATCATGGGTCTCAGCTGAAATGTGCTTATTCAGGCAGGTTGTTTGTAGCTCCCTTTTGAATCTAAACCATGGAAATGGGTGATCAGGTAAACAGTTTCTTTGCATACTGCTCTCTGCTACAGTTTGGAGAGTTTTCCAGCCTTTGCAAAGACCATGCCCTGGAAGGCAGCTCTGTTCGAGGACCTGGTGAAGGGGAGAGCTCTGGTTTTTTTGTGGGGGACCTGGTAGCAAGCTTCCTGATAGCTTTTAGCTTCTGTCAAGGGTAAGAGTTTATAAGAGTAGTCAGGCAAAACACCTGGATCCTGGGTCTTTTCGGGTCATCGGTAGTTTGATCCTCTCAGTTCATGTACACACATTCCCCTTTTCCGAGGTCTATGTAGTGGGGGAAGCAGCATGCCCCTGTGAAAGGCTTCTGCTTTCATTGAGCCAGACAGCTCATCTCTGCAGACAGTGCTGCTTTCTGGTGCTGCTGCTTTCCATCAGATTGTCCCGAGACATGAAAGGGTTAGCTCCTGAGCTGCAGATGCCCCTTTCTTTCCTCTCATCCTGAGCCTTCCCTGCTCTTTGCCTTGTTAAGGAAGGCGGGGATGGAGAGATGACACCGCAGATACTGCGCTTCACACCGGCCCAGAGACACACTGAGCACAACTCACAGAAACATCCTCACATACTGTGGGCATAATGTAATTAAAACCAAAACAGGGATGGACAAGAACGCATGTTAGGTATATAGTCAGTGGATATGGATGCAAATTCACATGCTTCTAGTATGTTATTAGGTGTGTGGAGCAGGTTGCTTGAACTCTGTGCATTTGCCTGTCTGTTCCTTTTGCTGTTTGCGCAGCTTAAGGCCTTGCTCCTGACTTCAGCCCAGCCTATTTTTCGGCTTGCAGTAACATATTTGATGTTATTTGTGAATATATTCTGGAGTGCCTGACAGCAGAAGCAGGTCACCTCGGTGTGCAGCAGCGCCTAGGAGCGTAGGGACATAGATTTTCTGATCCCAACCTGAATTCCTCCAAGAGTCCCTCCAAGAGGCAGCATCAAAGAATAGTGAATTTGTAGTCACTTGGATTCCCAGCTACGGAGAAATCTCAGAACAATTTAGTTTTGTTGCATTCTAAAGGCCCAGCATTGAAAAAGAGCAGCCCTGTACTGTATTCCCAGTAGCCAGTGAGCACATCATCCCACTTTGTTTCTAAATATAACTATGTTCCCTGATATGCCTATGTTCTCTGTTTTTCTTTAATTATTTGTTCCACTTCAGTGGCTTCGCTCAGATTGGTGCAAGTCAGAGATAACTATTATGAATTTCCTAATTATGGTGATATAAATATATGAAGTTGAATACTCCCAACCTGCTGTATTTCGGCTGTGCGGAGATCAGTGTGTTGCCTGCTCTGTTACAGACAGCTGATGTTTGTCATCTCACAGGTAGCAGAATGGGTGGTGGCTTTACTTTTTGTCAGCAACTGATAGAAACAAAACATTGGAAGACATCCTTTACATTGGATTTTAAGATCCTTCTGTTGTTTTTATTTCTGCTTCAACATTCTTGTAGTTTTGTAAAGAGTTCAATCCTTTAATTTAAGGCACTGTTTCCTGAGATGATATAGGGAGGCAAACAAAACCTTTCATTTGCAGGGACTCCAGCTTAGACGTTTTGTTAGCCAAACCTTGGCTTAAAGCAGTGGCTTTGTTTCTGTGTCATTGCAGATTCCCTATGCAGCAAGCTTGATCAGGAAAGAAAAGCTCGGTGCACACCTCAGCAAAAGCTAAAGGTGAGCTTGTGAAAGAAGAGACTTGATTCTGCCTGACCTGGCCGACGGGTTTTTCTTTGCAGCATTGCAGGAGTTAAGAGAATCATTCTGTTGCTTGATGTTACTGATTCCGGTCTAAAAGCTCTGTCTGTGGAGGTGGTGTGCTACAGTCTAGAGCTCATAACTGACACGTCACAGGAATTACGAGGCTTCACAGGGGTAGGCCATAGTGTTGAGAGTTGACCGTTGGGTGAATCCAAGCCTAATCACCTGAGCATGTGCTTCTACTCTCTGGCACTGGAAAGTGGCGTCAAGGTCAGGTATCTTCAGTGGCAGGAGGGAAATACCTTGGCATTCACAATGCAGTAAAAGTTCACGCATGGGCAGGTAGGGATGGATTTTTCTGCCCATAACGGAGCTTCTTCAGCTTCAGGAGACAGCAGTGTATTTTGGGAGCTTTACAGAACTACATCGACACTATCTTCTGTAGTTCAGTCTCCTGCAGATGGCAATTACCCTTCTGCCCCTGTGCAGGGTCTTCCTAGACCCAGCACTGCATTTTTCAGGAGTGTTTTTTAGAAGCATTCAGTTAGAAGAAACACTGTCTCCATCATCAATGGCTTGGGAGATTCCAGTTTCATGTGCTAAAGCCTTAACATTTAAACAACATTCTCTTTTTTTTCTGGTAAAATGAGAAGATTAGAGCTTGGAGACAGAGAGGCAAAAAGCCGGTAGCCCTGCTACTGTATTACGCTATGAAATCTGGCTTGTGGATTCACTGAAAAAAATCCCTGAGGTGGAGTAGATGGATTAGAAAAACAAGAGCTATTCATACGTAGAGATCTCAGTAATGCACAAAGGAGAGGTATTCAAGAGAAAGTCTGGGGCATCTGAGAAGGGTTTGATGGTATAGATGATGGAGGTTTGCCTGAGCTATGGAAGAAGCAGGTACTTAAAAACTTTAGGAGTAAGTATAGATTAACCAGATAACCAGTGTCTGTGGCCTTGAGCTCCACCCACTGAGATAAGGAGATTAATCTAAGCATCAAGTTGGTCTCTTTTGCATACTTTCTTACTGACTGCCAGCATTTTCCAGTTGAGTCTACATTAATCTGAGCACTGTTTTAAAATAACTTCAGTGATATTAATATCCTGAATAAAACAGTATGCCTCCTCAGATGAGAAGCAGCGGGTTCTGCCCTGAGCGCCTTGTCCAAAGCACTGATCTACAATAAAAGTCTGCCCGAGGATGGCAGCATCAGATGAACAGCACCGTTTGTTCCCAGCATCAGGTTTTCATCAGCTGACAATCCCTGCAAGGAAGGTGCTGGCATCACAGCTACGAGCATTTCCTGCTTCTTTGCTGAGAGTGTGAAGGATGGATGTGTTTCTCATGCTGTTTTTGTTTCCAGTGGCACACCATCCCTGCAGACAACAGGGATTTCTCTAAGTAGGCCCTAGTGCTTTTGAAAGATTAGTTGTTACTTAACTGCTAAGCTAAATCAGTCAAGCAGAGAATCGCAACTATATTGTTCAGGAGCAATTTCAGATACTCAATGTGCCAAGCAGAAAAGAGTTGCCTCAAGAAGAAATGTGTGTGCACATACCTAGCCACACAGTACACCAAGGGGGTGAAGACCCTGTGTTGTTGCAAAGCAACCACGCAATTAATGCTCTGTGTTTCTCGGCTACCCTTGTTGGGCTTCGTGTTCCTTTCCACAGCAGGTCTTGTTGTGTTTAGTCATACTTCAGCCAGTTACAATTTGCACTTCATCTTCAATGAGAGTATTTCCACATGACTCTACAGATACTAACTAGCAAAGTCTCAGAGGATGCTGGTGGAGCAGGTGACTTATATGTATCCCTTTTTCAAGGACTGTAAATAAATATTGTAATTCTGTGAGTTAAGAAATCTCAAACTTGGGCTTAGTATTGGTAACATTTTGTCTTTTTTTTTATTCCCAGAAGCACAGGATCTTTTGCAGCTGTTACCTTGTAAGTTGCAACCCACCACTCAGAAACCTGACTTGTGTAAAGACTGAGAAAATGGAAGGGCTTGGGAATTTAAAGAACAAACAAATCAGGTTCCTCTGAACCCAAGGACAAGTGACCTCAAAGCATCATGGACAACCATGTAAAATAGAATGTAGCAGCCATTTATTAGTAAAAACAAAACAACAAAAAAAAAAATCAAAAAATGCCTGTCCTGGATCTTTTTTGGTGGTACCAAAGTTTAAGTCTTTGTGTTTTTAGAAGGACTACTGAACTTGATAGAGAAAATGCTTTCGATGAATCGTACAGATAAGCTGTGAGAGGAACTGTGGATCCTTTCAGCGCCACAAACACTGACAACATCTGCCAGTTCATCTTTTGCTTTTGAATAGTGATTGTTTTATGGAAAGAAATGCGCGTCTTACCAGATGGGCCAGAACCACATTTGGATGGATGGATGGGTGGATGGATGGATGGATGGATGGAGCAGCGTTAGCCATACACAGTGCTTTTTAAAAGCAGACTGGAAATTGTCACACCCCTCTCCCTCGGCCCTTTCCTCCTCTGGTATTTTGCCTGCTGTATGAATTACGATTGTACTCCTCTGGAAATATTTTACAATTTAATATTGAGTGTAATTAAGAATATAATCACTGTTATCAAAAAAGGTATTTAACTCTGTTGTAGTTTCTTTATCATTCATGTGGATAAAAAGTCTATAATAAAAAAAAGAAAACTATGAGATAATAGTTGAGCTTCCCTGTAATTTAATACTATGCTTCTTCCACTAAAGAAAAGAACTGGGAAATTTATCCCCAATAATACCTTTTTAGAAGTATTTTAATTCACAAATAACGTGTTGAAGTATTTCATGGCAGAAATCCTCTGCCTCTGGTTATTTAGAAAATGTTTGGAAGTACCTTTAGTGGAATTTCAGGAAGTGCCTTGTGGACCCACAGAAATAAAGGGAGACATGCCAAAGTCAGTTGACTTCCGAAGACCGCAGCCGTAGTCTTCCAGGTCTTTTCCCGATGATGTGCAACAGCCCGATTGCCAGGGCTTTCCTGAGTGAAATTCATCTTCATGCAAAAGGTCTCAGTCCCAAGCACGGTGTCACCCCTGAGCATACGACTGTGTAGAAGACCGTCCACACCAATACAGCACCACCAGCATCTGAAAGCGGTTTCAGCCACTCCCGGCATTTGGATGCGTCGCGAAGTTGCTCTTTCAATATTCCCCTCGTTCCCAACAAATCCTCGGGAGATTAAACCAGCTGGCTTTACGGTTCCTTGGTGCAGCCTGACAGATCTGGAAGGCAGGGGAGGAAGGGCACAGCCTGTTTTCGTGCCCTTCCCTGCGTAGTTTGCTCCTGTAGTAGGTGAGCTGACAAGACTCAAACACAAGACTTGCTGAACTGGCAGCATTATGGCTTTTGTAGCGTGGAAAAAAGCAATGAAAGCGCCAGAAAAGCTGGACCAGGTCAGACCAAAAGTTCATCTGTGCTACTACCCTGTTCCCAATAGTAGATGAAATCAGATACCTTGTAAAAGCACGTAAGCAGTTAGAGAGACGTTCCCAGAATATTGTTTTAGCATCTTAATGATTTACGGCTCATGGGTTTTCTGATCTAGACATGATGTCTTGTTTTTAATAACCCTCAATGGATTTTTATTTCCATGAAATCGTCCAGTGACTTTTTAAAACCTAGGCACACTTTTAGCAGCTTACAGCATCCTATGGCAATAAGCTCCACAGCTTAAATACAGGTTGTGAGTTAAAAAACCAACAGCTTCTGCTGTTTGGAGCTGCTGCCTGTTAGCCTCATTTTATGCCCTGGGCTTTTTGTACCAGGTGAGACCAGCTGCTGATTGACTACTGGCAATCCCTGTCCACCTTCTCCATGCCAGTTGTGATTTCATAGGCATCTATTAAGCCTTTCTGGTTGTCTTTTTTCCAGGTTGAAGAGTCGTAGCCGTCCCTCCAACAGAAGCAGTCCCACAGCTTTGTAGGCTTCCTGTGCCTTTTCCAGATCAGCTATATCCTTTTTGAGGTGGAGAATTAGCTGCATAGACTATTCAGGGTACAGGATACTATATAGATTATAGTACGGAGTGACATCATGATATTTTCGGTGATGAATGAACTCGACTGTAGTGTGGTGGTAAAATGTCTCACCACTATAGATCAAAAATTTTGCCCAGACATAAAGTAATCCCGTTGCTCAATAAGAAATCACTGCTCTAATGGCTTCTGAGTGCCAGAGCTCCTGGATGTGGTCAGGCGTGCAGAGTAACCCGTTGTCCCTCACCATTTGAGAACCAGCCTGTTCAGGCCTGGGAGCAGACACGAAGGATCTACAGCAGATTTATTTGTTTTCTACTCCCTGCTCAGCAGCGTTCAGACCATCATGTTCCCCAGTGACTTTCCACAGCAAGTAAGTAGTACATCTGTATGTTGTTAAGTTGTGAAACTGTGTATTAAATGCATACATGACAGAATGGGTATGCAACAAATAGGTTTCAAATTGAACATTCAAATTTGAAATGTCCAGTTTGCACTTGGTTCATTACGCTAAACTCCCCAGTCAGGAAATGGAAACACCACTTGTCTGGTTTGTAACTGATTTAGAGACCATAAGTGCAAATATTAAGATGGAATGTATGTTTCAGAATTAAGCATGAATGGTGTGTTTTGAATTAAAAAATCATCTCTCACACTGATAAAGCTCAAGAATGTGATCCTAGAAAACAAACACAGAGCAGCCACCGCCTAAACAAATCTACTTCAGTAAACACCCAAGGAAGCATCTTATCGCCGGTTGCTTTTTGTTTGCTTTCCTCTTGTGCCAAAGTTTGTACACATTAAATTGATGAGGATCCCATTAAAACCTTGTGTTTCACAGACTCAACCCTCAACATTTCCACCAGCTGGCGTCATAAAGAAAAGAAAAAAAAGGATACTGGATGATTTACCCAGTAGTTGATACGGTTGTATGTGTGGTATACATATGTTAAGGCGGTGTCTTTACTAACGTTCCCCTGGACTTGAACTCACCTGTATAGTTAAATTGTTGCAGTGGCCCCTGGCAGGGTTGTGTTTGAGCCCACTGATGTCCTGGGGAGCAGTTCCCGGCATGGATGGCGAGTCAACCCAGACCCCGCAGCTCTTCCCGCTGGCAGCCTGGATGTGGCCACCCCGAGCCGAAAGGTAAGGGTTTTGTGGTGTGGGTGCAGAATGGCAAAAACCACAGCACGGGCTACACGCTGAGCTGTGATTGGAATTTTCCTGGGTGCTTGAATGAACAATAAATAGATTCAAAAAGCTCATTAGCGATTGACAGTCCTTTTTTTTTTCCCCACAGAGCTGGGTTTCCGTGAACTGCCCACAACATCTCCAAACTGAGTTCTGTCCTTCAGACGTGGTGGTGCCTCTCCAGGACTTAGGACTGAACCTCATTTGCTTCTGAGATACTTCAGCACAGTTATTTATGTTGATGAAGAAGTACACCAAGCAAAAGCTTGAAGGTATGTGCTTTCCCTTACTCGAGAGCATGGGAACAGACCTTCTCTCTGGACCGTACTTTTAGGTGCCTTCAAACCATCTCCCTCAAAGACCGTTTTTACCTTTGGTTGACCTTGTTCTGAAATGGCAGGTGAAATCCAGTGAATCGTGAACAAGTTATTTGAAGCAGACAGCATATCTGAGCATTTACTGCTCTTGAGATCGATCATATTGATGAATAAATGCCTTGATTATTACTAAAAAGCTATCTCCTCACACATAGGCGAATTAAAGGCATTACAGTGAAGAGTTGGAAGTTTTGTCTGAACTGGGTATGGCAAGCAGGATAAGGCCCTGCTAATTAATAGTAAATAAAATCTCTGTGGTTTTTTTGTACTACTGATCAACTCTTGACTGTTCTTGTGTCTTTTGTCTTCTGTGAGGCATTAAAGTTCAGATTTCCTCAAAATTTATTCTTCCTTTCCCATAATTTTTATGTAAAACTTGAAGGCAGTTGTACCAAAACTTTTGTATAAATTTTGCAGTGTACAAAAAAGTAGCACCTTCCCAGCAAACCTGTATTTTTTAGGCTATAGCAACAAGGAATTAACAAAAACAAAGCCTAGCATTTGCTCTGACCCTCTTAGATAACCACTTTTACCCCACTGGCTTTCAGAATCACTCTGCTTAAGCAAAACAGTTGGGAGAGCTGCTGTAGGACATCTTACTATTTTCCTATCATCTTCTGTAGCTTTTTTCCTCTAAGGCGTTTGTCCATGGCGTTTATGCCCAGATGAGCATGGCAGGGAGGCTGGAGCTAGATGATCTTTAAGGTCCCTTCCAACCCAACCCATTCTATGATTCTAACTGTATTTTGAAACAATTTTACTCAACTGGCTTGGATTATTCAGTACATTTTTGAGAGGGCTCTTTTTCACTACAGTAGGATTATCCTCGATACATATGCTGATACGAAGTGTTTCATCTCCAAACTACTGGTCAAGTATTCACTGATAAATCGCAGAGCAGGTAAATAACCTACAGTCGTACTAAGGAGCTCAGGCCCTGCATATGCCTCAGATTCTTGTGCCCTGTGGCATGTGTCTCTGCGGCCACGTGCACACCTGGCTGGTTGCCCTGGTCTCACTGGGTTTATTTTATCTATGCTGGCAGTTTGCAGTGGTGGACTGCACCCAATCCACGTGAGATAAGGTGTTCCTGCAGGAAAAGAGCTGCCTCCTCCACTGCAGCTCCCCACTCTGATCTCCAGCTTCTCCACAAAACTGAGTTTGGAGTGAGGCAGATACTGGGATAAAAAAGAAAGAAAAATTAAGATGTTATAGATCCCCTTCAGGAATATTCAAAGCATCCCACTGCTTTTTCCTTAATGTCTCTGAAAGTTCAATGAAAGTCAATTTCCATTCACAAGAGAAGTTTGCAGAGAAGAACGTGTCCCAGACACGTCCATCATGTCTTCACGCCGGGCACGTACAAGGGATGGAGATCTACCATGTAGGTGTTCAGTGGCTTGCAAGAGTAAGGTGTGCTGTGTATTTAACATCTTTTCCCCTCGGGGCATGGTCTGAATACCACAGAATTCAGTAAAGAGACTCCCATTGACTTTGGTGAGCTTCAGATCAGACTCAAAATCACAAATGGGTTGCACAAAGCAATTTAGGTTTTGGTTTGAACTTTCCATTTGTTTGATAAAGAAGGAAAGCACTGGCATCTGCCCGAATATAAAGTCCTCCCTTCCCAGGAAGTCTTTTGTGGCATGTAGAACATGGAAGCAGTTTTTAACATCATGCTTGCTCTGGCTCAAAGCCAAATAAAAGGCCAGTGATGCCCTGGAGAAGGGAGAAGAGGTACTTATATACCGAGTGTCCTCCTCTATGGATGGTGCAGAACAGATAATTGATGTGTGGTTTAACCAAGAACATACCTGCATGTATCTGCAGGCCTGCTCTCCAATGTTCACCTCTCCGTAAAATCTGTTTAATGTAGTTCATTCACTGGTTTCTTATGCCATAGAGAAGAATTCACAGCCATGGTCATTATCTAAATGTGCTCAGTGATTTGGACTGTGGACATCTGAAACCCTGCCAAACAATCTCCAGGGGATTTGGAGAGGTGCTTTGGTCCTGTTTGATACTAGCAGTGAGGCAAGAGGAGCTGAAATTGTTCTGCAGCTATTTATCTAGGCACAGCAGAAAAATGCGTCAATCTCTATTGTTAATTTTTAAATACCTGCCAATCTGGAGTATATTAATGTATTCTGTGTGAATGTATTAACAAAAAAGGAGTCTCCACCCTAGAGCACCACTCCTTCTCTGATCACAAAGCGCAGGTAATCGCATTTTTTCACAAGATAACTCAAGTGCAGTTGCCAGCTCAGCTCCAGTCTGGCAGTAAGTGACTAGGGGCTTTTGCAGACCAAACCAAGGTCCAGGTCTGTGGAGATGTGACTTCCCTAAGGGAGGTATGGGAAGAGGTGGGTGCTGCAGAGCGAGATTGAGGATACCCTCTTCCCCGTGGCGCAGTGAAGAACAGCTAAGCCAGGCTGCAAGAAACACCAAAATGAAGCCTGTTTGAAACCCAACCCTCAACTGGCCATCACCAATTAACAGCTCAACAACAGCTCCTTAAAATCCTACCTCCTTCCTTTCAGTGTGAAAAGTCAGGTCGGTCTGTGTAACACTAAAAAAGCAAGGACGGGGCTCAGACTTACCATGGTCCCGTAGTCGCTCCTTGGCCAGGAGCCACCTCAGCTGGTGGGGTTCCCTTGCCCGGAGAGGACCCGAACCACGGGGCTGCCTGCCCTCTCCACCCAGCCTGCTGGAGGAGACCCAAAGGCACCGCTCTCGCGACATGGCATGTTTCTGCAGTGACTCCTGAACGCAAGCTACGGGGGCAGTTTTGCTGGAGGAGTTCGTGCAATCGTAGCATGCCAGAAGGAGTCCAGTGCTCCGTGGAAGCCCTGGCAGGCTTCTAGGTGGAGTCCAGCTGTGTCTCCTGCTCCACCAGAAAGATCGTGAAAGGAGCTGCTTAACAGAAGGATGGTGAGTAAAGCCTCTCCTTGATCCACCTCCACACTTTTTTGATTGGCTATAAACGGACGAGATTCTTCTGCCCTAATAAAAACCATGGAGAGAAGAAAGCAGTCAACAGAGGCAAATGAAGGGAGCGATTAGTCTGAAACCCTTCAGACCAGCATTACTTTCATGCAAGATCTTACCAGCATGATGCTGATGGAAGGATCTCCAGCAGTCACAAGGTAATCCAGAAATTTGTGATCTTATTCTGCTCTAGATTTAAATTACCATGTCTTGTTTTCTTTACTGTTTTTCAAGCTGAATGGTGAGACTCAGGTGCTCCTTAGGACATCTTACTGATGTGACAAAAAGAGATTGTATCACGTGGGGCTGGAGGACTCTGTAGTAAGCAAGTGATCTTCCATTTTCAGTAACCCTCAGCCCAGCTCTCCTTGCACCAGGGGAAATTTCACATGAGATCATGAAACAGCTTCTGGACCAACGTTTCAGTTAATTCACAGAGACAGGCACTGATGGATAAGAGGCAAAGCCTGGACAGTCTACTTAGCTACAAAATTATGCTGCCTGCTTTTACTGTCCAAGCTTTATAAAAGTAGTTGTTGTTGCAGGTCCCTCTGATTCATGTCGATAGGAGGGGTAATGGTTTTAAACTAAAAGAGGGCAGATTCAGACTAGATGGAAGGAAGAAATGTTTTACGATGAGGGTGGTGAGACACTGGAAGAGGTTGCCCAGAGAGGTGGTGGATGCCCCGTCCCTGGGAACGTTCCAGGTCAGGTTGGACGGGGCTCTGAGCAACCTGATCTAGTGGAAGGTGTCCCTGCTCATGGCAGGGGGGTTGGACAAGATAACCTTTAGAGGTCCTTTCCAACCCTAACAGTTCTGTGATTCTATGATTCTATGTCATACAGAGTATTTCAGTCTGAGCAACATTTCAGAGCTGATATCATTCTTTGTATAAATGTGAGTATGGGTTTGGCTTGGCTTTTTTCCTATAGGGTTGTATTTTCTTCAGTCACTCGCTTTTTTCTTATGCAACCTGTGGCTACACAGATTTTTCATAATAATTCCATTTTAAGTTAAGCTTATTGATGCAAAGAGAGCAGAATTTAAAGTGCAACATCTAAGACTTTAGAGACAAGCTCTTTTTATACCTAAGAACATATTAGCAGACAATTTATTCTTGTGTTTATTAACTGGATGTCATCAGGCTACATGCTGTGACTCTACATTTTATTTCTGTTCTGGAAGAGGAGCTAGAAGAGAATAAAATAATGGTTGGAAATCTGCGTATCACACATGCAAGCTGGGAATATGTGTGTGCATGTGTGTGTGTGTCTATGTGTCTGTGCAGCAGTATTAGTACAAGGTGACACATGAATCTGACTTGAGCACTTGCTTTTTATCCGCTGTACTTTCCAGCAATAAGGCATGTAATAGTTTTAAGCTTCTATAAGAGGAATATTATCATGGTGAAGGCATAAAACCAAGAGGCAGGAGGTCTGCTTGAAATTCCCAGCCATGCCACAGACTATTCTGACTGATGTAAGACAAATTGTTAGCCTCAGTTTCCCTGTCTCGACAGTAGGTTAATGATCCCTCCCTGCCTCACATGCTTGCTTCACCCACCATTTTGACAAACTCGGTGCTTGGATGAGGGTTTTGGTAACAAACAATATTGCTGTGGTAAAGTAATATTGTTATTTGCCACAAAGCAAGAAATTGTATTTTGGGCCCCCATCATTTTTCCATCTAGTTGTTGATCATACCTAGTTACTTTCTTATGTGATGGCTGAGATTTTTTACAGGAGTTAAGAACTCCACTTCTGGAGATAGTGGAAGAAAAGGTATAACCTCGGCTTGAGAAACTTGGGCTCAGTTACCTTTTCTGCTAAAGTTTCCCTCTGTGTCCTGGGGCATATTGGCTGGGATTAGATAAAAGTATGTGCTAGATTTGCTAGAGTGTGATGCCAATGTGCTTGTCCATGCCAAGATTAGATGCCAGAGACAAACATAAAGTCAAACTCAAGGCACCTGGGGAAGCTCATTGCCTTAAGAGAAACATTCAGGTTTTTGATGTCAGATTAAATTCTTTTTGGATCTGTCCCATCTTGCTTTGATCCCCAGTCGGCAAAACAGCGATAGCAGAGTCTATCTTACAAGGAAGTTGTAAAGATAAGTCACATTAGAGATGGTGAAATGCTCAGACCTCATAAATGGATCTAAAATAAATGTGCTGACTTTGATTAAACTGCGATCTGAATGTCTGTTGGCTTTCTTTTTCAGGATGCTCCGTGCTGGTGGCGAAGGTTTCCACAGCACGGTGGTTTCCAAGGAAGAAGGTGTTTTACTCTCCTGTTTGTTTTCATTAGCATGTTAAATCAGTTTTGCAGTGTTTATTTGTGTGGTGACACTGCTGAGAGTCGCCAGGCAACAGCAGTGTTATCAAGTATGTAAGATTAGCAGATACAGAGTGTTGAATGGGCTCAAAAGGAATGAATGAATCAGCTGTGTTAGACCCCTTTCTGTTGGGGTTTTAGAGAGGGAAGAATGGTGGAAATAAAAGGAGCTGTTGCAGCAGAAGAGAGGAGTGGGAGACTTGGAGGCAGGGGTAGCTGGGGGATGTAAGCCAAGTTTCAGTCCTTTAAGTTTGGAATTAAATCCAAGAGCAAAAAAAGGTGGAAGCAGATTGAAAAGGGTGGAAGTGGATGGAAAGTGCTGGCTAGAGAGGCAGTAAGATTCAGGATTCTTCTGTGGTTTTACTGTGAATAGGTGGATAATATGTGGAATAACTTTGTGGTCTAACAGTGCAGGGTAGACTTTTCCACCCTGAGATCCACAGGGCTGAGTTTCAGTCTCAGCCCTGCAAAGCAGTTTTGCTTTGTACTTTGGTAGACAAAGACCCATGAGTTAATTAACTGAGCTGTGAGATTTTTGAAGGAAAAAGCAGTTCCCAGGAATACCCTCCTAACACAGAGCTGGTCACCCCCCTGCATCCATGGTTTGCAGCAGAAGGACCATCAGTATTTGCAGTTTGTGACCCCTGGGCTCATTTCACAAAAAGTTGTATTTCTTAAAGCTATTTGTTGGCAAAACTCACCTGTGGTTTCCATACTCTCTTCAAGCTTCATCACCGTCTACTTATGACATTGTCATGTTGTCTCTCACTGGAAGCCTCTTACTGTTGGTTGCCATCAGCGTAGCAGTAAACGTTCTCTGGAGGTGAGTGTTAGGGCAGTAGGAGAGGAACCCAGGCTCTCCAAAGAAATGTATGCAATGATGAATTCCTGCAGGAGCCGTGTGTGATCAGGGAGCCCATGGAAAGAGCCTGCCAAACCCTAGTGGGGTCCTCCCAGGCTCCTTCTCCATCAGCCCGCAGCAGGGTGCAGTAACGGTGGCTGGGGAGTTGCTAGGGTGGGTGCTTGGGTAATACCAATTTAGACTCACAGAATCATAGGGTCATTTAGGTTGGAAAAGACCCTTAAGATCATCAAGTCCAACCATCAACCTAACACTACCAAGTCCCCCACTAAACCATGTCCCTAAGCACCACATCTACACGTCTTTTAAATTCCTCCAGAGATGGTGATTCAACCACTTCCCTGTTCCACGTTCCCATATTCCAATGCTTGATAACGCTTTCAGTAAAGAAATTTTTCCTAATATCCAATCTAAACCTCCCCTGGTGTAACTTGAGGCTCTTTCCTCTTGTCCTATCGCTTGTTACTTGGGAGAAGAGACCGACCCCCCCCTCGCTCCAACCTCCTTTCAGGTAGTTGTAGAGGGCAATGAGGTCTCCCCTCAGCCTCCTTTTCTCCGGGCTAAAAAAACCCAGTTCCCTCAACCACTCTTCATAGGACTTGTGCTCCAGACCCTTCACCAGCTTCATTGCTTTTTAGGGCAATGACATTTGGTTTTGTTTTACATCTGGAGCAAATTCTTCTTCCCCTCCTCAGATTTTATTGAAACGTCTATTTATATGTATTGAAATTTTATTGAGGAAAATTAAAAGGTGCAAGCCCCTAATTTCTCACTGCTGCCACCATTTTCGTTTTTTTCAAGAACAACCTGAAGTCACAAGAAGAGGGATATTCCTTGAGATGTTTATTTCTACGATGAGAAAGTAAATGATACATTTTGAGAAATCTCTTCAAAGAAAAATTTTATTCAGCTTTGGTTTGAATGCAGCTAGCCAAATGGAAGAGGGCAATGGGGTCATAAGACGTGTTTTATGCTAAAGGACAAAAAGATTAAGGGGAGAGGAAAGAGTCACCTCTGTAATTAATTAAATCAGCTCCATCCCAGCTGTCATTTCTGGACTGCCATTAGTTATATCCTGTTATTAATTGGATTGGGTTCAAAATACAAACAGCTCTTCCTGCTTATCTAACACCTAATGATTTGTTTTGCTCCATTTCTGTTGTGCCAGGCGCTGCACATCAAATTATTCCTCCAAAGATCTCAGTACACCTGTGGTGGTGGAAAATATTACAGTGACGAACAATAGCTCTGATAAGATTTCAACAGTGGATCTGACTGGCCCCGTGTGTATAAGTTACATTTCTGACAAGTGAACTGTATCCCCAGAGTCTGCCATCCCTGAAGAGACAACTTCCCTTTCTGAGTTACCGTTCTTCTCCTTTGCTGGCTCGATAACATCCCCCAATTCAGCGCCAGAGCAGTGACAGCCCACAGCTTCTTCCACCTGCAGCTTTCTTCTGGAGAGAAAAGTGGATGAAGGACTCGGCGAGCTGATGGACTGACATGCCGCACTTCATTTTCTCCACCGTAGTTTTGGACTGTGAACTTGTACCACACCAGTATAAGAAAATGCAGGAAAACTGAATTTTTTTAATGGAAGTGGAAAGAAAGCGTAGATATATGTACCTTATCTCTGTCATGTGTTGTGTTAAAAATTTGCCGTAGAGACATACATCTTTACATATTATCTCTTTCTGTGGGATGAGTCATGGGAAAAAAATGCAGGGAGGGGATTTCTGGTAATTTTTACAAAGGATTTCCCAATCCCTCTGACTCACACATGAATCCCACACATTATGCTGAGACCTAACCTTTTGCACATGGTTTCCTACTAGCTGTACGACTCCGTGGCTATGCTAACGTTATTGGACAGATTGCAGTCTCTTAAGTCAACAGGTCTGTGATATTTTTTTTTTTAATCTGCCCACTTTTTACAGCCCGAAGGAAGATACCGTCTATTAATCTTTAAACTGAATGCTGCAACTTTGCCAGCACCGATGACCTCTGCCTCTGGCGTGACACCACCTTGCTAACGAACAAGCCTGGCTGTTCTCCCCGTTCAGGTGGCAGTTACAGGGAACAGGTTAGTCTGAGATCTGGCACGGAGAGGGGTCTGGCCAGCCCAGTCCAACTTCATGCCCTTTGCTAACTGCTGCTGGGAACCCTGCAAGAGCTGCAGGATATATATTTTTCCTTTTATCTTACCAACTTTCTTGGCCTACCTCCTGCATGTTTTCCATACAAGTAGATGGAAAATCAAAAGAAGCAGGAGAAAAGCCCTTTGACCTGCGGGTATTCCTCCGGAAGGGGTCTGGCATGGTCCGTTCCTCCTTTGTGCTCACCCGTCGCAGAGCACTGAAAGCTTCTGTAGTACCATTAAGGCACTTCAGAGCTGCCAACGGGTCAGAAGGGTGGTTGGCATCAGTGGCTGTGCCTTAGCTGACCTCGGTGGAAGTAATGCTCTCAGGGCTCATGTTTTCAAACAGGAGACCGAAGGTCCACCAAATGTATGAACGGGAAGGCTACAGCCTATGAATTTCCTCCTCTTCCAGGCTTAGATGGGGCCAGCCGTTCACTGGGGAAGCTGTTGATGGAAAGTCTGGCCCCGGCGGGACACACTGTGACACCAACACACTCGTGTAAGCTCCCGTATGTGATGCTTATCAAAACAGAGACTTAGGGCAGGCAGAGAAAGATGAGGCTCTCCCGCGCAGATCCATACAGGCATTAGGCACGTCATAGACCTGAGTGAAAATCTCTGTGCTGTGCCGCAAAGGCGGTCGGACTTCAGTCACCATTGCAACACCTCTGTATTTGTGCCAAAAAGGCAGTTTGAGGAACTTTTCTATTAGCAGAGATGGAAACCAGGCCTGATTCTGGAACTGAGGAGATATGTCAGCCGTTCCCGGTGGAGGCTCAGCCACAGCAGGATCCTTTCTCCTCTGACATTAGCCATATTCCCATTGAAAATACTGCTACTGACACCATTTTCCATGGTCCGATGGAAACACGTGCTTGCATGTCCATGGTGGCAAACGCCAACTCCTTGCCTGTAACAGTCTGTGTCACTTTGGTCTCCCTCTTGTATAATACCTGTATTTAGTGAGCTGCTCCTGCCTGTCCATCGCCCGTAACCGCAGCCTCAGGCACCCCTTCTCTTCGCTCTCCTTAATACCCCTGCTCTTTCTTCATGCCGCTCGCCGCACAGAGACAAAATCCCCCCCTTGTCAAAATTCATGGAGCTGTTTCCTCATCCTCCTCTAAATCCCTCCTTAAGACCCGCTGCTGCCTCAACGCCTGCAAATCCCGACCGTCTGTCAGCGGTAAGGCAGGGCTAAGCAGAGACTTCCAATTCTCTGACAAAGCCTATTTGTTTTCTTGCTGCCCCGCTCCCCGTGTTGGCCTGCTTTTGATATCCACTGTCTTCCAGCTGAGACATGGACTGGAAAATCCCTACGCCTGTCTTCTCTGAAAAATATCTATATGGTACCGAGCGTAACGGGCTTTGGTTCTGGACTGGTGTATTCCAGCACGAACACAACGCAAATGGTGACTGGTCTGAAGATGCCAATAATCACAGTACAATATAATGTAACAGAACGGAATACTGTGCTATTGATAATACCAAGGTGAACAGCAGCGTGTGCGTGTATGCGTGCATGCACTAGACAACAAATGATATTTAAAGGCTGTTACGGAGCCAAATAACATAAAATTAGGAAATGGCATCAATAAATTCAGGTGTAAATTCAGAATTTTATATTTGTTTTTCTTTTGTTCTTCAATCTCCTTTTGTGCGTGAAGCCGTATTAACGTCGTCTCAAGGTACAAATCTTAGGAAAGCTGGCAGGCTGTGTTTTTGAACGGGATGACTATTCACTTTCCAAATAAGCAAGGGCAGAGATGATACTGCGCAGCACATTTGGAGTCATGGATAAGACAAAGATCTTTTCTGTACGTAGCTGCTGAAGGGTAAGAACCAGATACACATTCTCTCAAACATACAAAGTCTTATCACAGTCCCAGCTTTGGTGGTTGAAGAAAACAACTGGACGTTAAATCAGTTAAATATTCAATTTGTGCTTACAAGAGATGCGTCACGTCTGTAGGATGCATCACTAACCTTGGCAGCAGTTTGGCAGTGCAATAGGTGTGATGACTAAAGGATGACAAAGGCTTTAGTTTAACTGCGAAATGTAGCTATACAATTTATTTATAGCACATAACTGAGCTGCAGAACCTAAATTTTTCGCACAGACAGGATTTTTCAGTTAATGGAGCTACTCATTGTAGAGGTTGGTACATGGTAGGCAGGTGTAAGGACTCGGCTCCTTGATTCAATACCCCATTCCACATAGTGCGATGGTTTGTGTCCGTTCAGAGCCCCGTTAAGGTAAAACCATGACCCAGCAAGCTTCCTTCTGGACTCTGAATATTTAAAATTTGCTCATCTTCAGCTCGCCGGGTATTACCAGGCCCACTGGTGGCTAAAAGAGGAAATTATCAAAGCTATTTCAGAAAATAGAAGACGGTGGCAAGTGCAGCAAAGGATGTAGGGATTGAAGTCGTGAGAAGACTTCCTTTGACCTGGTATTAGCTCACCAGGAATAAACTAATGTAATCCCGAGAACTTGCATGCAACAAGCTCGAGTCTTGTTAACTGTAGAGGATAGTTAGACCCAAGGAGCTACGCTCTGTCTGATGATATCGAACAATAAGCTGAGAATAAAAAATACCAAGGTCTTCACAATACTTCACCAGCCTGAAGTTTAATCCTTTGACATCTGTAAGGTGGTTTAAAACTCTCCTTTATGGTGATTGACTGCACTCTGCAGATGACACCACAGGAATTTAGTGCACTGAAACATAACACCTTAATGAAGAAAAAAAGAAAAATGCTTTCCTTCTAATGCACACAACTTTGTCTGGTTTTCCCTTCAACCACGTAACTCGATGATTCAGAGATAAGACTCATGTGGTTGTTAAGTTGCCATGATGGATTTTACAAAGGGGAGAATCACGTCAAGTTTATGTAAGCTTGATAGCAGCTGCTCTTTGGAAATACATCTTAATTATGGGTAAAAATACTAAGCCATAACTTGTATACTTATTTTAAAAACCTCATTTTTTTTCAGTGCCATAATTCTAAACATTATCTCTCTGCTGAGGTTAGTATTTATTTATAGTTTGGATACCGTAAGGAGGTAGCCCAGGAAATGCTACTTGATGATGGTGGTTATTAGACATGCCTGTTAGTGACCCCTCATATTTATCTGTATTTAATTATAGAATTACTGCCATAATGCCCTAAGTTATGTCTGAGAACAAAAGGCAGTTCCATTTGTGATACCATTATATGCCAGCACTCATAACTTCTTAAAAAATGGTAATGATCTTTAGGATGAAATCTTTTCAGCCCAATATTGACTTTCTCTGTGTGCGTGGAGTTTGATAAAAATCAAGATCAGCCTTTTTTATTATTTATAGACACACAGAAAAAGATGGTTTGAATGATGATAAAAAGCATTTTGCAAACTTTGGGGGCCCCTGGGTAACTAGAAATGGCTCCATTTTAAAATGTTAAACTGATAGTTTTTAGGATGTTTGTGGTTATACCCAATTTAAAACTCTAGATGAGAAATAAGGAAGTTACTTTGGAATCCTTGAGCTTGCGAGTGTGTGTTCACACGTGCCAGTACACTCGAGTATTCCCCCTAACTGCTGATATGCATGAAATTAATCATACATGTAAGTGTTTGCAGAATTGGAAATATTTTGAGCTTTCATATAACAAAACACTTCAGCATACGCTTAAATAATACTGATTTCACTGGAAGTGCAGTAAGTGTTTTACTCGCCTCCGTGAATTGAGACTATATTCCTTTTCGAGACTGAAATGACAAATACGTTTGACCAGATGACAAAACTGATAAATATATTTGATTTTTGTTCTCTGTTCTATCTCCCTTATTTAATAGTATTAATTTGGGGGGTAAGTTAGTAACAAAACATGCTACGGCTCTGATGATGAGGTGCTTTCCCTTGCTTCCAGTTCCAGCTGTTAAAACATAACGTAATTTAATAGTAATGATTATTTAGATGCATAATACTACGTCATCGGCTATACTAAAGGAAGTGTTTTGGAAAGGAAAGATGAAGGCAGGAAGAAGCTGAGACGTGGGCTGCTTTGTGGCTAATTCGCCTGGTGTCCGAGGGTCTATCGATCATACGGTCCCGGTGCTCGATTCACTGCTGAAGTATCCGACCGATCACCTCGTGCTTGCTGGTGAGTGGATCTTAACCCAGAGTGGAAGCATGAAGATATAATATTGATAAACTCCGAATAATTTACCCAGATCGTATCAGAAGTCTGTGGCAGGGCAAAGAATCGAGACGGGGGTCTCTCCAGTCCACCACATTAAGCACAAAGTTATCATTGCTATCGCAGCGAATGAGTCCAATAACCATCAAAGCGCAGTGATTATGCAAATCATTGTACCCTGACTGAGTAATAAAAGCTATCAACCATCCGGAGTTAAGGGGTTTGCATATTGTATGATTACTGAGAAATAAAATCAGAGTGATTATGCAAATCACCGCCTTCAGCCAATCGGACTGAAAGATGCAAGGGGAAAAAAAAAGTGTATTTATGCATCAATAACTGTACAGTATCCCTGAGCTCCAGTTATTATTATTTTTGTTATTTGATTGCAGAAGTACCCAGAGGCCCTGATCAATCCGATCTAAAATAGAATTGTTTTCTTTCGGATTCTGTGACGGCTCCTGACTTCCGCAGTCATTACGTTTCGCGTAAACACCGATGGTGATCTGAGCTTGTTTCCCCGCTCGAACGAAACCGTACATCGATAGATATTGAAAAAATAAAAAATACAGGACCGGGGCGGGACGGGGGAGGCGGGACCCAGCGCCCGAGACCCCGCCTCCAGCCCCGCCCCCCCGCCTCCAGCCCCGCCCCTCTCCTCAAGCCCCGCCCCCCTCCTCCAACCCCGCCCCGCCACGTCCCGCTCGGCCGCCGGTTCCCGCCCCGGCGGCGCATCGCGGCGGCGGGTCATGGCGTTCACGCTCTACTCCTTGCTGCAGGCCGCGCTCCTCATCGTTAACGCCATCGCCGTGTTGCACGAAGAACGTTTCCTCCGACACGGTGAGCAGACAGCGACGGACCGGACCGGGCCGGGCCGGGACCGGGGGGGGGGGGAACACCGGGCCAGGCCCGGTCGCGGCGACGCGTCGTGTCCCGTTCCGCTCCCCCCGGCCCGGCCCGGCCCGGCGGGGCCTCCTGAAGGGAGAAGCCGCCCGGAGCCCCGGCTGGCGTTACCCGGTGGTTGCCGCCCGGCTCTCGGCGAACCCGGGGATGCCCGGGGCCCACCGGGCCGCCCCCCTCCCCTCCCCGCAGCCGTTCCTTGCCGGTGTGAATATCGACGTGCAGGGAACGGCTCTGGGGCTTTCGGTCTTGAATTTTCCGCCGGTGCGGTTGATGTCGCTCCTGTCATTGCTTTGTCTCTTCCCCAACCCCCCCCTCCTCTCCGTAATTTTCTTTTTTTTTTCTGTGCATTTCTACTGTTTCGTCTCCATTTGTGCCGCACGTCGGGAGGATGTCATAACGTGAGATGGTTTCTTTCATCGCGTCATGCGTTTTTTTTTTTTTTTTTTTGGCGAGATAGCACTTCTCGGGCTTCGCACGTTCTGCGGTGCCGAGGAAGGACCCCCAAGGTTGGGCACCCTTGTCCTTTAAAAGAGAACAAACCCCTACAAAACACAGAAGAGCCACAGACGCAAAGATCTGTCAAGCCCCAGAAAAAAACCTAATTACCTATGAGCCAAGGTTTCCCCAATTTCCTGACCTGGAGAATCCTGACTTCTCCAGGTCAGGCTGAGCTAGGATTTTCTGCGGAAGAGCGGAGAATTATCCCTTTCTCCCGCTCCCCCGCAGGACTCGCTGCGAGGGACTGGCTGGGTTTGGGGTTTTCTTTTGCTGTCCTGGTGAGCAGCAGCTCGAAGAGAAGGGAGGAGATGTGGGGACTAACCGGCCGGGTCAAGCCACTTGTCAGCCCCAGGTGACTCGGGAATAACTCCAGGCTCATCCGAGTGGGAAGCAGCGGCTGGTGAGGCAGGGGATTCGCTGGCAGCCCGCTGTTAGCAGACTGAGGGAGGGGAAAAAAAAGGGGGGGGGGGGGAAATAATCACTCAAAAGTTGTCTCTGGAGAAAAGAAAACTCGCAGGTTGGGAGTTTTGCAGCTTTGAGTATTGAGAGCCGCTCCCTTCTCTGCTCCGCTCGTCCCCAAACGGGTCGGGGCTGCGACCAGTAGGACTTGGGCACCCCCAGTCCCTTCACTGGGACCACAGGCTCTGCCTCCCCGCAGTGGGTAGGGAAGGGCTTCTCCCTTGAAGGGCTTTGTAAACCCGCAGTACTTCTGTCGTCCTCTGAAAAGTTCTCAAGGCATTGGTTTTTGGGTTTTTTTTATAGCAGTTACAAAAAATCATCATTCCCGTTTGGAATTTGTCCTGACCGTTTTCTGTCCTGCAGCTCGTTTCGCGGTGCTGAAGCATCGCTTCACACCCAACCGCCATTTGCTATTTTATCTGCTGGTAAAGGACTGTGAACAGACGGTAGTTTGTTTGGGGTTTTTTTGGCGAATGTTCTGGTGAAGCCCAAATAAAGTCATTTGTTTCTGTGGCACGCAGGGAACAGCAGTGTATTGAAAAGGTAAGGGTTTCCTTTACAGAACAGTTCATCTGTCATTACTGTTGCGTTCATTAAAAGGTTTAATGGTTTTCAGTATATTGTTTTAAAATCTGATCTTGAAATAAAGCGAATTGGTTTGTAGTTTGTTTTTCTAATGTTAGTGATAAACTTAACCATATTCATTGATATCGCTGATAGCATTTGTTGCATGGTTTTGGGTTTTTTTTCCTAACCTGTCTGGCCATTTTTGTGTGACACAGTTGGCTGGGGAAGCGATCAAGGGATTGGAGGATTTGGAGAGGAACCAGGAATTAAAGCGCAGCTAACGAACCTTATTCGATCTGTACGAACCGTTATGAGAGGTAAGGTGACAACCTTTTGTTTAAATACCATTGTCTGTAAAGTTTTGTTTCTGTGCTTTAATGAAGTAACATCACTATTTTGACTCTCTTCTTTTACCAAACAGCTGCTATTTCTGCTCGTCATTTCCAATCTATCCTTCCTTCGCGCACGGACTCAGTGTAGGAGGGCGCAGGTCCCAGCTAAGGTGCCCCAATTCTGATAAAGTGTAAAAAAAATACCCTGACTCCGACTCTGGCTTGTGGCACTGCTGCTGCGTCTTGTCTTTCCTCGGAGTTTGGGAGCTGGGGGGGGAAGCTTGGTGATCAATCAGAGCGCGCAATTAGCTTCACCCTGGCTAAATTCAATTTTGTGTGAAGTACCTGGTGAGGGAAATGTAATTCCTGGGATTCCTAAAGGTAAGCCAGGCTTACGTACCTCAAAGGATGGGGAAAAAACCAGACTCTTAATTTGTAACTTACTGATAGTTTTTCACTTTAAAGCACAGGACAGATTCCTTTTATAGGTGATGATAAAGGGGATGTAAAAAATCTTGTCTGTCTTGCCCACCACAGAGCAAAACCGGATACATTTCTTCTAAATCACAGCAAAGCCAAGGGTAGAAACTGACTTTGAGGCGGTCTAGTTTCATTTGGAGAAAAGGTTCTTTGGGTTAAAGTTAAAACATGATTGGCCATAGAAAAATATTTATGCTGTTGCTTCCTACTAATTTTTAGTGTCCTAGGCTTTGATCCTGGCTCCTTCCACTAATCCTGGTTTTGCATAGGAAAAATAAGTGTATTTTTAAAATTTTGATTGTTTTTGCTCCTTAAAAGGTAGTCTCCCAAGATAATGTGAAGTTCTGTCACTTTATGATGTGGAAAAGAAAATTTTCATGATTGCTCTTCTTTTTTTTTTTTTTTTTTTTTTTTTTCCCCTACAGTGCCGTTAATAGCAGTGAACTCCATTACGATCGTTCTCCTCCTGTTGTTTGGTTGAAGATACCTGGTGAAAATCTTTTGGACATCCAAAGAAGCAAGTTGCTAACCATCACTGCTCTGAGTTTTCTGGGATCCAGCACGGTTTAGCTGTCAATTTGACATTCAACTTAAAATAATAAAGACACTATTTCTATTTATCCTATTTCCTAATGTTCACTTGCAGTTTCATTAATCAAGATAATGGGATCAATGCAACGACACTGCAAATATATCGGACTATGACAAATTCTGTTGCTGCCTGTTAGTAGCGTTGACTGTTAAGAGTATGCGTCGCAACATATTGCAATGATTGTCAATAGGATGTGTTTTTTAAATGTCTCGTTACTCAGGGATGAATTTCCTTCAGTACGCTTCCCAATTTAAATTAAAAAGAACCCACGGTGTTTTTTATTTCAGTTAATACCAGAGTACTATTTAAGAGAATATGAATTAGGCTCTGAAAACATGTTATAAATTATTGAAGTACGGTTGTGATATTGAAGGAGATAAAACTAGCTGGGTAAAATCCTGATTCAGTTCACATTGCAAGTCGAATGTTCCTGGTTTGATTGAGACCAGGATTTTTCTCATGGTGTTAGACTTTTCAAATCAATAAGGTTTCTTGCTGATGGTGAAGTAAGTTGAAAATAGGTGCAATTGCTATGCAAAATCTAAAAAAGCTGTACCTGAAGCTGGGCAACTCTGTGTTAATTTAGACTAGCAGGTGGTATTAGCGATTAGCATTCGTTACTGTTCTGTCAAGGATTATTACACTTTTTAAAATGTGTGTTAAACTTCTGCGTGGTGATTAGTGTTGGAATTGGGGAACCATTTGTATTCCGAGCTTCTTGGGAAACGTGGGAGAGGAATACTGTGCCCTTTTCAAATGCAATTCTTTGTTAAAAAACAGCGAATTTGCAGCCTCTTCTGTTACTGCTGCTTCTTCCCCCGCCCTCCGTCTTCCTCTGTTAAATTAACAGCTTACTGAAATTGAAACTGTGGGTATGATCTTGCAGTTCTGTCGCAGAGAATATTGCTAATTGCTTTGGTACAGATCTTGTCTCAATTAAGACTGCTGGGTTAGGTCGGATGTTACGTAGCAAGTCTGAATTGAAGAAGGCTGACTCTCATTCTTTAGAAAAGTTAGAAGTCTTAGGTCTGTTCCTCTGCTAAAGTGTTTTAGCTTATTTTTGAAGTGGGGAAGGCCAAAGGAAACCTGGCAGTTTCATTATTTTAAAACAGCTTAGTTTATCATCTCTTCTTCCGACATCTTGATGACTAAAGCATACGCTGTTGTATACAAAGATAAATCTGTAAAATGTGTAAATTAATTTAATGATCTTCAATTGCAGTGTTTTGCAGAGTAGAGTATATCCAGGAGGAGAGTTTTGTGTTGTTTCCTTTTTCTAGTGAAAACTTGTAAATAAATTCTGAATTTCTAAGTTAAGCACTCTCTTTCATAACTTGCTCTATATCGGTGTACGGTGGGAGTATTTAAAAACTCAGCTGCATCCTGTTCCAGATACCAGAGTTACTGTTCTTACATGAAATACTTTTTTCTCATCCCTGTGGCACTTGGAACTATCATCTCTTTGCTATGAAGCTGTATTTTGGTTTATGTAGCAAACCTAATGAGCCAGGGTAACGTTGGCCAGAGGCAGAATAGGATCATGCTAGCCTTTGAATTCTAGAGTAGGTAGATCTGTTATAAAGTATTTCTTCAGAATAATCTTTGTGTAATTCAGAGGTGATGAGGGTACAGTCTGGATTAGTTACTTTCACATATCTGTCTTTTGTGGAAACTGGACAGCGTGTATGTGGAACAGATAAAACACAGGTGTGCAGGCCTTTTTTTGTAAAACCATTGTAAAAAAGCAGTGGTAGCTGTTTCCATTGCTGATGCATTCGTTTGGAATGCTGAATGGTTTCAAGCACAGCTTGCCTAAAACACTAGTTCTTACTAAGATAAGAGCCAGTACTAAAGATTACAACCAACAGATTTAAAAACAGGTGAAAAGTTATTTTTTCCCCATCTTCCTTGTCCTTTCAGAAAGGCCAGAGTTTTCAAAGCATAGCTTAGAGCACGTGGGCAGATCATTTCAAAATCAATTAGGCACGTGCAGTAAAAAGGAGCAGCGGTTCTGTGCAGCTGGAATCCTGCATTTGAGGCAAAACTGGGACGCGTTTTACCTGGCAGATGCAAAATAGTGATTCAAAGTGGGGCAGCAGCTGAAGATCAGGTCTCCCAGGTAATGAGCAGAGAAGAGGGCAAAAGGGTAGACGGCAGACAGGCAGAGAAAGGACTGCAGAGAGAGGCAGCAAGGGAATAACTACGCTGCCGCTGTCTCCTCGTGTGGCTTTGAGCAGTTCTGCTGTGACCAAGTTCAAACAAGGCGAAGCACTTCAAGCCTGGCCAGGTCTTGGGTTCTTCAGTAACAGGGAACGTGCAAAAAAGCTTCCACTTGGCAAAGAGCTCCACGTACAAAGTAGCCTGGGCTCCAGTAGTCACTTCAAACCACAAAGAGCTTTATCACTCGTACCTGGCACAGAAATGACAATAACCAGAACATTTTACGGGTCAGGATGAGGACTGAGACTTTCCGGTGTAGAATTATTGGTTCTAGTAAGGGTTTGTAAACAGAAGATGCTTTCATGGCAGTGCAGTGTGGCAGTACAGGTCGTGGCTGGCTCTGTGGGGAAAGTGAAGCTTGTGGGACGCTTCTGAGAGCTTTTAGTGCAAATGCAGACAGGAATAAGGGATCGATTCTGTATAGCTGTATTGTTAAAGGTTTTGTTTTGAAGGGCATGGGGACAGGCAGAGGGAAAAGTAAGAAGGCAATGGGTTTGTACACGAATAAATGAATCTCAAAACTCTGTTTAATTAGCTCTGACATGTCACCTTAGGTTGCACTGTTACGAATTCAGAATTGTACTATCTTATATACCTTGGATTTTTTGATGTACCATCACGATCTGAAACTATGAATGTCGATCATACTTAATTCACTGACGTGCCCTCGTTTCTCATGAAATCCTAACTGCAATAGCTTAAAACGCGATTGCCTCTAAGCACGTTTTCTGTACGTTGCCTCTCCTGCAGATGAGCATGGCCCGCTCCGCTGCCACCACAGCCCGAGCGTGGTCTCCACAGGCCGGGGCTTGCTCCTGCCGCAGGCGAAGCGCAGTCCTTACAGTTACACCCCTCCAACAGAGCGGCTGGAGGAAGCTGAGCCTCCAAACGTCCACCACCACCTCGCCGGCCGGCTTCAGCCGGGAAGCGCACAGAAGCCGTACCACCCCCAGATAACTAGGCCCGCTGGGGGTCCCCCCCCAGCTCCTCCTTCACACCCCCTCAGCCTGCAGCTCCGGGCGGCAGAGCCGGCCGCTTCCCGCCTTTTCCTCTGAGGCGCCGCGCGCCCTCTGCCCCTCAGCGCCGCCGTGGTCCCCTCCCCGCCCCGTCGCGGGCTGCCCGCCGCGCTGCCTGTCGGCGACTTGCGGAGCCCAGCGGGGGACACCGGCCCTTGAGGGCTGAGCGTCCGCCGTGGGTCCGCGGCTGCGGCGCCGGTGGTTAAGCGGGAACCGGCGCTCGGTCGGGCAGCCCCGGCTCTGCGAGGACCCCGCGGGGTGGGCCGAAGAGGCGGCGGGCAGTCCGGAGGCGCGGCTGGAGGCAGGTTAGTCTCGGGGAGGGTGCCGCTGCCGCCACGCTGGCCTCCCCTCTCGTCTGAGTGCGCCCGCCCGACTTCTTGGGGCGCGAACGGGCGGGCGGTACCATCCGCGTCACGGGAAAGGGGAGCCGGGCGAGCTCGGAGAGTCTCCTCTCCAGAGAATGGACCGGCCCACCTGCCCGTTTTAAACTGGCGGAAAGAGGCCGTACCATTTCCTTGGCTGGGGGGCGTGGAGGTTAGTTGTACCCTCGTGCCCTTTCCAATATGGCGAGGGAGGGAAAGGCATCCGTCCTCGAAGGTCGTTGTGGGGCAGGGGACCGGCCCCGGGGCTCCCCAGCGAGCAGGGAGGCACTCGCTGCCCCCGGCTCCTCAGGGGGCAACGGCAGGCCCGCGGGGGAGGCCGTGTGGGCTCTCTGCGGGGCTGGGTGGGTGGCCCCGGGGCCCGCAGCCCCACTCCCCTCAGCGCGGCCTGACCCGGGCCCGGGCCCGGGCCGCTCTGCTGCCTTGTCCTGGGGCTCGTCAGTGGCTTCAGGGGCTCCTGCTTCGCTGGGGCCCTGTGGGGTGGCCCTGCCGTGGGGTGGCCCTGCAGTGGGGTCTGGGGGAGAGGAGGAAGAGGAGCCGGGGGAGGCCGGGCCTGCGTGGGCAGCGCCGGGCACCTTTGCCGTGGAGGGCAGCCCCTCCGTGGCTCCAACGCTTCTGTGCCATTACAAGCCTTCCCGTAAGGGGACAAGGCCTCTTTCCCCGTAGGTTGTGAGCATCTTGTTGCGTCCCTGTACGGCATGTAGGTCCCTTAGACTGCCAAAGACCAGGTGGGAGTGGAACTGGATGGTCCCTCGTTGTCCTGACCAGCCTGAATTATCGTATGGCTTCATCCTGTTGCTGTAGCTGTAATGCCAGGACAAAGGTGAGGTTCCCCTGATGTGTTGGGCTGCGATTATGAAAACTGAGGTACTGAAGCTTTTTTGGACTTTCTTGCTAGGCCGTGAGCTTTATACTTAAAATCAGCTGTGCTGAAAACTGGTTCTGCAAATGAGTTCCATACCACCCCAACAAATACACTGTGAATAGGAGAGCCAACAGAGACCTAGGGTAAAAGAGGAAGAAGAAAAAAATCCCATTTCTGCTAACCTAGGTTATTCTGTCCCTGTCCTTAGCTGTGCTATCTATGTAGGCACGGTGCAGTTGCTCTGCAGTCGTGTGTCTTTGGCTAGAGAATTTATACAATAGCACCTTCTTCAGTCCTCTTTTTAATCTCTCTCAGCACTCAAAATTCCCTGTGCCAGAGTTGAAGTGCCTGAGGGAAGAGAGGTTTTTTTGTCATGGGAGATAAAGTGGAGTCATGCAAATTCCATTCTGTTCAGGCACTTTGTCTGCACTAAGTATTTTACTCAGAGAAGGTGTCTTAGAAACCTGGTGCCCTCTTTTCCCATGCAATTGATGAAGCTCCCTTAGGAGTTCTGTTATCAGCTTTGTATCATAGACATTTAACCTTGGCCTGTGTAGGAAGAGACATACTATAAAATAAGCATTTATATATTTTTTTCTTAGTGCAGGGAACCAGCAGGAATAATGAAAGTGGAATCTCAAAGTTTTCTGTGCGTGTCTTGTACCTGAGACATCAAGTTCACATGATCTTGTTCATTGATAAAACTGTCCTGATAGAAAATCAAATTTATTAAGGCAGGTTCTAATCATGGTGTTGACTACTCTGCCTGTTTTTTAAAAGTATGTACATGTTACTTCTGCCTGTAATCAAAACAGCTCCACAATAAAATCATGATGACTTGCTAGTGATGACAGATCAGATAGTCGTTATTGTCTAACAGAGAGGAGAAAAGCTTCCATATTGGACGTTTGCTAAGACATAGCTCAGCAAACTTGCTTGTGGAGCAAAATACAGCACTTGCAGCACACATAAGGAGAAGTACTAGTTTCTGAAGACAGCTTTTTAGCCAGATGACTTGCACATGACCTCACTGTTTTCTTCCCCAGTGCCTTTACCCTTTGAATGCTGGCTTCTATTTTGGGCTGAGTCTCATGTACCTATTTGTGTGACACAGAAGCTTGCTGTAGAAAAACTGCTTGACTGTCTGCTTTGCAAGAGGAGGGAGTAACCCTTTGGGGTGCTGAATATCTGTGAGCCCTAAGAGCTTCCAGGCTAACAGTCTGCAAATTCATGCTGTCACACAGGTAGTCAACCACCGAATAGCCTAAAAGTTGGGGCATCTGAATTGTGTTGTGGGCTAGATCACCCTAGATCTTGCTTACAAAAATAAAATGAACAATATCCACTTTTGCAGAGCATTTTGAGCTTTATAGTCAGAGCACCGTATCATCGCTTAGTAGTATTATATTTATTTTCACTTGAACAGCGCCACTGGTGTCAATGGGACTTGCCAAAATGTGCTTGCTGAGGCCTTGAACCAGCAATACCAGACCTAATGATCCTCTTCTCAGCAGCCTTAGTTGTTTAGAGAATTTTTTGACGTGCACAAATAAAGGCACTTAAAAACCAAATAGCACCTGATTTCCATATATAGAGTCTTTGGGAAAATACCACCCCATCAATTATGTATTTTTTTTAAACACTGCCTTTTATTTCTCTGTCTAAAGGGGCCCATTTAATACTGCGAGTAATGTTCTGAGTAATACCGGGCTTGGCACAAATGAGGCGCTTAACTGAGTTCCTTATTTTTATTATCCATTGTCTGCTAACCAGTTTTTTGTTGTTTCATTTATTTGTCTTTTCCCTGGGGAAGGAAGGATGGCAGCTCGGCGTGCGCTGAAAACTGTCTTGGTGGATCTCAGCGGTACACTTCACATTGAAGACTCAGCTGTGCCAGGCGCGCAGGAAGCTCTTAAAAGGCAAGCTACCTTTTTAGATTTCCTCTGATAGGTTATATCAGCGCTGTTTGCACAAAGACTCTTCTTTAAGTAAATGGGCCTGAAGCTTCTGCCTTTTTACGCTGTTGTCAATGAGCAAATATGTGGCCAAATTCTGCTTTTATTTATACCTGTATTAATACCAAGAGAAATCAGTAAAGGGCCTAAATACTGAAAAGTTGCCATGTATCACCTGAGCCCCCGCAGCTTTCCTAAGTTGCTCTCGAGGTCTTATCTAAGTCTTTTCTAGATAGAAGAAGACTTAATATTCAGAATGTTTTGGCTAATTCATACGGGATTGCAGCCTTAACCGAAGTGGAAAGTAGTTAAATTAATCTGAATTACCCTATGTACACCTAAGTCACTTCAGCTGAGCTGTTCCTCGGTGCTTTGTTTAACTACAGAACCCTGATTGTATGCCTGAGCCCTTAGGGCTGTGGTGAGCTAGAGTGGAATAACAGAAAGAATAGCTTGGCCTGGTGAGCAAGGCATCCTTTGCAGAGTTCTCGTTTCATTTGGTCTTTCAGCCAAGGCTTTGCTTTATTATTTTTAAAGTTTCTTTCTGCTAGGTAAACAACCTCAATTGTTTTTTAGTTGGAGAAACATTTGATAATACAGCCCATCTTTTGTAGGAATTTCAACACATTATTAAGCAGGACAGTTAAGTACCTCTTTCTCTTCTGATGAAAGGGTTCCTAAAGAAACTGAGGCATAGTAAAATGACTTAATCTGGCCGAGTCAGTGGCAAAATAGGATATGCCACGCCAGGGATCTTTGTACTGTGTTATGACTCTTTTCCTGGAGAAGACATCTTGCAATGGGTGAAGAAAAACACAAAGTGATGTATGCTGTCATGGTGAGGGAGGGAGGACACCTTAAGATGCTGGGACAGTAAGAATTAATCAGGGGAGAGGAATGGGGTTGAATTAAGGATGAGAAGTTTTTACTGGAGTTGTATTGGCTGCTTAGATTTTTATAAAGCTAGACTGTTGCTCAGAGGAAAAGTTCACAGAGGGATTAGGAAACTCTGCATTTCTTTTCACAAATAATTCTGTGGAAATAATTATCTCCTAAAGATGTAAAATTGCAAGGAAGTAAAAACTACTAAAGCATTGGGTACTCATTCATTACCTTTTAATTCACTGGACCATGTCTGCTTGGTGTTTCATGATGCAGGGAGAACTTGCGCCAGGTGAGAGTCAGCGTTCTCAAAAATCCGTATCTATATGAAGCGGTGATGCTGTTGAGATCTGTATCTGTCTGCTGCTCACGTCCAAACCCCCAGGCGTTAGACTGGACAGAAGAAATAGATTCTGTAGAATCAGAAGACAAACTGTTTTCCAAAGCCACTGATTGTCTTTTGTCTTCTCTTCTCCTTGATTCCTACTGAGCCGTGCTTATGCAGGCCCTGTCCTGGCTTTGGCAAGGGAGGGGGTTAGCGAAGGGATAAGGTGCAGAGAATCTGGTGCTGTTTGTCAGCTTCAACCTGCTGTCACAGGTATGGAGAGCAGGTGTCATTTCACTGCAAGGAAGAGCCAGGTCTTTTTGCTTAGAGGTTTGAAAAAAAATGTTTTCTTGTGCTCTTTTCTGCTAATCCATGTCATTGGCTTTCCTAAAGAGAAGCTGAAATGATTGGCATGCAGCTTGCATAGGGAATAAATGGATAGATTCCATTTTTAGGGTTACTTCTCAGTACTGAGGTCCATAGGAAAAAAACCCCAAACATGAATTTTTATTTTATTAGCAACCAGGGGAGTTTTTTACCAGTTCATACTTGTGAAGGGTCAGCGTATCTGACAAACAAGAGAAAGAAGTGGCAGGTGCAAGCAAGTCTCCAGCGTTGACCAACTTTATCCTGATGTTCTCCATGCAGTCGTGATGCCAGAGTTTGTTTCTATAGCAACAAACAGAGAAAGTGATGGTGGGGGAGTAATTAAAGGGAACGCCATTGAAATTGTCACTTAAAATTATTTGATTGTTTGGTAGCATGTACTGTCAGTGTAGGGCAATAATGTGGTTTTATGTGATATTGGTGTTCCTCAGTAAAGGGAGAAATGGCTGCAAAAGCTGACATAAAATTGCCACACAGGTAACACAGTCTCCTAGAGCATCCTGCATCTCTGAATGAGCCACAGCTGCTGTGAAATTCACCCAGCCTGTGGAGTTCAATATATTAATTTAGCAACAAGGTTCTTTTGTTTATTTATTTTGGTTCAGGATGCTGTTGATCCAGAACACAGGGCTGGTTTATTATCTAGTTTGAATTAAAAGGCTTTTCAAACTAGTTGTTGTTGATCATAGATGTGTTTGCTACTGTTGTGAAGATGGAGTTTGGAATCACCATTTTCCTCCAGACTTTTCCTGGTAGAAGCAAAGCAGGGGAGACTTGGTCTTGTTCTGGTAGCTATAATTCTTGCCATCTGTTGCACATTGTCCTCCAGTCCACAGAAGTTAAAAACCTCATGGTTCTTGTGTGGCACCAGTACTCTGGGATGTATACAGTCTTTTCATCTGCAGCCTTTAGACAAGCGGTCTTTTTTCAGTCCCAGAGAGACGTTCGCGTGTGTAAATAGAAGGATGCTGTGGCCAATTTGCCTTTGCTCTTCATTCATCAGGCTGCGCAGCGCTCCGGTTACCATTCGATTTGTGACGAATACAACGAAGGAGTGCAAGAGAGACCTGCTGGAGAGGCTGACAAAACTGGGATTTGACATTGCAGAAAATGAGATCTTCACGTCTCTGACAGCAGCCAGAAATCTTCTGGAGCAAAGGCAGGTGCGGCCTCTCCTCCTGGTGGATGATAAGGCCCTGCCTGATTTCACAGGTGAGGTGGTCAGAAAACAGCATGGGGGATGTTACTGAACAACTAAGGAAACATAGTGTGCTCTGTTTTGTAGAATGACAATCATATATATACCACTAGCCGTGATGAAACCTGAAATGTGGAACTCTCCAGAGTCATAAAGGTCCTTTCTTCTTTTTAAATTAACATTCAACAGTCTGAAGTCGTAGCTTCTTGAGGGGTAGTGGAAATGGCAGCCAGAGCCTTCAAATAGTCAGCAATTTGGGTAAAACTCAATACTTTTTATCGATTTCCAGTGTAAAAAAAAAAAAAAAAAAAGAGTAATACTTCTCACTAGATCATTGGAGATTTATTGCACTTACCAGTGCTGAGTTGTTTTATAGCAAGGTTGTGTCAACTTGTTGGAAATCAGGGTTCCCTCAGCTATTGCACAGAGGTTTTGCTTGTGAAGAGCTGAAAAGCCAGTGTGTAGGTGCACACAGGAGGCTATTTTCCCTTAATAGATTATTATTAAATGTAAAATCTCCAGGTAGTTATTGTTACTTATCTTGTATTGAACATCTAGGTCTCACTCCATGTACTCTGATACCTTAATTGGTGACAGAAGGCTCATCACCCTGACTTCTCTAGATTGTCATCTCTAAAGACCTGGTTAAAACTTGCTTTACTTTCAGATGTTCCCATTTCCCTCCCTCGACAGTAAGAGGGGTAGAAGATGATAAATTCTAACTTGGACGTGTCTGGCAGGTGCTTGACTTAACCACATCGTTGTTTCAACAGTAGTGAAGATACCCACGTTTTTAACATACTCAGAGTTGAAAACCATATATTGTATATTTGGTCTTTCATTTAAAGGCAGCAGAAATGTGGATGGCTTGCCACTGCTCCCTGTCCCTTGCCTTATGAACTGAAATCCTTGTGGCTGCGTAATTTAAGTAGGTTCTAATCTTGCTGGGAGCTAGACATTTCCTGTTAAATTTTAGTGCCATAGTCTAGTCAGTAATCTTCAGAAAGATAAGTGTACAGGAGAAAAGCCTCTGTGGGCTCTGAGAGCAATGAAACCTGATAATCTGTTCTGCCTAACATCGGATCCAGAGAAATATGCCCCCAGCAATATTCTGTATTTGTGTTCTCGGGAAGGCTTTCTTGGGTCGGAAACAGCAGAGACAGCAGCTATTTCACGGAAGGCATTTAAATCAGTTTAATCTCCATGTATTTGGGATCTTTCCGTCAGTTTTACAGTAGCTGATGCTAATTTTGTAAAAGACAGCAAAGAGAGATATCAGCAGAGTACATTGGTGGCATTATTTGTGATTGTTCTGTTTCTTTTTGCTGTGAGCGGTTTGGCTCGCATTCTGTCGGTGCTGCTCTTGAAACATTTAAGTACAATGGAGAATGCTTTAAATTCCTCTTAATGGCTGCTATCGAACTATTCTTGGCTCATCTCTCTATAAAGTTGGTCACAGATGGATGAATGTAATCCATTCTTGGTTAAAGGACCCAGATGCCTTTGGGTGGTTTCACAAATCCACATGGCATCTCTGAGTGTACATTTTGCTTTCTGAGCTAACTGAAGGACACGCGGCAGGAGACGTCAGCCAGCAGGCTGTGATGACACTCTCTGGAGACCCAGGAGCTCTAGTTGTCCCAGTAAAGGTGTAGAGGATATGCTGTGTGAAGGCGGAAAAAAACCCCAGCAAGTGCAGGATGCAGCTGGTAACTTAACCTGTCGTAAATAAAACTCTCTGGTACTCGTGTTTCTCCTGTAGATGTTACTCTGCTTCCATTGCTGGTTCTGTTCAGAGGTGGCACTGCCATGTAAAAACAGCCATGCTCCTCCAGAGCAGTGCAGGACAAAGGAGGTGCAAGCTGTTCTCGAGGGGACTAATCCACGTTAAAAAAAAAAAAAAAAAAAGACCTTCCAGAAGAGCCAAAACTAATCTAGTGTAACAGCTTCTAGGTCATGCTGCAATACCATCTTTGCCATCATAACCAGACTGATACGTAGAACAACAGTCAAGCTTTATACCCTAAGTGGAGTTTTCTGTGACTAGGGGGAATAGAAAAACTGGATGGAATTCACTAATCTTCCTGCTTTACTGTCTTACAAAGTAGATAAATATATGGAGAATGGGATTCTCAGATAACAGAAAGTTGTTCAGTTAAAAAAGTGATTTGTGTGGTCTGCTGCATTTCAGTGGAGGCAGTGAGAGAATCACTGTTCAGCAGTTGCTGTTAAGGCTATCCACCTGCAGAGTTGTGTTCGTGTGAAGGATAGCAGAGTCTGGATAGAACACCACCTTTTCCACAGACGCTTTCCTCATTTCTAAAAGACATAAAACTAGCCTACGTGATGTGTCTGTGTCAGAAAATGCTCGTTTTTGCTGTAAAGTGATTCATTGCATTTGTTGACTGTGTACTGCTAAGTATGAAGAAAATTCTGTTCCCTCAGAGTCATGTTTTGATTTTCTAGGGATAGCCACTGATGACCCCAATGCAGTGGTGGTAGGACTGGCTCCGGAGCACTTTCACTATGAGATGATGAACAGAGCGTTTCGGTAAGTCAGCCCCTCGTGGCTTTTTGAGCGGCGGCTGTCTTGTGCTGGGCTCTGTACCTCCACATGTGTGAGGAAATCCTTCTCGTATGGGGAAAAGAGGGTGGTAGCAATGTCACCATTACGTAGCGTGATTATGGTGTCTTCCTCCGTGTCCGGGAGAGCGCCACTAACCTTGGTGAGTTTGGGGCCTTAACCATGAACTTCAGGCAGTCCAGCCCTGGTCTTCATAGCTTTCAGTCTGTAAGTAAACTACAGAAGTACAGTCACGGTTGTCATTGAGGTGAAAAAGTTAGCAATGCTTCAAAAGGAATACACAAAACCAAGGATGTTGGGAAGTATTTGGGAGACGGCTTCTATGTTCAAACCTCGGCCTTTGGAGCTCAAATATTATAGGGAAGGAAATCCAGTATTTAGGGCAGATTATTCCTTACCTTCCTAGTGCAGGATTTCTAGCAATATCTTCTGAAGCGTTTTGTGTTCGGGAGTACCCAGCACAATATGCTGGGCTAGATGAACTATGGATCTGATCCGGTCTGTCTTATTTCTAAAGCTCTTTGGTTTGTGTGTTGATTAAGGGGTAAATCAGATAAAATTTATCTGTGACTGTACATGAGTGAGGATGCAATAGTATGTGCAGAGGTGCACAGCCATGTGTCCTTCTCTAGTTCTAGCTCAGCACAGCACTCTTGATTTTAACTTGAGCTTCAAAGACTTGAACACGGGCCTGTTGCTGAGTTTAGCCCCGGTGATGTGCCTTTTGTCTGTTGTGAAACGCGCCGACAAGGGTCATCTGAACATGCCCCTTACCCTGCACCCCAACAGAGCCTGCCGTGCCTCCCTTTCATTTCACTGGGAGCTCTCTGAGCCCACTGTCCTTCCGCAGCGGTTTGGGGCGAGCTGGTCGGCCTGGCCTTGTAACGGAGGAGGAGCACCCACTCCCAGCTGCGGGAGTGCTAACCTCCGTGGGCAGCTGGTAACTGACTTCAGTGCTGTCTCAGGGCCAAAGAGGACATCTCGTCACACACTGGGTAACTCCGTGCCGTGCTACGATATGTGCAATCAGTCCTTTCCGCTCTTAGCTCACGGGGTGATGGCTAGCACACAATTTTTCACCTTGGAATTTGAAAAAAACCTGATCTCAAGCACCTTAATCTGTCTTTATGACCACTAAATCTGAAGAGGGAGTATCAATTACTGCTCACTAGTATCTTACGGAGGCTCCTTGGAGTAGGAAGCCAATGCTGTCCTTATCTGCATGCCAATTCTGTGTCATAAGAACATGTATTGACCCAAACTGATTCTTGGGCAGCGTCATTAGTGCATGTTGCCAATGATGGGATTGATTTTAGAGTTTTACAGCGCACTCATGAGTGGACTCTAATTTCACAACTGCGTGAACTTAAACCATCATGTATTCCAGTGCTTATATCATTTTATTTATTGATATTTCTGTCACGAATGTATTAGCTGTTGAATGATAGTCGTTAGCTGCCTCGGGCTGGAGACTGGAACACTCGCAGCAAGAAACCAGTCATCACATTCAGAGTCCCTGAGGGCCCCAGGCTTCCCCAGGCCAGCACACAGAGGAAAGCCTGCAGAACTGGCCCTGTGGAGGTGGGTGAGGTTGTCCCAGGCTGGATTTGGGCTTTTTGCGCTAAACACAGAAATTGGACACTAGCTCTGGTGATGGAGGGAAGGTGCTGAAGGCCAAATCCAGTCCCTTGCGGCGGGCGCAGCATGGCCTTGCTGCCCAAGAGAGATGTATTCAGGGGGTAGCACGGAGCCCGTGCTGCCTGCGCATCCTATATCCAGGGCTGTCTGGGTGGTGCGGCTGAGTATTGAGCCGAGTCCTTCAGATCACCTTGCCTTGTGCAGATGCATTCCCAGCTGCTCGGCTGACTTGTCTGCCTGGAGGAAGATTTCATTCATCCTCTGTGAATCTGTCCTGGATTTGCCTGGTCTTTTCCTGGTCCTGTGTTTCAGGCTGGGCAGAGGCCCTAGGATGGGCTCTGGCTGATCTTTAACATCTCACTGACTTGTTCTGGGTTTTTCCCTCAGCCCTCTATTGAGGGTAAACTGTTTTGCTGGTGTCAGTTTTGTTTGGTCTAACGGAAATTCTAACTATTGGCCACATTCTCTTCTTCTCAAGCCGTGTGCCGTGTCCGCGTTCCTTGTCCTTTACTGCTCAGATGATTAAGTCACTTGGGATTTGCATTGCTCGTAGCAAAACTTTAAGGTGAATCTGATTAAATGCAGGTATCTACAGTGCCGATGCCTGTATCTGAGCTGGTGACCTGGGCTCCTGAGGGAGAGAGGAGGTGCCTGTGAGGCATCGTTCATTTGTCCCCTAGTGGTGCTTAAAATAGGACAGTTGAACTGTGCCCTAGAAGTGCTTTTTCCTCTCCACTGACTGTGAAGAGCCCAGGCTGACTAATTATGTGGTAGGCAACTACTCGGTTGATATCCAACATTAGGTTAGGTAAATCTAACCCAATATGAGTCCCAAAATGAGATACACGGAGTAAGGCCGTTCTCTAGGCACCATTTGAAGTGACTGAGACTAAATTTCTCTTTTTGTATACATGGGATTTGGTGCTGCATTTAAAGCAATTCTCTCAGGTGAGATCTTTCCTGCAAACTGCTGAATGTAAGTGGTTGTGGTGCTGCTGTCAAATTAAATTTTTCTGTATCCTAGAGGCATCCTCCCATCGTGAACATATCTGGCTGCTCACAGATACACATGCCAGCCCTCTTCTTGTTGAGCTTGCTTTGGAAGGCATTGATTTCACTAGAAGCGTTTTGTGATAATTAAGTGAAATGAAATATTATCATTTATGTACTGCTCAGAGTACCCAGGCTGCTCTGCAAACATGTGGGAAGGAGGAGACGTCCTCGAAGGAGCATACAACTCACCTAGGCCAGCCTCCTTGAGCAGAGCCACAGCAGAGCTCCAGAAAGGCAGTGAAGGGGCAAAGCAAGATTTTCTTTGTTTTCTTAAAGGTGGTTTTTTGGTAAATCAGGCAGGGTTGAGAGGAATAGAAATCCTCCTTTCTGCCCTGAAGATAATGGCCAATGTTTCTCCTCTATCCCCCAGCTTTGCTAGACTGGAGTCGCTTCGGTACCTGCAGAAGGTGCTGTAAAATCGAACGGGAAGCGTTTGGCAGTCATTACCTCAACTTTTATAGATACTGTCTGGAGGGCTTTTGTTGCACTGAAACTGAGGCTGGGGAGGGGGAGGACTGCAATAAAGTTGCTGTGCTTGGTAGCACTGAGAGGATTTCTGTAGCGCAGCAGCTACACAGGCTTCCCTTTGCTGCGGGACAGGTAGCTGATGTGTCTGCTGTAAGGAAAAGCTACCAGGCAGGTAACAGAAATGGAAGAATCAAAGATTAGGTCCAGATTCTGTGAAAGCGAGCCCTCTTAAACTCCCGTTTATTACTTTGCTGTCATGGGTCCGCTGTTCAGGCACTGTGTGCACTGACGAGACACGCTCGCTGCCACAAGGGTTTTACAAGGCGAGCGTTAGACAGGAGCCCTCAAGCAGACCTGAAGTGGATCGGCAGGGGTGACAGGGTAGCGAGGCTAAGGAGGCGCTGACTGAGGTTGGTGGGTTAACAGCAGTTTCTTAATTACTTCTTCCCTTCCATTTTTCCACCCGCTCCAGACAATCCCATGTTCTGTGCAGGTTTTTAACAGCTAGGTCAGCTGGCAGGCAGAGATGCTGTCTGTGGAACCCCGAGGAGGGGCAGAAATGGGCCCGTGGAAGGTGGGAGGATCTCAGCTGTTGGCAGGGAGCAGTTCCCAGTCTGTCTGACCACTGCTGCACCCGCTTCCCAGGTGCTGTGCCCAGCCAAAACCCTCCCGGAATGCCGCCATACCGAGCATTATGACCCTTTTATTGCGCTCAGAAGTGTTTGGAATCTGGTGACTTGCTGCTTTGAACTATCTGGAATTTTTGGTTCCCAACAGCGAGGAGCCCAAATCCAGCTTTGTTTCTAAAAGGCTCAGTAATAGCGCTGTTTACTGGGGAATTTGGTGGGACGTGAATGCGCCTAATATCTCTGTGCCTTTTCGTGTAACTTGTTACTGTAATTCCTCCAATGTTAAAATATAAAGTTAAGGTAAAATGATTCACCTTCTGCTTGGGACTCACCTGAACACCCGTCTCTGATGGATACACATAGCTGTTCGGCTGTTACAGGTGACGCCAACAGCCCCAAGAACTGCTGGGCTGCAGATTTCCTGGCAGCAGCAGCCTGAAAGCACTGCTGTGTTCTCAGTCCAGGCAAGGAGATTAAGGCTGTGGCCATCAAACTGCTACCTCCAGCCACTACCCGTGGTTAATGTATTTTAAAATATTTGCGTGGGGAAATCAGATGGGTTCTAATGTTAGGATGTTTGCCTTAGTGAAAAGTGAGGCTGCTGAGAGTAATGGACCTAAGTGCATGAGAGAGAGAGACAGGATTTAAAAATAGTTACCTGTTAAAATCCTCAAGATAATAAATTCTTTATTTGGGGGATTTGTTTTATTAGCTGTTTCTGGGGAAAAGAAAGGAAGGAACTTTAACTTTCCAAATGAATGCTAGCTTGCATTATAATTTGGGGCTTCATGAGAGTCAGTGTCATCAACTCAAATGAAAGCCATTTCAGGCCTTCAGCTGCAAATATTGGGGGTTTTAAATGTAATTTTTGTACTTCCTTCTTCATTCATTCTTTAGGTTGATTTTGGATGGGGCTCCTCTTATAGCTATACATAAAGCCAGATACTTCAAGAAGAAAGATGGCTTGGCTCTGGGACCCGGACCTTTTGTGGCTGGGCTGGAATACGCGACAGACACCAAAGCGACAGTGGTGGGGAAGCCGGAGAAAACCTTCTTCTTAGAAGCTCTGCGGGGGACTGGCTGTGCCCCGGAGGAGGCTGTCATGATTGGTGACGTACGTGGGGACCAAATACCTTATCACCTGCCCGTTAACGTAGTCCTTATCTCCACCGCGTGTGGTGCCTCCCAAATGCCGCGAACTTGATCTTTCTGAAAGCCCTGGGATTAAACGAGGGGTGAAAATCGAACCATCAAAACTGGCAGGATTTAATGTGTAGTCCATGGGGTTAGTTCTCTTACTTCAGTTGCTGTTCGGTCAGGCAAAAAGCACGTAGTAAATCATTCCTGTGACAGTTTGTCTAATAGGCAGCTAAACGATTTGGGTCTGTGTAGCTGCTTTTAAGTGGCTGGTTAGTGATGTGCAAAGCAGCGAATGTCATGAAAAACTTGTTAACAAATAGTGTCTGTGTCCACTAACTAGCCGATCTCCTGTTCTGCCCCAGGACTGCAGGGATGATGTTGGTGGCGCCCAGAACGCGGGCATGCGTGGGATTTTGGTGAGGACCGGTAAGTACCCGATGGAGCGGTCATTTCGGGAGACAGTGGTGCATTCAGTGATGTGGTACTGGCAGCCCGCGTGCCCGAAGCGAAGGTACGCTCTGAGCCCTGGTGCTCTTCCTGCAGTTTGTTACACCGAGGGGCTGCTGGGAGACCCCGAGTCCATCGCCCCGTGCATTTTGGGGTGAATGCAGCAGATCAGATACATTTCCTCGGCTGCAGCGTGGCAGCCTGGCAAGCAGTAGACTGCGATTAAGTCAGGATAGGCTGTTATATTTAATGTTTTGACAACAGGGCTAGAGCACAGACCCAGAACTGATAGCAGGATGATATAAAGTAATAAATGGGGGCGGCTGATCTTGTAGGTATGAATTTTTTCCTCTAATGACTCTAAAATCCTGAGCACTAATCAAAGAACAGAGAGAACTGTTACTGTGACATCTTTGATTGCCAAAATCAGTCACAGCAATGTAACCTCTGATCATTCAGGAACTCTGGTGATATTCCCTAGTAATTACACTGGTAATTATAAAAGTCATTTTGCTTCAGACAAAAGCGGAACCTTAGGGGACCTGACAGGTATTATCAATGTTACTGATGGCACCATGGACTGGGTAAGGTCTTTCCGAGGTGGCAGCTGCTCGCACCACACAGTCCACGTTGAAAATGAAAGCAAGTAATCGTACTCTTCCTCATAAAAGCCTGAAGGGAAGATGATAACATTATTATTTCAAGAACCTACAACACAAATATCCGAATAGTCAGTGAGTGAGTGGTGCATAGGTAACACTAATTTTGAACCAGAGCTGCTCCTGGAGGAATCTGCAGTAAGGCTCAGTGTTTGTTTAGGGAAGACTTGGGGGATTGTTGCAGGAGAACCTCAGATGAGCAGTTCTCCTACTGTGTCTGGTTGTTACTGATCCAAGGAGGGACTGGAATTTTCAGGGAAAAAAAGGATACTCAAAGGAGCTTGGTAAATACATCTTTTTGTGACTCTGTTACAGGTAAATATCGACCAGCGGATGAAGACAAAATCAATCCGGCTCCTTACTTAACCTGTGAGAATTTCCCAGAGGCAGTGGAACATATCCTAGAGCGTCTGCTATGAGAAAGGGACTAGTTAGTTTGAAGAAACATCGCGGTCTTGCATCATTTCCTTTCCTCTTGCTTCAAAAATTAAGGTCACAGGATCAGTGCATGGATTGCATCAGAAACCTAGCCGTAAGCTCCTTCCACTCGAGTTGTGAAAGGGCAGAGGATGAGTGTGGGCCCCGGCGCAGTCACAGCAGAGCCCCTTTCCTGCAGTAGTTTCACGAGGACGTGATGAGGGACCGCGGACACCCAGCAGGTGAGACAGAAAGGCTACAACCAACACAGCCGCTTTCCTGAACAACATAGGGAACGTGGCAGAGAGTTCTGTTTATTTTCAGTTTTCAAGAAATAACTGATGCAAAGGCCTGTCTGGAAAGTGTCACATTCTTCTGCTGAATAAGCTAAACTGAAAAAACCCACTGGAAATACTCAAGTAAATAAAGCTCAAAGACTAACAACAGAGCCTTAGTCAGCCTGTAATGATTTCACTGAGTATGCCTCTGCTCTGCTGTAATTTAAAGGTAGACATTATGCACATTTAGAAGTGACTTTTAAATTAAAATATCACCATTGTTTAATAATAACTACTGTTGATATCTTTCCTCTCATTAGAACAGATCCTGGTTTTGTTTTTCAAATTTTACATAAAATTAAAACTGTCAGCATTTTACAGATGTTTTAATTAGATGCTGTTATTAAAAAGAATGGTACAGAAACAAAAATCTGGTATTAAAAGCCTTAGAGACTGTGAATTTTTTAAATTAGACTTCAGCAGGGTCCTATTAATGCTACAGTTGCAAAATTTCACTGTTGTTGGGGGTTTTTTTGTTTCTTTTTAATGTTATGGGAAAAATCCTTTACAAGCCATGGGGACAGATTCTAATTTTTACACAGTTGGTTAGCAGAGCTGTAAAATGAAATTTAATTCTGTAGTATGCAGTGCTTTTCCTATGTGCTAAATCCCCCAATATGAACCAACTTTGTAATGATGGTAAATAGCTTTTCTGGTCCATTTGCAAACTGTAATAATCAAAGTCCTTTACAGTTGTTTTACAGTGCTCCTGAGTGTTAAATTATTAGATTGTAATTATACATTACTGGAGTAGTGACCTTATTGAAAATACAGTTTTGTGTTAATGAGCCATGCTTGTTCTTGTTAAGAAAAATCATTGTGATGAACGAATGGGAAGCTCTCTTTACATGAAAGAGCATCTATATGCAGTCTCACTTGGTGGGTGGTTGCCTACATTCAGATTTAATCACTGTCCGAGATGGAATGTGTGGACAGAGTAGACTTTGTAGTAGAAACACAGTAGGAACAGTAAAACCTCCAGGAACAAAAGCTGTCTTTAGATACTGTTTGCATGCCCTCATAAATTGTAACCTACAGTTTTGAATAAATTCACGCATCTAGCGTTCCTGCCAACAATTCTGAACCCGTGTTGGTTTCTGCTTGGAGTACGTCAGGGAGGGCTTTGGCCCGTAGTCAGAATCAGGTTCAGGAGGCAAGAGATCTATTAGCAAAATCCTGTGAAGACATTTCCCATAAAGGCTTCTGACAACGTGACTGATGCTGGAAGAAAAAGAGACTGTCGGTGCTTCAGAGGTCCTGGAAAGCATGCAAGACCATGGTACGTACTTAGAAAAGCAGCTGCACACAAGCCCGTGCAAGGAGAACACTGGGAGAACGGCAAAGAGGGTACCTAACTCTCTTGGCAAGCAAAAGGGAAGGTAAGAGAGAGGCAGCAGTGAGAGCCGAGAGCCTAAAAACATGACTGATTAGAATTTCTGTTTAAAAGATTGCAGGACACGTGGCAGTCCTGACTGCTTACCTGGCCATGGTTATAAGCAGAAAAGTCTCCCAGCTTGTATTTACCACTGTGCTGCAAAGACTCACCGTTTGCATTTTATGACTGGTTGCAAATGAGTGGGTAACCACCAATCCAGTTTCTAGTTAGATCAGCCTAAATCTGCTGATCTTCTCTATCTCCCAAGTTCCTCTAATTCCTTGCCTTTTCCACCTTGGAAATACCCCAAACCAACTGGAAAGTAATACATTTGGCACATCAAGGCTTTGATGTCAGCTGAAAACAATGACAAACTAACCAAATTTACAAGGCACTGCTAAGGTCCCAGATTTCACTGGAGGCAGTCACTTACATTTCATTAGAAAGGGCGCAGGTAAAGCCGCACTGATTGTGATGCTCTAGTGAGTCTCAGAAAAGGAGAATTACACTAATCATCTAACTGTTCTTAACAAGCTTTCTGCTCCAGTTCTTCTACCCCAAACCTGTAAACAACTATCATGAATAAAGACTGACAAGCAAGCAATCTCTTAAGTCTTTATACATAAAATTAAGGCTGGAGTCTTCATTACATAGCAACTGCCATTACATTATTTCCATGACGAATGTTTTTTGAGTGGTCATTGAAAATGGCTAATAAAAAATACCCAAACACTGCCCCCATCCCCATTAAATTTTGAAAGTGAAGATTTCCCCCTGACATTTCTCACTGCATTCTCCTTCCTGGAAACAACAGCACTTCCTTCCCCATCACTGTTTGATCCTTTGGAGGCAAGGTGATGCCATTTTGGATAGCAAAAGTCTTGGAAATTTTCAATCTTTGGGTTTTTTTCTTGTCAAACTGACTCAAATTCTCTCTGCCAAGCAGTGTACTTCTGGCTTAGATTCTTTGCTGATGGCTTGGTATGGGCGATCACATCCAGGAAGTCTGCTGTTGTGATCGTGTCTAATCGGATCACGGGTAAGTTACTGTTACCTAAAGAGAATTGATTAAATACTGTTACTATTACCAAAAGACATTGATTTATGTCCCTGCCTAATGCAACGCTTAATATACGAAAATAACAGAATAAACCTAGTGAGATAAAGAAAAATTCATATTGGTGCACAGATACTGACAGCTTTTAAAAAAGGCCTGGTTTTCAGAAATGTTAGCTTAGGTAGATGCTTTAGAGATGTACAGTTTAAAACTTTTCTAAGCAGATAACAGAGCTCCACCTGCTGGGGTTAACATTATAATTTCTAGAGCTACAGCAGATCATCAGCATTTCCCAGATCAGATTCTCTTCTCAGAGCTGTGGTACCTGGCTGATGATTTTCAAGAGCATCGAAGATTTTCCTCACTGGTCTCATGGCTGCTTCCTTGCACACGAGTTTTATGTCTGAGCCGGAGTACCCATCTGTTTCCTGTAACGGGATCAGAATGATACATTGCAGCTTATAGCCTTACAAATCGGACAGGAATGGCATTTACAAGCATATATATTTATATAAAATATTTGTAAAGTCTATTCCTGTCTGAAATATATTTATATGTGTATATATATACACATACATATTTTTATGTGTACCCTCCCCTCAACTTACATTGCTTGTTCTTGAGTGCCCACAGTACCTTGTAGGAGCAAGGAAAATACTGGATGTTTTCTTTCTGTAGGGCAACTTTCTGTAGGTCAGATAAAACCTGCCTTTCTGTGTCTGTTCCCAGCTTTCCTGTTAATAAAATAACTATATTTCCTCATTAAGGTTGATGAAACAAAAACTGAGCAGTATTGTCTCTGTGAACGGACGTAAAAAGGGCCAACTGGGTAAGCTGTTAGATATTTTCAAAGAATTCAGGATGTGACAAAGGGCTAAATGAAGAAAGCCTGCTATTTAGTGAATCTCTTCACTGTCTAAATGCTCTTTTCTCCCGCAGCAGTGGAGCTGTGACAAACCTTCCCTACACAATTAACTGTTCATTACCCCGATGAATTGGAAGTGCTCCCAGCCTGCTGAGAAGAGTGATAAAATACACTGTTGCTGGAAGTCTCCCTGTATTTAAGGCTGAAAAGTTGGCCCAACAGAGAGGATCAGAATACACCATTTTGCAAGCAGAGCTGCGTGAAACCAGTGATTTCCACGGCCAGGTACGTGCCTGTGAAATGCTCAGCCCCGTGTCTCGCTGGAGCCTCAAACTGAGCTGCGGTCCTTCCCCCGGCTCTGTACGTCGCAACTGCTGTATACGGAGGTGCCGTCCCAATCCTCTGCTTCGGACCTCTTCTGCCACAACATAATCCCACCGCTGTGGGTGATGTATGTCACTCTTGCTTACGGTTCCCACCCGGAAAGACCTCAAGCACCAAGTGGGCATTGTCCCTGCTGCAGTTTTGTCTCACCTGGCCCAGCAAGCTGTAGTCCAGATCCGTTCTCAGCTCCACGCCTCCGCTCTTGCTCAGAGGGGGCAGCCAGTGCTGGATCATCACCCGCCGTGCCTCTTTACTTGGGAGGTCAACCAAAATCCTCTTCTCCAACCGCCGCAGCATGGCAGAATCTAACTCCCTGCAAGCAAAGGAGGAGAGGAATCGTCTCAGCGCGTCTCGTTGCGGAGACGTGGCGTTGACAGCAAGCTCCTCGCTGCAGGGACTGACATTTTTCAACCCCACCTGTAACTGTGTCAACCTAATTTTGGAGGAAAAAAAAAAAGTATTAATTATCCAGTGTATTCCTGTTAGCAATATGCTGGCTTGTGACAATGAGGCTTAACAATAACAATCACAAGTTGTAGTTATCTTCCCTGGTGCTGGTACTCATCAGTAACAACCTCTCCCTTTCTCCCTTTGCTATTAAGGAGACACTACAAATTGTCTGTCTAGGGCACTGTCAGGACTAATTAACTGCTACTTTGTAAGGGATGCTCAGTAGGTATAAAATACAGACTGAAGGTCTCAGATGCAAGGGCCATGTTTATGGCAGAACAAGATGTTGATCTGAGACTGCTCCTGCAATACAAATTACAAATAATACAACCACAAAGGAAAATATCCCTATAAAAAGGATCATGTGAAGGATGGACAGGCTGGATAAATGGGTCAGTGAGCCAAAAACCATGATGCTGTCAACATCAACACCAATAGAGGTGTTTTGTCAAAACAAAACAAACAAACAAACAAAAAGGTAAAATACAAAATATTAGGACTATTCTTCATTTTTACTTGCTTGTGATGAACAAAGGAAGCTTGAAAGAAAAAGGAATGTTTCTTTCTGTTCCTTTCTCAATGCGCTTCATCACCATCTAGAAATAGTCCTTCTTGCCAGTGCCACAGATTCTATCAAGTGTCAGGAGTCCTGGTACGCCCAGCACACCAGCTCCTCTCTGACACACATCCAAACAGTTCATTTTAATCTAGTTTTTTTCCCCAAGTGCTTTTCAGTTGTTTGCAGCTAATGGTAACACAACCAAACAACTGAATACAAATTCCTACTCCAGTTCATCCCTTGTCACTTGTGTAATGGGAACAGTCTACAAGTACCCCAGTCATCCATAAAATTTTCAAGAAGAAATAGCTGCTACAAAATATTTACTCGCTCATAAGTCTCCAGTGCCTTCCAGGAGCTGCTCTGAGCTATTATCCTTCCAGGTGCTGTACCAATCTTTCTCTACCGGCCCCATTCAGTCACTTGTTATTTCAGTTTAAAATATAATTCAGTCCTCACACCTGCTGAGAAACTCTCATCAAAGGGAAGCTCACTTCACTGTGTCTTGTGTGGACAGAAAAACAGGAGCCCTAAGCACCATTTCCACCCTTGTTGGCTGAGCAGAAGCCAGCTCTTGGAGGACTGCACCTGCAATCTGGGACTGTGGGTACACTTAAACCTGCCTCTACCTTCCCCGATTCCCTGGGTGAAATCTTTTTGCCAGCAAAGTCAACATTCAAGCAACGCTTCTTGTATGAAACTCCTCTTTAATTTACAGGGAGCTCAAAGCCAGCTCAAGACAGATCTGTAGCACACCCATAGAGATTATTTCTGTCACCTTTGGTGACTGCGTCCCTATTTTTTAAAAGCAGATGTTTTCTACTGGCATAGCACACGATAAAGAAAACTAAAAATGTGCTCCCAAATCCCCATCTAGGTGCCTGCCTAAGTTTTCCACAGATCTCAGCACATCTGGCTCTCGGCTCAGTGAGAGCAGAAGTGTCCCTCTCCCCAGAAAGGACCTCTCAGTTTGGGAGAGCTTGTTCCACATGCACTGAGCCATGGGCAACGAAAGCAAAGATTAGAAAACCGGATTAATAGGAACTCAGAGGACAACATGAATTCACTCAGATCCATCCCAGTACTTAACCAAGGCCTCAGAAGTAAATACCAGAGTTTGCTAATCAATGGCTGTTGGTATATTGATATTATTATCATCGATATTTTTAGGCTGTTTTAAGATGCTGTCCAACATTCAGCACAACACCTCTCGCACAGGGTCCCACCCAGAACGGCCAAAGAACCATGTTAGTCCCCACTGTCTTTCAAAATTTATTTTTCAGCTCAACTTCACCTCAAAATTGCTTTGCTTGGCTGGAAATGACTACTCTCTGGCTGACCAACGCCTCGGCTGTTATTTATCTGTATTGCCATCCTCTGCATATACAGGGCAAAAGCACTCAGGGTTTTAGAGGTGCCCACGCAGGTACTCTAAACCGCCCTTGCAGGCAAAGGACAACCGCAGCCAGAGTCTCTGCAAATACCCTACAAATCCTCTAAATGATGGCATTTCCATCATTCCTCCTGCTTCAGAGCACTCCTGGGGTGTCCTCCAAGATCACAGTTCATAAGCTCCCTAGCCACGTTCTGTAAATAAGTCGGCTGATAGAGCAACTTCTGTGTATTTATCCAGAAAGGTTACAGTGACCCTGCTTCTTGGCTAAAGAGGAAAATAAAGACATAATATTTTTGTTATCTAAAATGTTTAGGTTGTTTGCTAAATTGTTTTGTTAGTGATCAAAAGCAAGGTTAAGTAACATTAAGCAGAATAGAATAATAAGCATTGAGCCAACCAAAATATTCTCTGAAATAATAGCCAATACAAGTACTAAGAAATGCTCACGAAAAGATACACAAAGCTGTACAGGACCTATAAAAGCAGGTGACTTTTTGGAGCTCCCCCAGGTTGACATCACATGGCATCATGCCGTGTCATCACTCCCAAATTTCATGAAGATAAACAAGACACCTATTTTCATTTCCAGAAGGAAGAAGGGTAACAATTGCGTTTTAGGCAGAAACTAAGAGACCTCAACAACTCCAGAGGTGAACCCAGAAATGGCAATAAGGGCTGACTGGTCCATAATTAATCCCTGCTTAGTGCAATCATCACCGCAGTGCTCTAGAGGAAAAGGCACCAAGAATGAGCGAGCTTGCCATGCTTCCCACCTCCCATCCTCCTGTGCGGACGGCCTAGGCAGAGCCCCCACAAGCCGAGGGCTTGTAGTCACTCCACGTCTTCTCCTGCTCCTCTCAGGGCTTCCCCACACCGTCCTCCGCTTCCCTGCCTCGCTCTCCTCCACCGTAAGTACCGCGCAACGCTGAGAGGGAGGGAAAGGGCTCACTACGGGGTAATCCCAGATCTGATTTGGGTTTCAGAGCCCACCTCTCCTTGAATCCATCTTGGCCACGCGCTCACGGCTCCAACGGGACTCAGCTCGGACAAGAAGGGAAGAGTCTATCAGCCTGCACCAAAGCTTCCCCCACCCTGAGGGTGGGGAGGGAGAAGAAAGCAGCACTGGAATGGAAGTCAAATTGAATGCACCAATACATTAGGAAGCATTCACTATGGGGTTAAGGATCACTTTATTTCTTCACTAACAAGGCCTTTATTTTATTTAATTATGTTGAATCATTTCAACAAGTAATTTGTCAATAGAAAGTGCCTCGCTGATGAGCAGCAGGAAGCGAGGCTGGGCAGCAAGCGCTGGCTGAAGAGGAAGATCAATAGCTGCAGTGCAGCGTAAAGAGCTTTGTTTAGGCTTCTTTTCATTCATCTAAAAGCAGCTTGGTACTAATTTTTTTCATGATCAACAAATATCCAAGTTAAACAGATCTCTTGAAATCCAGCTTAATACCAAATGTTTGCAAGAACACAGGGCTGTGCTGTGAAGCCACAACCTTGAACTGTAGTACTAGGTATTCTGAAACTCTGTTACGAAATATCCCTATGCAGCCTTACAGTAGGACTGAATGTTGCCTAATACACATAAAAATAATCTGTAAATATATAGTTGAGATCTTAAAGGGGGTTCAAACCCCACCGACCGCTCTGGAAGCAGATACTCCCAAATGCCTCGAGGCTGTGAGCCTTGATGATTATGTGAGAGGCTCATGGCTTTCAGAAGCTTTCCATCCCCGTAAAACACCTTTCTAAGCATACACTCAGCCATATTTTAAAGCATATTCTCTGTGGTAGGCACATTTCTGCCAGACAACTGAGTCATTACACTCAGAGGTTGGATTTGCTTAAGAAAGAGCAAAATCCAACCTGCCCATGAGCAATGTTGAGAAAATCCAAAAGGAAATTCTAAGCTCTCAGGTATAAAACTTGCGAAAGCGGGAGCTGGCTTCTCACAGTGGCTCAGCTGCCACCCTCGTACCAGCACAAATTACCAGCTTTATGTGGCAGCAGTTCCCTCAAAATAGAAATCTTGTCATTTTGGATTTACCTGAAAAAAGCTGTGCCATTTTTGATGTTTCAAAGAAGAAATTTTGCAGAAATTAGCACTTCAGATTTGCAAAATGATCCAAAATCAAATGTGTAAAACACTCAAAACTGTATTCTGTAATTTTTGCATGACTTTCTTCCAGAAAGAGTTTATCGGTTGCATAAGGCAGACACATGTTAACAAGATACATGCAGGAATCTCTTTTTACAGAAGCATACAGAGAGAGTTCAGCCTCACGCTGACATCAACACATCTCCAAGATCCCTAGATCCAGCACCAGCCACATGGTGACCCTCAGACCAGTTGCTATCGCTGAACTCTTCCTCGGTGGGTTTCAAATACCCGATTTTTCCTTTCAAACCAGTGTGCAAGAGCAGAAAGACATGGATCCTCTAAAGACATCTGATCCTTTTTAATACTGCCATGCTGCAGCATTACATGTGAAGCTTAGCTACTCACAGGATAATTTAAGAGACCACAGAAAGGTGCAGTGCACTGCTCAGTTTCTCTTTCTAAAAGGGTAACGATGCTACAGTAACATAAACATTTATAGTGTATTATTAACGAACCATAAAGAGACAAATGGATTATTAATGTATTAATTCTCTTTCAAACTTAACTGTTCACACACCCAGTAGCTATTTATTTTTCAGCATTTTCTTACACAGCTAGAACATAATTAAATCAAATTCTGCTCAGTTCCTTCCACGTAGATACTGTAACACAAAATGGGGTGGATTTTGTACTGATTTAAATTCATGAGTTTGTCCAAGGCATAAATCCCCCAAACTAACACACAGACTCCACTAGTATGGCTATAAAAGCCAGTGATGGCTTTATGCTTACACTGTTGGGCCAGGGTAGGAACCTGCCTAACTTGTACATCTTGCTTCCACATAAATTTTAGGTGCCCACACAGCCATTCTCCTACTTAAAGAGCCTGAAAACCCTGGGCAGGCCACAGAGAGAGGCAGATGAAAGCCTCTGAATATGTTGCCACTTTGGCACTTGAATTTCAGCAGGTAAGATGTCTGCCTGGTGGCTCTCAGAAGCACTCTTCCTTGACTGTATGGGAAACATAAGGTTTTGCATTAGGAAAGAAAACGTAGAGGGAAAGACAGGGCTTTGTAGAAGGAGGTAGACTGGATCTTTTCCCGTGATGACAGAAACTCCAGCCTTTATATCAGAGAACTGTGTAATTCTCAAGTGAGTTCTTAGGTATTTATTTTAATTTATTTTTAATGAGGGATCCTGAAGGGTAACACACTGCCTGTTTGTATGCAGCAACTGTGCCTCTATGCCTAACTTAGAGGACCACCCCCCTTAGGCTTTCTTACATTCAGAAGACAGAAATACTTTGAATTACTCTCATGGTACCTAGATTAGGCCTCTGCTTTGATTTACAGCATCGCAGAATGGCTGAGCTTGGAAGGCATCTCTTGGAGATCATTTAGTCCAACCCCAAATCAGGGTCAGCCAGAGCAGGTTGCTCAGGGCCACATCCAGTCAGGTTTTGAGCATCTCCAAGGATGAAGACTCCACAACCTCCCTGAGCAACCTGTGCCAGTGTTTGATCACCAGCTCTCGAGGTTTCATGAGATTCCTGTGGGCTCATTCATTCCTCCAGCCTGTCGAGGTCCCTCTGAATGACAGCACAACCCTCCAGTCTATCAACTACTCCTCCCAGTTTCGTATCATCTGCACACTTGCTGAGGGTGCACTCTGTCCCATCATCCAAGTCATCGATGAAGATGTTAAACAGCCCTGATGACCCCTGTGGGTCTCTCAATTGCTCTGAATTGCTGCATCTGTTGTTTCGCTGTTGACTGTCTCACAGCAGGAGAAACTTGCCTTCTACCTTAGGTGCCAAAATTATGCGATGTGAACACTGCCCACAAAGTTCATGAAAGATGATGGACTGGGGTAAAACACCCTTTTGTTCATCATGCAGGAAATCTGTATGGCAGAGCCATCCACAGAGCCATGGAGACTTGGGGACCCACATCCCCCTGTGTCTCTGAAGGACTCGGGCTTCTCAGCACCAACATGTTTTGAAATGGGTCAGGCTTACAGGCCACATGGGACTGATGCAAAATATTACCTTTGGGCCTCAATTCTGAGGCACCAACATCACTTCTGTTGTTTAATTCTCTTTGCCTGTTCCCTTGGCCTTTCAGCTTGGCCTGCCAAAAAGGGGACCAGCTGAGGAAAGGAATAAAGCATAACCAGAAACTTTGTGAGAGAACGTTAGGTGGTGTGTCATGACCGAGAAGTGTGTTTGTATGTTATACAAAACAAAATATGCACTAAGAGTTGAGGCTTTTTTACAAGTATCCAAAAGCAAGCAGCTGTGGATACACACGCTGTGTCATTCAGATTTGGACGCTCCCTACGGCCAGCAACAGCCTGCTGATCACAGCCCAGAGCCCTCCAGTCACACAGACAGGCTTTTCCAACACATCTCCCTACGGCAACCTCATGAGAATCAGCCAAAAATCACTCATCGTGAAAAACAATCCAGGAATGAAGCCTGTGGTTTTGTGGGTGCAGAGGCCTCACTTGCTCCCAGCCAGTTTTGGATGCCCTGCTCTGTGGCTGTCACACTGCAGAGCTGGGCGAGCATCGTATCAATGAACAATGTGCCTTTCAGTCAAATTTCAAGTATCACCACTTGAAATGCTGCTGAGCTGCTGCTCGCACAAGGTCATTCGTGGGAATACCTGCCATTGGGCTCCTACAGTTTGTAGTTCCCTGGAAACAGGACTGCTGTCTTCAGACTCTTAGCTTCACCAACTCTACATGTGAGAGGTGAATAGGCCCACTTAGGTCTGCATGCCTTTAGGGACATGGATATCAAGAAAGACCTCAGTGCTACGATGATCAGCAGACTGCAGAAAGATTAGCCGTTCAGACAGTCTGCCCCCAGCAGACACCTTCTATTTCTCTGCTTCATGTATACTTCAGGGAAAGGAAGAAAAAAAACCCCTTCTTATACCTAACTCATCTTTTTTGCAGACATCTGCATCCAAGGCTGTCCCTCACCAAACAGATGATTTCACGGTTTACTTTGCCGAAGTTCCCCTCTCTGCTTTCAATGCACAGATTTCTCTGTAGGAAAATATGATCTTTCACTGAAGATTTCACGGATCAGTAGCCCAGGGACAGGGGGAATCTTGGGGCAGGCAGAAATCCACAGACTTATTCCAGACCTATGAAAACTAACTTCAAAACCAAGCCCATCATCAATGTGCTTCAATTCCCTGTACAGGTGTTGGCTTCTACTCTGTAAGATGATTAATGAGCTACAAATCAGACTGTTAAAAATAGCTGTGCTTAACCAAGAGCTGTTGTTTTCCCCATGTACTATTTGCAACCATTTGATGATGTTTTGTATGAAAGAAAAAGCTATACTACACTAGTTCAGATGAATGATCAAGCCAGATCAACATGCTGGCTCTGACAGTGGCCATGGGAGAAGCCGTTCAAGGAGAGCACGAGCTGGCCGTTTTCTGCTGTCTGTTGAACTCCCCCAGCATCCACAGTTGTCGTACTACAAATGTTACCTCCCTACCTCATCCTCTCCTGTCTGTCCCGTTCTCAATATGTGTCCTGCCCATTTTGAGAACCAACATGATGAAGTGCCCTAGTTCCAATCCTAAACCGTTTATTCTTCTATTCTAAATCATGTTAAAGAAACTTTAGAATTTTGCCCCTCAATTTTTAAAAGTCACATTTGATACCGATAAAATCCAACATTCCTATTTGTGGAGTATCCTTCTAAGCACTAGATGTTTTAAGCACCTTACAGTTCCAGGCTGAAACCCTTCTTAGCTTAAACATAGTAAATAACTTGCCTATAAAGTCAAATACTCCATTTTAAATATTAGCAGCTGGTAGCACCAGCATATGTTGACTTTATTATGGATTATTCTCATGTGGCACAAATAGCAAGAATTGTAGAGTTTAAAAGTAAAAGCTCCAAATTAATCTTTAAATGCTTTAACCAAATATCAAGGCTTTTCTGCAAAAGTCTAAATAAAATCTTTATCTGTGCTTAGAAGCTCATGCAAATGTATTCAAAATGTACTCTCTGGATCTCTTACCATGGCAGATTGGAAGCTGCTAAAACAAATACAAGATCATCAGATCGGGCCAAGCCATCCATCTGCACCAGTAATTCTGTTTTCATCCGCCGACTTCCTTCATGTTCACCACTACCAAGATTCAGAGAAATATTATTTGCTCAGTGCATTAAAGTAATCATCTTTATTTATACAGTGTCATTCACAGCAACTGAGCCCTTGTCACAGTTTTGCCCCAGTTCAAAGCATGATTAAGCTCCATTAGCTAACATCTAAGCATTAAAATCAAGCTTTCTAATGATTACTTAAATGGACTCTTTTCAGTGCATTAAAGTGAGGAGAATTCACTATTACTGAAACCAAAGAAAATTTTTTTTCTTCTTCAGATTAATCTCCATGCAGTGTTGATGTTTACTGGAAAACAGCTAAGGCTTTGACTGATCGATCTATGTAGGAGAATTTTTATAATGTGACAGTTGCCATTCAATAACTAATACACCTACCTATTCAGGGCAACTACTGGCATTTTTCTGTGAGTGAACTTTAAGCGGCCACAAGAAGATACACCTACTACTGACTTCAATATTTTGCAAAATGTTCTATCAAAAGCAAACAGAAAAATATGCCAAACTGAAATGAATTTAAAAATGGGGCAGAAACCACACAGAAAGGATCCTTCCTCAAAAAGAAAAGGGGAACTTAAGCAAAGTGCTAAGAATTCTGGCCCTGATCCAGGTAACCAATTTTGCAGGAAACCAGTTTGAACCCTTGGTCCCAGATGTGGAGTTCTTGGAAACTCCTGGATCAAACCCAGAGAAAACATCAGGGCCTTAGATGGTAAGAGCTACAATTCAGGTTTAATGGCTTATTTCTGCAAAAGCATCCACACATCAGTGCCAAGTCAATATTTAATAAGGATATGTTAAAATAACAACATAATCTTAGATAAAAATCCTTATTAAAATATATAATCCAGTGATGTTAATGAGAGCTTTTAAAAGTATATATGAAGGCAAAATTTGGCCCATAATTTGTAGCTATTAACTGACAATTATTACAAGCTGTATCTTTATGATATAGCATATTCTATTTATACATCTTTGTAAGCATATAATTTACAATACATAAAATCCACTGTAATGGGCTCCTAATGGTTGTAACAATATTTTTATATTTCTCCTGCTTCTTCCCCAGCCCTAACCTTTTCAATTTGTTTTTAACTATAAACTGTCTACACCATGGATGACAATAATAACATCCTCCCATTCCTGCACCTGGAAGTCCTGACAATACCACCAAAATTTGTCTTGTTAATGAAAATGCCATTCCACCGTGTACACTCCATCTTACCCTGCTACGCCTAAGCCTGTCCAAAGTGTCACAAAATCAGCTGCTTCTTACTCGCCTCCAACAAGTCATCTGTTATTTCCCCCCCCACTGCCTTTATTTCCACTTCAAATCCCGTATTTTAAACTACATCACCACTGGTTATACACTCTTGCACCTCCCTCCTTCTCAGAGTCTTGCCGGACCCATAGTCCCTTGCTAACCTTCACACAACCTATCTTTCACACTTGCTTCTCTACTGATCTCGTCTACTGTGAATGAAACAACCACTACATCTCGCTCTTTAAATCCTCACAGCGTATGCAACACTTCCACGAAGCGGTACTTTTGGAGCTGATAGGCATTCTGACAATAACACACTGCGAGGCTCCTAAAGTTGACAACAGAACAGAAGAAAAGTTGCTTAATAGAAAGTCAAGAAAATTACCATTATCACTCAAAGTAATTATAATGGCAATAAAATCTAAAAGACAAGTCTTCCAGGGGCCCAATCATGCTCCTGTTGAAGTTTATGGAGTAGCCTCAGGCTTTAGTTTAGCTAAGATTTGTTTCTAACAGGTACACTCTATGATTAAACATTGGTCAGCACCTGAAAACACAAACTATTGAAAAGATGCAGTAAAAGGGGGACAAATATTCTCCCAGAGCCACAGGACGTGGTCTCATCAGTTACCCAGAAGCAGTGCCTCTTTGACTCATAACTGACTCCAGCTCATCCAAGAAAATTGTGGAAGGAGCATGGTACCGGGCAAGCTCAAATAACACCTGTTTAGAGAGAAGAGGAAATGTGAAAGAAAAGATAAACTAACACAAAAAGGCAGTAAGGGCCACTGGCACAGAAGATAAGTAACAGCACCCACATTCCAGACTTCTAGGACAAAAAGGGATATCTGTTGGGAAAAAGCTCTGGGTAGGCTGAGGGTCCCCGAATCCTTTCAAATTCTGAAAGGTTTGTAAAGGAGTTATAAAGAACACAGCCTTGTAATCCTGTCTTTATATGTCAATCTTTCTGGCTAAATCCTATCAGAGTACCCTGTGAATAATAGGATAGAAGAAAATGATCCATCAGAGGATTCTGGGAACTCCTAAATTGTTATCAGAGATTAAACATCCATCTTTTGTTGTTGCTCCATTTGTAGTTTTTTTTAAATAAGGATTTGAGAAAAAAAATTTACAAGTCAGCTGAACCATAATGAAACAAAATGGACTGATTCTCTCGATAAGAATCAAGCAGTTCTTTTGTTTTTCCTGGTGAAAACAAACATAAACTGCTTGAATAATCAAGATTAAAAAATGGAATATTAAGCTGACAAAAAATCTGGGTCTGCCCTTTGGATAAGGAAGTTTCATCTATTTTTCTGTAAACATGGAGAGGCTTAAATTAGCAGCAAGAACATATTGTCAGTTCTTCAGTGAAGGGTTCTTTGAGTTTTTAAATAAATATCACTAACAATATATATTAATCCAGCACTTTTTAATCTGAACACTTAAAAAAACAAATTAAAAAAGACATATATTATTCTCTACACTTTGGATATGAAGCACAGGGTTTAAATTATTTGCCCAGAGTCACAAGTAGTCCATGACCAGCCTACAATTTTACTACAAATCTAAAATATAAAATCACACCAATACAGCTGATAACTGAGGAAAACAGGATGAGCAGACATGCCCCCACACGACCACAAAACCCACATATACTTCACACTTCAGAAAACTCCTGCACCAGCCTCATGTGATTTTAGGATATAAATTCACACAATACTTTTCTTAGAGCTGTCCTGATCCACAATCTTATTTCATTTCTGCCAAAAACTCAACTAAGGGTAAAATGCCACAAGTTCAATATCATTGCAAATGCTGCAGCATGTTCACAAAAACCTTTTGGATGATGGTGTCAAAAAACAGACTGTCCCATCTCTACTCCTGCCAGAAGGGAAACTTCTAGGAAGCTACTAAGACAGATGTCAAGAGGATCAATAACATAGGAGGTGAATGTCAGAAGAAAAATGTGCCATTTTAAAGGACAAAGGACACATGAAGAATAATTACGTTGCAGACAGAGCCTAAATTTCAAGAGAGATTAACAATGCTTGTAGTGCCATTTGCCAAGTGCAATCTGTTACAATTATTCATTTTCAAGAGCTCTGTATCTATCCAAAGTGTAAGGGATGAGCGTAAAGGAAGGCTAAGAGCTTGTGGATTTCTTACACTGAAATGGTGGACATTATGGAGAGATTAGGATGGGCACCTCAGGGCAAGGATGCTACACCTGAATCCCCGAATTTTTTTATACCATAGTTGAGCCACGCATGCTACTTGCTAATCTATATGCAAAAATACTTTACCAAACTACTTTCTTTAAAACAACATTACGTCTGCATTTGACCATCAGATCTTTGTGACAACTGATTTTTTTGCCAATTCTGTGCCCTGAAGATTAAGAATAGTAGGGAACTTGGGAATCCAAACAACATTTTGTAGGGAGCCTAGGAGCCAACCCTTGCAGAAAGGATGTCGAGCACTTTGAAGGGGTCACTAAGCAAACACTATTTCAGTTAGGAAGCCTGCTTGCCTGTCTGTTATTCAGCGAGTCTAGAATTTTTGCTGCCTTCAGGACATCTGCTTCATCTTAGATTACAGAACTAAAATTCCACAGCAAGAACCCATTGTGAGACTTCTGCAGAAGTGATGTCATTCCCATTTTAAGAACTAGATACAAGCAGAGTCACATGTTTTGTCCAAGACAGGAAAGATTATGAGTATCAGAGGAATACACACTTTCCAGTTCTGTGTTAAACTCCAGTTCAGTGGGAACCTAATATTTATTAAAGTATAACAAATGAGATAATAATTCTTACCCGGACAAGTTTTTCTGAATCACCCCTCCATTTGCTGACAATGGTGGATGCTGATATGTTGAAAAAGGTTGTATTGCACTCTGTGGCAACAGCCTTAGCAAGCAAAGTTTTTCCAGTACCTACAAACAACAGCATTGAAGAAATTCATTCTCTAAAGAGATACAATGTAAATGTTTGAATACTTCCCCTCATCCTACTATCAGTCAGATAAAAACAGTAAAATAGAAAGAGTCATAGAATCATTGAATGGTTTGGGTCAGAAGGGACCTCTAAAGGTCACCTAGTCCAACCCCCTGCCATGAGCAGGGACATCTTCCACTAGATCAGGTTGCTCAGAGCCCCGTCCAACCTGACCTGGAATATTTCCAGGGATGGGGCATCTACCACCTCTCTAGGCAACCTCTTCCAGTGTTTCACCACCTTCATTGCAAGAAATTTATTCCTTCTATCTAGTCTCAATCTCCCCTCTCTTAGTTTAAAACCATTACCCCTTGTCCTATCGCTACAGGCCCTACTAAAATCTCTGTCCCCAACTTTCTTCTAAGCCCCCTTTAAGTACTGAAAGGCCACAATAAGATCTCCCCGGAGCCTTCTCTTCTCCAGGCTGAACAACCCCAGGTCTCTCAGCCTGTCCTCATAGGAGAGGTGCTCCAGCCCTCTGATCGTTTTGTGGCCCTTCCAGGATTGTCTGGAGAAACTCAGGTAATACAGCATCACAAATGCATTCCCCAAATTCTGAAGTACCACGTGCTGAAATGGTCAGATGCCTTCTGTGGCAGGTACATCTAAATATTCACAGAAGCAAATGGAGTTTACTGCAGCGACAGCCTTTGCAGCCTGACTCAGGCGGTACTTGTGCCCTCTGTCCTCTCTCAGCCACACTCATGGTGGTAGTGCTTGTGTCAAAGGTGAGCAGAGAGAGCAGTGAAGCTGTGCTGACATGGAAAACACTCAGCTAGCACAGCAGAGGGCAAAGCTTCCACCTCATTTCCAAAACAACCTCCAAATGCAGAAAAAAGAAAGGTAATTTTCCTTAAGAAGGTGAGCTCATACCAGATTTATTCACATTTCGTAAGATCAGGTCAAGCCAAACTTGATTAATATGATCCAAGCTGAGTAAAAACAGAGATATGAGTTCTAAGTCCCTGAATTGTTAGTATAAGCACTGTTTTTGGAAGATTCAGGGGTAGAAATAGTCAAGGGTTGTGAGAAAGGCAAACGGACAGGTCTGAGCAGCAGAGACAGATGTAATCATCCAACATTGTCTCCTTTTATTTCACATTACAGAACATGTTCTTCATTAACACATTTGATCTAATTAGCATTAATGATTTATCCATGGGACAAAACCAGAAGCAGTGGTAAACAAACGGATATGGTACAAAGCTCTCCATACCTGGTGGTCCATACAGCAATAATCCTTTCCAAGGAGACAGAATGCCAGTAAACAGCTGTGGGTACTGTGGAAACAGAAAAGGAATTCAGGGATTAAAAATGTATCATCTATAACAAAATGCAAGGGATTCTAACCCCTACCTCCACTGCTCCTAACGCATTCAGGAAACCTAAGAAATTTGAAGAGAGGGGGATAAAACCCCTCCAAAATGATATGATATATATGATCCGAGTACTGAGAAAAAGACTGTATTTACCATTTGAAATCTGTTTTAAGTGAATTCTTCAACTGCAATTGGTTTGGTATTCTCTTCTATAAGTCATTTTCCATTGAATTAACATAGGCCAAATCCAGCACCTCTTACATTGCCAAAGGTGCCAAAGAATAGGACCCAACACTTATAATTTTAATATTAAAAGGACATTTTCCCATAGGAGAATGTGTATGCCATTGTCAGATGAAACAGTATCAGGAATAGTTCTAACACAAACTGCCTACAAAAGCACAGAAATAGTGAGAACTCTAAACCACCACTGTAATTACAAGGAAAATGCTAACAAGCCCAACACTGGTTTTCTCAAATTCCAAGTATTCTTGGGAACCTACATGATCTATATGTATTCACTTGGATTTCATTCAGGTACGGTGACTCAGGTGAAAAGCATTTGTTCCAGAACCTTAAACGGCTTCTTTAAGATTCCCTCTGCTCAGAATTAGAGTACGTTAATAGGGTTTCATGAGAAGTGAGGTCATTATGAAGCGGCATTAATAATGTTTCTCATACTTGTTGCGTAAAAGTAATCTTGCATCAGCTTGCATAACTTGAATATTATCAGGCATACATCACAGTTGGACTCAATGATCTTAAAGGTCTTTTCCAACCTAAGCGATTCTATGATTCTATCTAGCGCCTTACCCTTATGGGATAAACAACTGCTTCCTTGACGAGCCTTTTAGCTGCATCCAGTCCAATAATATCATCCCACTTCACGTTTGGATTATGGAGATAAATGTCCTGCAACATATATCGCATCCTGTCAGTAAAACTTCTTCTGCACTATGAAAATGACCTCTGGCAAAGTAAAAGAATCAACTCAGTTATAAGAGTGCTATTAAGTGATACAAACTGTATTACTTAATCCTATGTACTAGGGACCTCCCAAGAGAAAAGCATACACAGCAGTCATTTCTACAGAGCTGCTACATTGTGCCTTGCTTCCCCTCAAGCCCCTAGTTTCCCTAAGAGCATATACACTGTCAAATGTATATGCTGACCAGATCTGTTTCTCAGATCTGTTTTCTGTTAGTTGGTTTTAGTAACCAACTAACATATGAAGAGCTATCATGATGTGAAGGTTCACCAACCCTAATATTTTGTCTCTGATGCTGGCAAGTATTGGACATTTAGAAAAAAGTATAAGCAATAGGAGTGACATGTTGGTTCATATTTACATACACCAACGTCTGCAACTGAAGGACTCTGATAATTAAAATTACATCTTAGACTTTCAGTTCAAATACCCTTTGACATTCATTCTTCAGTGAATTTCTCTTACCTCTTTTTTTGAACATGCTTGTTCTGTAGCAACGAGTTCCACAGTTTAATCATATGCAATGTGAAAATACTTTTGTTTTAAACTTGATGCTCAGTAACTTTATGGCTGCACCCATTACTTATGTTATAAATAACAGTGAAAAAATGGTATTTACTCCACACTATGCAAGATTTTATAAGCTGCAAGAAAAGCTGTAAGAAACTCTGTAACAGGAGGAAAATTTTCCCCTAAGCATCTATCAAAAGATAGTCGGTAATTAGTCTATGCCCTGAAGCACTCACTAAATTAATTTCATTTAATTCATCAAACTTTCCAAATCTTCTATGAATCTTTCCATTTGCCTTAATAATATTTTGTGGCTTTGTGTTCCAGAGACTAATTGTTCCACACAAAATATCATATCCTCAATACAAATACTTGGGATAAATTCTGCTCTCCAATAAAAACAGGCAGTCCCCAGAGACTGAAGAAAAATTATGTGCTTATATCCGAGGGGAAAATTTGATTTAATACAATTAGAAAAATTATTTATATAGAGTAGATTACACTTTCCCTTTCTATTAACAGCAAACTAAGATGAATCAGATTTATGATACTAAGTAGAGACTTCCATAACTGTTTCCAAATTAAATTAGATTGTGTTGTGAAATAGATACCACATGCTATTTATTTTTATTGATTTACACAGTGTTGATTACCATAGCAACTAGGAACATACCAGCACAATTTAAAAAACATACAATAACAGAGGTTAAAGCAACCCTATTGCTTTTTGCTAAAGTAGGAGGAAGAACAACACTATTTTAAAGGTTTCCCATAAATTAAAAACCAGACAGGAATTGAAAGGAATGAGAATTTTCTTTCTTTAAGGTTGGAAATTTCTTAGACTTCAGACTATCAAACATTGTGATACTATGAAGCCTTTTGGACAAGTACCTCGTGGGGTTTGGGAGGTGATGCACGCAAATCCTCTACCTGCTTCGTAGCCAGGCTGATCCCCAGTAGCCTCCAGGGCCTGTTTGCTAGACAGCACCTCGACCCACAAGTGAAATGAAATGGTGCTGAGAACATTGGGATTCCCTCCCAGTGCCAAACTGCACATCCTGGAAGAATCCCCAGCCTGCCCTGGGATACAGTGTATTACTGATGCTGCTCATGCAGCTCCTGTGCTGGGATGAGGGAAGGGCACTGCTTGCAGTGCCTACAGCAATAGCATCTCTCAACTGCACCAAGCGAGAAAAGACAAGGATTCTGGATCATGCAGGCAGTGCAAAGCAAGGCACAGGACCAGCATTATGAACAATGCAGGAATATCAGGGTTTAATAATTTTGGTACATGGTATCTAGTAGAAACACTCAGCATATTACCGTGATACTGGTACACCATGCACACTGAATACAGCCCAATGCCTTGAATGGAAACTGCACCCACAGAATTGAATCAAGGTTTTCCCCACCATTTGATCACAGTTAAATAATATATTAGATAATAGTTGGTATTAGCTAATATATTTAAATCTCTCTTTTCAGCAAAGTACTGTACATTTTCCGTAGCAATAAGAACAAAGGCAAAAGCTATGACAGTCTCATGGGTACAGCACAATTAGATTACATGTTCCCCATTAGAAAGGAATGGTCTTAATTACTTCCTCCCATTGTGTATCAGAAAGAAACATTCTTATATGTGAAGAAATGACTTGTTGGGAGTTGCATGATAAGAGAAATAGCTTGCACACTCAAGGATAAGCACTATCAGTGACAGTAAAAAGAAACAAACAGCATTCTCAGATGACAAAGATAACCAAGACCTCTATACAACTGAAACGGAGATCAGATCTTACTTTGCTTACAACTGTTGCAAGTTCTCTCATCTCACCAGTCATGCCAATAAAAGCACTAAGGGGTTTTAGTAACCGTTCCTAAAAAAGACAAACATAAGTTCTTGTCAGACTTTAATTATTTTTAAACAGACAAACTATGAAATACCTTCAAAAAAGCTGATACATCATAATAATATCAACTTTTAAAGCTGTAAAAATATTAATAACAAAGATTTTGAAGTAAGCCATATTTGCAGTAACTCATCTTTTCATCTTACAGAATATAATCCTGAATTAACATTAAAATGAGCAGCTCTCTTATTGCACATGTAGTCCTAAACATGCCCTACATAGATTAAGAGGAGTGAAAAACGTAAATATGGTTCACCACTTTGCCACATACTCCATTCGAAAGATTCTTCAAGTGTAGCAGTTGCCAGGTGGAGTGGCACTGTGTAAGCTGGATACACTGTCCTAGAAGCTATGGCTTGTGTCAAGGAGTGATTACTTTACTGAAAATTTTCTGTCTCAACCATCTAAGCTCTGTTCTTGCCTCAGCTGAGGTGAACACTAAATAACATACTGAATTCAAAGGAACCAGAATTTCACCCTCAGATGTTCTGTGGGTTTCTGCAATTTTTTTTTTGTGAACCATAAGATATCACCTGTTGTCTTGTTAAAAGAGCAAACAACTGTCAACAAATTAGACCAGTATCAAGTATGACTGTCCACTAGAAGGATATACACCACTCAGAAATCTAAGCCCTTTTTTAGCACTTGGGAACAAAGACAACATCATTGCAGTATTTTGTTTTGTTCCTGGTTATATAAAACTGATGTTCTTGTTCCTTGGATGGAAATACAAACAGAAACACTTACTGAAGGATCTGGATCACAATTAAGGCTGTTCAAGGCTATTCCGTTTGATGATACTTTGACAGCATCCTGAATCATCCCATGGAAGTCAATCACTTGGCCCTAAAGGAGAAAATAATGTTTTGATAGGCTTTAACTGTTAAAACTGCAGTGGACCAAATTTTGCTTGCCATTACAGCAATTAGTTTCCTTACTGCACATACAGTCCTAAATACAGCAAAAACTGACCACAGAATCTGTGGTAGCAATGGGAATTGAACACACATCTCCTCAGTCACTGCAACAATTGAACTGCCGAGCCTCTTACCTTATTCAGGAATCTGAAATTTTTCTTCAATTTTACCTATTACCACTGGGTTTTCAAACCAGAAATATTTTTCCTTCTTGACGATGTCTGACATACTATTTAATGCAAGCAGAGCCTTCTATGCAAAGAATTACTGCCCAAATCATAAAATTGACCCTTCAGCTAATTATACAGGAACACTTTATATAAAAATAGACATAAAAAGCTCGCATTTGATATTTGTGAAAAAACTGTCATGTGTTTTTTCTACATACACATTTCGATCATAAATCAGATACTAGGTTTCCACCTACCCTTCTTGAGTGAGTGCTGTCTCCTCCAGTTTTGTTGATTGCTGAGATGCTTAAGCCAAAGTCAGTTTGCTCCAAAGTAACTGCATTGTCATTATTCTAAAGAAAAATCAATTTTAAAACAGATGTGTTGCCAAGTAGATGAGTTGCAGATATCCCATTATAGGTTTCATCCCACCTCTTCATATATGTCCAGATGAGCTGTATCATTATATGGAAGTTGCAACAGTAATCCCATATTTGTCAGACATTTAGTTAGACTTCATCTGACTGCAGACAGCAGTGATGAAAGCCATGGCTCTAGAGCTCAGCATTCAAGTTATTTCATGCGCATTATTATTATTACAATTAATTCTAAGTTGTAGAAATCTGCATTTTACATAGCTATGAGAAGAAACACTTAATGAACAGTGGAAACAACAGGCAAGTATGAGGCACAGCATGTCAACTCGGAAATGAGGAGCCATTTTAGGATTCTAAGTGAGAGAACTGGTCAGAGATGAGATCCTCCCTATGCAGGAATATGGACAAGGACTTTGAGAGAGAGAGAGAGAGAGAGAGAGAGAGAGAGACTCTCCTCCTTGCAGTTCCTCAAAAGCTGTAACAGACATGGTGCTTGCCCATCAACCTGCTGTTCCTGCTCCCTCCTCTGTGAGGGATGGTAATAAAGTAGCTTTCACAGCAATCTTACCAAAATAAGACTCACAAACCTGAAAATTACAGAGCCAAATTGCTCCCCCAATCTCAAACACCTTATGCACTGTGAAGATGCTTGCAGCTGACACCAGACTTTCTACTTGGTTTGTTTGTCTTGCTTCCTGGCACTAAAGGATTCATCTACTGGCATTATTGTGAAAACTCTGATTGTTTTCAGTATAGTTTGGATTATGTGACTCCTTTTCCTCTAATTTTCGCCTGTGACTTGCTCCCCAACTCACAGCCAGAAAGTATATTCTCCTGAAGTCTTGCATCTATAATCCTTAAATTGCAGAATTAGTAAAACCCATTAGTTACACAATTAATAATTGTGTAACTCAGATCTTTTTGCTGCCTGTAGCCTTTGAAAATAAAATCACATTAATTTCAACTGTAATGCTGCCAAAATAAACACTTTTAAACCTGTTTGGGGTTCTCCTTGGTGGATGATTTAAATTCTGTTGTACTCCCAGGTGAAGTTTTTGACAATGGTCGTTGCACTGTCTGATGCTTGAGCCTTGGGAGATTCTGAGAAGAGCTTGCTGCCCTAGAATTAAAAAAATAATATCTTGAAAGGCTTTCAGAACTTCATTTTTCCTTCAAAATACCAAAAGATTAAAAGGCAGAGTTTTCAAATAAAGCAGTTTTGGGCTAACTTTGCTCCCACTGAAGTTAAGGCATCAATTTCAATCACAGCAAAGTTCAACGCTTACTGCTTTCAAACACGTTACCCTACCTTACCCACACTGCAGAAACTTTGCAAATTGTCTACATCTCTATTTTGGAAAATGTCTCTATTTTCCTCAAAAAGATACAGAAAAATGCACCACACAGTCAGCCGTGTGACTCTAGGCTTTACTATTTCTATGGTATCATAACATTACTTTAACCATGTTGCATATTGCTTTTACAGGAAAATTTTCTGCCCAGAAAACCCCCCACGCATTTCTCTTACCTTCTTGGTCTTCCTCCAGTTCTCAGCTGTTGTTTATTTTCTGCTGTGGCAAAATTAAGATTAAAACGGAAAATAATTAAGGATATAAAAAAGGGCAACTTGATTTTCCGCCCCCCCCCCCCCCCCCCCCCCCACTTCAAACATATTTTTGAGCACACATTAATGACCTTGGAAATAACAATGCATAAACAGGAACAGCATGATTATAGGCAATGCAAGCTTGCAAAAATGTTTTGAAAACAAACTGATATTGGAGCAAGCAGTTTGGCTTCAGGCTTATTAAATTTTAGGCTCATTCAATCTTTGGTTTCTTTGCTTACATTTTAAAACCAATATCGTTTTCACAGTAAAATGGACACTACCAGAAATTAGATGAAGCACGATAAACTAATTTAATATATCTCAAAGAATGCTTATTTAATGCTAATAATTTTTTCATTGCTGAATTCGGAAATAAGAATTTACCTCACTCTTCTTAATAGTAATTTTATCATGTTCAACATACCAAGACAGGATAAATGTCACATTGCAATAGTGGTTATCAAACTATGTTATTTTTTGCACTTATATCATTTGAAACAATTTCTGCCAAAGAAAAGCTTTTTTCACAAAATGTCAAACTCACAAAGCCCAGATGTAAACTCATAAAGCCGAGGGTTTGTACCATACTAGCATGCACCTAGTTGTTCCATTACTAGTGGGTAATGGACTTTTAAGCACTAGCTTGGATAAGCTAAGTTATAATATTTTATTTAAGTGGTTTATTTTAATTTAAAACTTAAATCTAAAATAGAACAGACTTACTATTCTCTCCCCATGAGAAGAAAGTGAATAGATCTATGCCACAATACTTTGCACTTACATGGCATTTTCCAATATCAAAGCAGCTTTTAAGAGACAGAAAAATATCATCTTGTCCCTCTACAGAAAGAGAGAAGCAAGAGCAAGAGGGCTCAAAGCTCCATCTCTCAATTCTTACGTCCTATGTGCTAGAACTATAGCTCTGTAACTGTAAGAGAGTTCAAACATTAAACGCTGACATACACGAGAAGAGCGGTGAGCATACCGGGCAAATACACATTTCAGGCTTTGGAAACAAAAGCTTTCTTTTTGGAACACAGCCACATACCAGTGTCCAGGACCTTTTTGGTAATTTTAGGATACTTTTGAAATTTTACAAAGTAATAGCTTTCATATTCCATCAAAATTGTCTCAAGATCAATGTTGTCACAAACTTCAAAGCCACGTAAACTTAATTTCGTCTCTTGTTCCAAAGCATTTGCAGCATCAACATACCTGGTAATTTCAAAAAAACAAAGACCGAAAAACTGAGAGTCATTATCCTATTCTGATTTTTGAGAGAAAAAGCAAACGATGGCATTAGTAAGTAGATGGTGTTTTTACTTTTATTTTAACTCTATTTACGATAAAAGCATAAACTCTATTTAAAAACCCTTTCCTGATTACTCTAAAGTATTTTTAAATTATATAGGACATTTTTGTTCCAGAAACTGAAACAATTTAGCAAAGTATACTGCCAAGATACGTAATAGTAGTTTACCTCTTACACACATCAAACCAAAGGGCCATGCTGCCCATCCACCCAACAGAGGACAGAAGGACACATTACAGGTCAGAGACACTCACGAACCCACAAATGTAGAGCACTATTGTTTAAAAAACATACCCTTCCTCCATTAAATAATGCAAAATTAGAATGAGGAGATTTTTTCGACGAGCTTCTGTTCGCATCTCATCCTGTGAATTAAGACAGAACTCTAGATCAAACGTAATATTCTCTTTATTGCTGTAAACAGCATCTAAATGTAGCCTGTGGAAACAAACAAATTAAGACAACAGCATGTAAGAACTGTAAAACAACTCACTGTTAATAAACAGAAGGGAAGTGGTTTTCAATGTAATTTTTCTTACACATTATCAGGGCTACTGGGTGGGTAGAAACCTTTTCCTAGAGAAGAGAAAATTACTTTCAGGTTGAAAAAAAAACAACTTACTTCCCTTACTATGGTTACAGATTTCCATCATGTTCGGGCTGCTGCGAATTTCAGGGTAGGACTCTTGCAGACCTCATGCACAGTGTCTCCAAGGGCTGTGCAAGGAAAGCTCATGCTGCAGCATGGCTATGTCCTTCCCTTGCAACTAGAAACCTGTTTTCTTACTGCTTGGAGAAGGTGGGATGGAGAACAGGTCTGGGATCTGCACCACTACACTACAAAGACCAGCTGTGCCACTGTTGGCATCTCCTATTTCATGGCCCTCAATATATAAACACAAGTGAAACACAGAGCACTTGAAGAATCAGTAGTTTGGGATAACACAAAACTTGCCCAATTTTAACACAGGAGTGACCAAAGTCAGGTCCCAACATGCAGAAACTTCAATATGGAGTCAGTCCCATGGATTTCTTCACACAGATTGGAGAACCCAAATTCATTCACAAATGGTTCAGCGATAAAAACAAGGCAGCATAAAACATCTTTGTCATCGTTCAGTGAACCTACATCTGCGGGAGCATGAAGCACAATATGAAGTAGAGCAAAAGGGGCAGTGGAAACAGAAATCTTGTAAGATACTGGAACAAAGCCTTACTCCGATGAAACATACCATATAAACTGAGTGTCTGCAGAGAAACCCTGAGATTTTAGGGTCATAACAGAGGTTTGCTACAAGGAAAGCTCTAGAAATCAGCATATTGACTTTGGTCTGACTCATTGGGATTTGAAGCTGGCACCACAGGAAAAGCAGGTATGGCCAAACCCACATTTAGGCAAATAAAGTATTTCCTTTCTCTTTTAGGATGCTGGCATTCAGCATTGGCAGTTGGACTCGATGATCCTTATAGCTCCCTTCCAACTTGAGATATTCTGTCATTCTATGATTACCTATGAGGACCCAGTGTGAGCAGGAAAGAGTGGCACTTAATCAGTGGATAAGGAAAGAGTAGTCGTTTCTGTTGCTTGCATAGCACCGATATATTCCTGATCACAGTAATGCAGACACGGACTCCCACTTCCAGCCCCAGTTTCCCTCCCTTCTACCCCAGTCGAACAGTGCCTGCATCCATCCCCAAGAAAACACCTAGCCCAAGTGTTAGGAACCTGCAGGTGACAAACCCACAAATCTTTGTCCTCTTCATACTGGAAACAGAGCCCCAGCGTCTGTAGCAGTGACTTCTGCTGCTCTCTGCCAGTGCCTGGCACACAAACAAGCCAAAGAATTACTACTAACCAAGGTTTATGTTTTTAAATCCCACAAGATGCCTAAAAGGAATATCCATACAGAAAGACAATTACCCTATCGTTGCTGGTCTCTTGGAAGGGAGCATCATTATAGTAAATCGCAGATACTGGAGAATCATTTATTCCTACAAGCAAAGGTGCTTTTGGGTGGTGCAATGTACTGCAAAACCAACTTACCTCTTTAGCGTGCCCTTCCATTGTCAGATTAGACCTACCTGCTCCCTCTGCTCGGTACACAGCAGTGGATATCATATAGCATTCTGCTGCTAACTTAAACACTTGAGATAAAACAATAGCTGATTGTGCTATTTTAAAACTAATACCTCTCCGTGTGTTTGCCAACCTGTGAAAAGTACTGGGTAGAGCAAGCAAAAGGTCTCCCAGTATAGCAGGTATTTTCTGGGATGTTTGCTTCAGACGTGGGGCCATCTAGTGACACAACTAAGAAAGGGCTCTGGGGTTTGCTTTTAACGTTTCCTGCGGGGTGAAAGTATATTTGTATTTCACTTATTAATAAAAAGATTGGTAGACTCTTCATTCTGGTTTCCTAGAGAGAAGAATCAAAGTGGGTGGGGAAAAGGGAAGAAACCATAGCCCACTTCTAGCCTTTACTACCTTTGATACCCTCCTGATAAAGTTACACAGCCGCTCTGTTTCCGAGTCCATAAGGAAGCTACTCTTTGCCTTTCAGTGGTGGTACAAAGATGATTTTTCCAAGCCATTTTAGGGAGAAAGAGTGCTGTGTGAATGCTTGGTAGATCAGTAACTCTTGAATGAAGTAAACTGGTTCCTGAGAGGTGCTGCAACAAGAAATGAACCAATTTTGAGAAGTGTCATGGGCAAAGAGAAAACACTGACACCCTGGGATGAAAGGATCTTTTCCTTCTTATTATTTTGAGGTGCTGGTGTTTGGAAAATAGATTTTGAATTGTGGACCTTTCACCATTTCTTCTGGATGATCTGAATCTTCCAAAACAGGCTTGGAGGTGCAAGAAGGAAGCTGGAGCTGTCACTTGCTGAGAGTCCCACCTCTACATTCTTCTAAATGCAACTGGTCCTGCTGTTTTATGCTGAGAAAAATTAACTGTTGTGTTTACCACATATCAAAAGGCAAGATCACAGCTACCTCTGAATATTTAAACACAGCATGAAAACACAGTGGTTGTCACAGAAGACAAACACATCAGGTGTTTCATGTTTGAGTATTTACAGTAATACTCTGATGAGAAAGGAATTGCATCTGCCTGATGAGCTGACAGGGCTCACAATCCATTCTTGGAACTTTCCTTGAAAAGAATTTGTATTCTGCTGTGTCTTCTGCTGCTGTTCATCCCACTAGGTTACTTCTGCTATCCCTAAAGGCATTTTAAGTTCTAGTAAAAATAGTGATGGGCAGCATCTCAAGTATTTCAAGCAGAGACTTACTTTGGGTATAGGATAACATTGTGTCTATGTCTGGGCAACCCACTTCAACCTTAACATAGCAATGTTCTTCTTGTTACGTTGACCAAGCAGAAGCAAAAGCGAACCTTTACATCAAAAAAGAGTCCCATCTAAAAATCAGAAGATAGTTTAGACTGAGAGGTTCATTCTGTCTTTATCTTGTGTTAATAGGAATGCAAAAAGCTATGATTAATTTGAGAAGTCAGACATCTGTCCAAAGAAAATTAACTAAGCCGTTAATCAGCAGATCAACTGACAGACTTGCATTAGATTGGATCTAAAAACCGAACAGATATTGAAATCTCTGATCCCAGTACTGCGAAGTTTCTATAAACAAAAATTGAGGACGTTTCAACATGTAACGGTTACCAAATCATAAACCTTGTGAGTCAGTGGTGCACAGACCATTGCTTTCTTGACTAACCCCCACAAAGCCACGTCTCCCTGCCTTTCACCAGTCGTCTTCTACCACATACCCTTTCCAAGAGGTAGGTGAACCTCTGCACGTGCCGGTGCCACCAGCAGCTTTAGCTGTCTACTTATCTGCCCACTCTGGTCTCCTTTCCTGAACTCCAGTTTATTCTCTAGGGACTGACCACCACTGCAAATACGTCCACAAAACAACGTGCCTGCCACAGTACAGACAGATACTAACACTGCCCGGGACTTCTGCTGCGCTTAGAGAGGAAATGGTAAATCTTACATGGCATGAGTACTTACGAGTGCAAAGTTACTTAAAATTCAGTTTAGCTTTATAGTGATTTAGCCTTTCTGTTTAATTAGTATTTAGAATTGCATGTTGTTTATAGCCACTGGTATTTCAATAGATGTTTAAGTGTTTAAAGTTTAATAAGCTTCCATTCTTAAAAGAACAAAAAATGTATGTAATTAAATTTTCAATTACTATAGGGGATTTGGGGGTCCATGCAATTAATAAAAGCTTAAGGCACTTAAGCGTGATCTTGTTTTAAAAACTAAATAGTTGAGCACTTAACTAATTAGCTCCAATGCTTATACTGTATTTTATTTATTTCTAGCTTAACAAAAGTGTGGTATATATTCCTTTCTTTGCAGCCATTTAAAATTAAACTCTATTAGAGTCATGCATCTTTAAATGCCACTGTTCGTTTAGTCATTTCCATACCTTTTACTAAAATGCATTTACAGTATAAATCAACCTAGTCTCTTGTGTAATTCCATCAAATTAATGGACCTACTAAAGATTAATTTAACCCCATAATGTTTCATTAGTATTTGACTCTATATTTCTGCATGAATATATTTGGTAGCATGAAGAAAAAAGTTAGAGAGTAAGTCATAGTCTGAGAAGCCCGGAAATAATAACTACACTGCTGTAACACTGTGCCCTTGTACGTCCAACTGGGGCAGTCGGTAAGATGGGTTCGGAGGGATCTGTGATCAGGAATTCAGACAAGAGGCAAGTGGTTAGCTCTGTAATCACACAGGGAAAGACCTTATCATAATATACATGCAGTGTCCCTTCCCTCTTTTGCCTTTGTGATCCCAGGATAGCTGCCAAGTATGGGGTTCCTCACAATCAAGCTGGCACCATGTGCCAGGAGAGAGAGAGTAGCTGAGGCACGATGGACTCACCCAGTTTTCCTCCTCCCTCCACCACCCTGTATCCCCACAGCTTTCCCCCTCCCCTAGCCCTTTGCATGTTATATTTGCAGCCTTGCAAGGCTTTTTACAAGGCTGATGTTCAATTATTGTTTGGCTTGCTGACAGTATTTTTTAAGAAACACAAGTAGAGAAGGGAAATGGTGAGTTTTAAACAATGTATAACTTGGCTGCCATTGAATAGAATTTCCCAGCACAAAGAAAAGGCCCTCTCTTCTCTCTCCCAAATTATACAAGCCTCTGCAAACAATAGAGTTGGCAAAGTTTCTCAAGAAGGATTACAAATAGCTTTCATAATTAAAGACATACAGCAAGCTCACCACAGAAGTTATGGCTGCCCTAGTAGTAACACTAGGATTCATCCAAGAGGTGTTACTTTTAAAATCTAAAGACATTTTATAATTTGAGTTTGGTGCACTGAAAACAGAAACCTTCTGATCTCTCCTCCCATTGCAGTAGTTACATGCCATCTTTCATTAATTCATGCTCCGATGCCAAGAGCCACTCACAAATCACTACTATCTCCCCCTTTTAACAGGAACATTGCTGAAGCCAGGTTTTACACTGCCAAGATTTCACTAATTTGAAGTGATATACATTATGAATACATAAAAATGAATGGACACAAAGTATGGTGAATGATTAAACAATACAAATTAAGGATGCTGAATTTACAAACTAATTAACAAGCATTAACTCTCCCACTCATTTGTATGAATTTGCAAAGTTCTACTGCAGTTTACAGTAACATTGCTTGTCAAGAGTGATTTACAGAACAAACATAGGAAATATTTAACAGTTAAAACCAGTGAAATGCCTCACAAAACAAATTTGATTGTAAGAGTCCACTGGGCAGCTGTGAACAGGCATAGAATTATAATGGATATAGGAATTTATATAGGAATTTACTTTTTTTAAACACTTTTTCCCAAAATTGCTAGAAAATAATAATTTCCGTTCTATAGAACAGATTAATGAAAAAATGCAATACAGATAAGGACAGGACTGGGGAACTAGGAATTCCAGTAATTATTTAGTGCTACAAATTAAAGATGTAGCAGCCTAACTTTTAGATACTGCATTGGAATACTGGAATTCAGAAAACAGAAATTAAGTATCAAGGCTCCCTCCACAGAAGTCAAGAACCTTACAGCAAGAATCAAAATATCCTCTTCGCAGCTTCAGGTTGTTCCTTAGTCACTGACTGGCTTAAAAAAAGCAGGCTCCAAACTTCTGCCCCTCTACAGAATATGAACACCTCTCTAGTCTGTAACCAAAATGTAAACTCTGATCTTCACATCCATTGTACCAAAAGGCTATGGAGAAGTCAGCTTACAAAGCAAACTAACCCAAACCCAGTGGTACAGCTCACAAGGAAGAGTTCTGGAGCTCCAGGTCCTATTCCCACAAATATTTCTGCAATTAGCAGTCAAAACCAGCCTTGGGACCAGGGCCACCCAAATCCCCATTGGTGAAGTTACAAATCGGACCCCTTTTCCTCCTGTCTTCCTTCTGCACATTAACACCATTTCAACACCACACCTTAGGGCACCATTCTCAGTGGTTGGGATCTGAATCCACTTTAAGGCTTAGAAATAGACTGGGCTGGAGGTTCCCATTTCTAGGTAAATATATAATCTACTAATCCAAGACATCGACATAACCTAAAACACAGTTCCAGAACCACTCCCAAAACTACTTTTTTGTGAGCAATCCCGTCCTATTCATGCACAGTGGGAACAGGGATTTGTGTATGCATTCACAGCACCCAACACCTTTGTGGGAAAGGTTTGTAGCAGTCCCGCAGTGCAGCCCTACAGTCTCTCTTACTCTAGTTGAATTTGACCAGCAGATGGAAGCAAAAGAACGGGTTAAGAAATTTAACAAAATCCTGCTGCTTCTGGGCTTCCTGGAGCTCGACCCATCCGTGGGATGGAGGCACACTTGGACAGAGGCACAGCGGGACCGTACAGCCCTAACTTACGAAAAAAGGAGCTGAGGGAGGAAGGAACACGGACCTGTCTCCTTTCGCTGTACTTGCTCCCGCCATGACCACGCAACGGACAGGGCCTGCGGGGAGCAAGGGGGCCTGCCCTGCCCTGAAGAGCGGACAGGATAAGAAGCACTTCCCTCCTGCAAAGCGAAGGGAAACGAGAAGGTGTGGGGGGGACCGTAGGAAGCCCCCACCTTTAAGGGGAACCAGGACCGCCGTCACACCGACGACCCCGAAGGCCCCCAGCCCTCCCCAGTCACAGCCTGCCTCGCCTCGGCCGCCATGTCACCTCCAGCTCCCCCCTCGCGCCTGCGCACTGCGCGCCGCTTCCCCCCGCGCATGCGCAGAAGTCCCCCCCCCCCCCGCGATTTCCATAGCAACGGGGACGCCCGGCCGCCCAGCCTGCCGGTTCTTACCGCTTCCCTCGCCTGGTAGGTGGTTCTCAGCGTTTGGCAGGAGAGCTCCATCGGGGCCGGCAGGGCGCCCGGCCACGGGCGGCTACCGCCCGCCGGGAAAGTCACAGCGAGCGCCCGGCCCCGCACCCGGCCGAGGCCAGCGGGAGCCGTGAGGGAGAGACCCGCCCTACCTCCCTCACGCAACCAATCGAGACGCCGAAGGGTGAAAGATTGCCCGGACAACTGTCCAATCACAAGTGGAGCAAGGGGGGCGTGGCCGTTTAAAGGATGGGCCAATCACGGTAGGGAGTAAGGCGGGGCTAGCACTAGTGCTGGCCAATCGCCGCTAGGCTTACTTGAGGGGCGCGATGGGGTAGTTTGTGGGGTTGTGAGGGGAGTGAGGGGGACGTGGAGCTGAGGGGCTGGAGACGGTCTGGACCAAGCTAAACCAAACCAAACCAAACCAAACCAACCCCCTGTTAAACATACCCAGCTCACCTAGACAGGTGAGGTGCGTCTGAGAAGAAAGCAGAGTGCAGTCTGCCCCTCGCATCAAGGATGGCCGTGGGCCTTAAAATGGAGGCCGCCAGCGTTCTGGCGCTGAGGGAAAGGCAGGGCTGTGAGAAGGGTCCTCTTCAGAGCACCCGAAAGCCGTCGTTAAAACGCGGCTGCCTGATTGCTGCAGCTCCTCGTGGGTTCGGGATGTGAATTACTAGCGGGGCGAGTTGTGCCTGTCGGATACTGCTTGGCTGCAGTCCAGCTGGAGGAGAACATTAAAAAAAGAAAAAAATCCCAGAAAATATATGAAAGAGAAGTTAGAGCATGCCAAAGGCTTGCTCAGCGACAGCCACAACAGGGCACAAAGCAGGACAGAAGAGGTCAGAGGGGTGAAGAACAATCGTCTGGAAACACCCTGTCTGCTGGTATGTGGGTGCTTCACAGCCAGGCAGCTGCAGGTGCAAGCTCTCCCCAAGTCCAGCCCACTGGAGACCAACAGCTACACAGTTCCATCAGCTGTTCTTGGACAGGGTAACTACCAGATTCTTCACATCCATGCCATGCTACGCTTGCTTAGCATCTCATCCTCAAAACCATGTTCTCCAGACATGCAGACCTTCCTCCAAACACTGCCTCCTCAGTATAATCGTCAATACCCCAGAAGGCCTTACCCTCTTTGTGCAACCCTGTTCCTACTCAAGAATGTTTCTCCAGCCCTTTTCTTAAACCTTCCCAATCCAGTATACGCCAACACAAGCTTTCTGTTCCCTTGAGCTCCCTTCACTAAGTATCTACAACTGCACATACCTCTCATAACCCTTCTCTCTCTTTCCTTTCTGTATGTCTTAATCTCAAGGATGTCCTAAGCAAAAACATGACTTCAGCATATGTTAACTGCTCAGTTAGTTGCACTGCAAATGTAATGTACTTTCATCCTGTTAAGCATGTAATTTAATACATACCTTTTGTATTAAATTTGTCGCATAAAACATAGAGTTTTCAAAATGGATCACATTAATGTTCCTGCATCCAACTTAGGTCCTCTCCTACAAGACTTTGTGTTTAATTTTGTGGCCTTAATGTGGTAGTAGAATAGGTAATGCGTTCATTTTCCATTATTGGGTGCTTCTGCTTTATGGCTCTGAAAGAGAAGTTCCTGTAATTGAAGTTAAGATTCAAGCCATCCCAATTAGGTTTCCAAGATCATGTCATTACTGCTGAGAGAATAGCCTGGGTTCTTGGCTTTGCTTGACTGGAGAGAGTTTTCTACCATGTCTCTTAAAGGGGTAGTGATATCTTAATGTGTAGTTTGCTACTGTTTTGATGGATAAAGAGAGAGAGTCTTCAATGCTCAGAACACAAACTTGAGGGTAATTTTCACCATATGTTTGTGAATTGATCTTTCAAACTGCCCTTGGAGACAATTGCACATCCACAGTCAGGGGGGCTGTGTTCAGGACAGCAAAATCCCCATGAAAGCTCAGGCTGGTAAATCTGCAAGGGCAGACTTCTGCAGCTGAACAGTGCTGGCTGGCAGGATCAACATGTCCCCAAGCAATTCAACAGCCTACAAAGAAGCCTTGCTAGGGCACTTATTATCTAGGTCTTACATTCAATAGACATCATTTAATAAAAATAATAATGGTCAGGTAAACAACTTCATAGCAATCATTTAAATATTTCCCCGCTGTGCTTATAACCAAAATATAGATATATCACCCTGGTATGTTAGGATAGGCAAGCAAAACTAATTAACTTGTATTTCATCATCAAAACTGATTGGAATATAAAAATAAAGAAGAACAAATCAGATTTCTAATTTACATTTTGCCTATATTATATATATATCTACTGAGTCTGACATTGCTTTAGTTAATATAACTTCACTGTATGTCTTGACATAACAGAAGATTATTTCCTATCTAAGCTCTGTTTTGTCAATTAGCTGCACAGAAAGTGCAGATACAAAGCACCCACATGTACAATTTCTTTCCAATAAACAGAGTAAGTATCCAACTCAGAACATCTTGTCTTGTAATCAGAGCCTTTATTTTATGGGTAGCAGAGCAATTAAGGGGGCCTGTGAAACTCTGTGCTTTGACAGTTCTAGACCTAACACAAGAGGGGTGTAGGCACTGAGCACCACCCCATTACATTTTTGCCATCCACTTTGTCTAGTACTACATTAAAAAATAAATGGTTATGGAGTAGGAAAGATGATGGAGAAGCCTCAGGCTGGCCTCATAAAGTTCTTCCCTTTAAACACAGCACACTCAAAAAAACCCAAATCTACCTTTGACCCAATCATCTCAGACCTCCCCAATCCTATCACTGCTTGTAATTCATATTCAGTTGTCTATTAGCAGCTGGTTAAGCAGCACAGGAGGAGTTTGTTGAGGTGTAATGCTGATAAGTGTAATTGCTGCAATGCTGGGAGCAGCTGTAGGGTGGGGTTTTTTTTGTTGTTTTGTTTTTAACTGTCTGCAGTGTGTTTGTGGGAGGTAGGGAGAGTTTATTTAGATGATCAGATGTCCCAATTTCAGTAGGTAACATAGCTGTGGGAAGAGTCAGTGCTTGTATGGACATACCGTGCATAGTCCTAGAAAGATTCCTAGAGAATGTTGAAGCCCAGATGATTTTGTTTTTTGTTTTTTTTTTTCCTAACAAGCCTAACTCAATTTAGGGGGCAGGATGCTTGGCAGCTATAGGCTCCCTTCCTACCCTAATTAGAACCTGTTGGGAAAACAAACTAATTGCTGCGGTGATATCCTATCAGATGGGAGTGCAGACTGGTTGCCTTGAAGAAGGGCAGGTTGTCTGCTTCTCTGATGGCTAGTGCTGGGCCTAGTTTTAAAGCTTTTATAGCAAAATCAGAAAGGACTCAAGGGGAGAATGTGGGAAATGCTTTAGGAGCTGCAGTAGGGTGTTGTGAGAGGAGAAAGAGGGGAAGGAAGAAGCATCAGAAGTGGAGGTACAAGAAGAAGCATCAGAAATATCAGAAGCTGGAAGAATGTCTGACACTTGAGGTAGGTGTCTTAAAAGTTTGGTGGAAAAAGAAACATTGGAAAGGTTGAGACTGGTAAGTTACTAAGGTGGCCTGGTATCTGGGGAGTGTAAGTCTGGAGTTGATGTGTGTGTGGAGTTTTGAAAAACCAGCAGGATTTTGAAGAACTAGAGCAAAAGGGGAGACTTATTCTAGTTACTGGAAAAAACAGAGGAGGGAGATTTGAGAGGAAACTTGGTGTGGAGATAAGATAATGGAGTGGGAGAGAATAGGCCTGTGCCCTATGCTTTTGCAGAGTAGGGACCTAGGAAAAAGCTTGAGGAGGACCAGAAGTATGGAGTACTTGTTTTTTCAAGGGTATGGCCCCAGTGATGAGTGGGAGAGAGGTTGTGAGGGAAAGCTGGGGGAAAACAAAATATGATGAAGAGAAGAACTCTAAGGAACTTTTTTTTTTTCTTCAAGCAAAAAATTAAGATAACCTAATATGTGAACTCTTATTATCTTATGCTTGTGAGGTGTTAAAACACAAACTATAATCAGTTTGCTCTTATCCCAGTGGATATCGGGGATGAGACGAATGGGAAGGTTGAAAGATGTGGTTATGAAGTGAGAGGTGAGTGTACATGGGAAAAGAAATGCCCGGCTCAGATGCAAGCTTGAACATTGATGTCTTTCCCGGTGTATTTGAAGGAAGAAACATGTGAGGGTGTGCTGAAAGAAGAAGAGAGAAGGCTTTGGTCTGGCGTGTGCTGGTGTGTGCTTTAATGATCTAAGAGATCCTAACCTGCAGCTTGTCCCTTTAGTCTGGTATTCAATTGCAGGGAACAAGAAATGTTTGATGGACTTGGGAGTTGAACTCGTGCAGCAGACAGCACGCTTTATTCGGCTGCAAATTCCTGGTTTTGACTAACAAAGGGGGTTTGAAATTAATAAAGTCCTTATGTTTGAATCTCCAAGGAAATGACTGCTGTAAGACCAAGCACAGAACCAGTTTATGCAGAGAAGGACTAGCTATCTGTGGTTACGGTTAAAAACTTCAGCAGAACTAAGGGTTTGTCTTGGACTAGCTGATAGTAAATGAATAGGAAAGCCTGCCTTCCTATAATTGCAAAATTACCACTAATAATGTTAATTATTGAGTTCCTGTGTGTCCAGATCTTGTAGTGATATTGCATGACCAGAGCCAGTCAGTACGGTGGGCAGCAGTACCCTCTACAAAAGCTTTGCTATTTGTTCCCAAAATTGTCTGCCGGTATTCCTCCTAGCAGAGCTTGCTGCCTGTCTCTTGGCCCATTAAGAAGCTCCCGGTGTAGTATACTCGCATTTGTTCTGAGATCTAACGCTTGTAGTTACTGCTCCCAATCTGTCAATCATGCAAAAACTGCTGCCTTTTGGTTAATATGGGCGAATATATTTTGTTCTTCAGACCTTTTTTTCCCCCAGTGTCTCTCTTCTACTTCTTGTTTGGGTCGGTTTGGCTGCTTGCCTGTTTGTTGGCTCAGTCTTTGCTTTTTTTATTGCAATAAATCGGTTGTTTGGTTTAACGGCCCAGTTGCCAATGAAACTGAATATTGTGACTAGGTAATTATTGTGACTAGATAATGATCTCTGGCTGCTTTTGAAAATAATATTCTCAGCTGCACCTCGATGTTTATTTTTCTGTAAATGTCTCAACATTTCCCTTACAGCAGGAAACCCATTATCCAGTTTTGAAGCTTACTGCCAGTGACATTTTCGCTTCATTTTTTATTAATAAAATGTGTCACATCATCATTATAACACAAATTATGAGAATGTTCTTGATTAGATGGATAAAAACTAAGAAAGCTATAAAATCAGAGCGCACGTCCAACCCTTCCCTTCTTACTACGCTCCCATCGCAAGGCTGGATTATTTGCTGCTCTTCCTTCTTTGTGAACAGAACAAATCTGTTTAACCGCTGAGCGAGCGTGTCCTCCGGCGGTGTTCGCTCTGGAGAGAAGGGAGAAAAGGGGCAGCCCCCGGCGAGGATACGATCCCCCCTCCTCTCCCCGGAGCTCCGGGCCTGAGGAGCTGCCTCCTTCCCCAACCGCCCCGCACCTTCGGGCCCGCTAGGGACCCCCGAGCGTCGCGGAGGGGCCCGCCTCGGTCAGGGGCCGCTACCGCCGGGTCTCTACCGAAAAAAAAAAAAAAAAAAAAAAAAAAAAAAAAAGCTGGGGTTTTTTTGTTTTTTTTTTTCCCCTCAGGGCCGCCCCGGGCGGAGTAGGCGGCCCCCGGGAGGCGGCCCCTCCCGCTCCCCCCACACACCGCCGGAGCCGCCCTCCCCCGTCACGTGCCGGGGGCGCGCACGGGGTGCACGATGGTGGCGGCGGCGGCGGGGCCCGGCGACGGCGGCGGCGGCGGCAGCAGCAGAAGCAGCAGCAGCGGGTAGAAAATGGCGGATTTCGAGGAGCTGCGGGTGAGGAGGAGGGAGTAGAAGCGGCCGGGGTGGGGGGGGGGGGGGAGACGCGGGCCAAGATGTCGCCCGGTCGTTGCCGCGGCGGGGACGGACACCCTCGCTTATCCCTCCCCCGGCTTTTCCTCACGGGGAGCCCCCGCTGCGCCCCTCGGTGCTTTGCCGGTGTAGGGGCGGGGGGGAGCACAGCCGTCAGCGCCTTTCGCTGAGGCAGCAGCCCCTAACGGCCGCCCGGAAACCACCGGGGCCCCGCGGCCGCCAGCGCCTTCCCCGGGTGGGGGAGAAAGCGGGGCCGCCCTGAATCGCGATCGGGGGCGATGGCGGGGGGGGGGGTCTTGCCTGAGGAAAACCCTCCCTGTCACTTCCCCGGGTCGGGGAGGCCGCTTCTCATCTCCGCCGTGTGGGTTGTCGTCTCGGTGGGGTTCCCCCCCCCGTCCTCGTCAGCCTCCCCCGACATCTTAAAAGCCGTTTCGGTTGTTTCGAGCGGGGCGAGAAGCCGGGCCCCGGCCCGGTGCCGGTGGCTCGTATGGCGCCTGGAGGGGCTCCGGGCCCAGCGCCGTGGTGCCCTTCCTGCGAACTGAAGGGAGAAATGCCGAATAATTCCTGAATTTCTGAAAATGCTAAGAGCTAGTGGATTTTTGGAAATCCATTAACGGCTTTCTAACCGGGAAAACTCCGCCTGTGAAGCGTGAAATCCAGTGTTTCTTTTCAGACCTGTTTTATCTTCGGTTGAATGTCTTTTGCATTGCACTTGTGGACTTTCTGTAGCAGATTTTTCGGTAGGGGGGTGGCCTTTCGTATTTTAAGGTGTGTACACAAAGAGCTGACTACATCGTTTCTATTTTTCCTTACGTTTCTTGAACAATCTGTGAATATCTTTGTTCGGAAGGAGAATGTTGTCCTTCTGCAGCATCCACACCTGCAGAAGTGCTGCCGAGGGAATACTACGTGCACACTGAACCCTCCCGACCTAGACTTCCCTACAGAAGGAGTAAAAGTCAGTTCAATAGGAACTGCTGTGAGTTCAGCTTTAGTGTAGAGAAAGGTCTGATGGCTGAACTGACTGTAGTCTGACCAACAGTGGCAAATATGCTGCAATTGCCAGATAATTTCCTACACTAAGGCTTCTTCCAGCACTAACACTGCCTGGGTTGAAGTGGCTGTGGTATAGCTGAGGAGCTTGGCTATAAAAATCTCATGGAAAGAACTGAGTTTCTTTATTTGAGGACAACAGTGCTCTATCTCAGTCTTAGGTTTAAGAAGGGTTGACTTATTTTTTCCTGCATTAAACCTTGTTTGTTTGGGTTTTTAACTTGTTTATGTTTACATGTTTTCTCATTTAGTGTCCTCACTCATTTTCAGCCCTCTTTCCAAGGCCTGTCAAAGGGTGTAGCTATGTAGGTGGCTAAACCCCTGGTGTAAACTTTGTAGCAGAGATACTCTGCTTTGTGTAGCTCCTCTTCTCCAGGTTTGAGCTGGAGCTGTGATCTGCATTTTCCAAAGTGTGATAATCGGCTATCTAGATATGCATAAGTATTGATAGTTTCTGGGAGCTGGGTACCTAAATACCTTTGAAATTATATATGTACCTGAGTTCCTTGCCGAAAGTAACACAGGAAGTATGGAGGAAAAAGGGAACTGGGTTTCAGGCCAACTACAGGACTGCCCTTTCATCACTCAAAAGAATAGGTATCAGTAGTTAAAAAAATACTGGTCTGAAGAAATGTCTTTTAATGTTCCCATTTATCTTATTTGTAAGCTGGAGTGCCTGTGAAATGAATCCATTAGCTTGGAGCTTCTCTAAATGTTCAACATCCAGCTGATAATAATTCATGGTCCATTTTGGGAAAGCTCTAGATATTTTTTTTTTTTTGGAAGAGAATATAGTAGACTGCCTCATGTCTTCAAGGCATTTACTGCCATTTTTCTTTTTTTAAGAGAATACATTTGAATGTGTCTGCTTGAATACCACACACTTGGTTTGCAGGTTTAAGTTCTCCCCCCCACTTTTTTTTTTCCAGACAACCAATTCTTCTTGCTTTTGGCCAAAGAGAGAGAGAGAGAGAGAGACACCCCCCCACCCCCACCCCCCACCCCCCCCAACCAGATTTTGTGAATTGACCTTTAGGAATGATCTTAAACTGCTGCTTTATAGATTAACATATGGGACGTTTTTATGTTAGTATTGTTTGCTGCTCTCTTGTTGATTGCAATTTCCTGTGGTATGTGATCTCTACCTGCCTTATAAAAGGCCACTAGGGCAATTTGGAGAGTTGAATTTATTTTAGTAAATCGTTAAGAACTGACTAAAGGCAGGAGGTCAGAGTTCTCTCAAATCCTGTTTTTGAGGGAAGCATGGAAGGGCAGCATTTTTCTATTCTCAGGGCAAAGGATCATTTTAATATTTGTTAGTACCATCCCTGCTGTCCTCTGGATGTTCAGAGTAAAAGTTCTGGGGAGCGATGACCAAAGGGTTATAACTGAGAGGCTGTAGTGAAAGAAGACAAAGAAACTCAAAAGAACCTGCTGTTACATCATGCCTTTTGGAAATCTTTGGTTTTGTTAAAGGATTTGGAAGCAGCTGTAACCACAGTCACTACTTTTCAAGGTATTGGTGAAAATGTCTGGTATAAGGCTTACCCTTCCAGACCTTAAGATTAGCCATTAATTAATTAGTAATGTTTATTGAATTCTGTAGGTTACCATTTTCTGGAATATGAGGGAGCTGCTGAGACGATGTGGTGAGCACAACTGTATCTTTCTTGTATGTTGAGGTACGGTTTCCAGACCTGCTGTTCACAGATGTGTGTTTAAACATGGCTCATACCTTTATCCATAATCCTTATTCACGAGCAGCCCGATGAATGTCAAAGGGATTACACAGGCATAGACAGACATGGAGCAGAAGTCAGCAGTCTGGTGTGGAGGCCAGAGATGGCATGTGAATGCATTTTTGAACAGAATTGGCCCGGGAGTGGGGAACTACAGCTCCTTCTGAGAGCCATCTGTGAGAAAACGATTCCAGCTCCCAACAAATTCTGAACTCGCTGAGATTTGGCTTGAAGCTACTGTTTGCATCCCAGCAAAATACTGCAGATAAGAGGATCAGTTATATATTATTACTTAGAGAGAAAGAACATCTCTTGGGTCCCCTAAGTTTCTGCTGGCATCCTGACTCTAATTTGGAAACTTAATACAGAGTGCATGCTATCCTTGAAACATTGCAGATCCCTAGTTTAGAAGATAGCAGCTTCAGTCTCATAATTTGTATTTAATTGGGTTTTGAAGTAATGTGTTAGTTTCATCTTTATGGAAAAGAAAAAAAAAAACCAAACCTCTTTATAGGCAAATGAATATGCCTGTGCCAAAACTAATTTGTGTGACACTAGGGATCAGTTTCATGGCCATTGTGGGGAAAAAAACCCTCACTTTACTGAGAAGAGATTGAAGTGTGCTCATACATCCTATGTGGAAGGGGAGACTACACAAAATTTACTGGAAAATCGGGTTTTATAAATGCTGAAGGTCAGTCCCCTTTTAATTTTTGCTCTTGCACACCCAGTATGGAAGTCATGCGACTCAAATGTGAGGAGCAATATTATTCGGATACCATCTTAAAACACAGAAATCGAAGTCTCATTCTTGTATGTATTGGATCTCTTGTTCATACCAGCCTTGGTGTCTTTCCACTCCTCTTGCTTTATTTTTCCAGTCTGAATGGACAGTGTTTGCCTGTTTACCAGGTGAAGCAGTGCTTAGTGCTAAATTGTTAGCCAAGAAGAAAATACTGAGAGCTATTTTCACATGTCCTTTTCAAGCTCACTGCCAAGCACACTGTTGTCCTCTGTTTTATTTTAGCTGTGTTAATAACATTGTATTGTAAATGCTGACCAGTTCGGGGCGTTTGATGTAGAAATCAAATTCCACATGTTGATCTGGGGTAAACTTAAAATGGGGGGCAGAGTAGATGTTGAGAAGTTTCTGTTTGAGATGTAGTGATCTTTAGGTTGCAGTTAACATTGAGTGTATTAAATAAGATAACCTCTGATAAAATACTGTTAATAACCTATGATAATACTGTTAATCTTGTATCTGTACGTAATTTCCCTGTTCTTCCTAGATGCGTAGTCACTTTTTCAGACCAGTGAGGCTTATTGTTGTACCTTAAAAGTTTGTTGTACCTAGAATAATTAACAATTAATGATTGTGCTGAGATACGGTGATGGGGGAGAGGAGGGAGATAATGTAGTTTATGGTACTTAAAAAATGAGGCTGCAATTAAATGGGTCAAGCTTTGTTTTGAGCGTTTTACATGAAGTGAATGCAGGTATTTGATTTGGGATTTTCACTGTTATATTAAGTGCATGCAACTTTGAAGACTAATGCCTAATTTAGGAGCCAGGCTAGAGTTAGTCCAAAGAAAAATCCCCATAATACTGAGGACCTGATGGTCATGCTGTTTGCACCAACTGTTGTGTTCTTCAGAGCTGCTCTTACTGTGCTGTACTACTTCTACAGATTTAACTACGGACATCTCCATTCTTTCCCAGGACTTGCAGGTTTTTATCTATAGTTGCATCAGTTTCCAGAATACATTTATATTTGTGTTTAGGGTCAGCATAGAAGTCTTCAACCATCCCAAGACACGAGTTGCTCTTTCTTACTGGTATTATACATTTCTAGGCCGCTGTAACTCAGCATGTATGCAAATTTATTGCAAAAGATGTCACAAATGTGCTTCTCTGCTGTGAGTGTCCAGAAAAGGGCTTAAGCTCAGGAGTGAGGATTTGTGGGGTTGGTCCTTGGTGCATTCCTTCCCTATATAGCCTTCAGACACTTCAGAAAACATCTGGAAGCCAGTGGGGCTGAAGCGGAGCTCTTAGGTGGAGACTCACTAGAGCTTTTGTGTCTACCTGGATTGCTTCTGCAGGTTCAGCTGTAGGGCTCACTACCTGAGCAGTTGCAGTTGCCCTAGAAGCTTCAGTTGCTGGTGCTTATTGTAGACCTATGTCAAGAATTTAACAGGGATTTGTGGTTACCTTTCATTCATATATGTAAGTACAATGACCGTTAAAATTGCAGGTAGCTTTGGCAGGGGGAGCGTGGAGAATCATGTACCTTTTGTTTGAGAGAAATGTTTGATCCCTTATTTTGTTCTGAAACATGTCTGCCCTTAATTTCAGCGGTGTGTCAGCATTTCCTGGACTCCTTAATATCATCATCCCTGTGAAATGAATGCCATTCCAGATACACCTACGGCTTAATGCTTCAGAACAGTATTTCTGCTTATGAATCATGGTTGCTATAGTTTAACAATCGGAAACAAAAAACCCTGTGAAACTTCTTATGACCTTCAAGTATGAATTTCAAGGGAAAAAATGTTTCTGGAATATAAAAGTACTTGAATTATCCAGTCTGATTTCCTTCCTTAAAGTTCTGTCAAACTACTCTTTGTGTTCATGGGGAAACATTAAAAATAAAATGGCTTTGGTCTTCAGTGTTAAAGCTTTTTATTGGGCTGTGTAGCTGTAAAGAACTTCTCTTAAGAGAAAATTGATGGCATTTACATGACACAACTTGAATGTCTAATCTTAATTCAGTGATGTGAAAAGCATGTTAATAGCTAGGCTGCAGTCTTCTGCAATACTGCTGGAACCCCAAAAGAAAATAGCTTGGTAGGGTTTGTTGGAACTAATATCTGTCTTGCACCATGGTTATAAATGCTCCTAAGCATATGTTATGCCTCCATAAAACCTTGTTGATTGTAATGAGTGTCCACTTTGATACATCTGTAAATGGAGTAATAAGCTAAAACGTGTAGATCAGACTAGCTGTGTCTTCATGCACGTGGTTGTTGTTGCCTTAAAGGGAATGTAGAATCAGCTTTAGGGGGAAAATGTTGCAAAAACCATTGTTTAATTACTTCCAGTAAAACTCACTTTTGCAAGGCTTCTTTCAAAACCATATGTAAGATTTTTGTGTTGATGGACAAAACTGTGTATTTTTTTTTTGTATTCCCAAGCATTTTTAATAGAGGCGTCAATTTAAAATCTTGCTGACTATGGTATTGAAGCCAGCCTGTGTGTTCTAAATGAAATCCATCTTGTAACAAAATGCTAGTTTGTGGAATTTCTGAATAAAATGTTAGCTGTTTCAAGGCATGATTGACTGCGCATTTCACCTTGATTAACTTGCAGGAATGCACAGAAGGCAGCAGGCAGGGTAATAGACAGTATTTTGCAATACATGCTGTTTCCTTAATCTCAGTGTAAAGGATTATTTTTATTCATTTGCATTCTGATTATGGAATCCAGAATCATGCTTACTGCCTGCATCTGAAATAAAGGAACTGACATTGCTATCAAGCTTATGCAACTATCTATGGAAGCACGCAACATGTAGTTCTCAGTAAATTCTTGAATATCAGTATTATCTTTTAACACAATTTTTCTTTTATGTGGCATGACTATAAAGCTGTTATGGTACTTCAAGCTATTTTTTATGAGTACTGAAACACTTTATTTTCTTCACCATTTGACTGTGAGACTAAGGAAAAGTAGTGGTGGAATGCTGGGTGGAAACTAACCTTCTCCAGCAGCTTGCAAACTGGATAGAGTTCTGTCTCCTCTCCTCTCCCCTTTTCTTGTATCATTTTGCTGTTGAGAGAAGTTGCTGGGATGAAATTAAGATGATATCTGCTGTTGGTCTTCTCTTCAGAAGTTAGGGTGAGCCACTCGATGCCTCATGTGACGCTGCTTTCACTGGCAATTGCATCCATGGTGCATTTATAGATGGGGTGTTGGGGGAATACCAGTTTGAGGACTGCTGGGTTAACTCCCTGATAGCTACTTGATAGAAGCATCACCATACCCAGATTGGCTGTTTGGAAATGTTGAAATTCAATATCTGAAATAAGTTAACCTCATCTTCTCAACAATGAGGAAAGGGTATGCCTGATAAGAGTACTACCATAGTATTTTACACGGTTGTTTTGATATGCACAAATAACGTGGCCCTTGAAAAGGCAGGTCCTGGCTGCTTGCTCCTGCCATCCTGTAATGGCACAAGAGGGATCTGGACAGGCTGGATCGATGGGCCAAGGCCAATTGTGTGAGGTTCAACAAGGCTCAGTGCCAGGTCCTGAACTTGGGTCGCAACAACCCCACGCAGCGCTACAGGCTTGGGGCAGAGTGGCTGGAAAGCTGCCTGGTGGAAAAGGACCTGGGGGTGCTGGTCGACAGCCGGCTGAGTATGAGCCAGCAGTGTGCCCAGGTGGCCAAGAAGGCCAACGGCATCCTGGCTTGTGTCAGAAATGGTGTGGCCAGCAGGACTAGGGCAGCGATCGTTCCCCTGTACTTGGCGCTGGTGAGGCCGCACCTCGAATCCTGTGTTCGGTTTTGGGTCCCTCACTACAAGACAGACCTTGAGGTGCTGGAGCGTGTCCAGAGAAGGGCAACGAAGCTGGTGAAGGGTCTGGAGCACAAGTCTTATGAGGAGTGGCTGAGGGAACTGGGGTTGTTCAGCCCGGAGAAAAGGAGGCTGAGGGGAGACCTCATTGCCCTCTACAACTACCTGAAAGGAGGTTGGGGTTGGTCTCTTCTCCCAAATAACAAGCAATAGGACAATAGTAAACGGCCTCAAGTTGTGCCAGGGGAGGTTTAGATGGGATATTAGGAAAGATTTCTTCACTTAGAGCAGTCTGCCCAGGGAAGTTGTTGAGTCACCATCCCTGGAGGTATTTAAAAGACGTGTAGATGTGGTGCTTAGGGACGTGGTTTAGTGGTGGACTTGGCAGTGCTAGGTTAATGGTTGGACTTGATGATCTTAAACGTCTTTTCCAACCTAAATGATTGTATGATTCAAAGCTCAGTTTTCATCTGGCTTAGTTCCCTGATCTGTCTTACTGTAAAAACAATTTTCTCAACATTAAGGAGAGAATAGGGAGCAAGTGGCTAGGGGCGCAGGGGGAGTTCAGACTTTTTTTTTTTTGTGGCTGACTGCATGGTTGTAGCATAGTTGTGTTAAAACTTCAGCTGAGATGAGATCTATGTTAGAATACATGGGTATAAACTCTGTAACTGTATAGTAAGGATTAGGGAAGGTAAACCCAGAACATTTTGTTTTGAGTTGTATCCCTTCTGAAATTAATGCCCAAAGCTTTAAATGTTGTGTATTGGACTACTATTTAAAAGTCAACAATACACTTCTGAACTGTTATTTTTAAAAATATCTTTTATGATCCCAGATGTCTACTACTTCATACCTTCTGTCAGGGCCTTCATCTGCCAGTCCTTGAGTCTGGAGTTGGTATGGTACAGCAGTACAGATTAAAGTCAGATGTTCTTTCATCTTTAAAACTTAACCTCCTTGTTATGGTGGAAGACTCCCACAGAAATAGGAAGGAAGTTGCTTAGAAGATTCTGGACAATTTTATATCTCTGAAAAGAGAGCTTGCTCACAAAAATGTGAGATGATGTGCCTATGCTAAGTTACTTGTTTGTAGTAATGGGGGGGGGGAAGATTGCTTCCTCTTGCATAGTGGGCTCTTTTATTTCTTGATTTGTTTTTTTTTTTTTTCCAATGAGAATCTATTTATGAACTTCCTAGTTCAATCCTCAGAGTCTTCCACAACTAACTCTGATAACCAAGTAAATAGTATTATTTCCTTTGAAGAGATCTTTGTGTCCCACAATACCAGAAGGTGATAAGAGAAGGACACAAAGTTTTCTGTGATGTTTTAGAAGAATCAATTATGTTGGTTAAACAGTTTGTTAGTATGATATAATGTAGCTTTTTAGAAGGTGTCCACCTTGCTGTGCCATTCTTTCAAGAGTGAATCCTGGTGTGCCTGTCTCTGTTCATGCATGCATTTAACATGCTGCCCAAAATAAAGGACGCTTCTGCATAGTTTATTCTGAACTGAAACACTTCCTTATTTTATTTCTTAAAATGTGTTGGAAGACAGGTGATAATACTGATTTGTCTGGGGTTTTTTTGTTGTTGTTTTTGTTTTGTTTGCTGCTTTCATGAAGTGAGACACATACATTGTTTTAGAGTTTATGCTTCTGCCTGTGAATTTAAGACAGCACTGCATGGGTTTTATTAAGGTTTTGTTATTGCTGTTGTTTGAGTGTGGAAACAATTAGAAGTCTTTGAAATTAACAACACAACCAAATTCAACCTTCATCCTGGACACTTTGTTTCTTCGTTTTAAACAAACTATACTCTTGTGTCAGGTAAGGGTATGGGTAGTACCCAAGATAACAAGTGCGAAACTAGAATGATGGAAGTTCAGATGGTTTACCATCTTCCTCAGAAACGCCTGCTTGCGGTACTGTTGGTTCACCTGTGCTTATCTCCCTTTTCTTTCTAGAATATGGTATCAAGTTTTCGTGTTTCTGAACTACAAGTGTTGTTGGGGTTTGCTGGACGTAATAAAAGCGGGCGGAAACATGACCTCCTGATGAGGGCACTGCACTTACTGAAGAGCGGCTGCAGCCCAGCAGTTCAGATAAAAATCAGAGAACTCTATAGGCGTCGGTACCCAAGGACGATTGAAGGACTCTCGGACTTATCAGCTATAAAACCCGCAGTTTTCAATTTAGACAGTAGTTCCTCTCCTGTTGAGCCTGACCTGGCTGTTGCTGGCATTCACCCGCTCCCTTCTACATCGGTTACGCCTCAGTCTCCTTCCTCGCCTGTCAGTTCTGTGCTCCTCCAAGACACTAAGCCCCACTTTGAGATGCAGCAGCCATCCCCTCCGATTCCACCTGTTCATCCCGATGTTCAACTGAAAAGCCTACCTTTTTACGATGTGCTCGATGTGCTCATAAAACCTACAAGTCTAGGTAAGTATTTAATAGCTCTGCAGGTTGCTTAATTTGTGAAATAGGCGTTGCTTATGACAGTACTAAGTCCAGACTTAAATGGCTTTTTGCAGCTGGGGAAAAGTGGAAACTCCCTTACCTTCTCATTTCTACCCTTGCCCTGTCTTCACCACTTGTTCCCAGAAGTGCCGAGCCATGCTTCAGAAAATAGTGTTCTCTTTTGTAAATGTTATATGATTAAAGATCTTTGTCTTTTGAATATTAAATAATAGAGTAGAATAGTTCAGTTGTAAGGTACCTGCAATGATCATCTAACTGCCTGACTACTTCAGGGCTGACCAAAAGTTAGAGTAATAGTGAAGGGCATTGTCCAAGTGCCTCTTAAACACTGACAGGCTTGGGGTGTTGACTGCTTCTCTAGAAAGCCTGTTCCAGTGTTTGACCACCCTCTTGCTAAATAAATGTTTCCTAATGTCTAGTTTGAATGTCCACTTTCGGCTGAAAGATTTGGACCTGAAATCTCTGCCTGGTGCAAGTGAGAAACACATCTGTCAGGGCCAACAGGAAAAGGATTTCAGGGTCAGTAATTAGTAAGTTGCAACAATGTAAAGAGAACAAGTTCACTGGCTTGTTAGTTTAAGCCTACCTCACCACAACAATTCTGTGGGTTCTGACATCTGGCACTGAAATAGATACTTTGTGCAGCAAAGTTCAGTGTTGTACTCAGATTTGTGAAGGTTTCTCAGTTTACCCATTGTTGCCACAGTGTATGTTAAAATGTAGATTGGACCTTTGTCTTCGGAATAACCTGAAATCTCAGTTTAGCTTCCTCAAACACCTCACTCTTAAACATACTAAATTATTTGGAAATACGTTGTTTTCTGTCTTGAAATTCAACCTGTCTTGCCTTACATGGTAGAATAAGTTCCCTAACTATTTAGTAATATTGTTTAGAAAAACTTAAGCATTTTGCAAGCTGTTTGCATTCTCTTAAACATTTTAGTTTCTTAACTGAGAATAGAGTCGTTTAGGCTGTGACTTGTACCTCATTGAGGCATAGACTGATCATTGGTCATCTTCCAGTACCTAAAGCAGCAAGCATTACTAAAAAGCATTATTTACAATGCCCGTTGTCACTTCTGTTTGTGTGTCGTGACGCCCTGTTAGAGGAGAGTTTTATGTCAAACCTGTGTATTGGTACAATAGCAGCTTTGGTGTTGGACAGCTCTATGGCTCGTGCTGCCGTTACCTTTACAGAGATAATCTGTCAGTGCCACGATGTCCTGGCTAACTCCTGCTTATGTTCAGAGTGCGTGGTACTCGAGTATCTTAACTAGCTTCCTGAATTTTTCTGTTATGGGACAACTGTTGGCTCATAGTTAACCAGACTGGTTAGCCAGCCACTCCATAGTCACTCTGTCCCATATCGTGCAGCGTGTGCTCATGTCATGGTTTAAGCCCAGCTGGCAGCAAAGCACCACGAAGCCTCTCACTCGCTCCTCCCCCCCGCCCCGGCCCTGGTGGGATGAGGAGAAAATATAACAAAAAGCTTGTGGGTCAGACAAAGACAAGGAGGGATCACTCACCAGTTATGGTCACGGGCAAAAGACAGACTCAACTTGGTGGGGGAAAAACCAAAATCAATTTAACTTACTACCAATCAAATCAAAACAGGATAATGGGAAGTAAAACCAAATCTTAAAACACCTTCCCCCCATCCCTCTCTCCTTCCCGGCTCAACTCCACTCCCGGTTTTCTCTCCTTCACGGGGAATGGGGGCTGCGGTCAGTTCATCACAAGTTGTCGGATTCCACTCCCCTCTCCGCTGCTGGTTCCCCTTCTTAAATACATTCTCTCGGAGGTGCTATCACCATCACTGGTGGGCTCAGCCTTGGCCAGAGGCAGGTCTGACTTGGAGCCAGGGAAGCTTCTAGCAGCTTCTCACAGGAGTCATCCCTGTAGCCCCTCCTGTGCTACCAAAACCCTGCCACACAAACTCAAAACAGCTAGGCATTATATTTCTGCTATGCAGTTACCTTTTGTTTTCTGGTGAATGATATCTAGAGGTGGCGGTGATATGCTAGAAAATTCCCTAACAGTTGTTTTCATCAACTTTGGAAATGATCCTTTTTTTCTGAAAGCAGAATGCTTCCTTAGGGGTGGCACCATGTTATAGTTAGAGCTGCGTGTAAATTCCTCTTTCTCTTGAAGACTGTAGGCTCTTTGTTGCATGTTGCCCAGTTTTCATAGGTATGAGGATTATCTAGTCCTGTAACATTTGGGTCCTCTTAGGACATGGATGAGGGGGACAAGGTTAATTTAACTGAGTACTTGCTTGCCTTGAAACTCTTTTCAGAGCACAGTACCTGAAGGTGTCAGCAGCCAGAGCTACAACTCAGATCTGTGTGAGGAGGAGTGGGGAAATAAGATGTGAGGAATGGCTTGATATGCAAATAACGGGCCCTTCTGATGTTAGAAGGATACGAACACTGGCTGAAAATCACTCTTAACATGGATTAATGAGCAAATTTGGAAATAAGGCTTCCTTTATTTAATATCTTTAGATCAATATGGATAGCTTATAGTCCCAGTTAGTAGATGTGGGTGATTGGGGCATGGAACAAACGTTTTTGTGTGTTTGAGAAATGAAGGATTTGGAAACCAAATAGACAGGTAAGTCAGAGCTAGGAGTATAGCCCGCTTCACTGTGACTCTTTAAAAGGGATGAGTGTAGACGTTCTTTTGCACTGATATGAGAACACAAGAGCAGGTGTAGGTGTGGGGTTTAGTTTTAACCCACACTCAATTCACTAACAAAATATGTCCATGATCTTTTTTTTATATGTGCTCAAGTATTATTTTAAAATATAAAATGCTGTCTATAGTGTGTGTATGCACATACGTGTACAATGTAGCTGTTTTGAATTGTTTGAGGAACTTGGTATGTGTGTTTGTTCCACCTGGGTTCTATTCCATTTTTGTGTCCTTCTTGTGTGTGTTTTTGGGGCATAGGGATCATCTTCTCTGAATATCACAGTGTACAAGAGAGTCTAGCTCTTCCAAATTTGCCTGGTTTAATTGTGCTATTTTTGCATTTGTCCTCCTTGCTGGTTACTTTAAATTGTTGGACAAGTCCAATCTACCTTTATTTCAGGTCAAGATTTCTAACTTCTCAAGTCGAAAGGAAGTAGAAAAGTAACATGTACATACTGTGAAACCTTAATACTAAAATATTACAGCTTCCCATCACTGACAGACAAGCAGGATTCTGACATGAAAGTTACACTTATTTATTTTTTTGTCAAATGCTACTGAGGGGTAATTCCCAGACATGAGGACTAGCTGGCTTCTCTGGCATTAGGGATTGTGCTCCCTCCCTTCCTCCCCAAAGGCTTAGTTACCTTTAGCTGTTTCTGAGTTGAGTAATTTTCCAGCTGTCCATTAATAACTTCTGGTACACGTTCTCTTCTTGTAGTACGTTAAAATAGTTGTAAACATCTTCTCTGCTTACTCTTTTTGTCAGATATCCAGTGTTATATTTTTGTTGTGTGTTTGTTTGAACCTTTCTCCCTTGGGAGAAAGGATTATAATGCGGCTTGCCAAGCTGCTTCCGTACTGAAGTGTAATGTAATATTAAGCCATCTGAATATAGTTGAATGAATGATTTGTTCCATTGCTTTCCTGTTGACAGTTACAGGCAGCTCAACCACAGTTTGATAATATTAAGTGACTTATGCCTTGTTCCAGGAAAAACTCAATTGCAGATCCTGTTTTAATCAATGACTCTTATCACCATGGTTAAACCTCTTTTGTGTCTCTCTTTTCTAGTACAGAGCAGTATTCAGAGGTTCCAAGAGAAGTTTTTTATCTTTGCCTTAACACCTCAGCAGGTCAGAGAAATCTGTATTTCCAGGTAAGAAGTAAGAGTGTGGCATAGCGTAGGTAAACTTTTTCAAAATTTCAGGAGAAAGTGTGGCTTTTTTGTTCATTTTTTGCATCGCACAAGCTTGCAGATGCAGAGTGATAATCGTCACCAAAGTTATGCTGATCTGTTTTTTCTTTAGGAACTACTGTGCACAGAATCTATGTGCAGTTAGGGTAAATCCTATGCCACTAAAGAGTTAACAATTGCTCAGTTCCAAATGATTGTGACTATTTAGAGAGGTGGTAAGCTTTTTTTCCCTGCATGTTTCCTGGCTGCAGGAATGGAAGGCTGCTTTTATCTTTTGTCCCAGGGTTCATCTTGTTGCAAGACCTATGGTGTAAGCCAAGAGCATTAATAGGGTTTTTTTTTTCCTCCCTGACAACATCATGCTTTATTGTTACTATAAACTCTTGACAGAGGATGCTGATCCTAAAGTCCTGCTTAGCTTGCAGTAGCTAAACAGAGGTGTCGCTCCTAAGATTTGTTCATAGCTCAATACAAGAAAAATAAGAGCAAAGTGTAGCATGTTTGGGCAGGTGTGCCAGTTCTTTCTGCATATGACTGGAATATGAGATCTGTTGTCTGAACAGGTCCTTCTCTTTTTCTTTCTCTTTGTCACAGGGACTTCTTGCCAGGGGGCAGGAGAGATTACACAGTCCAAGTTCAGCTGAGGTACCTTTTTCATAGTGTTCTCTTATAACTTCTTAATTGGCTAATGTAACATAAGTCTAGATGTTTGTGGGGACATACGAATGTGGTGACACTTGAAAATGTTGCTTTCTTTTTTTGGGGATACAGGTTATGCCTAGCAGAGACAAGCTGCCCTCAAGAAGATAATTACCCTAATAGTCTGTGTATTAAAGTAAATGGGAAGCTGTTTCCGTTGCCGGTAAGCTTGTTTGTACATATTTGTGGCTTCTTTGTGACTTGTGGTGTGTGTGGTGTTTTTTTTTTTTTTTTTCTGTAATGTAGCTTGCTAAAACAATCAAGCTGTTTATTGTTGTCACTCAAATTTCTCTAGTTACTAATGTTAGGCATACGGTTTGTATGCTTGCTGTGTGAGATAGCCATTACTATTAATCATGTTACAGCCACTGCATGGATTAATTGTGTTTTAGCCACCTATAGCAAACCCCATCTGTTGCAGTTAACACAACAAAATATGTCAAAAACATACCAGTGTCTGCACAGGGAATCCTCCTCATAGGTCTTCAAACTGAGTTTATTTGACTTGATTGGTAGTAGCCCTTGCTGTTTGGGCTATCTGTATTTGTGATGGGCCTGAGTTCCCTCTTGTTATGAGGGAATGGTATCACCTTCTTGTGTACAACTTTGTATGCTGCTCTGCTTCTGTCTGGTTAGAGCAGAATTCATTGCGGGGATGAAGAACGGACACACTTCAGGGTTCCTAGCATTTGCTGATACTGGAATAGAACAGTGTTGGCAGTCATACGCTTTACTGGTGTTTGATGTTGCAAAAGGTAGTATGTAGGCAAGGTCACTTCAAGGCTTGAATATATACAAAAAGGGAAAAGCACTCTCATTCTTGAAAAATCTCTGGAATGGGTATCTCTGTACAGTAGAACAGAGAAACTCTTACGCAACCCATTCTGAAATAGTTCTGGAATCTATAGAAGATGGAAAAAGTAGTAGTACAGAGGGTTTTTTCAGTAGTGGGTTTGGAAAAATGCGGTGTGGAGGGAGGAGGTGTGAAACCTCTCTTTCAGAATGTTTGTCACCTTCTTGGTGTCAGATGTGTTGTCCTGTACCCTCCTTCCTGCCATATGCGACCATGGCTGCTTTTTTTGCCTCTACTCAGCTTAAATGAGACTCTCTAGCTTCTCTTCCCCCTACTTCTTTAAATGTTGTATCGCTGTTCTCTCTGTCTTCAGTGTGTAAGAGGATTTCTTTCATATGTTTTCTGGTCAGTGTTTTCTGCAAATGTTATGTCTCTCTGCTAAATTTGAGGATTTTCTTGTTTCTTCTGCAGATTGTCTTCCTTTCTTTAAGCAACCCACCAAAAAGAATTGGGTCTGATGTTATCCTGTGGACATCAATGTCTGCTGATTCTCAGTCTTGCTAATATAGTTTGCACCCTGCTATGCTGTGTTATGCTATCCATTTTGCGCGTATGGTGTCACAGTTGTAACAAAAGTTGTTTGTAGCCTTGGATTATTGCTTTGCTTTAGATCTAAGTCCTGTAGGTTCTTCCTGCACATCATAAGGTGATTCTTTAATCTGTTCAGCAGAAACTTTAGGTGAGAAAGTGAATAAATGACTATTGTCTTGGCAAATTCCTTTCCTCTCTTCCTTCAGTATGAGCTGAATGACAAATATAGTCTCAGACTGCTCCTGTAAATGTTTTTTGTTGATCTGGTCACTGACTGCAACCCTCTGGTGGTTCCTTTCTCGTACAGGAAATGTAAGATAACTCTTTTGCCTGAAAGACCACTATTGTCCAACTTGGTAGTGTTAGTGTTAGGTAATTAATCAGTGATGCCAGCCTCTATTGCCAACTTGTATAACTCTTGAGTACTGTTCTTTCCTTGGTATAGCAGTTCATGCCTCTGCAGATGTCTGTAAATCATACTTGGTCATCTCCTTGGCTGCAATTCTTACCAGAAGCTTCACAGAAATGCTGCCAGTGTGCCAGTACTGCTTCAGGTTGTGCCAACTTACATTAACACAGTGTTTTCTTGTATTCCTACAACTATCTGTGTCCTCCTCTTATAGTGTTGGTTCTGACTTAAAAGGAGTAAATGTAGAGCCTTGCATGCTGGTGTCTTGGCAAGTAACAAGGATCTTATACATAACGCACTAGAGCAGGTGGTTCTCCTGTTAGCTTCTCTTGTAGGCAAGACAAAATGTGGAAGTCCAAAAAGGTAATTTGCTCTTCTTCTCAAGGGACCTCCATAGACCACTGCAGGTCTCTTTTGAAGGACAAAATCAAATACGTCAAGGCAGGCTGGAAACAGCCAGATAGAAGAGCAATCACACTTTCTGTTGATAAATTTTTCTGGCTCTAGCAGATTCTACCAACTTTGACTAATATGGTTCTTGCAAGAAGCATGGAAGACTTAAAGACTGAAATAATGTTGGCACTTGCTAGCCACTAGAACTGGCAGCCTAACTAAACAGCGCTAGACCATGCTGGTTGTGATGGGCAAGCAGAGTGCTCTTTACTTAACTCCTGGAAGGCTAGGAAGGGAGGGCTTTAAAGTGTTCTAGGAGTACAAGGGTGACTGTGATCTCAAGGTCATTGCTCTGTGGAAGAAAACATTAAAAGCTTGACAGAAATGAAGCATGTCTGCAGAGTCTGTCTCTAAAAAAGAAAAAAAGTTGGGAAATGTAAGAGAACTGGCATCCTTGCTCTCTTGAAAGCAAGGCAGCTTAATTTTAGGTTGGAGACCAGCAGGATTATTGAGGCTGGTATAGTATGTGTGGAAGTACTCTCCTAAATATTGCAGGGATGGTGTGTTCATCCACGTAAGCTCATTATAAAGTCACCATAGTAGAGAAAGGCCTACTACAGCAAAGCAATTGGGATATATGCTCTATAAATGGCTGTAGCTGTTATGCCTGAGTAAGAAATGGCAAATCATTCATTCTTTTAAATGTGAAATTGCCAGAAGGCCCCATACATCTGCTGCTTCTATGTTCTGCAATAAAGCACACATGCTAAGGTTCCTGATAGCTATTGGGTCACTCATCATCTGGGGTGAGAACCATTTTAGAGAGGGTTTTTCAGCAATTGCTTTCTGCCACTCTGGCCTGGCAGACCTGCCTGTAGAAGCTCTGAGTCCCTATTCTGTCACTGCAAGCAAGAGCCCTGTCTGAAATTAATAAAGGGCAGTGGTGAGGCACAGCCAGGGCTTGGTTGTCATGTGAAACGTATGGACTAGTAACAGAGCTGCTTTGGAAACCTAGGAAATGTGACAACTATGGAGTCCTCCTTGGATTAAAGGCAGTGATTATCCTATGGTACACTTGGCTAGTGAGCAGAAGACACTGTTTTTTTCTGGTTTTTATTTTTCAGACTTAGTGTCTTTCAGAGTAACTCTTTTTCCAATCACTAGGCTGAGAATGTGTGTGTTTCTCTGGGTAAAAAAAAAAAAAAAAAAAAGGTGCGTGTGTTTTTCCAGTATATTGTTTCTGGGAGGGTTTGTTGTATAGAACAACAATGTCTTGAACTAAATGAAATCTGGCAGTCAGTTCTGTGCAAGACATAGGGCTGCAGTCTTTTATTGGCATCCTTCTGGTGCAGGATGAGTTTTGAGATGAGTGGACTGCAGACTGTGTGAGCTCAAAACGGAGATTCTCAGAGTTCCTGTTACAGACTGGCTTGCTTTCATAGCGACAGACGCAGGGTGATATGAATAAGCTCCTTCACAAAGCACAAGTACTTTCTGCTCACGATATGCTGGAGACTATGTGGTTGCCTTCAAGCAAAAGGGAATGAGGTGGCTCCTGATTTAATTCGCATACATCATATAGGAGATAAAACTACAGAGAAAAGCTGTCCAGGTTATGAAATTCTTCATAAAAGCTGAGCAAACAATACCTAGTTTATTTTGTTTCTGCAGACAACAGCAAAGCCTATTTGGTCTTAAATACAGCTGATATATTCCACATATAGCCCTTCTTCAGGGGCCTTGGCAGAGTACAGATGACAACCTGTCGCTAATGGAGCTAGGTGTAGTTGATGCAAGGCAAAGCAGACACCAAGGAGATGTGGAGCTCTTGGAACAAGACTTTATTGTTTCTTAAATAGAGTGAATGGAGTGTTTTCTGGGTGTGAAATGCTGAATTAACTCTTCATGACTTGCTGTGTTTGTCACTAAGGCTGTGTCCTTGCAATGTTCCACTCTCTTTCAGTGGGGTGGGGGGAAAAAAGGACAAAGCATCAACACTACTTTTTATGCTTCCAGTGAACTTACCTGTACCAAAAGTGCATTCTCTTCCACCTTTTCAGCACTTCTGTAAAACCACTTTAAAGAGGACTGTCATGGTTTAACCCCAACTGGCAACTAAGCACCATGCAGCTGCACGCTAACTTCCCCCTGCTGTGGGATGGGGGGAGAGAATTGAAAAAAAGTAAAACTCATGGGTTGAGATAAGAACAGTTTAATAGAACAGAAAGGAAGAAACTAATAATGATAATAACAATAATAAAATGACAATGATAATAAAGGGATTGGAATATGCAAGTGATGCACAATGTAATTGCTCACCATCCACTGACCGACACCCAGTTAGTTCCCAAGCAGCTATTTCCCCCCAGCCCCACTCCCACCAGTTTATATGCTGGGCATGATGTCACACAGTATGGAATAGCCCGTTGACCAGTTTCGGTCAACTGCCCTGGCTGTGTCCCCTCCAGCCTTCTTGCTGGCTGGGCATGGGAAGCTGAAAAATCCTTGACTTAGACTGAACGCTATTTTGCAACAACTGAAAACATCAGTGTGTTATCAACATTCTTCTCATACTGAACCCAAGAGATAGCACTGTGCCAGCTACTAGGAAGAAAATTAACTCTGTCCCAGCTGAAACCAGGACAAAACCAAAAAATGCTTTAAAATTGTGGTCGACTTATGGTATTAGACTGTCAAAGACTGATATTTCTCAGAGTAAGTGTTTAGTCTCCAGCCTAGAGAGCTTCTAGGTTTACCTGCTTCCCATAGATCTGTTGAAAACTAACAAGTCTGTTTCGGCAGGTTTCAGAGTACAGCGGGGAGACTTGGTAACCCTTTCCTTGTCCTTTCTTCCCATAGGGATATGCTCCGCCGCCAAAAAATGGAATTGAACAGAAGCGACCTGGGCGCCCCTTGAATATAACATCTCTAGTTAGGTTGTCGTCAGCAGTGCCAAACCAGATTTCCATTTCCTGGGCTTCTGAAATTGGAAAGGTAAACTGTGTGTTCTGTAGGATGTGGAAAGCTGCTTAAATAACCTCATCTAGCATTCCTTCTCCCCTACTGCCTGATGTAGCTGGCAAGGCATACACCAGCAAGTGTTTAGTATTAGGTGGCCAAACTTCTTATCAGTGCCAGGAAACAAAGTTTGCTCTAGAAGTATGGTAGTTTACAGTAACATATAAACGATTTGTGTAGAGATGGCAAAGGCCTCCTTATAGAATTCACATTAGAAAGCCTGCTGTTAGGGGCTGCCTGAAATGTGTGTCAAAAATAACAAAATCTTTTTGTGGTGTAAATGGTACAAAACAGTTCAGACATGACAAAGTAACAAAAGGAAAACCTACTTTCTTCCGTGTAGGCTTATGGTGTGAAGAGTGGAATTATGTAGCCATGTATTCTAAGGCACGTTTCTCAGTATCTGTTGTGACGGCCCATTGGAGAAGGCTTTTTAAACTGGCCAGATATGCCAAGGCTGGGGGGGGGGGAGACATGCATTTGCTTTTGAGGTTTTTGTATTTTCTAACTAAGTAATACTAAGTAGTTTTACAAAAACAATTTTTCTTTCATAGGAAGAACTGGTTAATGGATATTTTCTTCTCTATTCTTTTGAGATTCCTTTTTTACATGAAAATGGCCTCTCTATGAGTCGATTTAAAATTGTACTTGCAAATAAACCAAAACAGGGTGGAACTTCCAGCTCAGAAAGCTCATAGATGGCAGGTTGCTGGGAAGGGTTTACTGGGGAGGTGTCAGGCTGCTGGTGCCAGCTGTTTCTGGGCTTGATGGATCTCAAACACGCTTGGTTGGACCATACTTGTGTGTTGTGTGTGTGTTTGTAACGCAGGATACCTGAGCAGTGTGTGTTTTCTTACAGATGAAGAGTAGTCTGGAAGTTTGGGTGACTTGAGGGAGAAGTGACTCAATGTGAGGAAGGATGGAGAGCTGGGGAAGAAATGAAAATTGAAGCCTCTTCATAATGCAATTCTAAACTTCATGGAAAGCTGCAGTGGGGGAAAGGCATGTTAGACTTCAGGTGGCAGGAGATAAAGGGGGTGGTGACTGAAATGTGAAACCTGTTGTTTTCTAGTGCCTGCAGTCATTAATCATAGTTGAAAAGGAATTAGCCTTTAAAATGGCCGTGTGGATGTTTAGAAATTACCCTATGGATTTACTAAGGAAAAGAAAGGGAGAGTGTGAGGAATTTCTGAGTTCTTCCTAGATTTAAATAGCTGTTGCAGCATCCCTTTCAGCTGTTGGTAAGTCAAGAACTACTTATTCCTCTATTTGTGACCAGTTGTGGAAATCCTTGTGGATTCAATTATCAAAGTAGCTTACCCCTTGCTTTTTTCTTCAAAATCAAAAGCTGTGGACCAGAGACACCATGTGTTTGAGTGACACTCCAGTATAAACTTTTATACACTAGTTAAAATTTTAAAAAGAAATTGGAGAGAAAGCTAATGTTCACAAAATAAATGAAGGGCAGTGCTGACAGCAAAGTTTTTTTGGTTTTGTTTTTGTGGTTTGTTTTTTTTTCCCCCTAAAACAGAGGTGAAGGGAAAGATCTAAGCCATGCTTCCCAATTATAAAGCACAAGAATCTTGAAATGACTGCAGTGTTGTGTGTGGTCTTGGGCTCTCCCACTGACCCCTGCTTTCTTCCTCCCCTGTATCTGCCAAAACATATTCTCATGGAAGCAGATGAATTGTCCCAGCATTCCCCCTTGCCCCGAGAGGTAAAGTGAGTTCTTTGGTTTAATGTTGGTGTGCTGCTCTAAGTATCAGAACTCGCACAGCAGCCGTCGCTATTCATCCTCTAAATGAGACCCTTGGGGACAGTGTGGAGTGTCAGCAGGCGCACATGGTAAGGGCTTATTGGCATCTACTTGACTGATAGTGGAGGGCGTCCGAGCAGAGGAGGCTTTAATCCCACAGAGGTGGTCAGACTTGAGCCTGTAGAATTCTTTCTGAATAAGTAGTGCAATGCACGGTCATTCTTTAAGGAAATAAAAAAAAAAATCTGTTTTTCTTAGCAGTTTCCCATGCATTTAGGTAACTTTGTTTGCTCATCTAGGTAAAAGCTGGTTTTCCTATAGGTGGTAAAGGAGGAGCAGAGCAGTAGGTGTTGTTTAAATTCTTGTGCAGTACCCAGACAGTACAGGAGCCATAGGAAGGTGGCTGGCAGAGAGTGGAAGTGAGAGATTGCAGGTTGTGTTTGTTACACAGATGAAACCGTTATTATTCTGCAGTAGTGGTACTTGCAAAATTTTCTCTTCATTAGTGACTTTGAAGAGAGAGTTAATACTGAACAGAAGAAGCTGGCAAGTGCTGTGAATTAGGGAAGAGTAGTAAATGCTAGGGAATGTGGCCAGCCTCAGAGGAGTGGGTATGGTGTAATGAGGCTTGGCTTGAAAGTGCAGAGCAAGCTAAAGAAAGGGTACAGGGAAATTGGTGCAGCTGTGTGCCACGTGAAGGTGTTGCGTTTGCACCTGAAAGACCGTTCATCTTTTCTTTTGTCATGTGATCATCTCTGAGCTCCCCACCAACAGATTGACACTGAAAAAAGGGAAGGATTTAACAGACAAACATGAGAAGTTCTTAAAGACTGCCTGTATGAGAAGGTGTGTTGCCAGTGAAATCATCTTTACCAGAGAAGAGCCCAGATTGTGTCTCAGTTGTGGAGTTAATTGTTCTTAGTTAAGCCATAACTGGAGTAGGACAACTGGACTTGATTGGCAGGAGAATTCTGGTAGAGTATTGGGCTCTTTCACAGTAATGAAGTCATCTGTCAATGCCTTTCATAACTATTAAGCCAAAAATTGGCATGTTTTTGTTTTTACTGTATGCTACAGCTAGTGTAAATCCTAATCGGTTGTCATAGTGGAAGTACTGTCTGAAATCAATATTTACTCTTTAATCACTCTTTTTGTAGAATTACTCCATGTCTGTGTATCTCGTTCGTCAGCTCACTTCAGCTATGCTTTTGCAGAGGTTAAAAATGAAAGGTATCAGAAACCCCGATCATTCCAGAGCGCTAAGTAAGTCAAATTAATTTGCCTGTCTGTACTTTGTGAGGGTGGTTGGTGGCTCTTTAAAACTAGAACTGGTAATACTTGGGGGATTTGCGGCATTTTGAAAAGAAAGTCTGTGCCCAGAGTATCAAAGGTTCCCTTTGCTGTTGCTGAGGCATCATGCACTTTTTCAGTGCATTACACATTAGTTAACATTACACAATTAGTTTTTCAGTGAGGGTCCCTGCGCTGGTAGGGAGCGCACCTAGAGATCCCTTCTGAAGTGTTCTTACGGGAGTGCCATGAGCACCACTTACTGTGGTGGGCTGTGAGGTGCAGGTAGATGTCCTAAATTCTTTTTGCTTGCATGTGATCCTGATTTGCCTTTGCACCTCACTCACTGATGATTATTTTATTTATCTCTTTGCATGCTGGGTTGAGTTTGCTCTACTAACCCTTGTGGCTGGTAGTGCATCTGCTGCACATCAAACAGTCTTGTGATGCGCAGTGTTTGCCAGTTGCTTATAAATAGTGAAACTATTGTTGTTTGATATTGCTATGAACTAGTTTCCTAGATGCTTTATTTTTTTAGATAGCTGGAAATAAAGTACATGTACTGGCGAATCGAGATTAGCATTTTAAGTAATGATGTCTGTGTATAACTTCTTCATTTATTTTAATAGTTAAAGAAAAACTAACTGCAGATCCTGATAGTGAGATTGCCACGACCAGTCTGCGGGTATCTCTGATGTGTCCTGTAAGTATGGCTGGAAATTACCTTGTACAGATTTGTCTCTTCATCTTTAGTGCAGAGTTGGGCTGCTTTTAAAAAGCGCTTTTTAAGAAACTTCACTGGCTTTTGTTATATACTGATTCATTAACATAAAATAGCGGGGAGAAGGGTGCATCTACAAGCACCTGATTGTAGCAGCATTCAACCAACTATGGTTTAGAACTGCGAATGCCTCAGTTGTAATGCAGTCAGAATCAAGTCGCTACTAGTGTATAGCGAGGTCTTTAGAAGGAGTAATCTTGTATATCGAGATGTTGAGACTAATTGGGCAGGGTGACAGAATAATTAAAGGATACAGTGATAAATAAAACTTTGGATCTCCTCATTTTGGTGGTATTGCTTATACTGCCAGCTGCTATAACAAACAAAAAAATTGATTGCTGTGTAACAAGGTAACGCTGCCTTGGGGTTTCTCTTCCCAGCTAGAAACTGGCCTTGTGTTTGTGACTGCTCTGTTAAGCTAAATGTTAAAATGGGTATTATGCCATTCTGAGTCTAACATAACTGGAGCTCACAAAAGCCCTTGAAATATTTGGCTAAAAGAAAATGATAAAAGCGGGTGCTTCAGTAGGTCTTTAAATAAAAATAAAATCCTAGAAATAACATTGATGCAGGTCCATTAGAAATGTTTCTGACTGTTTTCAACTCAGTGAAGACTTGGAGGATGGCTTTATTGCTCCTTTAAGTGCACTGCATGTGCTTTGATAGGGTGGATTTGCCTGCAGCGACCTTAGCACTGGGCACCTCTGTAGTGAGAAGACAGTTACTTCACCAACTGCCTCTGATTTCATTGTTAGCCATCCAGGCCTATTTCACTGTCTCCTGTTCTGATGCTCTTTAAATGTGTCTCCTGCAGCTGGGAAAAATGAGACTGACAATCCCATGCCGGGCTGTTACTTGCACACACCTGCAATGTTTTGATGCTGCTCTTTATCTTCAAATGAATGAAAAGAAGCCTACCTGGATCTGCCCTGTCTGTGACAAAAAGGCAGCTTATGAGAGCCTAATATTAGATGGGTAAGAGACTGGGTTTGCAGATTACACAATTAGTTAACATTTTTGTGACTTAAGGTTCAGCCATTTCATACTATTTTCTTTGCCAAAAGACTTTAGACTGGGAGGAACCATTAGACTCTGTTAGTTTATGTTCCCATGTAATGAACTACGTAAGTTTATCTTCTAACTGCATCATCAAACTCTCAAGCCTCAGTATATTTCCTCTGGAGAAATGCAAATGTGACATCTAAGGATAGGTCTCCCTTTTACATGACCCTATCTCTGAAGCCATTAATGTTAAAATTTAACTCATAAAAAAGTGTCAAACTTGATTCAGAGGATGATAGATTTCCATACAGAAGCAGAAATTATGAATTGCAGTAATGTTGGAGTGGAATATGGGTAGGTTGGGATACTCTTTTAGGTTTCGATGTCTGCAAAGGCTGTAATTGCAGGCTTTTGGGTAAGATGAACTGGGGAGAGGGTACATGCAGTGAGTCAAGGGTGATCATAATTAGCTTTTCAACTGTGTCTCCTTTGCACTTAGGATGAAAAATTTCACTTGGAATCGAAAATTAAACCACTCAACTTTATTTTTCAGGCTCTTTATGGAAATCCTTAATGAATGTTCAGATGTGGATGAGATCAAATTCCAAGAAGATGGCTCCTGGTGCCCCATGAGGCCAAAGAAAGAAGCTGTGAAAGTCTCAAGTCCACAGTGCACCAAAATAGAAAGTACGTACATCTGGGGTACTGGTTGCAAACCAACAAAAAGTCTTGGAGACTTAGCTGTAGCTTGTATAATGTGTATGGATGTTGATGTTTGTGTTGTGGAGGGCTTAATGCTTCTAACCTTCTTTCTTTTTACTTTAAATGACAAGGGTTGTATCTCTAAAAGTGTGCATTTTGGGGCTTTGTCTTTGCTCTTTATGATAGCAGTTAAGAAAATGAGAGGTTGCTCTTGTTTTAGGTCCTTAAACGGATAAGTGAAGATTAAAGCTTGTGCTTTAATATTCTCAGTGTGATACAGAATAGTAATAAAACAGTTCCTGGGCCGTAACATTCTCTGTAGTGGCCAGGAAGATGAGCTAAAACAGGATTTGAGTTCCTGGTTCTGTTGCAGATAGAAACAGCTGATGTCAACAGCCTTCAAAAAACAGTAACATTTTATTTTCTTGTTTAGGTTCCAGTGTTGTTAGCAAACAGTGTTCTGTGACAGTGGCCAATGAGGTGAACAAGAAGAAAGTGGACGTTATTGACTTGACAATAGAAAGCTCTTCTGATGAAGAGGAAGATCCTCCTGCCAAAAGGAAGTGCATATTTATGTCTGAAACACAAGGAAGCCCAACCAAAGGGTTTGTCAATTTTAAAGTTAGTTGTTATTCTGTAATGTCTCAGATAAACTGATGTGTAGACAAATGGACTTGTAATCTCTCTCCGGGATCCAGCTCCACATTTCCAGAGGAGAATTTCTAGGCCTCTCCTTGCAGAAGGTTGTATCGATACAGTACCTTTGTACAGGCAAAACACTATTAAATAGTTTTACATCTCACAAAAGACTTGCGCTGACTGTTGCTGTGTTTGCAGGGCTATTTCTCCATAGAAAAGGAAGCTGATTAAGCTAATGGACAGGATTCTCCTGAGAAAGCAGATTATGCCAAGTGGAGGAGCTTTATGCATTCTTGCTAAGTTAGTGTCATCTTAAAGGCTTTTCTCTCGCTGTCTGTTGTACCCTTCATTTAATCTGCTCTGGTGCCCAGGAAACTAGGCTGCGTTGTGTGTTTCATCCATCCTGTCAGTCTTGGAAGGGAGGCGCTTTGCTGTTTTGAGTCAAGACAAGCTTTTTCTCCATCTCTCTGTTAAACTCTGGAATGTCTTGGACACTGTTGTTGGCCATGGTTATCAGTCAGTCCCGCACCTTGGTTAGCACAACTGATGACTTCCCAAGTCCTCTGTCAAGTGCTCCATCTTTGTAGTCATGCCTGATTTCAGCGGCAGGCTTAACCAGCTTCTTTACTGTTGTGCCGCCTTCTGTCTGTCCCAATCTACACAACTCGGCTGCAGTTACTGTTCATGGCTTCCGTAAAGTTCTTGCCCTTGGCCCGTAGGGCACAGGAGACCTGCAGGGAGAGAGGGGCACTGGTCAGGCTCACCAGCAGTCACTGCTCTGCGAGGCGATTCCAAGTGTCAGCTTTTAGTAATGGCTTATTAGTTAGTGTTGCTGCATGCATGAGGTGTGTGTCTGTGTGTCTCAGCGTAGTGGCTTATGTCTTGTACTGAAATAATAGTAATAAAAACAAACCCCTTCTGTTTTGCCAGCTCTTGAAGTAATGAGCAGCTGTACTGTGTCTCTAGTCCACAGGAATGTGTGGTCTTTGAGAAAATAGTTGGTCATCTTCAACAACTTTCAGCAGTGATTCTGAAATGCTGTTGCTTTTTGTGAGGATTGTGGAGGAGTCCTTCTGCAAGAGAGACTGTTTCTTATTTTTGTAAGAAAAAATAGCTACAAATACATCTCTTAATGAAGTTTCAGAAGGCACCAAGACTTCCTTCTGTGCTCCTGTGTGTGTCTGAGATGGCTACCTGCAACCATAATTGTAGGAGGACTGAGTTTTCTTGTCTGTCTGTGACCAATGTATTTTCCTTGCTGTTTGGGTATGGAAATGGCATGTTTTCATTCTTCAAATCCAAGTCAAAGCCAGGCTTTTGGGGAATAGCTTCTCTCCTGTAAACAGTGTTGCCTGAATGCTAGTTTTGGCAGAACTGTGGGGTGTCTTCCTACAGGCAGAAGCAACACAGGCTGAAGTATAAGAGGTGCTTGCGAAGGGAGGGTCTGAAATCCAAGCTTCTGAAATCAGAAGTAGCAGAAATGCACCGATGCAGCAGTCTGGGGAGGAAGACGTGAGTGGCTAACACTCGTGGCTGGTGGGCTGGAGGGAGCGATGCGGAGCAGCTGGGAGCGGGACTCTGGGTGTTTCCACCTGACTTGGAGTTTATGAAATATTTTATGCACGTGGCTGGTGCCTGAACGCCTGTGGTGGTGTCTTTAGCAGTGCCGCGAAGTAATCGGGGAGAAGGTGGGGATGCAGAAGGGTTTCAACTGGTTGCATGCTCCTGGAGAGCTGAATTTAGCTTGGGCTCAGGCCGTGAGTAAAGGTGGGTTTGGTATTTAACTCCCACGTGTGTAATCTCAGGGGCTGAATAATAGTCAGTCGTGCCTTCGGCGTGACAGGGTAGCACCGAGGAACGGTGGTGTGGAGACATTGAAACGAGTGCTCTTCTCCTGGCTCTGGCTACCTGCACATCCCTCCCAGGGTGCTCCACAGATAGAGATTGCCATTTCTGTCTCTGAATGGTAGACTGTTATAAATGACTCCAGCACTGTACTTTGTTTTAATGCCAACTTGCTCTTATGTCACAGCTGCTGTTGAGAGCCAAGATACGGTCATGTTATTATGAAGACTGTTATGAAAGAGGAAATTAGAGTGGAATACTGTGTAGTGAGTAGCCACGCTGTAGTTGTGTTGTTACATAGTGACCTCGTGAATGAGAGTGCACAGCGGTGCGTAATTTCTCTTCTGTAACTAACGGCCAGGTTGTTTGTAACTTCCCATGCTGTTCAAAACAGGGTTCTCATGTATCAGCCATCTACTGTCAGAGTGCCCAGCGTGACAACGGTCGATGCTGCTGCTATTCCTCCTTCATTAACAGACTACCCAGTACCATTCCATCATCCACCAATATCCAGTATTTCATCAGACTTGCCAGGTAGGTGGTGGCTATTTTTAATGTGTATTCTGACAGCTTTATTAATTTGTGGGGTGGGTAAAAATTGGAGAATTGATCAACTCTTTTTTTTTTTTTTTTTTTTTTTTTTTAATGGAACAAGACTATATGCAGTATTGCACTGATGCGATGCCTAGACAAGTCCAGTACAGGTTGTCTTTCCAGTTTCAGGTTGCACTTCGCAACAGCGATGTGAAAAACATTGCTTCTGGGGTACAAATTGGCACTTTGGAACGGCAGCCAGAAACACTTCTCGCTATATTCAGTTAGACTCTGTGTAAACATCTGGTTGTTATGTGTTGTAGATGCGAGGGAGAGTAGCTGCTTATTTAAGTTATAGAGGTGTGATGGCGCCGACTCATCCCAACCCTAGAAGTAGAGATATTCTGCTAGCTGATTCTAGTGGTGCTCTGTCTAGACTGTATGAAAAAGGTTAAGGTGAGCTACAATATGTAAGCTGAACTCTATTGACTTTCTTTACCTAGACATACCCTAAATGCCTATGATGTATTCTTCAACACTGCTGCTAAATATCAGACAAAAGGTGGGGATACTGATTGTTTTCTATCCTGGCTCCTTGAAAAGAACACTGTATATAGGGACTCTGGGGGTTCTCTTTGCCGGCTGTAACGAACCCAGAGCCCAGGAAATGGTGACTCGTGGTGACAGGTGTCCCATTGGCCTCCTGTACTTCCCTCTCCCTGCTCCATTGCCTGTCTCCATTTCTCCCCTGCAACATCTCTGGGTTTTTTCCTCTTCTTTCAGCACCAGTTTGGCAATGGGATGGATATCATTCCCCTTGTTTCTCTGTCCATTTTGGTTCCTTTACTGCTCCCTCCCTCCACTTCTCCCTTGTTAAGAAATCGGTTGCCTTCCCAAATTGGGTAGGAGAGTAAGCTGAGAGAATGGAAGTCTAGAACTGTTGTCTGTCTCTTATCAGCTGAAGTTCTAGAAGGTGCAAGAACAAAAGCAGCTGTCAATTCTGTAAAAGCAGCTGAGCTTAAATCTCCTTCAAAATTTTTCTCTAATGGAGAAGAGAAGGAGAGATGCCACTGGCCAGAACAGATTTCGAGGTGAGGGGAGAGGGAGGGAGGAAGTTTACCATTTCTTTCTGTTGACATAGCAAACACAAGGCCAATATTTAGAAACAAAACAAAAAAGGCTGTAATTTCTCATTGGTTTCATAATTTTAAACATCTTGCCCTAAATGCTTACACGCTAATGGTGTATAAGACGGACGCTAGTTGTCACTGCTCTTAGAGGATATACCTTGAACTACTTGTAGTTTCCTCTTCTTCGTTCCTTTTATTTGTCTAGACACAAAACGGGGATGATATTAGAAATGTTTCCTTATTGGCTGCCCGTGGGTGGAGGAAGAGACCTGCTGCTTGTTTTTGGACTTGTGCATGTTGTGACTTTACTTCATTCCAGCATCTTTAATGTGATGACACTCTTCATGTCCCAGTTTGGCCAAGTCAGGTACAATATGCAGTGAAACTTGCATTATGAACCAACAGCTCCAAATGGCAACCTTCATCTAAGCAACCACATTGAACCACCCTGCAATATCCAGTGAATAATACATCATTGTCATTCTCATTCTTAAAAAGAGCCACTTGTACAAGATAACTCGTTTTGCTGCTGCCTGAAGTAGTCGTTGAGAGTGGTGTCACAGTGGTATATTCCATTTAGAAACTGTGTAACAATTGCAAAATCTGTTCTACGACCACAAAAAAGTTCCTTAAATTTGTTGTGTATGAATAAAAGAAAGACACATCAATTTATTATCCTTCTCTTCTTTCTAGGTCTGGATTTTCTTTCACTAATCCCAGTTGATTCACAGGTATGTTTCTGCACTACTGTGGGGTTAATTTCCGAGTCTGGTTTTTGTGACATACTGCTCGAATAACTACCAGGACACTGTCATCATCCATACCATGTTCGCAGTCCACTTGCTTAGACCTTACCACAGACCAGGAAAATCCGTTTTCCCAACAAGAGGTGGTAATGAAGATGCATTAAGGGAGGATTCAGTTTAGCCTCACTAGGATAAATCCATGCATGGAAACTCACTCTTTAGTGATAGCTTGCCTTTCTAGAGTGGATACTTGCACGGCACTAATGTGAATACACCCCCTGTGTACTTCACCCTCTTAGTTCATACCGTGTATCTGTAGGCCAGATTAAGCTCTGTAAATATACGTCACTGGTTGTTGTTTCTGTTGGTTTTGATGTTAGTAGGAGGTTAAGTTTTAAAGAAAATATCTTCCTTAATTTGATGGGCACGTGACTGAACACTTTTATGATAAATCCTTCCATGTAACACTTAAACCCTGTTGGCTTTGGATTATACGGATATTTTGTAGGTCAAAAGTAACTAGGCGGTGCTTTTCCTTCCCTGGAAGCTTAAAACTTTACACAGTTAGGGAGAGTGATTCTTACCGTAACTAGATTTACACAGACAGACTACAGCCTTGAAATGTGGGGGAATATCGGCTCCCTAACTAAGACAAGAGGATCTGAAGCAGACCCTCTGTTTCATCTCTCTGTCTCTAGAAGACAACAGTAATAGGACTCTACTGCAGAGTTGACTTTCTGGTGCCTTAAAAACAAAGGATGAACTTCCTCCTTTTCTTTCCACTTACTGCATCTTGCAATACTCTGTGCCTGACCTTGAGATCTGAACTGCCGAAAGTGGGAATAACAGAAGTTTGTTCATGTGGGAGACTGGAAGCAGGTATGCTGCTATGAAGTGTCCACTTTGGACAGTTCAAACAGTTCAGGCTCAGTTCCAAACATATGTCCGAGATTGGAATCCACGGGGTAAGAGAAAGTAAGGTGTGTTGAACAACGTGTGTGCGTGCGCGCGCGCGCGTGGGGGTGTCTTACATTACCTTCCTCTGACACCTGGCAACCTTGTTCTGTTTCTAAATGCTTAGAGTGTTCAGCTCTGCTTTGAGAAGGCTTGTCTTCCACTCCAGGAAATTTTAAATCAACTTAGTAATTTTTCTTAATCAGACTTGATCAGGGCTCATTTATCACTACTAAAATGTTTAGAGACCTGCATGTATCATTGCAGGTATATACTATGAACATGTTGATTAGTACAGCTGCTGCCATTTGAGGGGATGAAATTATTCTAACCTCCATTGAAGTAGCAAAAAGCATTCTGCTACCTTTCATGATGAAAGGAGCCCAAAATACACAGTCGTGCCCAGTAGCTGTGGGCAGTGAACATTCTCCAAATGCTAAGGGTTTTTTTGTTTGTGTGTTTTGGTTTTTTGGTTTTTTTTTGTGGTCATCACGTGGACATGATAGTGTTTCTTAATGTGCTAGTAAATGCTCAAGCTAACCAGTTAGTAAGAAAAAAAAAAAAGGGGGGGGGGGAAGGGGAGGATGAGGGAGAAGGGCTCGTGGCTACCATCTCTGCTTGCTTACTTGCTGGTGTGCAGAACTCCAGTTCTTGCTATGCATGCGATAACGAAGTTCTGCTAGTAATGTGTTTTGTGCTTGTTGTAGGGAAGATGTATCTTCAGAGCATACATTTCCCTTGTGCAGTTAGTCTCTTCATTCTTCATTGTTTGTTTCAAGCAGTACTGTCCTCCTATGTTTTTGGATAGTCTCACCTCAACCTTAACAAGCAGCACGCCTGGCAGCATCATCACATCAACCAGTCACCACGAGAGCAGCACGCACGTTAGCTCCTCCAGCAGGAGCGAGACAGGGGTGATAACCAGCAGCGGAGGCAGCGCTCCTGACATCATCTCACTGGACTGAAACAAGGGGCAGCACGGGACTCCAGGAGCAACTGCACGGAGCTGCTGCTTGTATCTCTGGAACTTCAGCATCTCGGAAGTTATTCTGATATTTATTGAAAGGATTTCCCTTCTGGAAAATGGAGTAAACTCATCTACACTAGGAACAGAAGTGATAGACTTTTTTGTTTTGTTTTGTTGGGTTTTTTTTTCCTTGCTCATTAAATAGCTGGTATAGAAAAGGCCCCTTCAGAACATGCTTTTATGCTTTTGGCTTGTTCTGGGGAAACTGACATTTTGTTGCTGGGTGGATTCCACAAACGGTTTTTAATTTTGTTGTAAAACACAGCAATAATGTAAAAACAAACAAAAACTTTTTTTAATAAAAAAAGGCACTTAACCACTCTAGAACAACAGCCTGGGCAAAGGTGCAGAAGTGTATGCATTGGTGAATTTTTAATATTTTCACTGGGGCCTGTAATAAACTTCATTTAAGACAATGAAGCTTTGTGAAATAGCCATGACTTGTGTTGTATGTCTCTTGTTTCCCCACTTCCCCCTTACCTGGGGATGTAGGGGAAGCCTCTGTAAATGGGATTGGTTGGGTTTTTTTGTTTGTGTGTTTTTCCTCCTGATTTTGTGTTTTTCACAAATGCAACAAAGCTTTGACTTCTTCCTCTTAATGTTCTTTGGGCTGGGGAGGGGACAAACTATCTATGCAAACTCTACATTACGCAATCTCTGTGCTGTCATGTCAGAATGGGGACACCTCCCCATCGCCAAAAACTCCAAACTATGCACAGTTGAGCCATAGCTGAATTTCTGGTTTGATAACTTTAAGAGGTGATAGAAAAAAAAAGCCTTTAATCTCAGATTATAAGGTTGTTAGTGGCCCTCTTTGAAATTACCACCCCTGACGAGTTGATCAAGTGAAGTGTGTGCTTTCTGTGGCAGCTGTAAGGAGAAAAATAGGAATTACTTTCTCCAGTGCAGGATAATTTTCTAGGATCTCTTGCTTTTGTGGCTTCTGTCACTTCAGTAACTGCTGTGTTCTCTTGGGAATACCCCACTCTGACATGCCATGGGGGAAGGTTGGCTTTTTGGAAGACAAAAGCTGTAGCTGCACAGTGTTCCCACCTAACTGGAATTACGTGTTTAGGGCTTAATGATGCTTTGTCCCACATTACATGGCCTCCTAATCATGGCTTTCCTAATTCAATAGGAATAACTTCCTTGTGTTTTACTCCCCTGGTCAATCTGCTGCTTTGTTGTGTGTATGCAGTGTCTCCCCCCACACCTCTAAGGATAATCTCCACGGTACGGTATGTGGAAGAGGTTACAGACCAGGAAGATCAAATCATTTCCATAGAGCTGGAATAACGGTATTGTCTATGTTGACATAGCAGCTTTTCCCTGTGTTGTGTTTCTGTTGAGTAACTGTATTTGAGATTATTCCTTCCCTAATTACCAGCTTTCACTTTTTCCTAATTTCGTGTTCCTTTTTTCTTATTTCTTTAGTCAGATGTCTGGTACTTTTTGCCTTCCACTACTGTTAACAGTATTTGGATGAAGTACAAATGGATAAGAAATATTGAAGCAGGATGTATTGTAACTCTTGCCTGCCCTGTACTCCCATTTTTAATGCAGCATTACTGTTCCCCATTGCCTTTTTTTGTATGACCTTTCACACCAATCTTCAATTCACATGTTGGTCTTAATATTGCATCCACTCTTTTTTCTCCTTTCCTTATCTGTTGAATTTTTTGTACCTGTTAAGGCTCAGTTTTTAGCATGATTTATTTCCAATAAAGCCATGCTACTCATGAAGTTTTTTCCTAATGGCCTGCAGCAGACCAGTGCTTTCTGCATCAGAGTTGCACAGTGACTTGAACTATAAATAGAGCTTGGAGAGAGGTTCCAGAGTCATTCTGAATAAAGTGTTTAAAACTGGTATCTGTTGCTGAAGATGCTGTTTGTACTCTTAATGCCAAACTGAAGTGTCACTTGGGCAATTGCTGAACTGGCTGAAGGGATGTAAACATCTTGCACGTACATCAGAAAAGTTAAGGAAGGGTGAGTGCTGTTTTTAGGACACGTGCTCTAAACCATTCATGGTATTACAAAATAGGGCTGGAATTTTGTGAAGTTAATTATTGTGCCCTGTTTGGTAGTTACTTATCAGGGCTGAGGTCAGGTGGTGTTCTCCAGCTGTTTTGGGCAGGAGTTTTGCAGCTGCATTTAGCTTTAAACCTTCAAGACCCATGAGAGCAATGTCAAATGCAAACTTAAGGCATTTGAGCCTTACCTGTTTAGGAGAGAGTTAGATTGTCATAGGCTGTGGTGCGAGGTAAGCCTTTAGGTGAAGGATGTAGTTTTCCTGCAATGCTGATGTACGTGCAGGAGGTAATTACACCAGCCTAGTAACACCTAAATCCTGTAATTCACTCGAGTCTGTGGATGGTGTGTATCAAGGGGTTGCAGTCATCACCCGTTCGATACACCACCTCCCACAAGACAACTAAGGATTTCCTTAAGCAGTGGAGGGGGGCACTGGGGACTGCAACTTAATCGAGGCCTGTACCACTGTAGCCCTGCTCTAAGGAAACCTGCCCATTGTAGCTAGATGAGGTTTTGGTTTATTTTTCCTTCAACAAGTTCTAAAATGCATCAGAATGTCTGTCCAAGAACTTCTAACATGAGAAAAATCTTGAAGAAAAGGTGAGATAACTTCTTACCTCTTTGTTTCCACTATGGAAGTATCTGGTTACTGCTTTGAGTGGACTATATCAAAGATACCTTCAAACCAACTGCAGAAGGAAAGTAAAGCTTATCAGTGCCTCTACTGCACAGATAACCACCAGCATGCAATGAAAGCCATGCTGCAAGAGCTGGCCCCCCTTTTTTTTTTCCCCACCCATCCATTTGCTGCATCTTTTTCTGCAGTTCCTGGAAGTGAGCTAGCTGCTGAAGTGCTAGCTACAGAAAGGTTATACCTATACACCTGAAGACCATTAGCCTGAGCTGGCTTCTGATTTTCATACTTCCAGGTCAGATAAAGCTGTCTGAAACAATTGTGAGCCGTGTAGGCAGGACTTTGCTGCCCAGCGATACAGCACCAGCCCCAGGAGGTTCTGCACCTGCCCAGCAGCAAGAATTCAGGCATTTCCAACATCAGTGGGGATGTTCTGTGTCTGCCTTTAAATGTAGGTGCTGGATGCTAGAAAGCTTACCTGTGACTGCAAGCCTTTCACTATCAGTCTTCAACAGCAGAGAAGATTCAAGCTTGGAAATGAAAGAACACATCTTCTGGCTGAGAGGACAAAACCTGACAGTTCAACAAGAATTTCTGCAAGAGCAACAACGAAGGGAGCTGCTTCCTAGGTTAAAAGACAATTGTGGATTAGGCAAACTGTAAAGAACACCATTAGTCCTAGGCAACTGATTTTTTTTTTTTTTAATGTGTATTTTTGACACAGGCATCGGTGACCACAGACAAGATACAGGCAACAACAATCCCGTAAGTCAAATTACCGCGTCATTTTTATTTCTTTTTTTAGTAGGTGATCATGCCATCATCACAACATGTTAACACTGTGTGTGTATTTAATGTGACACTCTAAAAACTTTCCGTTTCCTTCCTGGTTTTGTGAGGAAACGGTATCAGGACAAAACTGGCCAGTGCATCACACAACATGAAACAGAAGTGATTATAACTTATCTAGGAAGTTATCCAGAGGTGGAATACCCTCCTTCAAGCCTTTGCGTTTACGTGTTTCAGCCACAACTTGCCAAGGACGAGAATTTGCATCATAAGGATCTCCAGGCAAAACCTGCCAGTGATCAAAGACACACTGTGGAAATGCTTGGCCACCAGTGTTGGATCTCAAGTCAGCGGTAAAACCTAGTGGGAAGGAAAAAATAAAAATTAAAAAGGGATGAGCCAGCTACTGGAAAAAATAAAACTGGCTTACGGTGAATTTCTGCATAGACAAAACCCTCAACACTTTCAGAAACGGAATACAGTACTGTTAGGAAACTGCTACTTCACAGGCAGTTCTTTCAAGCAGGTAAAAATGAGGCCAACTCCAAAGAACTGCAGAAAGATCTTCTGTGACCAAGTAAATTGGCAATAAAAAGGCAAACAAAATTCAATTTAGATAGAAAAGGACATGGGGAAAATTATGTTTCACATGTCTCAGGAACTGAACTTATCACTACCACTCAGTTTGAGATCTTAGGGTTATGGTAAGTAAGTAGTACAGAAGCATTAGTTCAGTGTTCAGAAGCAGTTAAAATGAGAAATCAAGTGCTAGTACCTGTTAGGAAAGGAACAGAAAATGAAACATCATGTCCAGTGAAAGCCTGCATGCTTATTTGTAAAGTTGTGCAGTTGTGGTTCCTTGATTATAAAAGCCATTACTGCAGAGAAGGTTCAGAGGCGGGGAATACAGATGCCCAAAGCCCTGACCTGGCTTCCACACACGGAAACACGCTTGGCAAGCTAGGGCTCTTCAGCATGACCAGAGCAGCAGTGTAGTAGGGAGGATATGGAGGGCTAAAAATTAAGTGACATGGACACAGCAGATAAAGATAAAAATGAGCTCATGCTCCTTTTGATACAAAGGAAGCATCAGTTGAAGCTAGCAGGAGCCAGGTTCAGGAGACACAAAAGGAGGCAGTTCTTCACACATGTAGGTCAGTGGACATCCTTGCTTGTGCTGTGGATGCTGATGTTTTACAGTGAGGGGGAGACTGGGTAAATTCATAAAGAAAGCCCTCGAGGGTTACTAAATTGATCTAGAAACCACTTCTGCCCCAGGAAGCCTCTGGAAGTGGTTATAAAAAAGCAACTGGAGAAGTTTTACACCAGCTTACCTTGTTCTTTCTCTTCCCTAAGTGCTTGCTTTCAGTCACTGTCATGAACAAGATGCCGGGCTAACGCATCATTTAGTTTGACAGTACAGGAACTTTACATTTAACTGAAGATACATAGGTGCTTCCTTTGCCTTTTCCTCATCTTCATAGCAGTGGCATCCCCTTCTCCCAAGCATTCAGTCCTGTGAAGAGCTGCTGCCTGTGAACTGAGACTTTGCTGCTGTAGAAAAGCTTCTAACCACTAGTTTATAGGAATACTGGTATTTCCCCACCTCTTTAGATTGCTGTTTTAGCAAGATTCAACAGCAGCTTTGGCAAGGAACTAGAAAGGCAGTTTTGCAGAATACGGATGTTAACATGCTATGTAAATTGAGACTGAGAGCCCAGTGTAATATGTGTCCTGCCAAGTCTAAGTTTACACTTCTTTTTGTTTTTCCGTGTTTGGAAAATGGGTCTCTTTATGAAATTGTTTTAAGCTCTGTGGAAACTTGGAGAAGGGAAAAAACCCAAAATACCACACAAACACATGTGTAAATTGTTCTTTTAAGTTAAATTGCCAGTTTAGACTTGAAAAGTTAAGCATCTCTTATTTCATCACTGATTATTTTAGCAGTTACCACACTAATGTACTTTGGCAAAGAAGCCCCCTCCAAAATAAAACACGACATTTCATACAGTTTTACCGTGTAAGGCATTCCAAATGTGCCCCATGAAACTGGTAAACTTTCTGTCACAATGTCACAGGATACTCTTGAAGTGCATTTTTAAACGGGGAGGAGGGAAACGGGACACACAAACAAACCACAATACCAGAGGAAGGGCTCTGTACCACACTGAAAAGTTGAGTTTCAGGGGCAGCATAAGAAGGATCAGATTATTATTTTAAAGGTAGTCTTCAGATTGGCAAGAGGGTGTAATGCCATTTAAGCTACTCAGGCTAGCACTCTGTACTTCTTTTAAAGATTCAAGTAAGTATCAAATTTTCTTTTCTAGGCTTGCTTCAAAGGAAGACCTTGATTTAAAATAATGGAAACCGAATCTGGTGTACACTGAAAGGTCTTAATGTGCAGAAGCTGCCACATCTTTTTGGCACCCTCTGCTGGCATGAAAGCCCAATGGAGCAGGCTGCCAGGGGAAAAAAAAAAGAACAAAGAAAAAAAAAAAAAGAAAAAGAGTAAACTGTTTGTTGTGAACTGAAGATGCAAAGGGACAACAGGAAGAAGCTTGGAGCTAATAAGTCTCTATGATCCTGCAGAGGTCTGTCTTTAATAGCACGCGGGTAACAAAGGAAGCATCATCTTACCAAATGACTCATTTACAGGTAGATAAGCCTTGACCACAAACATTGGAGTTCCTGCCACTTGGGATTCTTCAAAAACATGTCCCCTTTTCCTGTTCAGCACACCATAGATCCCACCAACCACTTGTTCTGGGCACTATAAAAAAACATTTCTATCAAGTTACATAAAAGGAGGAGATCACCAGTTATTAAAAGAGCCAGGCAGCATTAGACAATCCCTCTAGACAGCTCTCCCGAGGTTTTTTCTCGTGATGGCTCCTCACTCAGTACAATTTCTCTCATATGTAACAAGTGGCTTCGCTCTCATTTCCAAGACATCTTTCAGAAGCTCTGCCTGCCTTCTCAGCCTCGCATGACTGTGAGGTTTTCAATTACTGTATATACTGACTGTACAGGATTGTAGTTTACATACACAAAAGTGAAGCAAAAGTGCTTATGCTCAGTGAATTACCTTCAGCAATCTTTGGGCACAAGAAAGCAAAATCCTCTAGTGCTTTGTAATAAATGCATTTACTACAGGATGCAAATTTTATACAAACAGAATCTCACCATACCTTATCTTAGAACTTACAACATGGCTGACAAGCACTCTGATAAAAACTGTACGTAAAAAAACACGCTTGCTTAGAAATGTACCACTAAGGCTGCAAGACTCCCCTGCTTTGTCACGATAGGTCTCACAAGTCACTGAGGTGAAAAAATTCTCCATTTTCTGTTTTGTCCTTACTTGTACTCATCTTCTTCAGCCCTCATGGCTAAAACGTTTTCAAGCAACTGAGCTGGTAGATTTCCTGCCCACTACCCAGCACCGTAGCCTGGAATTAATTTTTAAAGCAGGTTTTAAATCTTCCAATTGCTTTTAAGACAGTTAAGACAAATTGGTATGTGAATAGCTGTACTTGGTGATAAATAAATACTTCTAGCGTGGAATATATTTTCCAGGCTCTTTCATGGAAGAATTTGATTTACCAAGAAAATCCAGTTATTCAAAGGGTGGAAGTTAATGTTTAAACAGCTCAAAAAAAAGCTTATTTAAAAAAATTAAAAATCCTTGCTGCTTTTTCTGGTTATTTAGGATAACCTAAATCCTAAAACCTAACATCCTGAATGTTTACAGTGACAGAAAGAAAGGAGGGGAACCCCCCCCCCCCCCCCAAATCATAAGTTTCCCAAAGGTACTGGCAATTCATAAAGAACAGCATAATTCACCTCCCCACCTACATTTTGCTATTTCCATTTAACCTTTTCCAAACTTTGGAATGAAAAACCTCTTCTCAAACAAAGTCTTTGCATCACTGATCTAAAAGACATAGAACAGAGCTATCGTGGTTTCTTGGAAGAGAATGTGGAAACATGATTATCTATTTATTGGTTGCATCTCTGTTGTTGGCAGTGTTAGGTTAACGGTTGGACTTGATGATCTCAAGGGTCTTTTCCAACCTAAATGATTCTGTGATCTCATATATCATACCCAGCTGCATACCTGTATTTCTACCAGATAGATGGGCTCCATAAGCCTGGGTTGTGCTGTAAGAATAGAGGCATACAGAACCCTCCTTGCAGTAGGAATGATTTGCCCACCACCACGGTGAATAGCATCAGCGTGCAGAGTGACATCATGGATATCAAAACGAACACCTCTCATGTTCTCCTCACACAAGACACCCTGCAGTATTAAAAGGGGGAAAAAACAAAGGTGCGATACTACTCAGGAGTTTCCAAGATACGAACTTTCACTTAGGATTTTGGCCTGATTGAAGTCTCTCATGCTGATGCTGAAGAGTTACGTTCGGACCAAGGCAGTGAACACCATACACATCGCAAAGTCCTTCTCGGGAGGACTCCAGTGCTCCTCTAGCATTTGAGAGCTTACACTTGGAACAAACGCTGAAATACCCACAGACAACTATGTGTTCATTACATAGGTTGAGTGACATATGTTCTTCAGTGGGGACAAATTCCACTACCCTGTTCTTATCAGTTATCGAGAGTTTCTAAAGATTTCACGTGAATAGAGCTCAGATACGTTTCAGTAACACAAGATACAACTACAGAACTACTCTTACCTCTTTTGTAGCCCACTGGAAACCAGCAACAACACTGTCTTTGATTTCATTTAGATACTGGACACCTTTCGTGATGTCAACTAAGATATTTGGACCGGTACCATCAGGTCCAAAGCACCAAATCTTGCGAGCCTCAGACACATCCCACTCGTATTTCTCTGCCAGGTAACGCGCACGCTGTTTCAGTTCTTGACGGGAACTGACTTCCCCTTTGTCTACGTCCTCTGCCAGGCCATCAGGAAAGGGTCGAGCCTTCACATACAGCCTGTTGTGTTTGTTGGGAGATTTGGATAAGCACACCTGGCTTGACTCTTCACCAACTGTCTCATGGTAAGATACAACCGGGTCTGATTTCTGTCAAATAGATCAAAGACAAAAAAAAATTCCCCAAGTACAAAGATGATCATTTCCACATACCAATCAAATGCCATTCAATAAACTGTGGCTTCTCCTTCTACGGCAGTGTGTTAATGCCAGGTTCACTCAGTCACCCAGGCATGCTCTGCTAGCTTCATCAAGAGAAACATTTTCAGTAGCACATCTATGGTTACTATCATAGTTCAAGTTAGTTCTCCTGTTCCCTGGATCTTCTTCACATCTCTCTCTTAATTCTAAGGTCTTTTGATGAACTAACAGAGAATTCCTTTTATTACTTAATTGGTTGGTGTCCTAACAAGTTTCAAATGGCTTTAAGGAAGTTGCTCTAAGGAAACCACCACCAGCAGATTAAGATGATATTTTCAAAGGTTAATGTTTAGTCATATTCCATATACTGCAGTCCACAAAAATTCTTGAATACCTTAATTGGAATACAAGCATGATCTTCCTCCAGATCTTTAAGGCAAATTTCTAGATGCAGCTCCCCTGCTCCAGCAATGATGTGTTCACCAGACTCTTCAATAATACACTAGAAGAGGAAATAGTAGGGAGTAAACATTTTAAGAATTTATTAGTATTAACAGAAACACACACAGACTAAATCAGAAAAATGTCAGATCCCAAAACTGCTCAACCCCAAGTATTAAAAAATTTAACAAATTATCTTCTCAATATTGCTTCCAGGAGTGCTCCAGAATGAATGTCCTCACCAACAAAACTGGGTACTCTCACATTAAACATAGCTCCTGTCCTACTGAGCTATTTGAGCATTAAAAAAAGTGTAGGTAAAAGTACTGCTCAAAAACCTGACACTAATTGCTGCAGAGTTTGTGTTTTTCCTCAGGATCTTCCTATTCAAATGCTGACTGAACTTATCCCTATTTATCTTGTGTCAGCTCATACAATCAATCACAACTGAAAACTGTTTTGAGCCTGCAGCCATGCCATTACATCCCATAAAGAGCGCTCTGTGAATAAAGTCGAATGCTTTGGGTATTGCACTGCAAACCAGTAGCTCTAAAACTAAAACTTACAGCTAACACTCACCTGAACCATAGGATCAGACTTGGCCAGACGCTTTAGACCTTCAACTAGTTTTGGTAGATCAGCAGGGTTTTTTGCTTCAACAGCAACACGTACAACTGGACTAACACTAAATTTCATCACTCTCATGTTGTGGGCATGTTCAAAGGTGGTAATGGTACCCGTCTTCACCAAAAACTGGTCAACACCAACTAGACCAACAATGTTGCCACAAGGTACATCCTCAATGGGCTCAACATAACGACCCATCATCAAAATGGTTCTACAAAGACAGAGGATGAGCAACAATCCTTGAATACTTGTTTTATCCCCAGTATTTCCAAAAAGCTAAGCCTTTTCACACAAAGGAAAGTTACCTACTATTTGCCTATAATCCCTCTGGATTACTGATTTTATTAAACAGGAAAAGAGGACTCTTATAAAGAAATAAAATCTTCGTTTCATTAGGATTCCAAAAACTAAAAGCAAGCATTTGTTTTTGCATGCATTGCTATTCAAAAGAAATATAGTATTTCCATCTACCTTTGAATGGGTTTTAGGTAAAGATCTTCTTTCTTGCCAGGTGTGTAGTTTGGTCCCATGATTCGAACTTTCTGTCCAGTAAAAACAATACCAGAGAAGACTCGTCCAAAGGCATAGAAACGCCCCTTATCCGATGTGGGGACCATTTTGGAAATATACATCATCAGAGGGCCTTTGGGATCACAGTTTTTGACACCTGCAATAAAGTATGTATCTGCATCAGACACATTTTCTGTGAGACTTGAAAACTTAGAACTATATCCCTATGATTCCCAAAATTCAGTGAACCTTATTAACAGCTCCTCTCTTTTTCAGTTATTAAAGGACAAATGTGTGCGGACAGATGAATTATAGCTATGGTTGCTATCAGAGATTCTTTGTTAAGGTAACGAATCATCACCATTGTTGTTTCTTTCAATACTGAGACATCTGTTAGTACTTACTCCCTGCTTGCTCAAGCTTCCCTCTTCTGGTAGCAGGTTCCATGGTATCACTAAATGTCTACTAATATGACCTAGTCCCAGGAAAAGTTTTGAGTAGGGGGCATTTAAAGATCCCCTGTAATCCATTAGAATCCAGAAGACAAAATACAGCACTAGAATTTTGCAGCCTCAGTGATCATATGGAAGATATGGTCAGAAGCAGGACCTCTAATCAGAGGTCCTGTTCTGGTTTTGTGAGAAAGAGTTAACAGTTTATTAGAGGATTAAACACATGTGCCATCACAGATAAGCTTCTCTTCTGCTAATACTGGATTTGAAAATTACTTCAAATATGATTTATTTATTTCAACATTTGTGGATTTCTGACGGAAGTGACAAATCTACACAAATCCAAAAAATGCAGATCCTCTTGAAAATAGTTGATGATCATATTACAAATCATCATATTACAGATGAATTCTTCAGAACTTAACTCCTTCCTACCAATGCCAGACGAACAGCCCTGTATTAGATTCAGTTTCAGCTATTTGCTCTTTACCTAGTCATGATCTCAGCCACACCTTCAGACAACTGGGAGATGGTTCAATTTTTTACCAGATTTTCATCATCCACCTTTAAGGTTGAGAGTGAATCAGAGAACAGTAACAACACACCAGCTACCAGGGGACATGTCAGAAGTGTTTTAAAATAAAGGATCTTGTTATGATTCTGACTGTGACTGAGAAGAAGTCACAGGATTCACTAGGAGACCGTAATCAAAGCTGCAGACAGAATGAGGGTAATGAACTTGTTGCTCCATCCATCTCTTACAGTATATCCAAATGCTGGTACATACCATACTCCTGCTTATCACAACCACATGTTCTCTGAATCTAAACTAAACACAATGCGGTTTCACACAGATTGGCATCCAGCATATAAGGACATAAAGCAAGTTTTATGTGTAGTACCCCAAGGCTTTTCCTTTGCTTTCTTACTTTTTGTAATAGCCTGCTCAACAGAGTCCCAAATTAGTAATTATTGTTATAACCCATAAACTTAATCCAGATCCATTTTAGACAGTTCTACTCATCTGTGCACTAGGGGTGCTGTATTTTTGACAGCCCCTGGTAAGCTGAGAAATTTTTTTTTACCCATAGCAGCTTCATCATCAGGTGGCCCCTCATAAAGAAGTTCACAGTGGTATTTTTGTGCTGTGACAGGGGAAGGTAGGTGAATGGTGATCATCTGAAGCAAGGCATCTCCAGCAGGCAGCCAGCGGCGCATCACAGCCTAGGGACCCAAAATTCACATTGTAATTAAAACTTGTTTCAACAAACATAATAACCGACCCCCAAATAAACCTTTTGGGTAGCGTGTGGAAGGCTACCTGTAGGGATGCAACGTACAAAGTCATGACAGCCATTTAAAATTTCCCTATGACTATGTAAGTCTTGTTGAAGGCCATGAGTAAAATACTTACCTACAATAAGCAATCTGAATATAACTGTGTGTTTGAATTACTGAAAACCAGCACTCCTTGCATTCTTTTTTTCCTTGGGCTAGTGACCTATGTTTCAACAGAAAGGTTAGGATTCCTGGGTTATATTAAGGTCCTGAAATAAAACACGAATGTCCTTTGCTGCTGACAACAGATTACAATAGTAGAAAGAGAAAGGTCCATGGATAGTCATATTTTACAGCTGTATCTTCCATATATGGAAGATAAAAATAAACCCAAATGTTTTATTAAGTCTCTGGCCATTTGCCACAGCAATGTGGTTGGATTTCCCCTCTCCAGTGATTATTTCAAGAAGTTTCCACATGTATCCCCTGAACCCCCTTTTCATGTGGGTTTTAACATACCTGAGGAGAACACGAATTAGCACAGGAACTGGACAGTTTCTTAAAAGTCTCTGCTCTTAACTTTCAGTGCTGCACAGAAAGTGGTCACATGCTTTCACACATTACTCTTCAAAAGGTTGACCAGAATTCAGCAGTGTTCTTGAATGTATTGGAAGTTGTGAGCGCCAACCAGAAATCATGTTTCTGATTACACAGCCACAGCATATATGTGTGGCAGCAGACACTTTGTATTAGCATTGCATGTACCCCTTGAGATTTTTCCCTTTTCTTAAATCAAGTCAGGTGTGTCTTTTGTATGCTGCAACAGACTTAAGTCCTGATATCTCTCTAGCAAATTCAGTGCAATACATTACCAAGCACCTTATTTCAAATCATTACATTCCTGACACACAAATTAACCACTGGCCAGATTATAAAAAGATAATTAAGGTAAGTTTCTGTGGATTTTAGAAAGACCTAAAAGACTGTTCTCATTACACAGCTCAAGGGTAAGAAATGCTACCACGCTGGAAATTCTAATGAAGTAGGAAAGCCAAGTTACCTTAAGAAGGGGTTTTCCCTCTTTATCTCTATCTTCAATATCTAGCTTGATATCAAGTTTCTCTATCAGCTTGGCTGCCTCTTCCTTCTTAAAATTCATAATGGCATCAAAGATCTGAAACAAGTTTATACCGACCACAGTAAGTAATATAGTAGAGACAGGTTTTGCTTATCATTTATCTTAAACATGTTATATGTCTGAAAACCCTTTCGTTTCTCTGTTCTTGGCTTTTCTTTGAGAAACTATTTGCAAGGATCGTGCAGCTCAAGATTCATGAATTATATAAAATGTTTCTAATTCCAAAGGAAATTCCAAATTCGTATCAGAAGAGGTTCACACACAAGACACATGAATCTTTAATCTAATGATATACAGAATATGTTGTTTCAGTGAACAGACCATTCATATTTGCTGCCTTCTACTTCTGTCCCACCTTTTGCACGTTGTTCTTGTACTGCAGAATTTTTCTAGTCTCTACAGAAAGTATGGACCCACTTTACAAGAGGGATGGCTTTCCTAAGAGCTAACCTGCTAAACTAAAAAAAGTCTCCCCTTATGCCCTTGCAATCAAATCAATACAAAATATTGCCTTACCTTAAAGATAGGATCCAGAACTAGCTGGCAAAATGTCCTTGGCAACTTCTTTCCATCAGGGCTAGTGGCTGATTTGCTGAATTTTCCAGTTCCTGGATCAAAATATCTAAAGAAGATGTTTATTTTTACTCATCCAGTTTGAACTTGAGGAGTATCCACTTTTCCTGCAAATTTCCGCTTAGTTATTTTTAAAAGAAACCTTTGTAAAGTTTCACATTTAAGCAGAGATTAAAATAGCAGAAGAGTGGCTAATCCTTGTTTCAATGTAGCAATAACTGTTAGATGTTTGGGGAGGCAAAGGATGGCTTTTTGTTTGTTTAGGTTCTTGAGGTTTTTTACTACACTTAAAACCACTGACTTCAAAGTGCATTTTTAGGCTTTTACAGGGAACTAGGTGCTGTAAGCAAACCTGTTGTCAATAATTCTCTTACTCCACCCTGTTACTTTTAACTGTCTTTCAAAGCCTTGCTAAAATAAGTTAAATACCATACAAGATAAATCTTGGAGTACCCTATGAACTAAATGAGTCAAGGTAGGTTAATTCATTATAAGGCATCACAAGACAAGCAAGTATATTGAGCTTTCACACATATATAAAGCATTCGGTTAACAGCAAGTTGTATACACATCTAATAGGAAATTAACTCCATTGTTTATGAGATACAATTTAAGGTTCATTAAATTCACAGAAATACTCTTTGGTATCAAAAGATTGGATTTGGTCCATAATCTTGTTTTGTGTATTAATTTTACCTATGCAGTTCAATAAAAGCATTTATGTTCTGAAGTTCTGAGAGGCAACCTTCTCTCTCTGCTCTTATGGAGCAGGTTATCAGAACTCACCGCAGAAGGCACATATAGCATATCTGCACTACAAGCAATTGCCTTTCTCCGAGACATAAATATTTTTGTTGTAAGAGTTACAAACTCACGTCTCTAGCTTTCTAAGCTGCCTATGAAAGCTTGGTTTTACAGAAGCACAAACTCAACATGCACTGGTATCCATCGCTGATATCCTTAGAGAGTCACTGTGGTATCTTAGCATGTATCTACATTCATTCCATGCATACTGTGTTACTTACTTATCACCCCAGAGTTTTTTCATCATATCTTCCACTTTCTTTGAACGTTCAGCTGGAGGGAGTTGTACTTTTTCTCCTTTGGCAGCAAATCTGGTTACATACATCTCAGCAAACTGTTTCAGAGTAAATGCCCAGCCATGCAGACCAGAGCCAAACCCAACAGTACCAATAACTGGATCAATCTTTAAAAGGCGAAAAAAAGTGAATCTGTTTCACAAAACACTGATGTAAAACGTATGAACTGCTTTCAATGACAAGTAGGATCAGTAAAGATGCGAAATATTTTCTGGAACATAGAACAAGGAAATATTTCCCCTAAAACGGGTCTATTGAATATTACTTTGAAGCAAGAACCTTACTTTGTCCCACATAGTGGAAATACTTGTAACAAAGGCTAAAATAAAAACTTCAGAAATATACTTGTAAGTGCTAAGTAGGATTTGGAGTATTATGACTCTAACTGAATTGTTAGTGAACTTTCTCTAGAACATTTCTCTCGAAATTAAAATACAGGTGGCTCATTCCTGCCACACAGATAAAACTGGTCTGACTTAAGAATGGCTGAGATTCATGGAATATAAGAATCAGAATACAATCCTAGCTGCAAGTCCTTTGTTCCAGTAACTAGATTAAGCTGCAGTCAATTTTAGCCATAAGAAAGCTAGTATAGGACTGTCATATTTAAACAAAGGGAACCAGGTCTGAAAACTCTAGTGACTAGGTCTGTCTTGCAGCTATTTGGTGGAAAAAATAATATCTGAAGCAGCCTGATTCTGACAATTCCTTACTCTAACAGCTGGACCACCAGAGAAGACTTGCAGTTGACTTTGCTTTTTTGTTTTACAATTCTCAGCTGCAATATAGGAAATACTATTTGTCTTTCTAGTTTCAAACCATCGTTCCAGAGATATCCAGCACATTATGATATAATTACTGGTAGAATAACAGAGACCTACATCTTCCGAACAGAAAAGAGCGAATTCAATGTCTTATCAGTCAGGAATAGCAGAAAGGCCATGTTTCTTGTCGTGTAAGTCACATAAGGAGCAAAGTCAGGCACAGAAAGCTTCTCGTCCTTTACCTTAAATTTCAAATCATAGCTTCCCTTCAGCAGTTTGCCCCAGGGAAAAGTCTGACATGAATGACACTGAGCAACTGGTTTGATGTTACACATTTTGTTAGTGAGAAAGTATCACTAGAGGATGAGCTGCTTTGTCAATTCTCTCCTCTCTCCTATTTGCTTTCACTCCCCAGTTGGTTGGTCTGAAATAATATCACCAAAAGAAAAAAGTATGAAACAGTGGGGGTGGAAGGGGACTGAAGAACGGCTACTTCAAGTTGGCCAGAGATCTGAACTGCCATAAATGTATGCAATGATTTCATATCAAAGCTGGTATTCTCCAAAATAGGATCTCAACCACAGCAAAGTTTTAAAGTTTTCTTTACCATAATATTACCCATTGGTCCAGTTTCACCCTCTCCATAGGTGGAAATGATGACGTTGACATTTTCCACAATACACTGAAATGTCTGGTAAAGTTCCTCAGGCTCCAGCTGCAATTCCAGCAAAGCACGATCCATTTTGTTCATCATCAGTACTGGTTTGATACGTTCCGCAATAGCCTGCCGCAGAACAGTCTCTGTCTGTACACAAACACCTTAAAAAATACAAGCACAGTTAAAACATGCATTATATACATGGGCAAGATCTCTAATCTACTTTGTACAGTGGTGACTGGGAAATTCAAACTGGGAATTTGCTGGTAGTCTCAGTGCTCCCTGAAACCGTCATTACTCAGTTGTATGTATCGCTCCATTTTCTAACTGATGGAGGAGAAGAATGACAAGCAGCTCCACTCCCTAGGATTTTACTGAAAAATTGACTTTTTTCCTCAGTTACTCTATATTCAATCCACGAGCTGGATACAAAGTGGATATAATCCTCTAAGATATAGCAAAGGCCATGGGCTAAGACTGCAAACGAGCATTCATACCGTTAGAAGTTAAACTTTCAGAGAAAGAAGCTTCATCCCTCAATCACTTAATATTTTGTTTTTTTTTCTTGAGAAGAAGAAAATAAAATACACTGAGGTCTTTCTAATTACAAGAGCATGCTTACCTGAAACACAGTCAACCACAACAAGGGCACCATCAGTGACACGGAGAGCTGCTGTAACTTCAGAGGAGAAATCAACATGTCCAGGGGAGTCAATTAAGTTAATAAGAAAGCCTGAACCATCCCTGCACTGTTTGATGAAGGTCAAGTCATTGTCTGAGAGTTCATAATACATAGAAATTGCACTGTAAGAGAAGACAATTCATTTTAATAACTTAACAATGTTTCATAATTTGATGATTTTAAAATTTGCACTGGTCAGGCAACTATACCTGCTCTACCACAATGCCACTATTTCTTGAAGTACTTAAAGGAAAAACCACAAGAAGACTTCAATATTTCAATTTCTAGAGTTCTTAGGATCTAAAATTCTGCTTTGGGTGTAATTAATTTTTATTCTTATTCAAAATCAACACCTCAAGATAGTAGTCACAGCATAATATCACTGTCAGACTCTTGTAGAGTCATGCTCCAAATCACTTTACAACTTGTTAACTTTGCAGTTGCAGGCATCAAAAACAGAGGTAATAATAACAAGATGCAGCCCACCACAGTGGCTTAAAGGAACAGGGTATTAGTCTGTAAGCAATCCAATAAAAACAAAGGTTACTACTAAGAATCTTTCTGAAAACATCTTTCTCCATGGTGAGAAGCAAGTAAGAATGATTGCTAGATATCACTCAAAAGCTCTACTCCAATATTGCCCAGATTGCACTCTGAAGACTGTGAACTTCTGTTCTGTAATGCACAGCTTGATTCACATCTCAAATTAAAAAAGATCTGACAAGATGCAAGGGTTTGAGCAAACCATTTCTCTGTCTTCAGATTAAAAAGAAAGAAAAAAGAAAGATACAAAGAAATTCTTACGTAGATTTGATTGTGATACATCTTTCTTGCTCGTCTTTCCGTGTGTCTGTGAATCGCGTTTCTCCGGCTCTGGCTGAAGCAATGATGCCTGCTTTACACACCAAGGAGTCTGTCAAGGTTGATTTGCCATGATCAACATGAGCAATCACGGACATATTCCTAATATTGGACTTCTTGTCCATGATTGCTCGGATCTGGTCTACTGTGAAATTCACCTGGATGAGAGAGAAAAAAAAAAAAAAAAAAAAAAAAAAGAAAAGCAGCTATTGCTTCCTTTTGAAGTATGCAAAAGTCTATGTGAAATTTTAAAGTTTTACTATTTGTTATTAAATTCACACACAATCTAAAGATGAAATGAAGTAGTTCGTACTTTTAAGCTTAGCATTACAAATAGTTGTTTACATTTTTGGCATGTTTTTGTAAGTACGAAGAGTGGAGGCATAACTTAAAACACAGCTCAGAATTCATCTCACAAAACGTCAACTACCGCAAAAAAGAAGAATCCACCTGCGGAGACAGAACAGCTCATCCCTGCCAAATGTCACAGGAGGGTTAGTGCACGCAACTGCAAGCTGCAGGTCTCCACAGAGCTTCCGCACGCATCCTTCTCCTTCTCCTTCTCCTTCTCCTTCTCCTTCTCCTTCTCCTTCTCCTTCTCCTTCTCCTTCTCCTTCTCCTTCTCCTTCTCCTTCTCCTTCCACTGCTGCCCCTCACTTTGCCAGGTCTTCCTCCCACACCTGCTCTCCATCTCCCAGGGCTTTTCAGGTGAGCCACTCTTCTTGCTTTCCAGAAGAGGCGGGGGGGTGTCTTCTCCTTTTGTAGCCAATATACCAGCTCTAGAAACCGGCAGTCCAGCTCAGTCAAAAACCTCTTTAAAGTCTTTAATTAACCAAGTGCAAAATTTTTAGCGCCCCTCTCACAAATGACATCCCAGAAAGAATTTTTTCTAATTTCCATAATTCTTCTATCTCTTGCTAACAATTCCCCTCCTTCAATTTGCAGAAAAAAAATCTTGACCCTCAGAAGCCCTGTTAATTATCTGTTAAACACATGACAGCAAAGGAAGATGAGATCTTACTAATCTCAGCCTGTCTCATTCTGTAATGAGAGTCACCTGTAGGTCACAGGAGTGCAGTTAATGTGGTTATTCTTGCAAATCCCTTTAATGCATGAAGTGCTTCATAGGGACATGGAAAAAGACCGAATTCGGAGGAAAAAATGATGGGGAATATTAAACACAGACAAAAATCACATACCACACTAGTAGTTTATACTTGTTGCTCAAGTGAAGAAAACATACCATAAGAAACACTTAAATAGGTTCCTCATCTGTGAGTTGCAAATGATACAGAAATAATGAAACACGCATTTCTGTTGCTACACCAACAAAGGTTTCTAACACAGTCTGAGTCTTAATGAGTGCAACTGAACACAGGGAACCTGTCTTCTTGCAAGGATAAGATATTAATTAAAAAAAACCAACCTGGCCCAGCTCAAAATATAATTTTATGTGGGAGACAAAACAGGAGTTTTTTACATGAACAGATACACTTCTGATATATATATCTTATTATTGCATATTTGCATACTAACTTTGGATCTTCAGTTCAACTTTTTCATTATACATTTTCTCAAGAAAATGGTTCTTATTAAGAAAAGGAATACTTCTAATTAAAATAGCCAAGTTCTTTTTAGAGATGAGAAATATCCAAACTAAGCAGCAGCCTGGCCTCTTCCCCCCCAAATGTATTATTTCCCCACTCTCCCCTACATTTATAGTTTCTTTCCTACCCCAAAGTCTGCAATGGTAAAAACAACCAACCCACCCCCTTTTTTTTCTGCTGAAGAAAACTTAGTACAAACAAAAAAGTGTTTCGGGTATGCTTACGGGTTTGTCTGTGATCCACCTCAAATGAAGGCACTTCATTTCTGAATTTGTTCTGTTAGGTTATTCTTCAGTTTAATAAAAACCAATGATATTTCTTTTCTAGAATGTTCTAGGGTGTCCTGGCATCCAAAGTCTCACTCACAGCAAAATTTACATACTTCTTCTGAGACCTTGAAATATTTCTTTCTTCTCTTTCTTTTCCATTTAGAAAAAAGAGCACAACTACTTTTCTACTTTTATCATTTTCCCTGTTTGTAAATTGTGCTGTGCTAAAAAAAAAAATCAGTACTTTTAGCAAGAATTAAGTATAGTGCTAGATCTGTGCTAGATACACTTAGTGTAAATAAATACTTAAGTGTTGAGATGTATACCTAGCGCTCTTTGTATTTGCTAATTATACACTTTTTTAATGGAACAAGTGAAATTTACTTCTGACAAATATTTAAGTAGCACAGATATCACATTTTGAACTGAAACCTGTATTTTTTCCATTGTCTCCAAGTTTCCAATACATTTATATACGCAGGCTACATTGTAGTTTTCTTCAGGGGCAAAGAGCAGAGATGACCATAACAGTTTATTTCTTCCTCATATTTTAAGCATACACATGTCCATTTACATTAATTCTAAATTTAAACTTCATGCATGTGTTCCTCTGACAGGACTGGATGTTCTCCTACGGACTGTTGAAGCTATTCATGTAATCTGAGAAAGGATGGTATTGGAGTTGTAAAAACCTTGATTTGCACCTAAAAGCAATGGAGCCTTACTCTCCAGCTGGGATAATTATGCTACAAAAGTAGAATGAAAACAGATACACGGAGCGACTGTTATACAAGACATGGATGTAAAATGTTAGTTTTATGGGTTTAGTTGCTTGGTGTTTCAAGAACTCATTAATATATTACTATTACTTTGTGGCGGAGCTGGAGCAACTTGGGCTTGAGATAGAAAAGGATCACCAAGTCATGGTGATGGAAAAGGAGAGCCGAGAAGCACAATGAGAGAAGAGCAGGGTCAGGCAGTACTGGGCTGGGTGGTGGGGGGTAAGGCAAAGGACAAGGGAAATCTACAACCAGGTTTAAGGGATTAGATGGACTGTGGGACACAAAGCTCTACAATATTATACCTCAAAAGAAGTCATCACAGTCAAGGAGGTAAAGAGGCAGGCCTCCGTAAGTGACCTCGAAGCTTCTGCTAAGTCTCATGGCAAGCCAATACCAACAACACGAATATATTTTTATTTCAAACTTTCCATCCTTTTTCTCAACTGCAAGACAGCATCCCTTCCCAGAAACTGAAGGTCCGGTGTCTTAGATATTACTGCATGAGTACTTTTTGCCAGGCCTACATCAATATATACGCCTGGGCATGAAGCTTTCAGCCTGTAGGAAGTTAATACTGAGAGCCAAGTTTAGGTAAGTTATTATCCTTTATTATTGTTTGGTTCATCCCTTGGCCTAAATGAGTATTTTTAAGAGCTTAACACTGCTAGCTCAATTTTAATTCACTTTGTTGTATCATAGCAGCTGTTCTTGTTAATATAAGTGGGTAAACTACTCTTAAGTTTCTGCTAATTAGCTTGTTAATAAAATACAGTATATTAGAAAATATAAAGAGCTCAATTCAAGCATTAATATTAATGTCTTACCAGGCCTTCTGGCAGGAACTTCAGGATTATGTATTAATAAATGCTATCCACTTCCAAACATTTTATTTACCACTTTATTTACACAAATGCCAAAACAGAGTTTACCATATGTGCTGTTCTACAAGAGAGAGAGGCACTGGCATCACAATTTTTTTTTTGTCATAAATACAACTGAAAACACAAAGCCAGATTAAAAATTAATAGCAATTTTAATTTTAAATCTTTTTCATTAAAGAGCTGTTACAGAGTTTCTGTTCTGCTGTGACAGACAGCAACTGGATCAAAGTTATCTTGCTATGAAATGCTTGCTGCAGAGGGGTTAAGGTATTTCGTGTGCAACAGCAAGCAAAAAAATGAAGGAGATGAAACCAGTGTTTGCAGAAGGGAGAAAGATCACTGCTTTATTGCAAGCAGAACATCACTTTTTCCAAAACCCTCAAGTTTCATGGCCACTACAGCCAGTCAATGACCTTGCTCCTTTTAACTACTGCATTACATCATTTGGGTAGCCCATACTGCAGTGCTGCTTATCCCTGGCTATCAGTAACGCCTCCAGAGTAGACTGCCTTCCTCTTCTGCAGGGCATCTCCTTCTCTTAAAGATGTTCAAATTCGTATTGTAATGAACCATTATATAGCTTCAATTCAGAAATACATATTCTAAAAACAAAGAAAAATGAAAACACTTATTGAAGCTGACATAGGTAACTGGAATGTCTATTTCAGTAAACAATAATACTTATACAATGAAATATTACAAGAGTTAAAAAAAAAAAAAGAAAAAGGAAAGGGTTCCAATAGCATTAATCATCAAGAACTGCAAAGATGTACAAGCATCTGTTTATCACAGAAACAGGCTGGTAAATTTTGATTCACTAGAATAAAAAGAGACTCAAACCAGGTGAAACATATTACCAGACTGCAATAATTTAAAATAATGGGGCAGGCTTCCTAAGGGCAAAAATAAATTAAAAACAAAACAACACAACCCACCCTGCAGTGTATCTAACAGATTGATTTCCCTGAGAAAATACTGCTGATCTGATTCAGGTCAGACCATCTTTCCTCAAGATTAGTGCAGTGCAGCACTGTGTCATACATGTATTCTCACACATACACAGCCTTTTCCACGCCTCATTGGAAGCAATACTTTTATCTCCTGTCCTTACAAACACTGCCGATCAGGGTTTAACCCCAAAGCTTACACTTGAATTCACTACACGTCGGTCGGCAAAACGTACAGAAACGTTCACATCCGTGACCTACACTGCCAAGGTGCACTCCCCACACCTGCAAAAGGAGGAGAAAGAGAGAAACAACGCCACCCTCCCCGCCCGTGCACCCGGCGCCCTTCTAATAAAAAAAGCAGGTGGTGGTGGTAAAAACAAATAAATAAGCTCAGCGGTCCCCCAGCCCCACAGCCGGGCAGAAAGGGACGCGGTCAGAACCGTCTCAGCGCCGCCGCCTCCCCGGACTCCTGTCAGGACCGGGAGGGCGGGAACCGCCTTCCCCCCCCCGCTCCTCTGCCAGCCCCCAGGGCTGAGAGAGAATAAAGAGAAACTCCTGAAAAGTATCACGCTGCGGCGAGGGCCAGCGAGGCTACTCTTGACCCGCCACCCCTTTCCCAGCCCGCTGCTCCTGACAGGCAGGGCTGTGACAGGCACGGCGAGAAAGATGGCTGCCGCGCCCGCCGCCCCGTTCCCGGCAGCTGCCTTCTGTTAAGGCGCTGGCAGAGCCCGGCTGCCTCGGAGCACCGGTGTGGGTCAGCGGTTATGGCCAACCCCCCCCCCCCCCCGGGAGGCACCGCTGCCTGGCCTCCCCTGCCCCTGCGGGAGCACTCACCATGGTGGCCGATGGCTGCGGATCCCACCTGCCGCCGCCGCCGCCTCAGCCGGGCTGCGGGAGGCGGGAGCGAGCCGAGATCAGCTGTTGGCGGGCTCAAGCATCTTCGCCGCCGCCTTCCCTCCGCTCCCTCCCGCCGAGCGCTCCTCAGCTTGGCCGACGCCCGTGGTGTGCCGAGGGGCGGACGACCTCCCCCCGGGGCCGGGGACGGGGGGGTCCCCGCCCCGCTTGGCAGCCGCCTGCTCCCGCTGCGACCCTTCCCCGGAGGTGAGCTGCCCGCTGCCAGCCTGCCGGCCGCTCCTTCCCGGAGCTCTTTCCCAGAGGTAGCCCGGCCCCCGAACGCCGCCATTGACCCCCAGCCGTCGCCCGGTCCCCGAGGGTCTCCCGCGTCCCTCAGAGGAGCGGCGGCGGCTGCCGGGGTACCGGGAGGGGACGGGAGCCCCTGGAGGGCGCGGGGAGGCGGTGACAGGCCGGGTGCGGGCACCCCCCACCACCACAGAGCCTTATGGTGTCCCCGGCTTCACTAATTCTCCCGCGATCGCCCCGTGGCCGCGAACTCCAGGTTCCTGCGTGCTGCGTGGAGGTGAAAAAACCTCCCGACCGCGGCCATCAAGGCTAATTCCCCGTCGGTCGTACGGGCTCTGTCAGCTCTCAGGGAAACGTTAGGTGGAGCCCCGTCCCTTCCCCTCAGCGAGACCCGCCGGGGCGGGAAGGCGGCGGCGGACCGAGGCGGCTGTGGTGTTTCACCGCCCCGCTGCTGCTGCTGCTGCCGGGACCGTGGGTTCTCCCTCTCAGGATGACTTCGTGGCGGAGCGGCAGGTGGGATTGTTTGCTTTGAACAGGTAGTCAGGCTCGGTGCCGCAACCCCTTATTAGTTACTTTTAAAAACAGGTTAGATGGCTGATCGGTTGGCTGTTGAAACGCGAAGACGGCGTCGCCGCCCTTTAAGAATAACTCGCTGTCATGCCAGGTGCTAAAGTAATAACAGCGCTTCACGTTCTTGATACAGACTCGCGCCCGAAAACGTCTTTTAGAAATATTAGGTAATTAAATTGTCAAGCACAGAGTCAGCGCGTGATGTCTTCACTGAAAGCACCAACTTCTGGGATCAAACTAAGGGGAAAAATTGATACAGTAATACTTCCTGAGAATTGAAGATCAGAAAAGAAGAATATCAAATCAAGCTATTATGCAAGCATAATAGTATACATAAAGCATGGAATAAATGGCCGTATCAGCCGTACAGAATGAACGGTCCTTTTCAGAAACAACTTCCAGCCTCAGGAGTGGAAAAATACGGTCCTGTTACTTTTAACAGGGCTTCTGCCCAAGGAGAACTTGCAGGATTTTATTCAGATAAAGTTTAATATAATCAAATACATTTAAGATATCAAAATAGCAAGAGCAAGCACTCAGGAAGAAGCAGAAAGTGGGAATGTGATTAGGAAATTCTGGCCAATTTCAGTGGTCATAAATGGCCAGCAGGAGTTCAGAATTACACATTGCCTCAAAGGCATTACTCCTTAAAGAGCAGGTATTAGTTGCACCATACTCCTCAAAGCGATACTATAACAGGGGAAAAGCTAGTTCTGAGTGCTCCAGACCTTCGGCCAGATGCTTGGCAACTTCACATTGGATACACTGAAAGCCCAATGCATTTGCTGCCTTGTCAGTACCTGTATTCAAAAGAAAATAATCTATTTGACCACAGTCCTTGACTTGCCCAAGAAAGAAAAAGGCTGAGAGCTTCTTGCCATTCAGGCCCTGTGACTTTACAGGTGCTGTTCTTTTCATCCGTTTTCCCTGAACAAGAAGAAATGTTCACCAGATTCTTCGCTGGCAAGCTTTTTCTACACAAAGGCTCATTTTTCTTTTAGCATATCTTCCAGGAGTCGTGAAGCAGACACCAAACAGCTTCCTTTAATCAACCTGGTTGTGTCACAACAGAGAAAAAGCACTATTGCTTTGTTCTGAAGAGCTGGGCAGAACTTGTATGGACTTACTTACGCAGACTGAACTTCAGTTCTGCACACGGTTCTCTGTCAACATGGAGAGTTCTTTCTGCAGACTTGGTGGCTGATTAGAAACTCAGCTTTTTCTCATGCCTGTGTGCATGCACACACACAATTTTAGGACGGTTTTGCACAGCCAGTGCTCAGCCATGATCCCATAAATATCATTGAAATTAACTTTATTTTCCTCTGTCTTTAATTGCATTCCAATTTATGCCAATCTGTGGAGGAAAACAAACCTTAGAGAACTGTTGAAAAGTTTCCAAATTAACATACTGCCTGAAAAAACCCTCTCAGTGTTTACTGGCTTGCCATCTTCACGGGTATTTTATTTTTTATATGACCTCCTTTCCATTTAAAAATGACAACTCTTACACAAAGTATCTTTCAGCCTGTACACTACCTACAAAAAAATCTTCTTACAGGTGCTGACCATTCACGAGGTCCCTGCTTGTGAATGAGATTAATAATGCTTCCCTCCCTTATCCTGATTTATTATTATGATACATCTTATAAATAAGTATAATTATTTTAAATTATATTATAATATTGAATATGGTGATATGGGTGTAGAAGTAGTTATGTTTTATCAAGGCTTCAAGAAAATTTAGTCGTAGTCTTCATTCAATTCTGATTGTAAAACAGAATGATAAGGAAGGGAAAGTACAAGGAATGAAATGTTTTTTCTGCTTCAGGAAGAATGCAGGCAGATTTTCTGCAGTGAATTAAATAAGGGCTACCACTCAGCTTTCTGGTAACTTTGCTACATTGAGAACATCTGCTGAATTGCACTGAAAAGGTCACATCTGTTTATCTGGGAGCAGGATATGTTTTGTAACTGATTTAAAAGAATGGCATAGGCCAAGTGGCAATGCAATAAGGCTGCCCTGAGCAAAGCCAATGCGGAAGTAAACACAATTTCAAGAAGCTCTATCAGGAATGAGCAGTCTCAGTGAACCCACGTGTACAGGGTTTGAAGTCTCTGAGGAATCTCTGGATCTTTATTACTCAGGAAGCAAACAGATTAAGACTGGAAGCTCCCAGCTTGAGCCAGACCCGACAGCCAGATACCTTCAGTGGTAAGACCACTGTGAGCGCTTTCAAGTCTGGGATGGAGGAGTTGACACTTCAAAGCCCAGTTGGATCAGCTCCCTGGGGCATTCAAACTTTATCTCTGGCTACAGCGTGTCAAGGCAGATGTCCCCCTTTGAGGCAATGGGTATCACAGGTCTAAGGCGTAGTGTGAGATGGCTGGAGGAAGGGCACCCTCACTAAAGGGGGGTGGCTGTGAAACAACCCTCACAATGATCATATTAATCCAGGCTGATGAAACAAATCCAGTGTTTCACCATCTTCCTCTCATATCACAACTATGGTGAGGCTTGTAATAATAAACTTTATGCACATTTTTTTTTTTTGAAAAGGTGACTCAATATAGCCCTCTTCAAGCAGAAGTGATCCAAGATAACTCTCTTAGAGCTACTGTGGGGAGGTGAAAAGCTTTACCGCTTCAATAACACTACTGTTAAATATTTCTGCTTATCTGAGTGATGATAGGATAGTTATAAGAGCTTTTTGTGTAGTCTTATTCTTCCAGGCACTCCCATCTTCTAATATAACTTCTTCCTTCATCTAGCAGCAGTCATGAGCAGTTTACTATAATGATGAATGTGTTCACAGTAAAAAATGGCATTATAAAAACTGACTGTAATCAGGGGTAAAAGTGCCTCTTGTGGTGCTGAACATTTGTTCATGGTCAGTTGTTTACAAAGCAGTATTTTTCATTTTACAAGCAGAAGGATGATTTTTATAATGTTTCTCTACCCCAGTGCTCCCTGGGAGCTGAAAAATAAAATTTGTACTCTTTAGTGTCCCTGACATAACTGTGAGGTATCAGGTTTCTGCAGAGCAGGCAATGTTGTCAGTGATGCATGACACAGAGTAGCATCCAAGACATTCTTTCATGTTTTCATTTGATCATAATGCTAACAGGTCAATGGACCTGTTTTTGTCATTAGCGGGAATAGATAGGAACTTTTTTTATCCTTGGCCTGAGCATGTTTCATAATCAAATGTTCCTTTAAAGCTGGGAAATTACATTAGCATCAGAAAAAAAAGAAAAAGGAAGAATTTCTCTCTCAGGCACTGCCATATGTCTTTCCAGGTGGAAATACAACAGGGTGCGGTAAGGCAAGGATTGTGGAGGGACCCTGTTGTGCTTGGCTGTTGGAAAGCATATGGTGCAATAATATTCCAGCTCTGACTGTGAATTTTCCTTCTCTTGTCTTCTCTGGCAAATATCATCCTTCTAATATATATTCAACTATTCTGTTTGTGCCTAGGATTACAGTGCTCCTCCATCTTCAAAACTACCTATTAGATCAGGTCCACTTCAGAGAGAACCCCAGAAGAAACAGAGAAGAGGTATGAAAAATTTCCTCACTAGTTGCCTGAACTGTCTTTATAAAAGTGTAGAAGAGGTTACAGGGGCTTGGACTTCAATCATCTTAATGGAGACTTTAGGATGCTGGAATTCCAGGAGAAGGAAACTCTCCCCACATTAAAGCAGTAGCTGCTCCAGAGGAAGACAGTGCTGGTGCTCAGCCAGTTTTTGTGCCCCTGCAGTAATGCTGAGCTGCGGTTGGCTTGGTCTCAGGGCTTCCTTCCTAGCCTTGGAGGTGACTGCATGAAAAGTATCGGATTTCAGAATTTATTTATTGTTTAATCTTCCCAGTGCACTCTTCAGGGCATGATGTTGCAGAAGTGTTAGCAAAACCTGCGTTCCTATCATCCTGCTCTACTGTGCTTGGCCAGCCATGTGTAGGACAACACAGAGAACTTCACATCTCCAGGGGCTTCATTTGTGTGGAATCCAGTGAAATGCTTCAGATACATGTGTAACCAGAGGTTGTAGCAAAAAGTAGAGGTAGTTATATTTGTTTCAGTATCATCTTTCAGTATCAAGTCAGCATACGATACAGTTTCTGAGTGAGGCTGTTGCTTGCGGCTTCTGAGGAAAAAGGCATAAATCTTGGGCGCTTGGCAGTTTTGAAATAAGAAGCCCATGAACGGAAGTTTATCTGTAATCATAAGCAGTTTAACGGCTGGCTTCTATTCTGAAGCTGGAGGGGGGGTTATGTCTCCTAAAACATATCATTATTATCTCTACAGCTATTATCTCTAATGTAACTGTGGGTATTTGCATTGTCCAATCCTTTTTAAAAATCCCATTAGGCTTTTGACCTCTATGATTTCTGTCTGCACAAAATCCCTTAGAGCAAAATTAACCCCTTACAAAGTTTCCCGTGTATATACCGCTAAGGGTATTTCTACACTGCAGGCTTTCTGTGATGCATTGTGGCATCCAAACAGTTATCAACCTGAAGCTGTGTTTGCCAGAGTGGCTGAAAGGAAGTTGTGGACACGTATTTGGGCAAGGCTGTAATCTGCCAGCTTTGCAGTGTGGTTGTAGTACAGCTGTAAGTAACAGGGCTGAAACACCGAGTTGTTCACTATGTTCCTAAAACTAGCCGTGCCTCTCTCTCTCTTCTTCCTTTCCTTTTCTTGCTTTGCCTCACCTTGCCTTATCTTCTTCTTGCCTCTTGTCCCCAGAAGCTGAAAATGCAAAGTAATGCAAACTAACTCGAACTCACGCACAGTAGATGCAAAACAAATATTGCAGATTCTGTTATAAAGTGGAATCTGAGTTGTGCCTCCAGGCAGTGACTTGTGAGCATCACCTGATATGACCTGGCAGTTGCATGCAGAGCATTCATCAGATTGTTTATCTGCCCTGCTGCAGTGCCATTGTCGACACCTGTATATGCTGGTTGAATGAACTGGACATCGTCATCATTGCTGTGTTCTAGACAAAATACTTTCTCTTACTGCACAAATGTTGAGTAGAGCACAGTTGGCAATGTTAATGGGAATGTCGTTTGTGACATTAATAGCAAAATGGCAGCATCATCTTGCTTTCCCAGCAAGTGCATGCTCTATTAGCACTCCCCATCTGCTGAGTTTTTAATTCTATTGTGTTTTATATTTTAATGTTTTTCTCTGCAGTTAGGCCACTGCTCCACAACCAGAGCAAAAAAGGTAGCAAGGTTTTCTAACGGTAACGGTGGAAACTGCTACGTTGGTAATAATATCCGTTGGAAGCAGTAGAACCTCATCTTGTCCCTGCTTATAAGCACCATATCTCTTCAGTAGCCCGTGCATACATCTTTACAACATTTTTAACATTGATGTTTTTTAATCTGCTTTGCTTCTTTGAGGGATATCTCTCTCTGAATAATCACTCTTGAGATATTTAGTCTGGACTTGCGATTTCTCCTTGATCCTCAGAATCTGATGAAAACATTGTTCTCCTTTTCCTTTTTACTGCCTTTTCTATGGGAGGAAACAAAATTCTGAAAAATTCAGAAAGGTCACCTTAAGGAGTTTATAATCCTTTCTGTCCATCTCCTGCTGGCCCACTGTTACCTGGTGGTGGTGATGGTGGTAAATAAAGGATGAAGTCATATTTCTCTGAGTATAAACACAGTAAGGAGTAAAAACTCATATATAGAAACCCTTCACAATTCTGATAAAAAACAACTCTTTCATAAGAAATTTTGAGAAACATTCCCAAAAACTGTAGGGCTCTGAAGTGAGTTTATTGTGGGGCATAGGGTGCTGGGAACTCCTTATGACCACCGACTCTTCATCAAGTGCATACTTGGGTGGCAGAGAAATATTTTATCCCTCCTATTTCCTTTTCTCCCAGGGAATCCTGCAAATGTATTTGGTTTGGGAGTTCTAGTCTAGCAATGGGAAATTTGGAGTATGGTGGGGTCATTGATTTCACTGTGTTACAGTCCAGCTTTAGTGGTGGTGTGTTTTAAACAGAATGAGTTGCCCAGAGCTTGGGGAAAGCACTTTTTAAGTGGGAATGTCAAGTAAACTGATAAGTTATCACATAATTACAGAGATAGCAAATTGCACCAGAAATAGACAAGTCTTGTAACGTAAGTTCGTGCCCATTATCCTATCTATATGAGTGTATCTAACCAAGCTGGCACATTTATCCAGCTTTAAAACTTCAGACCTGGTTTGAGCTGTAAAATGTGATGGTGAGTTGATAAGGCAGGGACATTGCTCCAGATGTCATCAGCAATCTGTTGTTATTGTTCAGTCTTACTGGAGATCTACCTGGAGGCTTTTAGCAGGAGCAGAAAGCCGCTTTGTGCTGTGTGTTAAACAAACGGTAGCAGGCAGTCCTGGCCTCAATTAGCTATTAATTTAATAGCCCAGATTCTGCAAATTTTAACCTATTTTGTGTTACCACTATACCCATGTGAGTGGCCCCAAACAGGTTGGTGTTTAAGTTACTCATGAGACAATTTGCAGGATTACCCTGTAGATTCAGCATTTAACTCAAAATTATGCAGGAAATAAGTCTTCTGCCCTTTTTTTGCTTTTTAACAGTCATGCCTATAAAAAGTTACATTGATTTAGAATTTTATGTTTAGATTTGTTCACATTTTAGGAGAAATAAACCTCTTCAAAGACAGTCTAAATGCTTCTTTTAGATGCAAAAATGAAGCCTGATAGAAGAAATGCTCCTTAGAGAAGTTTTACTAACTCCAGGGGATTTCAGCCCCACTGGAGCAACTGAAAGAGCTGTTTCCAGCAAAGGCAAGGATTTAGCTCAAGAAAGAGGCTTCCCCCAACACAAACAGCTGTTTCTTATCACATAAGAGAGAAAAGCTGCAAAAGAAATAGGACATAAACTACGGAGCAAATAAAACTGCTGCTTCCCTGCAAACATCCCTTACAAAGTCTCCAGCATAGGAGGGCTTTCCAGCTCACGATGCAAGACCCAAAGCAGGGGGTGGGCTTCGTGGGCTGGGCTGAAATTTGACATCAGGAGGAAACTGAAACCCAGCATTGGTGGAAGCTTTCTGTGATGCAGAGGTGAAGGCTGGATTTGGCTTGACGCTTAGGGGAGATGAAAGAGGGGGACAGCCCGCGATTCAAAGAGCAAAAGAAACAGGAGTCCATAAGTGGCAGTGGAGGAGAAACAGAGAGAAAGGGGCAATCTGGCATAATGGGAGGGCAGCCACAGCACATGTAGAAGGTAAATAAGTAATCACAGTAAAATAAGGGGCAATTTGGTTGGAAAACATCTGGTTGTTGCTGCTCTCCTGGTCTGGCTGGATTTCTTGCAGATGGTATGTGCTGTTCTCTCTACAGCACATTTCCGATACATTTGTGCAAACCTTTACAGGAAATCTAGCTCCATAGTGATCTGCATTCATCTAAAAGCTTTGTTAAGAATTATGAATCAATCCCAAACACAAAAGAATTAGTTTTCAAATTGTGATTTTTTAAAAAGTAAAATACATTTGTATGGAAGAAAATGAGAGTTCAGAGACAGGTATAGCACACCTGTAAGATGCATGTGAGTTGTGGGAGGGGGGATTGCAAGCTAAAGATCACTTGCAATTAGCTGCTGAACTTCATGTGTGCTGTAGATTGCTTCCTTTAAATGCGTTAGCAAGCTGTTAACACCTGCACTGAACATAGCTGCCAAAAAATCTTGGAGTATTTAACTAACTCTAATAATAGTTTCATATGTTAAGAGAATGGTGTGGAATTATAGAATTAGGAAATAAAGAGGGATCATAATGGAAACTGACTGTGTGAAGAAGTGTAAACAAATCAGAAGTCAAATTATGTCCTATTATATCTGACTCAGATATGATTTGCCTCAACTTGACTCCTCTGGGGTTGCAGGGTGTTTTTTCCTGTGCTACCTAAATAGTATTTGAGCATTGTGCAGATGCTGCCAAGTTAATCAAACTAACAGTCATTTGAGCATGAGCATGAGTTTTAGGGATGAGCGATCAGGGCATTTGCTGAGGCTGCAGGTCATACGCAACCCCATTAAACTAAATAGCAGTGCAGATCATCCAGTGTGTGGATGGGAATGGAAGAAGAAAAGAACCTGTATCTTAGCATCTGACCCTATAATGTGACATTGGCTCCGCCCTTGAAGAAAGAGATTTAAGATCTTATTTCCTGTTTCTAAGTAAATCTCTTATCTAGGATCTAGTATCCATTATCCACCAATATGTTGAGAGATTGCAATAATGAATCTTTCTGTCACATCCAGGGGAGGTTGCTAGCAGCACTGCACCTCTGATATTACACGCTCTAATTACATGCAAGGTTTTTAAGAGTGTTGAAACATCACAGAAAAGAGAAAAAGATAAAAACCAAGATTTCAAAATACGACAAACCAGGACTTCCCAGATAAAATCCCATAGAGAAAATGCAGCTTGTTTTATTTTGCGCTTGTCTCATGGGCAAAAAAGAATGTTTAGGTATTCCTGAAGGAATGCAGAAACCACAAACACAGGCTGCAGAAGTTGCAATTAATTGCACTACAGAGGGATGATGCATCACCCATGTCCTACTACAGCTTTGCTTTGAAGAACTGAAAGACTCTCCAGCCACCCATTCAGCCCTCTGCGCAGCACTGTTTTGCACCCTGTCTCTGGGCAGAAGGCCAGGATGCTTACGTACACAACTACCTTCTCAAAAGACTTTTTCACAGATATATCAGATTGAGGTATTTAATGGAGGAATTAGGTGTAGTATTTTAAATGAACAGTGACCGAACAACTTGATTTTCACTCAAAAATGGTCCAAATTTTGTAATGGACGGTGCCAAAATAAGCTTGGTTTAGGGTCAATGTACAAAAGCACCTAAACCTGTTTCTAGAATAATTCTAAGGTTTCTAAAGCACACAAATATGTGAACACATCGTGGTTTTTGAAAGACTGCAACTATTTTTGACTAAGGTATTTAAAGACTACAGGTATTTTTGACCACCAGTGTTGGTTTCCTCCAGACCTAAATTCTTATAGGTTGTGCAAAGAAAACATCTGCTTTTGCAGAGTGATTTTATTCTTGGCTGTTATTCTATTTACTGTAATATCAACTTATTTTTGGAAGTCCACTTCATATTTCAGGCACAAGTGTGTATTTCTAAAGTATTGAAAACTAGCAGTGTTTTCCTGTCAGGGAAAGTGAGAAAATGGGAGTAGTCAGAATTTGCATTTATATAGCATCCTCTCTCAAAGGATATAGAAGCACTTTGAAAATACTAAGTTGCCCAAGATGCAGGGCATTTTCAGTAAAAGGTTGTGTGATATTTGCAGATCTATCACCGACTACACTAAATGTGATGAAGGAGATGCAGCCAGGAAACTCTGACCTCCAGGACTTACATGGGAAAGGAAACTTGGAAAAATCGAAAACAGCCTATCTCATTAAGTAGTTCAGCAGTTCATTCTCTGACCCATAGACATGATATACTCTGGATGATACCTGGGGAGCCATGCATGAAGGAAGGGACAACCTTAAGTTGTTGCAAAGTTGCCAAATAGCTTTTAGAGCTCAAGTCTAGCTGTCTAGAGCTTTGACAATTGGATCAGTACAGCTTTGGTACTATAGACAGTATTGGTATACGATTTAATTAGAATGACCCCTTTTTACTGAATTCTGGGAATGTCAGCTTGCTAATTTTACCTCTGGCTTCTTTTCAGGCCAGCTTTTCCTTAGAAGGTATTTTTTAAATTGGGATGTGGGATGCTTATTAGGTCACTGAAAGCGACAGAATAGAGCTGTAATCAATAGTTCATCATTGGGAAGGAGGGTGCCAGAGGAGGTGTTGCAGGTCAGGTGAATTGCTCTAATGGGACTCAGAGTCACAGAGCAAGAAAATTACTTTTTATTGCATTTGCTCATCATCATTAGTTATAACCCTTAGTGTTCATTTATCAACTTTCCAATGATTCCCCAAAGAATTAGGATACATTTGCCTTACAAAACTCTCAAGAGTGTGATTCTTACTGTTTGAGTATTAAGATGTGAAAAGGATTCTTGTAAAATATTTAAATTTATTGCTGTTAGGAAAATTAGCTTTAATTAGTACAAGAAAAATTGCTTACTAAAAATCTCACTGGGTCTCTCTGGGTCTTACCAGTGAGGATGTAGACCCACCAAGGAGCTTTTAGTTCTCTTTTTCAAGAATAGAAAGAGAAGTACAACCTCTGAAGTGAAATCTCACCCTACCATCTTTGCCCTTTAACGCTAAGATAGAAGAGCATTTTTCTGTGTGACAAGTTTAAACACTGACAATATTTCTGCATTCTTAGTTACTTGTGTGATTTTAGCAAAATGCCTCTTTTTGGACCTATAACACTGGGAAAATCAGCAGTCCCAATTTGTGAGCTCAGTTACAGATATCCTGACTTGAGATCTGCAAAAGAAACAGCTGTTGGCCAGTTTTTACTGGCAATGTGAGAACTATGTGCTCAGTTACCAGTTCTGTTTTGCTGCTGCTTCTGTGAATATCCCATAAGTGAATTTACATGTAAAAATTGTGCGTGATCGTCTTTGTTGGAGGTACTGTATGTTCCATGTGATCCTGGCAAACATTCAGTCTTTTCTAGTTCCTGAACTATTAACTGCTGTCTCCTCTTTTAAAGCAATTTCTTATTTTTCCATCATATTTATTTTACAGTTAATTTAAAAATTCTATTACTTTTAATATTTCAATTCTGATATATTTTTCAGTATCCCAGTAAGGGACTTTAATCTATCAATATGCTTTCCTTGCTTGAGTTGTGTAGTTTATGACATTTCTAGAGTGCAATATTCTGTTCTGAAAAGAAAAGCAAGTATCATTCAGTTTTAGTGGATGTCTGTGTTTGTACGTATTAGTTTAAAGATAACCATATATGCATTAAGAACCTCCAGTTCAATGGATATCTAATTTTTGGAAATAAGACTACAACCATTAGAATTTTCTTAGCATGGGCATCTTCCTAGACCTGCAACTGAAATTGATACACTTTCCAGTTACACAGCTAATAATAAATATATCTCTTTCAAAGAGCAGATTGAAAGTACTGCAGATATCTATCCCCTTCACACCTCAGTAGATCTATTTTGCAAGAAGTTTGTATCCTTTATGATGAAACCCAAGAATATTGCTATGTTATATGTTGGAGTAATCCACAGCTTTTAGTGTCCTATGATCTAGAATTAAAATCACATGAAAACCAGGAATATTGTTTCTTGCAGAACATTTTGAGCTCAGCAAAGGTGGCATGGCTCCTACTGCTTTTCAGCTAAGCTTTTGACATCTCTTAAGGCTTGGAACAGAATGAGAGGTATTATTAGTTAGGTAAATGAATCCCACCTGCAGTGCTTTTCATTATGTGACAAAAAAAAGGTTTCAGTTAGGGGTCAAAGCAAATTGCTTGTGGTCCAAGACCTCAAAACGTATTAATTTTTCTTGGTCACCTAGCAAACTATTTCTTATATGATTTTTTTAACTGTGGATTAATTTTTGTCAGCACTACATAGATGTGTCACCCTGATCTTAGTTCCCATTACATATTCAGAGAGTATTTGGCCAGTATTGATGCTCCCAGTCTGCCCTTCTCTGTTCACCATTCATTCCATGAAGCTTCTCCAGCTTGATACCTCTCCATTCTTCCAGGGATTTTTGGGTGATGATGAAATTTTAAATGATGACCTTTAAATTAAATGATGACATTTAGATGAAAACATCCTGTTTTCTTGGTTTCTCTCTCTACCAATAACAACTAGAATGCTTTTTAAGGAGGAAAGAAATTAAAACAAGTATATAAGAAGGAGGGAAGGTGGTTTGGATGGGTGACAACGTCATCTGTACATTGGGTTTAATCCATGTTAGGTGTGGTAGTCTTGGCTCTGCCACTTCCACATTATGGTGTCTTGAGCAAGTCACTCTATCTCTGGATGCCTTAACCTGCCCATGGCTTGAGGACAAAGCTTTCTACAGACAAATATGTGCTGTGGGCATCAAGCCAGCCTGGAGGTCAGGGCATTGGAATTCACTAACCAGACAACTGAGATCAGCCCAGCCACCAGGCTACAAAGGTGGAGGAAGGCTGAGGTGAACCCTTGCGCATAGTGATTTAGGAGGCTGCAATGTATTTCCTACGGCCATATATATCTATCTATCTCTATATATCTGTATATATATATATATATATATATATATGCTCCTTGCATCATTTTGTAAACTTATAGTGCCTCATTTTGATATTGAGCAGGAGTCAAAGTTGTTACAGAAATGTCAAAAAGAAGTGAATGAGGCCTTATTCATCTCTTAGTAATGTAAAGAACCAGACCTCAAGAATGTCAGTAGTAGTTTCTGCATCATCTAGACTTGAAGGGGGAGGGAGATAATGTCAGGCTTGCCCATGACAAGCTGTGGGATGACACACCAAGGTTAGAGGGATGGGGTGCTAGGGAGGGCCCTCAGCCTGCTGCTCTGAGATGTGCTGGCTACACTGCAGCATGCTCGAACTCTTACGGAGATCAGCCAGGGGCTCCTGAGGTAACAGGAGCCAACAGGGAAACACCAGTGAAATACCTCAAAGGAATTAAGGGGTGTTCCTCTAAGAAGGTGACATGGCCAACAGCCCAGCTGAAGTGCTTCTACACCAGTGCACGCAGCATGGGCAACAAACAGGAGAAGTTGGAAGCCACCGTGCTGCTGAAGAGCTATGACCTGGTTGCCATTACTGAAACTTGGTGGGATGAACCCCGTGACTGGAGTGTGGCTCTGGATGGCTACTGGCTGTTCAAAAGGGACAGGTGAGGAAGGAGAGGCGGAGGGGTTGCCCTCTACATCAAGAAATGGGTAGAGTGTGAAGAGTTGTCTCTGAAGTATAGCCATGAGCAGGTTGAAAGCTTATGGGTAAGAATCAGAAATGAAGGCAACAAAGGGAACCTTGTGGCTGGTGTCTACTCCAGGCTGCCCAATCAAGGGGAGCCTATTGACGAAGCCTTCTTATTCCAGCTACAGGAGACATCGCGCTCACAGGCTCTCGTCCTGCTGGGCTAGTTCAGCCACCCCGACATCTGCTGGGAAAGTATCATGGTGAGCTATAGGCAATCCAGGAGACTCCTGGAATGCACTGAGGATCACTTCTTAAGCCAGTTAATAGACAGCCCTACCAGAGGGAGTGGGATACTGGACCTGTTGGTCACCAACGCAAGTAAGCTGATTGGTGACATCAAGATTCGAGGCAGCCTGGGCTGCAGTGATCACGTACTGGTGGAGTTCGCAGTCCTGAGGGGTATGGGTCAGGTGAAGAATAAAGTCAGGACCCTGAATTTTAGGAAAGCAAACTTGCAGCTGTTCAAGGAGTTAGTCAATAGAACCCCCTGGGAAACTGCCCTCAGGGACAAGGGAGCAGGAAAGAGCTGGCAGATCTTTAAGGACACTTTCCATAGAGCGCAAGAGCTGTTGATCCCCAGTAAGAAATCAGGAAAGGAAGGCAAGAGACCAGCATGGATGAATCGAGACCTGCTGGTCAAACTAAAGGGCAAGAAGGAAATGCAGAGGCGGTGGAAGCAGGGACGGGTATCCTGGGAAGAGTATAGGGACGCTGCCTGGTTGTGTAGGGATGGTGTCAGGAAAAGGCCAAGGTGCAGCTGGAGCTGAACTTGGCAAGGGATGCAAAGAATAATAAGAAGGCCTTCTACAGGTAGGTCAGCCAGAAAAGGAAGGTCAAAGAAAGTGTACCGCCCTGTCCCGGTTTCAGCTGGGATAGAGTTAATTTTCTTTCTAGTAGCTGGTATAGTGTTATGTTTTGTATTTAGTATGAGAATAATGTTGATTACACACTGATGTTTCCAGCTGTTGCTAAGTAGTGTTTATACTAAGTCAAGGATTTTTCAGCTTCTCATGCCCAGCCAGCAAGAAGGCTGGAGGAGCACAAGCAGTTGGGAGGGGACACAGCCAGGACAGCTGACCCAAACTGGCCAAAGGGATATTCCATACCATGTGATGTCATGCCCAGTATATAAACTGGGGGGAGTTGGCTGGGGGCAGGCGGATTGCTGCTCGGGAACCAACTGGGCATCAGTCTGTGAGTGGTGAGCAGTTACATTGTGCATCACTTGTTTCATATATTCCAATTCTTTTATTATTAATATTGACATTTTATTATTATTATTATCATCATCATTATTTTCTTCCTTTCTGTCCTGTTAAACTGTCTTTATCTCAACCCACAAATTTTACTTTTTTTTTCCCCCCTGATTCTCTCCTCCATCCCACTGGGTGGGGGGGAAGTGAGCGAGCGGCTGTGTGGTGCTTAGTTGCTGGCTGGGATTAAACTATGACACCCCCTTAATGAACATGACTGGCAAACCGGTAACAACAGATGAGGAGAAGGCTGAGGGACTCAACAACATTTTTGGCTCAGTCTTCACTGTCAATCTGTCTTCCCACACCTCTTGAGTAGATGGACCACAAGATGGGGACTGGGTGAGCAAAGGCCCTCCCACTGTTAGAAAAGATCAAGTTCATGACCGCCTGAGGAACCTGAACATACATAAGTCTATGGGACCTGATGATCTGCATCCCAGAGTCCTGAGGCAACTGGCTGATGTAGTTGCCAAGCCACTCTCCATGGTATCTGAAAAGTCATGGCAGTCAGGTGAAGTCCCTGGTGACTGGAAAAAGGGAAACATTGCACCCATTTTTAAAAAGGGTAGAAAGGAGGACCCTGGAAACTACCGACCTGTCAGCCTCACCTCTGTGCCTTCAAGATTATGGAACAGATCCTCCTAGAAGCTATGCTAAGGCACTTGGAGGACAGGGCGGTGATTCAAGACAGCCAGCATGGCTTCACCAAGGGCAAGTCCTGCCTGACCAACCTAATAGCCTTCTATGATGGAATGACTATATCAGTGGACAAGGGAAGAGCTACGGATGTCATCTGTCTGGACTTCTGTAAGGCCTTTGACATGGTCCCCCACAACATCCTTCCCTCTAAATTGGAGAGATATGGATTTGATGGGTGGACTGTTTGGTGGATGAGGAATTGGTTGGATGGTCACATCCAGAGGGTAGTCAACGCCTCAATATCTAGATGGAGATGGGTGACAAGTGGTGTCCCTCAGGGGTCTATATTGGGACCAGTACTGTTTAATATCTTAATTGGTGACACAGACAGTGGGATCAAGTGCACCCTCAGCAAGTTTGCAGATGACGCCAAGCTGAGTGGTGCGGCTGACATGCCTGAGGGATGGGATGCCATCCAGAGACACCTGGACAAGCTTGAGAAGTGGGCCCATGTGAACTTCATGAGGTTCAACAAGACCAAGTGCAAGGTTGTGCACCTGGGTCGGGGCAACCCCAGGTATCAATACAGGCTGGGGGATGAAGGGATTGAGAGCAGCCCGGTGGAGAAGGACTTGGGCGTACTGGTGGATGAAAAGCTGGACATGAGCCAGTGATGTGTTCTTACAGCTCAGAGACCCAACCGTGTCCTTGGCTGCATCAAAAGAAGCGTGGCCAGCAGGTCGAGGGAGGGGATTCTGCCCCTCTGCTCCGCTCTGGTGAGACCCCACCTGCAGTACTGCATCCAGTTCTGGGGTCCCCAACATAAGAAGAACATGGACCTGTTGGAGTGAGTCCAGAGGAGGGCCATGAAGATGATCAGGGGGCTGGAGCACCTCTCCTATGAGGACAGGCTGAGAGAGTTGGGGTTGTTCAGCCTGAGGAAGAGAAGGGTCCAGGGACACGTTATAGCAGCCTTCCAGTACCTAAGAGGGGCTTAGAAGAAGATGGGGACAGAGTTTTTGGTAGGGCCTGTAGTGATAGGACAAGGGGTAATGGTTTTAAACTAAAAGAGGGCAGATTCAGACTAGATGGAAGGAAGAGATGTTTTACGATGAGGGTGGTGAGACACTGGAAGAGGTTGCCCAGAGAGGTGGTAGATGCCCCATCCCTGGGAACGTTCCAGGTCAGGTTGGACGGGGTTCTGAGCAACCTGATCTAGTGGAAGATGTCCCTGCTCGTGGCAGGGGTGTTGGACTAGTTGACCTTTAAAGGTCCGTTCTGACCCAAACCATTCTATGATTCTATGATTAATCTCACTTAGTTTTAGCTGTAAAGAAGCTAGAGCTATCATCTAAGCTAGTCATTTCAGCACTTTCTGTAGTCAGTGAGGAGAGAGCAGCACACCCAATGGCTGATTTGCCTGTCTGTCTACCTTAAAAAGCAGTGAAACATTTCTGGAGATGCCTGTTTTCATCTGCTGGCACTAGCAGGAGTCTGCTGAACAGCTGTTCTAGAGATCTATCACTGCGAGAGCTAATATTCAATCAAATGAATTCTGCCTTTTACACACCACACACATTTTCTGATCAGGCTCATAGCAAGACCCAGCACATGTTTCTTCCAGAAGGGAAGCTGGATTTAATTTTTTTTAAATTTCAGTTCAGGAAAAAAAAAAGTGTGTATATATACTATATATATGTATATATATACACAATATATCCTTAATTAGATGTACATGTAATTAATGCTATCAAGATTGAACACTAATCGGACTTTTTATTTGCCACTTCTAATACACTATGCTTTTTTTTCTCTTTCTGTACAATGTGACACCCAGGAAATTTACTTTCTATTATTTTCAGTAAACAGAGCAAAGACCCACAGGTAAAGCAGTCTAGTACTTGAACTCTGGAAGTTGAACCTGTAAAAGGAAGACATTTGGATCATGAAATTTAGGAGCTGGGTACATTTTTATGCAATCTTTTTGTCAGAAGGTAGTCTGATAGTCTGGTATATTATTTACAGTTAAGACATTTCAGTGAATGGACATTGCATTACTATTTTGTGTTAATAATTATCCATGTAAAGAAAAAATAAGGCTTGTAGATCTCCTTAATCTACATGTGGGATGTTCATTGGTTCCCAGGGAAACCATTAAGGTAGGATTTGAAGAGTACAAATGAGAAACTATGATAAAGCAGAGTTGGAGGCTGAATCTCTTATAAAAGCCTCTGAGAGTGAGTAACCCTAAACATTAACTAGATTTGAGGTGGAGGTTCCCATTAGTGAATGAGGACCTAAGAATTCATCCTAAGAGTATGCAGAGTATGAAATGATACAAAGCAAAGTAATTTTAGAGATGTGACGTGGTGTTTTCAGCCTACATAATACTTTAATCCTCAGACCTACTATTCTAAAACCATCAGCTGTGGTTAATCAGGAATGCTTACAGCAGGGACTGAAATGGCCAGCTCACTCCTTTTTTCCAATCAAATTTTGCTCTCAACTACACTGCTGTCCTATGTACTTGTGAAGGTAGGATTCAGTACATAGTTTGGATCTTCTTTTGACTGCAAGCCAAATGAAAAATTGTTTTTGACTCAATTGCTATACAAGATGGTTAGTTTTCCCTCTGGACATTCAGTAGTCTGTAATAAAATCCCCCAATTTCTAAGAGTTTTAAAATGTGTTTTCAGTCTGTTTTTAAGAGATCTGGACAGAGCTGAGTCATTGTTCCTAACCTAGTCCTGTATTGGAGCTGTTCCATAGGATAGGGGATTTTTCAGTCTGTCTGGTTCATGCCATTTAGCTGGTGCCTCTGACTTCCAGGTACCCTCCTAACTTCTTACACCTGCTCCGTCAGAGTTTTCTTATGCAGGGCAGGAGGGATCATACTGGGCTTCTAGCCTAATCCCTCCTGGGAACAAACTGGAAGGCAGGCAGTGGTACACATGCTGAGTGACACAATTTCATCATCACTGTCTTTAGCTACAGGGAAGCTACATCTCTTTGCTAACTAACCCATGTGGTGATGCTCACCATCCTTTCTGAGTCAGATTAATTCTTTCCTTGAGGCTGAAAGGAGCTGCCCAGGGGTCAAGACAGGCAGAGTTCTTGCCTCTCTCAATAGCTTGGCTCTATTTTTGTTCTTTTTGCACATGCTGGTTGACTCTCCAGACTCTGAGAAAGAGCTGTTACCCTTTGATGTTAGGGTAACACTTGAGCAATAGTTGAAGTTAATGGCTGTAGGATGCTGTGTGTCTTTTCAAATCAGGCAATGAATGATGTATCTGTTATCTTTGCTGGGAAGGAACAAAGAGTAATAACCCACCATAGCCAGCGTTGGCCATTGCATAACCACACTAAAAGTCAACATCCAAAGGCTGGACTGAAAGGCTCTTAAGCCTGATACCAACTCCTGGTGTTGAAAGTTTGCCCAGCTGGATCTGGCAGGTCTGGTCCTCTCTGTGCAGGGATGATGTGAAGGATGCTGCTGGCTGCCCTTTCTCCTGTGCTGGTATATCCTTCTCTGACCCATATTGAAAATCTCTACTGCATACTGGCATGTTGTGAACTCCCCCGTGGATGATGTGCACTTCTCCATGTGCACTTCTCCATATGCAGTGATGCCAGGTGGACACACAGGAGCTGCACTGCAGTGGAGCTTTGCAGTGGGTGGGGTTCATAATCAGAGTGTTGTTCTAAAGGTTTTTAGTAATGGAAGTGTCATGGATGAATTCTTCATCCACTCTCTCTAGGTGGTATTTCATTTATTATCAGAGATACTTGCTTTTCAAGAATGTATTCCTTTTCAGTTCATGGCTGGAGACTTAAAAAATAAAATTCCCCTCTCATTAGTTTATTATCATTTTGAGAACTCATTCTCTGAAACCCATGTTTATTATTATTTTGTCTGAATCTCTCACTGTAAAATATAGAAGAGTTTGTGTCCTTCAGAGTGGCCTTAAATAGCAGTAGCACAAAGAAAGTGATCAGATGCCATTAGCAGCCTTCTGCTGGATTAATGGGCAGCAAAATCTGGTGAAGATGCCTGGAGCTTTCTAGCATCACTGTTGTGATTTTGTACATAATTGCCCACGAGCAGCTACACAACATCCAGCTCAGCTACACAACATGTAGCTCAGCCACAGCATCATGCTGTCAGACCTGTGCACCCACACATCCCTCCCCATCAGCTTTCCAGCTAAGACAAATTGAGGCCAATCGCCTCTCTCAAGGTTACACAGTGAGGCAGTAGCTCTCCTGCGGTTAAAATTCCCCATGTCTACATGGCTTTTAGGCTTTTTGTCCTGGCCACTTGTGTGACAAGTCTTTATCCACCTGCCTACTTGAACAGACTGGTTTTGTTGGAAAATCAGCCTGTGCTGTGCAAAAATAGATGTGATATGATGTTGTCCAAATATTTCAGCAGGGCTTGCTTGAGAATGCCACAAGTTACTTATTCAGGCCATCATTTTGCAAACACTTTCAGCTGACAAAAGCCAGCACAGCTGCCAAAGAGTGTGTTCTTCTCACCCCTCCACCTCCAGCTTCCCTGCTCATGCCTCCCATGTAGCATCCTCTTTCCTGTTTTTTGGGAGTGTTTATGTGCTTGTGCAGTGAATCTGGACTGGGAAGCTGATCCATGTGAAAACTAACCTTTTAAATTCTTTTTCTGCTGGGTTTACTCTAAACTGGATTACCTTTCTGATAGTCATGACGCATCCATGCAAACACTAATGCTATACAAGAGAAGGAGCAGTGCAACAGCAAAGACAGGTAGTTGAGAGCAGGACAGGTTTGCTTTTTCCGTTGGTAATACCAGCTTAGGCCAGGTTGTAGTAATTGTAATGCTGCAGCTTCATGTTATCTTCAGCCATTAATAAATGATTCTGTCCTGGCACACCATGAACATTTCCATAAAATAATGTAGTCTGGAACAGCTAGTTGGAAATGTTTGAGAAAGTGGTATTTATTTTTTTTAATTAGGGCCTTTAGACCAGATGCTGCACTTTCATTAAGCAACTGTGCAGATGTAGGAGAGTCAAAGAAAACCCTTTCTGTACCCAGAATGATATATTTTAGTCTCTTCCAGAGTCAGGAGATGCTGTGTTGCCCCAGGGTAGCATGCAAGCAGTAACACAGTGCACAGACCGGGCTGGAGAAAATGTGAGGGGAGGAGAAAAGGCCTTTGACAGCCTCCCCAAGCTGGGAGGCAGAGGTCAGAGAGGGGAAGGGAGCTGTTGTACTTTGGATGTTCGACTTGTCAGAATTTGTTTAGTGAAAAAACAGAAATGTTTCCCAAAGCTCCTTTTCTGGGCTCTGGGCACATCTGTTATATGTTCAGAAAAGGAGCTAAAATAACAGGGGGGGAAAAAGTTAACTCCCTAACATCAGACAGGGAGAAGGAGCGATATCCACTTCTGGCTATCAAATTCTAACTGTGAGGGGGGAAACATCACCCTCTAACCTGCCCCAAAAGAGTTAGGAACAAAGAGGTTCCCAGGAGCATGTTCAGGAGTTTACGTCATCACGGATCCTCTGGAGAACAGGGTCTGACCAGCTCCTGGGAATGCCTTACACCCAGCTCAGTGCCTGTTATACTGATGTAGCTCATCTTTAACATGAGCAGGATTTTCAGGGAGAAATGCAGATTTTTAGCAGCGATAGCCTGTTTGGAACCAATGAAGATCTCAGTTACATTTCCTCTTACTTATCACCAAGCATCTGTAAAAGACTGGAGCCCAAGCAAAATGAGTCAGGACATGTGGAGTTTGAGGTACGGACAGAGCCTTTGACAAGGTCTGAAACAGGCTTGTAGGGAGTAGGGAAAACATGACAACATCACTTGCAGCCAAGCAAAAACTCATCTGCACCAAAAAATGTCTCCTAAAGAACACAATCTCTCTTCTATGCTTGCTGCCAATTGTACTTGATTAATCAGGTTTCTGTGGGGGTGGTTTCCTTCACTCCATTCCTAACAGCATATTTTTTCATAAATGATCTTAATCTTGTTGCAGATAATTCATTGCCCGCAAGATCATGACTGTTCCAAAAAGTTGCAGTAGTTTGCCCTCAGAAACTAATAAAATTCTTGTTGGAAAGCCATAAATACCTTTTCAAGACATCAGCTGCACAAAGGTATTTGTTCTTTTAAAAGTAATCATTGTGTGTTTCCCCCCTGCAAAAAAGGGGAGTGGGAGACTGGTTTTGATCCTGTGGAGCTGATTGAAGTTTTCCTGCTGGAGTCTATTAGGTAGTTTCAAGCCAGGGAGCATTTATGTGCAATACACCTGTTTCCAATAGCTCCGCCACCTCCATAAAGAGAGCTGCAGCAGAAAGTCCCATTCACTCTGGGAAAAACACATTTTAGAATAGCCTCCCATCCCCCAGCCAGATGGGATCAAGCTGAGGCAGTTGCAGTCCAGGTCCCATGAGAAATACTACAAAAAGTGCAATTAAAATAATTAGTTAATGCCTTTTTTATCCGGCATGGTAACAAATAGGGAAAAAAGCTTGAAATAGCTATTCTACATATCAGTCCAGTATGATACTGGATGCTTCCCAGGATTGCTCTAAGCTTTCCCTAGGGCTTTAAAAGAGCTTGCGGGTGCTTGGCCGATTGCTGGATTAAGTATCTCTATTACTGATGGTAACGGGGGTAGGTTAAAGCCACTTGCACAGTAGATTTTGCTGTGAGAACAAAAAAAACCCTGAGTCTGAAATGATAATAAAGCGATTTAGATTCTGCTTCCTCCCTTGGAAATCAAGATTGTCTCCCATTGATTTAAGCATGTACTGGCTTAGATTCTGATTAAGCAGAATTTGCCTGATGATTCAAATTTATGGGGGATGTACAAATGAAAAATACATGGCCAAATACATCCCTGGCACAACTCAGTGAAATCTGGCATTTACCCAATCGTTAGCTGCTTGTTGTTCGAGGGTTTCTCTGCTAACCTTCAAATGGTGCAGCAAGTGAAGATTTCTTTTGCAGGCATTTTAATTCCTTTTCCTGAAGCGTTCATAGCAAATAAAGCAGTGTACCAGGAACTGTAGTCCCAGTAAGCTGTATTTGTTATTGCCATAGCAAGTGGTATTTAGTCTGCAGCCTAGTGAGATGACCAAAGGGTGAAATGCAACCTAAAAACCAGGGCAGATTCTCTTAACAATCCTTAGCTTCTCTGATTTCACTCTCAGATTTCATCCAAGGGCCAAATTATGCAAAAATATTTTTTTTTTTTCATATTATATTCCTGTCACTGTTCCCTGCCATCCCTATGGGGGGAACCTGGAGGTCAGGCATCTTAGCAAAGGGCATGAAAATAAGGGAATGTTGAATAATAAATTCTTCAGATCATGCAGGCTGTTCCTATCTCCCACCTTCCTGACAGGTGATTACAGAACAGCCTAGCTGAGGAAGTTTTGAGTGGCTTACACAGTGATTCTGTGGTGTTAATATGCAATCTGTGAAACTGTCAGTGCTCTTAGCCTTTGCATGCATTGTCAAAGGAGTTTCTGAATCTCAGTAAGCACTTTGTCATGTGGCAGGGACTTCCAAAAGCTATGTGCTATATAACTGGGCATTTCCTTTTAATAGTTTCAAACTATTTCATTTTTGTTGCTTTTTAAATTCTTTCAGTTCTGGGAGAAATGGTATTTTAAAGAATCTCATTTTCTTATATTGTCTGGAAATGTAACTCCCCCTCTCTCCTCACCCCAGACCATTTTTTAATGTTACTGGGAGAAAGAAATATCACAACTCCCCAGATTTGCCTTGTCTTCCTTTTGACTGTGAGAGGAGGGTTAATAGTAGAAGTGGGAAGAAGGGTTAGCAAAGGGGAGTGCTAGTCATGTGGACAGAATGCCAGCAGCAAAGCTGGCGCATGTTTCATTCGCATGAAAGTATGTTTTATTCATTCAGTGATGATCATCTACAGTAGCTATGAGAGAGAAAAAAGAGTACCAGAGTAATACTGGAAATCTAGGTGAAATTCTGCAGCTTCGTCCCCCTTCAATGGCAGGTGGCCGCAGGAAATGTGAGTTTCTGTGACAGTTTCACTGGAATTAATATAGGCACGTTCATGAATTAAATATTAACATTTATAGCTCACTTCTGTATGTTATTTACTTGGCACTGACTTCAACTTGTTTTCATGCTGTTTTCACACTTGGCCCTCTCACCAACGTTTAGGCGTCCACCATGCAGATACCTGCAACTGAACTGATCTTCCCAAGCTCCCATTATAGTCAGGAAAGACAAAGGCATTTTTAGGATGTGATTCATTTGACATAGCTTGGAAATTTGCTTTAGGATGAAAAGAACTGCTAGTCTCCAGGGAGTGTATTGACTGAATCTCAGCTAACTGCATGGAGGGTTTCAGTAGGCTGTAGGCACATACATTTATGGTGGGAGTCGGGTACATCTATGTTTAGTGCTATTAATACCTAGATTTCCCGGTTCCCATGAGCTGTGCATGATATTTGTCTGTCTTAACCAGATGATCCTGGGGCATGTCAAGTGGTTCAGGATGGCAGCACTTAGGGAACTGAATCCTGTGCCCAGTCAGGTGGATCATCCTCTTGCAGTCCTCGGACTGACAAAGTCATATGTTAAAAGGCAGAAGAGTTTTTTTGCCTTACGCGATAAGTGGAAAGCTTTGTACAGTTGTCCTTGTTACTCCTGCAATACACCTGCAAGGCCAAGAAATGCTATGATTGCTGGTTCAGAAATGAGGGAAGAGGTGCTGAGGAGGGTAAAGATACTCATCTGCACGGCATATGGAGCGTAAGGTGAGGTGACTAAGCAGTAGATGACTCCACTGCATCACGCAGAAATCACAGTTCAAGTGCTGGAAACAGCCATCCTTTTGCAGAAGTGCTGTTTTGCCTTCCCAAGCCAGCTTGGAGATCTCAGCACTGTGGCGTAGCTCTGCCTGAAGTCATGAAGGGAGCCTGGTGACACATGAAGCTGAGCCCAAACCTCCTTCTAATTAGCAACGATGGTTAGAGCTGTTGTCCCCCCCTGGGATGAGGATAAGGATGAACTTGGCTTTTGGCCTGCTGGGAGGAAGTTTAGGGGTTTATGTTAAAAAAGGACTGGATAGGTTTGCAAAAATAGCAAACTAGGGAATAGTTAATGATTTTTTAATTGCATCTCTTACTTTTGATATTAATAACCTATTAAAACGAATGGAGTATGAAATGCTGATGTTTGAAGTCAGCTTGGATGGATACTGTTGAACTGCAACTTTTTTGTAGCTCTGTAACATTTCACTAGCTGCTGGGAAGATAATACTTTTAACAGGAACATATGAATTCTGGGGCACAGACATGCCTTGATGGGAGAGTGGGGATGGCAAGGAAGGGCAACAGAGTTAGTGGCTTTCCTGCATATTTTCGGGAAGGATGATTTGCTGGTTCCAGACAGCAGCTGGTGAATTCAAGTATGTATTTAACATTCAAAGTCAAGCTCTGCTCTGTGTAGGGCTGGTCGGAGCTTGTAGGGATTTACCAGGTGTGTGCCCCAGAGCGAGGTATGTATTCCTGTGAAGTTTGTGACCAGCTAAACTAAGATCATGTGCCACAGCACAATGTTTATCGTGAAAGCACTGTTTTTTGCAGTGCTAGTCTGTTCCTCTCCTTCATCGACTGGAAGGAGCAATGCTGAGGAAAAAGGCATATCCTTCCTTTGCCCAAAGCAGATAGATGCTATATGTATAGATATGAACTAGAGCTTCCTTGGATTTCCAAGCCAAACCTGTAGTGGTATCCAAGGCAAGGGGATAGCACCTGAACATGAGCTGTCAGAGGGAAATTAGTGACTGTGCCATAGTTCCCCGATGCGCTGAAAGGCCTTAAGTTTCCTGCTGCTTTGTATTTGGTATGGTGCCTTTTCCCAGTTGGGAAAAGTGAATGGAAAAATGCTACCCAGTGCAGTGTATGTGAGGCATGGCTCCAGGCCTGAAGAAGGAAAAGCAAGAGAAAGCAGGAACACACAGCAATTGGAGGCTAGAAAGTTGTAAATTAAAAACGGGTGAGGCACAGTCTTCATACACCCTTTCCATCTTTCTTTTAGTTTCCTTGTCTGTTAAACTTTAGAGCAAAAGTTTAATTAGTTTATAATGACAGTATACAACAGTATAGCATATATCCTCCATGATCTCTCTGTCTTTGTCACAGTAAAAAGGAGACTTAAGTGTGATTATTGCCCCTTTTATTAAGCAAATATTTTGTCTGTGATTCCACTGGAGGTGAACTCACAGCACTGTTCTTGTTTGCAGCTACTCTCACAGGCTGCAAGGACTCACAAACAGTACTAGTTATGATTTTTATTATCACATCAGGGAAGAGCTTTCCTCATCAGTTAGCCAACTTTCGGACCTGTGAAACTTTCAGTGTGAATCTGGCACCATGGTTCATTTTCTTAAGTGCTGTGTGGATTGCAAAATAGGAATACTGATTCGGGTGTTCCTGTGTCATTCACATCTGTGAAATGGGAAACAAGATAACGTCACAAAATGAAGATCCAAAATGCAGATACAATATTTAATTTTAAACTGATTGTGAAAGAAGCAACTATCTATCTGATGCAGAGTATCTTCACTGGTGACTTTTCACTGTTTAATGTCCCAACATACTGAACCACAATTGAAAGTTAGATGCATTGAAGAATACGTTTGTAGACTCTGAGCCCAAACAACCATGTTTTTACTGTGCTTGAGCCTCAGATTTCTTCCTCTTCTACCCAGGTCCAAAGCCTTACTCTCTCACTGCCACTAGCTATTTTGTTGCTGCTGTTCACTCATGTGGATCTTATTTATTGTCATTTGACAGAAACTAAAAATGCAATTCAGAAAATGCTTTCCCAAGAGTAATTTGTTCCCAGCAAGACCTTTCTAGCTATACAGTAACATGAAAGCATCAAAGTGCCAGGAGAACTTTTTAAAAATAAACTGCCCTGATGCTAAAATAAGCTTTAATTGATTGAGAATTGCACTGAGCCTGACAATCTGAACCATTTATTATTATTTTTCCTTTCAAGCTTCAGCTTCATGTGATTTAAAGTGACTGAATTACAGTTCCCACATACCTTCCTACCCACACTGCATGAAAGAAAACCCACGCACAAACTTCTTAGCTCCAGAGGAGCTGCTGGATACACCTGGAAGAAAATAAAAAAGCTGATTGAAAGTGAAGTTTAAATAAAGGTGATGATGATGGGAATGTGTTGCAAAAAACCCCTATTCTGGCTAAATGCCATGCTGCGCTTCCCTGCCCTCAGAAGAGAGCTCTCCTGGGGATGTCTCTCCCTGTCAAAGACATTTCCTTAATGTCTGCTTGTAGAGCACTGGATCCTGTAGGCCAGATGCTGTCACAACTCCTTGTGTTGGAGGTTAATAATAGGCTGTGGATAAACTACCACTCTGTCTTCCCCATTTTAGGTTTTTAAAGAAAAAAACACAACCGAGTAGCTGTACTCGGCTATTTAAATAAATAACCTGTTGCAGGCTCTCTAGCAAAAGGTCAACACCACCACCAAAGACTGCTGATAAATGTGCAAAACTTTCTGGCTGATGGAAAGGAGGCTGTACTGGCGGTCCTGTGCTATGGAGAAGTAAGCACTGGAAAGATGTGGAATATAGCAAATGTCAGTGGGGTCAGTTATGGGGTTTCTTCTTGGCAGTGTATTGTGGAGGATGGAAGTCTGGTCAGGCATTCATTAATGATAACTAGTTATACTTTTTAAAAGTATGTCAGCTGTACTCATGGCATGTTTGGGTGTGCGAGCAGAGAAAACATGGATCACTACCTTCAGCCTGGGGAGTGTTTTTAGACTCATGCCAGTATAATGGGGCTCATGGGTCATGGGTAGCTGCAATTTCCCCAAGGGCTATGCCATGTTCAGGTCAGAACAGCTCCCAAGCTAGCCCCAAGCTTCAGTTGGGTTTAACATCTCACCGTAAGTCTTTATCTGAATTGTAGCCCTGGACAATTCACTGTAGCCAAGAGCCAAACAAGGATTTTCATTTAACTCCCAAAATTTCAAGAGGAGGAAGATGCTTAAATACCATTTTGGCTGCGGCCCTCAATCTCTGTGCCCAAGTCAGCACTGCCTGTGATAGTGCTGTGATGTTTATGTTCACAGAGCCAGCAAAGCTCAAACTGCTGGTAGAGGTTAGGGGTGATCCAGGCCCTGTCTACGGATGAGTTTCTTGGTCTGGGTGGATGGCTGTCCCCTTGGGACTCCCAGACTTGTTTGTCAGAAAAATGGACCATCGTCACCTTGGGTTTGCATCCTAGTACATGTTTCATGCTATCAAACATTACCTCTAAATCACAATTCCTGCTCTCTGTCAAAGGGCCTAACAAATCCCTCGCTCACCTTTCTTTCTTGCCTGCTTAAGTTATAAATCCTCATGGCAAGAACTGGCTCTGCTAATGCCCAGCCGCAGTGGCTAACACAGTCCTGTTCCAGGAGTGGTCTCTATTTGCTACACTCATACAGATAAGCATGACCCAGGAATTCATGGCAGATCGCAGATCCAAAGGAAGGAATTTGAAAGGGTCGCCAGTTTTATTAATAGCCATCTCTGTAACCACATGCAGGTCAGACCGGACACTGTGCAGAGCTTAAAAGCTGAATCCACGCAATCACAGGAGGGGCAGAAAGATGTGCCTAGTCACAGTACTGTAAGGATAGAGATTTCTTTCTTTAGGGTTGGTTGCCTAGATTTCCAGTGAGCAGTTCCACAGTGCTAGAAGAGCGAAATAAAATATATTTCAGGAAGAGCGGGGATTTCTGAAGACTGCAGAAGCCAGGTGGATATTTTTTTTTATTTATAATTTTTGTCATGGACTGAACTAAGCATGGACTATTTAAAAAAATCATGATGCATCTGAAAATATATTGGCTTTGCCTAGAAGAGTAACTCAGGTAAACAGGTGGACTACCCAAGACAACACTTGTTGCCTACAGTGTGTAGTTAGTAATGTCATCAGTGCTGTAGGAGGACAACATGAAGAATGGTTTGAAAGCTGAATGTCTGGACTGCTTGAAAGTTAGTGTGAATTGAAGCTGATAGTTAATTCAAGAGGAATATACTTCATTCCTTTGAATGCAAAATCAATGCAGAACTGTGGTAAAAAGGCAAAGGTAACTTTTCCTAAATAATTTTCTATAATAGGTCTCTTCTACATCCTGATTATAAGCATAGTGTAAAATTTTTGAAGTGCTTAATTAGCTGATTATTGAGGAATATTTTCTTGTTCGTGTTTACCCCCATTCTGATTAGTACTACTTACTGACACAGCAAAACCTATTCCAAGATCAGATTCATTGTCTCTGTGAATTAAGTCTAACCTTATATGCCATATTATAGTTTTTTTTAAAAATCTCAGATTAACATTTTTATTTTTGCTGTAAAAATATATTGTTAAAATAGTGAAATAATTATTAATTGGGTTTTTCAGCATTAGCTAATGTGTGATCCTTATTCTGACCATGGGAAATATTTTGTAGTGTTAATGCTAGAATATTTTCAGCAAAAAGAAGTATCAAAACTTTCAACTGCTATTGGACTTGTAAAGTGAATGCCATTGACTCCAGCACCTTCCGGGTTTTCACTGGGAGGTTTTAGGTGTGGTTTTGATGAACTAGGTGGGAGTTATAACTTGCTTTGGATAGAGGCAGGATCATGTTCCTATTCTAAGAGCAAGTGTCGGCCATGGAAACCCTTTGACCCCTGCATGGTTCTGCTAACATCTCAGTCCTGTTGATTTGGTGCTAAATCCAGGGCTCCCATGCAGTGCTCCGAGATCAAAATAATGCTTCTAACAGATGATTCCTGTAAAAGCAATTTGGTCCTATTTCCTTTTCCCTGCAGAGAAACTGAGCTTCCGTCATTCTCAATTATTTGCAGGGTTGCTGTGAGCCTGTACAGGATCATAATAATCACGTTAAACTTCCTGTATTTTCTAGCAATCTGGAAACGCCACTGGGAAAGCAAGGCTGTCCCTAGCATTGAGCCCAGCTTAGTTTTGAACTTTGCTATATGTTTTAGCAAGCCCTGCTATAAGGAACTGTTAATAGTAAATGTACAGCACTATAGCCATGGCAGCCTCTACGTTAGAGCTTCCTGCCAGCAAGAGGAAGACCTCATTCCTTTTCCAACAGAGATGGTGTCAGCAGTGTAAAAAAGGGGTATTTTATGCACTGGGTCATTTCTCCCCCAGTGCCTATGTGACCCATAATTGGAAGGAAACTGGTCATGATTCAATAGATGATGTAGTGTATATTCAGTGCAGAGACCATATGTTATCTTCAGGACGCTTCCTCCAATTCAGGCAGCTCCACAGGTAGGAGGCCTGGTGCCAAAGTAGCCATTGTCATCTCCTCATGGCTTAGCCCAACTCAGGAGGAAATAAATGTTTACATCTTAGCTGAATCCATAATCCATTCAGCTTCCTTCAATATCCCAGTTTAAGACATATGGATTTGTGGCAGTGATGGGCGTCTAGACATTGTGTTAAGCACTAGATTATGCTGATAAATTCATGTTTTATATCTGCAAAAGAATTAATATTGATAAGCGTATGTTTATGAGTTCCATATTCAGCAGAACCTTCCAGGCATATACCTATGTGCCAGTGCTTTGCAAAATCAGGGATCTAACAGTTGACACAAGCATTGTAGAAACTGTAAATAGATTTGATTTAATTTTAATTTAAGGGAAAAAATGAGTTGTAAAAAGTGTTCTACTAAAACCTTTTACAGCCCATAGTATTTTGCCATGCTGCGTGTGAAGTTCTTTAATCTGCATAACAGTCATGAAGAGGAGTGGAGAGTGGCTGAGCAGGCAGAAGAGAAAAAATGCTAAAGGAGAACATGAAACATGTTTTGTTTTACTCTGACCCTGTACAATACTGTGAGTTTAACATGTTCAGTTATGTATACTGTGATTTAGACAACCAACAGACAGATCCTGCTATCCAAGACACTAAATGCCCTTGCTTTCAGCTGAAATTAGAATGCATAATCAAACACTGATTCAAATGACAGGTTCAGTGAAAGGTACTTAAGGAAATTCCCAATCAGACCTACCCATTGGAAGTGAATTTTTCTGTTTCATTTGCATTAAAAAATGAACTGCAGCTTAGAAATAATGGCTGCATATTGTCCTTTCAGCAGAGAGAGAGATGTGCTTGTTCCCTGCACAAGAGAAGTAGACCCTGACTCCTACCAGGTTTTGTTCTTTTGCTAATTCAGCTTTCCTTGTGTGGAGCTTCAGAAACATGGCCTTGGTGGTTAGCCAAGGTTTCTTTGTCTTTGAGATTCAATGTTAACTTTTTTTTTTTTAATTCAGTTCTGTTTCATTTGGACTTAAGAGCAAATGATGAACTCCCATTGGAGGGTATCACTGTCTGGAGCATGTTCATGTTTGTGTTAGAGGGCTCAGAGTCTCACTGCTCAGGCTGGAGGAGTTTCCTGTGATAGATTGTCTCTGATGATATTTAGCAAGCAGCTCACATACAACAAATAAAGGCCAGCAAAGTGTGAGACTGACTGCTTCTGGCAGCTTCAGATTATGATAGGCTATGAGCAGTTCCATTTTGCCACTTTTGCTTTAGCCTCTGAAGTCTGTCCTCCAAGAAACGATATAGGAATACCCTTTGTGAGCTTGTGCATATCATGCGGCTTATCCATCTCTCTCTCACCATCTCATAAGAGGTATTTTGAGTAGCTGATACTAGTTAAGTGATACTTGATCCTCTGGTGATGGAAGAGATCTTAGTTACTGGGTTCCTGTGCTCTGGAATGATGCTGACTGGAGTATAGTGTGATGTGGGCTAGACTCCCTGTATGTTACCAGTGCTATTGTAGCTACATTGCCCATTGCAGAGTCAATGCCTACGTGACTAGCAGTCAGTACTGTACACAGCACCTGAGGCCCAGTCATGCCCAGCAAATCTGTGTTTGCAACACAACTTACTGTAATGTCCTTTTCCCCATGCCCTTCTCAAACTCTGGAGGGGCTCTTTTGTTGCCTGTTGCTTGCTTAAGTGCAGGGTGTAAAATCATTAAAAAAAAATTAATTTGTTCTCTGCAGAGGCCTGATGCTTTCAAGGAGGCCTGTAGCTGACAATTCAAACTCTCAAAGGGGCCCTGGGAATGAGTGCTGGCATTGCTCATTCAGCCCTTCTGCATGCACTATATGACTGTTTTCACTCACAACAAATATTGTGGGCAATCCTGAGCACTCTTTGAAAATTTGTTGATAGACATCCTATTTCTTTATGCTTGCACAGAGCTGCTCTGCTTCCAGTTCTGCAGTGTTATTGTAGTACTGGGCTGAAGGCAGCAAACAGATTTCTTTTACATGTGACATCAGGAAGGGTGTCTGCGCAAGATCTGGCACAGAAAACCCTCTCCACTTATAACACGTATCTTTGTACTTTGCTTTTCGCTTTAGGCTTGCAGCTCTCCTGCATATAGGCCTCTCAGGTGCTGTATCTTCTGGCCAGCTCTGACATAGCAGAGAAGGATGAGAGGACACAGAAAATCAAAGACTGACTGAGAGTACACGGCACTTCTGGGCTGTTTACTGCAGCTCAGGCTGACCATCAGTCCAGGAGAAAGAAAGGCTGCTAGGCTCTTGAGTTTGGTGCACTACAGCACAGATATCTCAAGAAAAAAATCACTTTCAATGGAGGGGAATAGAGGAAGAAAGGCTGAAGGTGTTTTCACCAAAACCTAGGTGATATTGAAATCTGCAAAACTGGCATCACACCCATAGAAAGTCATAAGAAGCCAAATTCTACTCTCTGATACTTTGCTGTTATTGTTAAAATAACTCTTGGAGCACCTGAGACAAATTTCTCGGACAGGATTTTCAAAACTATCTGTAAAAATGCAACAAATCAAAGCATTAAGTACCTTTTCCTTCACATCTGCCCTTATTGGCCTTAACTCACAGCTTCTCCATACAAATCTGCTTGTGTATTATCTTGTGGGGTCTCAGTCTGGGATTTCTGATGGCCATACTGCTTTTCCTGTTACTGAGAAGGGTATGCGGTTAGATCCGTCTAAATGATACGGTTCCTATATGGAAACATTCTTGTATTATTTGGGCTTACATGAACTGATTGTTAAAAGAAACATATTTGGCCCTAGAGCTGATGACTTTGACAAGAGGGAATCGAACTGCTTTTGCTATTTAAATTGCAGTCCCCTGGTATGTGTATTATTCCCAGTACAGTACAAATGAGTGCATCCAACTCAGTTATTTTTTTAACCAAAAGATTGGTTTTCTTCCCCTGGTTCAGGAAGACCCTGAACCACAAAATGGTAGGAGAGTGTTTCCAAGGAAGTATCATTTTGTCCTTGCCCTCTTCTTCATTTCCCTGTGTATCCATCACTTGCCACTGTCAAGGACAAGGCACTGGGCTGGATAATCTTTGATCTGACCTGGGATCACCACTCTTTTTATATGCACAGGTGATAATTGAAGCATTTAGCAGGGTTCACAAATGCAAGTGTGGGAACTTTGAAAGGGACTGAAGAAGGACATATCAGAGGCTACATCCCTACACCTTCTCTGCAAAGTCAAGGGTGTTTAAAGGGCTGGTCTCCTCTAGGGGTTCCTGCCTGCAGGAGTTCACGGTGAACAAGTTCCTATCTTCAACACTTTTGTTACTTTTGTTGCTTAAAATTAGGTAAGGCAAAGCCTGCCTTAGCCCTTGATTGTCTTGCCTAAATTGCCAAAGGCCATGCTGAGGACTAGCCCTGGCTTCAGGAACTGCGTTGAAAGGGTTGCACAAAGTTACCTTTGGCCCTTCTTCCCATGCAGCACCAATTACAGCTGAGACAAAGTGCAGAAACAGTCCTGGTTTGCTGCTTTGCACAGCTGGGCTGCTGGCACACTAGAACATTTTGCATACGCTGATTTAACTGTTGGAAAATTTATTCACACAAAAATCTTCCCATTCTCTTAGACAAAGGATTTTTTGTTGTCAAAATTCTTTTCCCATCTGTTATTGGGGCAAAACAACCTCCTAGCCAGGATGTTTCATTCATGGATAAATCTTTTATTGGAACTCGTTTTAAGAATCTAAGGGTTGGGGGCAGATTTTGCTCCCAGTGAAATCAGCAACAAAACTCCCATTAATTTCTATGTGAGCTGAATTGAGCCTCTCCTGACAACGGGGAGATTTTTCAAGGAGTTATGATGGCCGTGGACAAGGTCTTGTCGCTTTGCCCTTTCAAAAGAGAACTGTTTCTGGTGGAGGAACAATCAGAATATTTGTCTCTTTAAATGAATGGTTCTTAGAGCCTGCACTGAGAGGCAGTCTCCCTCTCTGCGGCTGTGAGGCTACTCAGAGCCTCCAATAAATCAGCATGCAGGAACTGAGAGCTCTGTCCTTGAAGAGATGCACAGTGACCTTGCTTACGCTTACTCTGGAGGAATAACCAGGGGAAATATAGGAGCCCAAATAGTGAGCCGTGTATGACTAAAGGCACTGCATTCTGCATGCAAATGCTACAGTACCGAAGGCACGGTACAGACGGCACGCTGCTACACAAAATGCAGCTTTCTTGCTAGCCTGACCAGATTGCTGCTGTTGTTTTTTGCAGGGGACTGAATGAAATCCTCATGATCGTTACATGCTTGTTCAATAATAGCACACCCAGTCACGTCTCCTTGCAAGCACATTTCGTTGGAATCACTGAGCAGAAGCAAAGAAGAGCTGACGACTATGTGTTTCCAACGCGGGTTGCCGGAGCCCTGTGTTTGCCATTGGCTGCAGTTTTCTGGTTTATTTGCAGCTTCCCCCATCTGGAATATGAAAATGGGATTGAAGTAGATAATTGCTAGCAGCGGGTTTTCAAGAGAGGCTTAGAGGGAACAGAATGCCTCTTGCACAGCACAGGCTGCCTGAGCTGAAAGAGCTCTGAAAGATGATTTTAGATGTTACCCACGTCTGAATCTCCTGGAAACTTTACCATGGAAGCGAGCAATTGCGCACAATCCTGGAGCTAACATCCAAAAGGGGCAAGGAAAGGGCAGCAGGGCCAAACAATGGGATACCTTGTCCTTGGATTGCTCACAGAAAAGCCAGCAAGTGTTCCCCTCCTCTTCCCAGCAAAAAGGGCATGAGGGTGACAATGAACTGAATTTTACCCAGCGGAGCTTCAGTGGCTTTTAAGAAGGATGGGATACACTGACCCTTCGTCAAGCAGGGATTTGCTCGGAAACAGAACTTTGTTCTTCATATTCATCTGCGCCTTTGCTGTGGTCACCTTGCTGCAGCAGATCCTCTATGGGAGAAACTATCTCAAAAGGTAAGGGGGGATTTGAGGGAATAGGAAAAGTTGTGTGATTGGACTGAATGGAGACAGAGATCCAGCCATATCATTATAACAGTTCAAACCACTTCTCGGTGTTGTGCTGACAATATTAATATCTTGTCAATCCGGGAAGGTGCATCCAGCATCTGTAGTGTCTGTTAGATTATTAATGAAGGAGACCGTTAGGCAGAGTATAATGATTTGTGTGTTTCTTAGATTGTGTTTTAGTCCTCAGCTGCTGTAAAAATCTAGGTCTTACTTAAGCTAGACTGACATGTACCACCTGAGTATTTGCCCCTGATCAGACCCTGCCATATAGGCTTTTCACCCTATGTAAGTTCAAGCTGAAATGGCTTGAGAGGTTGAATTAAGGTAGTATGCTCATTGCCTAAACTTTAATGACTTTAGAAACAAACATGCGGATGCAATTCCTAAAATCAAAGTGGCAACTTTAGTGTTCCAAATAACAGAGAGAGCACTTTATTTTTTCACTGCTGTATTCTCATGAGTTACTTGCTGAGACTGCTTTGTTGTAGAGCACATCAGTCTTTGATCTGAAAACGGTGCTGCTCTTTTCACAGCAAACACCAGTGGGGATCTTCAAGTGTTTAACCTTGACCCATGCAGAGTTTATTTTACTTAAATCTAGTTTGAGGTCTTATGGCTTGTATGATTTTGTAAAGGGGAATGTTTCTCTTACATGCTTTGAGGTAAGTGGGTTTCAGTAGTGTAGCCAGCTGTTGTGGAATTTTTTACTGGAATTTAGCTGCATTTTGCCAGAAGAGATCAATGGTTTGGTTCTTGCCTGGTTTGCAACTCATATAGTTGTTTGCCTTGTGCCAAGAGCAAGCAAACTGCTGACAAATCAGCAAATGTTTCTTGCAGTGGGGGGGGAACAGCAAGTATGATATTAATATCTATAGACAGGAGCATTGTAGTTTATCCACAAAGCAATTTGTGTGCCTTGCTTAGCAGTGAGGCCTTGGCTGGGGGACTCTTCTCTGCTTTTGGGCACCTCACTTCCAGAAAGATGTGACTCAGTTGGACGGAGCCAAAGGGAAGCGGCAAGAATGAGCAGAGGTGTAGAAAATGTGTTTGTTTGGCTTGGAGAAAATTGAGGGGAGATATGATATCTGTCTTGAAATACCCAAACTATTTCCGCCAAGAGGAAGGTAATAAACACGTCTCTGCGAAGACTCATGACATGACAAGTAGTCATGGACTTAAGTTGCAGCAGGGATGATTTGGATTTAACCATGAAGGGAAACTTAAAGAAAAAGGCTACCTGAGGAGGTATAAAATCTTCATCTTTGGGGCTTCAGGAACCTGTTAGGTAGACAAGGGTAGTAGCAAGCTGTTGAGAGGATGACTTTATGACCAGTTGAGGTCTCATCTTGCCTTATTTTCTCAGTTTTTCCCATTTGTCCTGGAGGCCTTGCAGCCCTACCAATACCTGCTTTTCTAAGAAGAAATGACTGCAACAGGATTAGAGCAATGAAAAATAAATCCCAAGTATATATTGAAATGAAAAATGGCAAAGTAAAGATAAAATGATGAGAAGGTGCAACTAAAACTCTTCCAGTGAGTGATCTCTGTGGCCAGTCTCTGTCCTGTCTCGTGCCCTGGGGGCCTCACCTGTCATCAGCGGGCCTCAGGGAATGAAAAAAGGGTGATGTCCAATTCCCAGGCTTGCTAGGACAAAGTCTGGTTCTGAGCACTCTGCCATCAAAGGGGCTCAAGCAGGGACATGTGCATACAATTTGTCACTTTGACTGGAAAACATGTACATACAATTTGTCACTTTGACTGGAAAACACTGTTTATTTAATCTTTTTTATTCCAGCTTGTAATGATTTGTTTCTTTTCCTTTTTTTTTATCACATGAAAAGAGTCTCAGAGAGGGTCTCTTCCCCCACCTCAGTGCAGGGAAAAAGCACTTTGGCTTCTTTCTGCTGGGAAGTGGTAGTTCCCATCTTTCATGGAAATGAAAATGCAAGATGTGGCAGTCTCAGGCTGTCAGTTATTAATGACAGAAAGGTGATTTACATAGCAGCCTACATTGTTAGCATAATGTTATAATGAAGCTACTTTTTCACTTTTTCTTTCCCTCACTCACTCTCATGCCCTGCAGTACATTATGGTGACCATTCCCAGGCACTTTGATTGCCAGTCCACTCCGTGCAGGGGTAGCTGTAACCTTTAATTACTCTTTCCTTTCACAAACCTCCGGTGTTAAGTTCCCTGTTAGAAGCTGACGCTGGCTGTGAGGTTCCTTGGACATGTTATAGCTTGCACCTCCAGGGACCATGGCAGAGCTGGTGGTTTTGGAGTGCATCCTTGCAGAGGGGAAGTGGGATATTTATAGCTTTGGTGCTGCTTGCCAAGCTGGAGCCTGGGGACGCTGCCTAAACCTAAAGCCATTTACTCACTAGGATTCAACATGCTGCTTTTTTTATGATAGCCTTTGCTTGCCTCCCAACATCTGCAACAATAACAGGCCTCTGGGCCTCTTCCCAAGGCAGCGGGAAGAAATTCCCTAGTGTATTTAGAGAAACCTGAAAATTGCCCTTAAGTACTATTCCAGTAAATGTACAGTGCTTTTAAGCCTAAATATAACACAGGGCTAGCTTGTTTCTTTGCAAGAACATGGTGGAAATGGGTAAAGGCCAGCAAGGCAGGGGGAATCTGACTGAAAACAAGCAGCTTGGGCACAACGCAGGGGACAGCATAGACTAGGGACTGGTCACAATAAGTGGTGTGGACAAAGGTACCCTTTACTGGGAGAAAGATGGAAAAGTTAGCTGGATGACTGTAAGCAGTGCCATGCCACCTGCCCTTACAAGCAGGGAATGGGCTGGTTTTATTGCCATAAAAACCTACCTGAATCTCCCCATGGAGGGTGCCATGGAGGCTTGTGGTCCTGCATTTTTCCACAGCTGTGCTCCCCAAGGCTGGCTGTGGGGATGGCAGGACTGCAGGCAGGAGAGGATGCTCCAGGAAAGAAACTCTGCTCAGTGAAATTTGATAAGGGGTCCAGCCTCTGGTCAAGTCCTCTCTTTCCCCTTAATGAGATATTAATGAGCTCCTGGCACTGCTGGAAGAAGGGGAGAATGTAGAGATTGAATTTCTAGGTATTCACACATTTTTCACGCACCATATAATGTTCTCTGCTCCTTCCCCTGCTGTTTTGTACCATGTCATTGGACAGCAGAATCCTGCCCAGCTTTTTTTTCACTTTTTCAGTTTTCCCCCAAGTGGGATGGATGTGGGTGCTCTCAGCAAGGCCAATGCCTCATCCCCATAGTAGCAGCTAAAGTCCTAATGAGAGAGTTAAACTGCAAGCTGGAGAATGACATCGGGAAGCTCTGGTCTCTGTAGCTCCTGATCCTGAGTAAAAAGGATGATGAAATGAGATATAATTAAGGGACTTTAATACAGATCTCTGGGGTAATTATTTTTATTTTAGGATTAATGTGATGATTAAAAATCCGCTGCATTGATCTGCTAAAGTAGGTTAAATGCTGTGGACTTCTGCTTAAATCCAGAGCTGCTGCTTGCTTTTGTATTGACTCATCTTTCCAATGCTCGGCTTTCAGCTGAATTTTCTTTTGAATCAGATGCTCAGCTGAGGGCTGGCCTTTTTTTGTGAGCTCTTGTTTGGCCAGCAGGGAATAATCCTGGATTACATCAGGAAACTGCCACTACAGTAAAAAATGTTGATATGGTCCCTGTCTTCATGTCCCAACCTGTAGCATGGGATTGATCAATAGGACAGTCCTTGCCTGCTTTGGCAATGTAAAAATATCAGAGCTATATACAGATATTCTATAGGCAGAGAATTCACTAAATACTGGTTTTTTAACAACCTGACTTCTGCACAGGGTGAGAGTCAGCTGAAGAAGGGAATCTGCCCCTTTAAAACTATTTTTTTTCCAGCCAAGTGAGGAGAATGCATTTTTAAAGCTATTAAAGACTTTAAAAAAAGATTACCCTGGGGTCTGTCAGAAGGGGCACGTACAATAACTCAAAGAATCACACAGCAAGAAACAGCAAACCTTCCCATGCAGACAGCCTGCATTATTTGAAAGCTTTTCATCTCTTAAATGAGCATAAAACATCACTCTTATGTGTATACCCTATAATTAATATCAGACTCTCATAACTTCAGGTTATACCACCATTTTGGTATTTCTGAAGCAGCTTTTATTCAACAGTTGCAAATCAATCCCCAGACATCTTTACCCATTTCCTTACCCGTATAAGAAAGATGGCTTATGATCATTTTTTGCACAGTATGGGAAAATATGGAATAAACCCACAGAAAATAAACCTGGACTACACCTTCAGAGATCATTTAGTCTGTACCGTGCTATAAGACAAGATCAGATCTTATACCAGCAACAGTAGTAGTTGCAATGTGGACATGGGGGCTGCACATGGCCTGAGTTGTATTTTGTTCTAAGCTGGGGTCTTGAGGAACTACAGCTAACTCATGGCAGTTGGGAGCTCCTGCCCCACACCTGCCATGTGCTCCTGTGCCCTGTTCATAACACCCTGTGAAGATGTTAACCGTAAGTGAAGATGTTAACCGTAACCTAAGACTATCTATTCTAATGTTTAAAGTCTCTTTGCATTTAAATATTTTTCCCAAGAGAAGTAAACTGAAGGTCACCTAATGAGTCATCTCTCTGTGCCCCCTCTGTTTCTAACCAGAGTGAAATATTATCCCAATGAAATGACATGCGACCTGTCAGTCACCTTGCTGAATCCCTGATGGCACTACCACACAGGTTTTGGTTTTGGTCTGTTTTCTTCAGAGAAGAGCACTGGAAATTTCAGGACACAGCAAAATCTTGAAGCTATGTACACCAATACGTGTATGTATGGGATACGGCCACCACCTTGGAAGTGACCGAATCCATTCTAGCATAGCAGGAGAAGCTGAGACTCCAGCCATGCTGTTCTTACTACAGGGTATTCCCAAGACCATTTCAAGGGGATGGGGACCGGGGTGCTTGCATCCCCATCGTGCCTAAATAACCTTGCAAAGACAAGGAGCTGAATTAGTTCCCCAAGAGGTCAGAGGAGCACTGCAGCCTGTGCTGGGAGAGAGCTCAGGGGAGAGATGGCAATGTGATGGAGGGGGCAGAATGAACAGGGAGCTGATAGATTAATTCAGCTGCCTGCAAAATCATCCCCCGCTGGTCATCCCATTCCCTTTCTCATTTCTGCTGTTGGTCGCTTTACGTAATGCTCCTGTCTCCCCACATAAAATAAAAAGAGAGAGCTCGCAAGTACATGGCATGCAAATTAAAGCTCTGTAAGAATCTGCAAACAATCGCAGCTCTATCACAGGCTGCAACAGAGACTTTTATTGTGAAAAGTGTCCCGAAGCCAAAATCTTACCTTCTGCTACTTGGAGTTTTTTACTCACCCATAATTTTAATTTACTTTTATAGAAAAGCATCAAGTGGCTGAAGATTTAGTACCAGAGCATGAGGGTATGTTATTTCCTCTCTTGTGCTCCCTGGCAGTACTCTCTATGGTTCTGATGCAGAAAACAGGCAGGGTTTGAATCCCTGCTTCCTCTAGACTTGCTTTATTTCTAGCATTGCTGTGCGGCACCTCTGCTGTTAAGATGGCAAAAACGCTGATCTAGTCTGTGAATTGCCAGTCCTTCTCCATTCCCCAGATGACAGTAAATTAAGGTAATGAAAGTCAGTTATTTCAGTATTTTACATGTGCCAATTGCATTACCCTGAGTGTTTCATTCCCTGGTGTGTTAAACCACGGTCCTTCTGAGCTCAAACCACGGGTGATGTGAGTCACTACAGAGTGACCTACAGATACTTGCCCCTTTTGCTGTGGCTGTGGCCACCTGGCAGTCCCTAAATCAGTTCCCACAAGCCCACCCTGCACAGGAGTGGTTGGTTTGCTTAGGGTTTGAATCATGTTGGGCTGTAGCAGCTCTGCAGAAGCTTCTTGCCCTGAAGTAGTGAACCATAGGTGTCCTGTTTACCAGCCAAAAGGTGGCCATTATCCTCACTGATTAATTCGGCACCGGTTAAATCCTAATTCTAATTCACATAATACCCAGTAGCAGCTTGCTTCAGTCTAACTTTGTTGTGTGGGGATCTAGGCCTACTTCTGTCCATGCAAACAGCTCTTTTTGAGTATTTGGCTGAATATCTAGGCTAACTCTGCTTTCTGCACTTTCCACAGATCTGTTGCCTCTGTATGACAAAGTAATGGTTGAGTTTTGCCAATGCCCAGCATTCAGCACCTGTGAATCAAAGCCCTTTCATCCAAAGTGGTTTAAACCCCATGACATTTCTTTCAAAAACATCTCTGTTATAACCTGCCATGAACTTGTTTTATGTCATTTTGAAAAAATTAGCTGCTTGCCCTCTATGTGTATGGGGAGGTACAAAGTTCAATCTTACCTACATTTGTAGAAAGCCAAATCCAGAACCCAGTCTTCCTGCTTCGAGTTGTGCTACACTTGTGTCCCCCACAGTCCCAGCTGTGAGCGATCACATCCTTGACCGCTGACCTCCATGGCTAGTGTTGCAGACCTCCTGGTAACTCGGTCTTTTATTTCTGACCTGATCAGAGTTTCCTGATCATTCTTACACTTGCTGGATTTGGTCCAGACATAATCGCTGTGCAAAGCTTTGTATTTTCTTACTTTCGCTGTGCCTCATTCTTACCCTTGATTGCTTTTTCATTTCATTTCTCATTTTTTAATTCAAGTGTATTCATTGCTCAGCAGTCCGTGGCTCCCTCAGGCAGATTGTGGACTTAACCTCTCATTTCTTTGAGGTGTCCTTGCCCTCTGTTGCTTGCATCCATTTTGCTTTTTCATCAGCCCTGCAGATAGTCACTGTCCTTCCATGTCCTCTTTATTTAGTTAGTTTTATGCTTTAGTCCTCATGATGAAAACCTTAAAAGCAATCTCTGTCACTGGTAGTTTCACAGCACTTTCCATAAGAGCAAATACAGCCAAAGTTAGACTTTTCACAGTACTAGCTGAAAATCTTGGGCAGTCAACAGTTTGGAGGCCTTGCACAAATGGTAGGAGGAGATGGTGCCATCCACTTCTGTGCGAGGAGAGGCGGAATATTGCCTCCTCCTGTGGCTGATATGGGGTACAGACACATTGAGTATAAATGGCATTTTGCTCATCATCTTCAGCATGGGTCCTCACTGCAAATGGGGCTCTGTGGGTATGTTTACACTGAAGAATATTGTACAGTGTAGAGACACTTGACCTGGTGCTAAATATATTAATTTTGGGAACATGAGATGCAAAACAATTAGCTCAGTCAGATCTCTAATGCTGTGGTGAGATTGCTTCTGGTACCCATGCTGCATCAGGTATCTTTGCAGTGAGCTACCATCTCAAATGTCAGAATTTGCTGGTATCTTAAAATATCTGGGATTTCCTGTAAGTCTCTGTGCTTGGGGCTTGATTGGCCTTTTTTCTTGAAAAGAGAACAACCTGCCTCACTGTCAGGTCATTCTGTTTTGGGTTTTGTGTTGCCCCTAATTATTACAAATAATAATAATTTAATTATGAATAATTATTACAAATAGAATTGACACAGATTATCTATTACTCCTTGGATGTTTACCTTCTGGCCACAGATGAGAAAAGGAAAGATTGTATTGTTTTGAAAGGTGTCTTTCGATGTCCTTGATGTCCTAGTCAACACTTTGTCCCATTTAAGCAAACTAGTTGGATGTTGGTGTTGAGCCTATTTTATCTTTCTTAGGAAGTGATTTTATATCAGGTTTTTCAGATGTTGCATGTAAATATCCGATGCAAGGTTTAACCAAAATGTGAAATGTGCTACATGAAACAAAACCTTTTTCTGTGTAGTGGTGGTTATAATCCAGAAGCTTCCCACCTATGTTTCCAGTTTTGCTCTTTGTGCTAGTCAAAATATACTCCTCCACCACTTTATTACTACCATTTCCCTCTAATATGTAGAGCTAAGTTTTTCCCTGGTATAATACTGTATGGCCAAGTGTGTAGCGTAACCAGACGTGCCGCTTTCCCACATCATCCATAATTTGCTTTTCATGGGACCCATATTGAAATAATTTCTTCCATTTGCTGTGAATATACTATTCCTGCTCTCCCACATATTTTCATACATTTTCAAAACCTTTTCTAATGGTCTTATCCCAATAAGATAGCAAGCAATCAGCTCAGCAGTTACCCAGTATCAGTCAACTTGCAAAGCTGTAGGTCACTGAGACAAAGACTAGACTCTATTAATGCAGTGAGCAGAAGTATGTATGTGTACGTATCCAGACTAAATCTTGCATTTTGCTAATTTTACTGGAGAAATAAGTATTTTTCTAAACTGGACTGCTCAGATTCACCTCTGCTTCCACGAATGCAAATGTGAGTTTTATTATGGACTCACGTAAGACGGGGAGCATCCTGCTCAAGTACATGAGTTGGCCCCAGAAATGTTTTATTTCTTTGTGCTGTGCCTGGTAGGGTTATGCCTATGGATTCTCTACTGAAAGAGGCCAATGAACACATGGTATTTTTTTGGCATTATAGCACAGGTGAATTGGACCTGGACTGCTACAGGCAGATTTACATTTCTTTCTTTCATCTGTGCTGTGTCTTTCTAGATTGCTGTGCCTTGAATATTTATTTCAAAATGGATTGGAGTGTTTGAAGTGATATAAAACTATTCAAGTAAGCATTTGCCTTTGTCTTGTCATCTAACTTCACTGTCTTCAGGGACTGAGTGTGGCCCTTTTGTCAGGAAAGGGGAGTTTTTGGACACAGAGGCTAGTCTGCCTTGACTCTGCTGGGTTGGGTTTGATCTCAGCATCTCATTGTTACCTAGTGGATGCTTTACTCCTTTGGAGCCCCTCTGATGTCTTTTCAAGTGCAGTGTAAATAAACTTGCTGTTTCTGGCCTGCGTGAAAAAAAAATGGATCCTTGTTTTTTCTCCAAAACTCCTCTTATTGTTATCTCTGTTGGCTGCTATGCTTGTCTTCACTTGTGCAGCAGTCTCTCACATTGGAGACTCCTGATATTCCCCTTTCTTACCCAACCTCCTCCTACTCTCTGATCCATTTTAGTGAGTGTTTTCAATCACTCTCATCTGCAGGTCATTCATGCATACCACTGTTTTCGTTTTATTTTCCATACGCCCTGTGGACACAGTGAGTCATAGTTTCCTTATTTTGCAGAAAGAAGGAACTGGATCTTCAGCAAGATTAACCATCTGACTTTCCAATACCTCTGTAACATCCCTGTTAGTAGGCTAGGGGCATCAATTTACATTTTCAAAGAGAGTAGCATGATCATTTAACACTGATGTCTTCAGTTCCTCCTCTCAAGGGCACAAGAATTATGAAATGGGGAAACAGAGGTACAGTGAAAGTAAGTGATTTTCCACTGATTTTAGGAAGCGTATACATGGCCTGGACTGTCTGTTTGTCAGGGCAGGGACTGTATATGGCTTCTGTGTTTGGGTAGTATGTAACAGTGTAGTACAGCACCATGACCAGGCCTGTAGAAATATGAATATAAAATTATTAATGATGTATATGGAATTCATGTGTATACTATTAGCTTATAACTTAAACAGGAGCTGGAGGCAGAAAAGTTGGGCTTGCTGTCACCTCCTAATGGCCTCTTTGCTAGGGAGAATGCATATAGAGAAGGAATATGATAACTGCTAGAAAGAAAGAGCAGGAAAAGTGAAGACAAATAAGAGAGGGAGCCCAGAAAGAAAATGAAGTAATTTGCCTTGCTCTTAGGGACATTCATATCTCCCTTTCACCCCTTCAAAGAAGGAGTCTGTAGACTCCTCCGCTTCCCCTTGCTTGACCACCTGTGGTAGGCCAGCAAGCTGAGTCAGATTTTGGCTTAGCTTCACCGATATAAAATGACATTGGTTTCTGCTTGCTTTTGCTTGCTTTTGGGTTTAGTCTGCCTCTGGTACACGCAGGATGGGAGTAGTGGTAGCTGTCACCTTGAAAGATGAGTGGAAATAGCCTGCTGGCTGGGATTAAATGAGCTGAGCTAGTTGTTTTGGGGGAATGTGTTGGCACTGGAGTGGCATCTTCCATGCCCTCTCCTCGCACCAGCTGTGTGATGTCCCTGTTGCCATTCAGTCCTCGTTACCCATAGGTGCTGATCACTGTGTTACTCAGCCACTTGCACCAAACTGCTCTTATGCCTTGAAAGCATGTGGGTCTCTCCTGAATAAATTCTGCTGCATACATGGTCATGGCCTGCTCTCTGGCTAGAGCCCAGACAGGACCTCCAGCTGTGCTTAAAGTCTTTTGGGTCTTCTCCATTTATTAGCTGTAGCATACCTCCCTTTTAAAAGCCTTCCTGTCTGAGCTGATTTTTTTGCCCTACCTTCACGCTTTAGAAAGGCAATGAGACAGCCCTGAGGTGGGATCTCAGTGTGATGGCAGCACGGATACGAAGCTTCTTGCTGCAATCTATCCACTTTTTCATTCTCGCCTTATAGTTCAAAACCCTCATAATTGTTTGACATCCTCTGCTATTAAAACCTCTGCTTGTGCAGGAATTGTTTCTTGTTTGGATTGCGGCAGCAGGCTTTTTGCTTTGCTTCCTGCTGCTTCTTGACAGCCGGTCTTGACAAGCCCTTCAGAATTACTGCTGCTTTGTTAATTTTCTGTTTTTTCACCCCCTCCTGCTATTCTTACAGTATGCCAGTGTTTATTTGACCACATACTGATTCAACACTTACAGTTACCAATTAGGATCAAAATATTGCTTTGACATTTACCTGAAACTCAAGGTCTTTATTGCTATGACATTCAACTTAATGGAGTTTCTCTAATGCAAGGCACAACACTGCTCATACTCTTATTTGTTAGGGGTAAGTCCTGTGATTAATGATGTCCATAAAACTCGATGAGAAATTTGCTTACAGTGAATGGGCAAATGCACTAAGAGTGTTTCTGGTCATTACATCTTTCATAGTCTTCCCTTGTCATCATCAGCATCACATGTTGGGGAAACATCCTAATTTTAGAAGGAAATAACATTTGGGCAAATTGAGCAAATGGCGAAGTTCCACCATTGGTAATCATTGCTAATGATCCCAGGCTTAAAATTAGCTTTTTGATTTTTTTTAAAACTCTGACGTGAACTGTCTAAAGTACATAGGAGACCTCTATGTCTAAGTAATTTCCTTTGCTTTCCTTCCCTTCTTTTAATCTTTCCTTACTCTCTTTTTAGTTCTGCTTCTTTTTCTCTTCCTTTTCTTTGTTTCCATCCTGCATGTGCTTTCCTATTGCAATTCTGATTCACAAAAGCTTAATTTACCTCCTGTTCACCTGTTTAAATGTAGTTAGTGCTGGGAGTGAACATGGTAGAATTTAACTACAGTAATATGCAAAAGAAATACACCGATGGAGAAGTTCAAGTCTCTTTTCATTTTCTCAGGCTGTTTGCAAATTTGGCCAGACAGCATTTATGAACACTTACGACTCACAACTGAGAGGATTAGAAAATATATTTTTAAAATTGAAATCTCCCAACTCAAGGCTGATTGAAATGAATGGTAAAACTCTCAGTAATCTTGTTAGGAACAGAATTAATTCAGGTCAGTGTTTTTAAATGTCTCATCCTTGATTTCTACTCAGTCCTAATACTACAAACCATCATTTATGGGAGTTGTTCTTACTAGGAGGAAGAGGTTTATTGTACCATCACTCCAGAAAATGCAGAGCAGCAGCTTGGTCTCAGTCTTGCAGACTCACAAGTGAGACACACAGTCCTATAAGCTGTGTAATGTTTCTTCGGTAGTGTGTTTTGTGTATGTATAAGTCTATGTGTTGCTAACCTCTGGAGTACCTGTTGGAAGAAGAACACCGTGTGGTCCCCTTTCCCTGTCTGGTTCAGGGTTGGACACTTAGCTTGCTCCTGACCCTAAGCTCAGCTCACAGGTTTGCACTTTGTCCTTACCATGTAGAAGTGTCATACCCAGACCCTTGCTTGCCCTTGTTACGTATTTTGGTACCTCAGTTAGATCCCCCATTCTGCCGTTTCAAAGCTAAGTATTTTAAGCTGTTCATTGTAAGACATATCTACCATTCCTCAGTCTTAGTCTTCCTGATCTCCTCTTGGATCTTACCCAAAATGTGCATGTCCTCCTTTAAACTTGGTGCCTCAGCTACAGTACACACTGTTCCCAAAAAAAGGCTTGATGAGAGGAGGGCATTAAAGAGTGGGTTTATAATTTCCTTTGCTTTATGGACAGACTTCACCCCCCTCTGCCTTTGAGCATTTACTTAGCTTTCCTTCCAGCTGTTACATGTGGAGTGAAGACATACAAAGCGAAAGGACTTTACCAAATGTTTTAATTCTTTATTTCATCTGCCTGAATATTAGCTATGCTTTAGGAGAGTTCACCTCTGAAGGACACACCAACACCAGCTATTTATCTAGATTGATGCTCTCTATTTCAGTTTGCAAGTAAATATCAAAGCCTAAAATATCTAATTTAAATCCAATTAAAAAGTACAATTGCAACTTGGTTTTCCCACACTTCTACTCTCTCTCTCCATGTATCATTCAGTGCAGCCCTTAGCAATTAAAACATAATTTTAAGGCCATGTATTTAGATGCCTTTTACAAAGACATACACATTCAAAAGAAACGTGTTTCCATACCAGTTACAGTGTGGCAAAAAAAATGTGTTAGACTGTGGTACACGGGAGAGAATCACAAGTGTTTATTTCAACAAGCCTAAAAGTGAAGGTGTCCTAGTAAAAGTGAGAATTTTCTCATGTTTTCTTCACACCAATATGTTACTTGGAAGTGGTACCTTGGGCAGCCGCAGCTGATTAAAAACTGTCAGAGCAACATACAAGGTGTGGGACTCCCTGACAAGCCATAGCACTGCATTAGCCTATAGCGATTATAGCAAAACCTATACACCCTTTGATGTGATTCTCCAAATTGATCACCAAAGTAGCTCTCTCCAAGGTGAATGTAAGATGTAAGTATATGATATCATCTCATTTTGCTTATGGCGATCAGCATACTCACTTCCACTTGTTTTGACTTTTTGGAAAACAGGAGAATTGCATCCATGCATTTAACTAAGAAGTAATTAGAATGTGTCTCCTATGAGCAAAAATTTGGCTTCTGTATTTGAAATGTTCCTATTTTTATACTTAAAAAGTTAAAAAGGCAAAATTTGACCGCTGGAGGTGGGAGGCAGCTTGGGAGGGGAGAGGGCAGTTTAGGAGGCTAGCTCTTTCCTCAGTTCAGAGTGTCGAAATGGATCCCTACCTTCTTCAGAATTCCTTCTCCCCCAGAATGCCTATACCAAAAAGTCTGTTTTCAGTAAAACACAACAGAACAAAAAGATTAAAAGGCACAAAACATACAAGAATAAACTTCTTAAATCCTTTTAAAATATCTTGAGCTTAGGTCAAAAACCATTTGTGGTGACATGCACTGCACTTCACTTGGGTGGTGGGGTTCTTCCGTCGCGCGTGCCCACACTGCAAGCAACCTCGTGCTCCCCGTACTGCTGATGGAGGGAGAGTTTGGGGGATGGATCAGTTCACCCTAGGGTGAAGGCCAGCCTTTGATGGGGTGAATCTTCCCCTAAACTAACAGTACGGAGCCAATCTCTACTGATTTTTAAGAACGAAGACAATTAGCTCATGTGGAAACGCCTGCACTGCAGATACCTGAAGTTAGACAAGGTTGTCTTAAAATAACTACGACAACAAGAAGTTATGTGCACACATTTCCACAATATAGAACAAATAAACTCCTACTGTATGTTTTTGGAGCTGTTTAGAGCTACTCCCCTTTCCTGCTGCAGGAAGCAAAGAGGCCTTATTTTAACACCCCATGTTGTTCCTTCTTAATTTCCTATGCTTATAACTGCTGCCAGTTAGACTAGAAGATGGATGTGGTCTGAGAGATTCTCCAGTCCTTGTAATAAGTCTGTTGATGAAGAAAACTAGCGGGGTCCTGGATGCCCTTTCTCTTGGGCAAAGCAGGCTGGCAGATTGCTTCCTGGCTGTCCCCGCACAGCCCAGCCGGGAAGTTAACTTTCAGTATTGGCAGCACCAAATGTTCACAACTCAGCTGCCAGGCTTCTGAAATCATGAAATTGGGTTAAAATGGAGAAGATTAAAAATAACAATCTGCAAGATTCTTTTTTGTTGACTTCTGAGCTAAGGGAAGGATTTGACTTGTGTTGTCAAATGTTTTTTTCAGACCCAGTTTTTTTAAATACGTGTGGGATTCCTACCCAGCTATAGGTGTAGTTTCCAGAAGACTTCAGGCATCATGGGTCTTGGAATGAATTTGTGAAAGTTTGGAAAAGAGGGAGTTATGAAGATTGTGATATGCATTGGCTTAAAAAACATCATCTTCCCAAACAGCAAAAAGAAGCGTTATAGTGTGACTCGGAGAAGTCATTAAATGGCAAATCCTTTGCTAGCATGGCCAACAAATCAGAGGAAGGACCCAGTGCTCACCACATTTAACAACTACTGTAGATGTAAAATTGAAGTTTGGAGGGTTTACTTCTTTGGCCCTGCAGTTTTCCACATAAGTTTGCAGCTTTTTGCACTTGCATCTCTGGGAATGAAATTTCCACCTTGCTCCACACATATGTATATTGTTTATCAGCACAGATGATTACTGGCCTTCCAATTTGGTTGGGGAATCTGGTGTTGTTTTCAGCCAAGAAGTTGTAGAGTCTATGGGAACTGTAAATTAATTGTTTCCACTAGTAAGATGATGTCTTGTGGTTCTTGGTATCTTTTTATTGTTTTTGATGAATGTGTCATAGTCACATTTCTGTGTTAAGAAAAAGGACATGAGAAGTCATGCTGATAGACTTAACCTAATGAATGATATCAAATATCAACTGCCTCGTTTTCTTGCTAGAGGGCTGCAGTTTAGCTGGCAGAATGGAGAGGAATTGGCAAATTGGACCGGCACCTTTAATTTCACGGATGACGGAGCAGTGAAGAGTGGCAGTGACACAGGCACCAGGTACCAACACCCGAGGGAACAATTACAGAGATCTCTCTCTCTTTGTATGAAACACAAATGTGAGCACAGGCTGTATGAAAAATGAGATTTGCAGTCTCCTTTGGCTGCTCGGTACTGCTCCCCATGGCACAGAAGATGCCAGGGATGCCCAAGTGCTGTGCTGTTTTCCCCCTTCAAGGTCTTGGGACCATTTTGGAATATGCCATAAGCATCTATGCAGTATGCAAGAGGGTGACTTCTGTGTCCTGGCCTCTCCTATTTCCATACCCCCCCCAATGCTATGTGTCAATATGTGGCAGTGTGGGAGAGAGAGACTTGGGTGGAGAATGTCCCAACATGACAGTATTGATGCACACAGAGCACACTGGAGAATCTGGCCCAAGGCTTTCTTTATAATAGAATATATATTCTAAGAAAACATAGTTTAACTTGAAATCTTTGCAGGGCCCAGTAGGGGAAAAGTGTTCTATCAAGATAAGACCAGAGTATTTCCTTTATTTACATTATTTTGAAAATATGAGAAGCACTGATGTGCCGTTGCACTTTTTACACTTATTAATTTGTAGTAGGATCCTTTTGACTGACACACATCTGAAGGGTCATAAAGGGCCATGTGCATAGTCAGGAAGCTGGCTGCAGTTGTGCCTAAAGAGCTTCATAGCTATCGCAGGCCATCTGCGTAAATCCAGGTACAGGCATAGGGTGAATATTTGGGGTATCTTCCTGGAACCTCAGTTGTAGAGGTTAAAAATCCTGAGTCATGTGTAGTATCAAGTTCAATAAGTAGCAGGGAAATCTTAGAAAGACTGTAAGTTAAAGAAAAAATAAAATTAATTAAAAGAAGCTTACATTTAATACTCTCTCTGGATAAATTACGTATTTTATTTAAAATATCATCATTTTGGTAACCGTACACCACTATAGCTGTGGAGCTGATAGCATTTCAAAGGCAAGGAGAAGTACAGAGTCTGACTTGCCCAAAATCATCCAGTCTCACTGAACCGCAGCAATGCTGCAATTCCTGTTCCTCTTTGCTGTAATGTGATCCTGTATGAGTGCTACCCGCCAGTGGACTGGTTTAACTAGTTAAGGCTCTTTATAAAAAGAAGCAACTGAAGCTGCAGTTTTTCATTCAGACCAAGGGAAAAATGGTTCATTCTATGTATGTACATGTGTATGTATGTATGTGTGTGTGTGCATGTGTGTTTGTGTGTGTGTATCTATATCTACTTTTGTTGCCTTTTTTGTGTATGCATCTATAGTCTGTATATGCAGTCTTCAGTTTAGGCACTTGGCATATAAAAGAACTGAATGTGGCACAAAGACAGATATCTTCTTGAAGACACGAGAAAATTAATAAATATAGACTTCCCCCTCTAGGCACCCTTGACAGAGACAACTGAACCATCATTGATTGCAGGATGGGGACCAAAACCCTTGACTGCAAAATACATACTAGCTGTAAGGCACTGAACAACAGTACTGTTCTCAATCTGTTTAGCCTCTTCAAAGATGAAGAGGTTCAGGATGCAAGTATTTTTATACAAACAGGCTCAAACCGCACAAGTCAGGTATAAATTTTAAAGGTTATAATATCAACAAAAGACGCAAATTTCTAAGTCTGTGTCATGTTAATGACTGTGGAGCTGAAAGATGGGGATTTTGAGTTAGGGACGAGTCTAGCTGCAACATATACTGCACATAAGTGTGTTATAGATATTATTTATCCATTTGTCTACTGTGTGAAAGCTGAGAACATGGCAAAATAAAAAAGAACTGTATAAATGTGGAGGTAAGACTGGAGGTGAGACTGTGCGGTGAATAACTGCAGAGCTATGTCATAAATTGTTTACTATTTACCTTTGATCACCTTTCTTACTGTGTTATCACTAGACATCTCCTGAGAGTCTTAATCTGACACCCAACTTCAGGCTGTTGACATAAATTGAAAACAAGCCTTCCTCAAATGAATACTTCTTTCCACCAAATAGAAAACTTGCAGACTACATTTTACCAACCTGGTTTTACTTGTATATATTTACAGGTCTCCAGAGAGATGTCTAAAGTGCACAAAACTAATTATATGTCAGCATATGCACAGTAATTAGCTTTCATTCCATGGCTCTGCAGTTTATTGTGTGTTGTCACCTCCTTGTAAAAGGTTTGGTGTTTAAAGATATTAACTGAAATAGATATTAATATGCTTTTCATTAGCTTATACGATTTGTATATTTATATGTATATAGACACATGTTTATTTTACATATGTGGTATCAACCCATGTATATTCTATAACTATTCTTTATCTTTTAATTATGAAACTTAATACATGGTGTAGAGACATTGACAACTTATTCTGTAGGAGTGATTTGCTAGACAAAAATGAAGGACTTCCAGAGCAAAGGCACACTGAGAGAATAAGTGCATTAGAACTGCAAGACAGCCAGACTTCACGAGAGTAGTGGCCATATCAAAACCAATGAACAGTGAAGATTAAACATTGCATGAAAATGATCAAGTAGGACAGAAACAAAGAGTGTCATGTTGTCTGATTTCAGTAGAAACTGTTTCAGACCATAACTAATGCATGAAGTTAAAGTGTGGCTTGCAGTTGGGATGTTTTTTACTGTCCAGGGGAGTTCATTACACAGTTTTGGAAAATGAGCCCTCCTCTGATTGCAGACAGCTCTGCTGTGCTGGAGTAACCAAGCTAACCAAGGCTTTTCATCCCAGTGCATAAGACGGTTCTTCAGATTGTGTAGAACCAGTCCATGGAGTTAAAAGCTAGTATCATGAGCTCGGCTCAGTATGTGGTGCAACTGAGAGTGTGGATCATGTTTGTGGCATCTAATGTTGCTGTGGGTAGATGCCCGACTTCATTTCGATGCATATTGCATTGCTGCAGGACTTCTAGGTAGTGAAGAAGTTGTGAATACTTTCAAGGAGTAAAAGTGAAACACTCAACACCTCCCCAAAGCCACAGGGAGGTGTTCTTTCAAAGGAGGACTAGGTGGGCTGCAAGATCTTTGAAACACCCACTCAGATGCAATGTCAACCAGTTGTTGAATACTGGCTTATTTTTGGTTCTTACATATGAGCCATTGCTCAGATTCTACCTTTTGCTTTTTATCTTGTGCTAAGTATTATAAATCTTACAGCATCCTTGTGGGGAATCAGCTAAAGGATTCTGTCTGATACTGGTTATGAGAAGTAATATATGCAACTACTTCCTAGAGCCCTGATTCTTCTGTTCTCCTTTTAATGTGTTTTGCAACTTACTGGGATTGTGAGTCTTCATGCTTAAAGCATTTTTTGTTGCCAAGAAACTGCCTTAATGATATGATGATCTATCTGCTGTATTGGTTGGGTTATGGTGTTCTCGGCCACCTTCAGTCTTATCTGAGCAGAAGATAAGTTTCAGTGTAGGACTTAGGTGATGAGACCACAGAAGCCTTTGACGGGCAAGAGGAGACATGAGCTTTATGCTTTTGGGCCTGTCAGTTCGTATGCTGAGTTCTTCAGTATGACAAATCTGGAGCTTTGTCCGCAGTGGCTACAAAATAGAAAGTGTAATGAATTGGATTCATCAAATACACATTCTACAGGAAGGAATTTAAGGGCTTGAGCCGTCAGAACTCATTGGCCAGGACAGTAGCTGAGGATGTTCCTTAAGTCATAGTGCTGAACTCTTCATACAAAGGTACTAAAATCTTAAGAACCACAAAAAAAAAAAAAAAAAAAAAAAAAAAAGCCATTGCTTGCAACAATAAACTAAAATGTGGTTTTTGGGATGTTATTGATGTACAAGTGTTGTCATGTAGTTTGTTATACCTCCCAGGTGGTCATATAGGTAACAACATCAGCAGCTTATTTCAATCACAGTGATGGGAATGGGCTTGATTAAAACAGCCAGACAGCAGTCTATTGAAAATTGGAAGGGTTCTGAAAACTCAGTATTGGTAAAATAGGCCTCCCTGCAGCATACCCCACGGCTGTTTATCAGGAGCCGATGCTGTTTTGACACAGTGATTGTGAAAGGAAAGAAATACCAAGGTCTTCCTAAAACTACAATTCAATATACTCTCCAATAAATCATTCTGGGGGTGACACATTGTAGGGCTGTCTCTGCTTTAGCTCCTGCTGTTACACCCACAGCTGTTGCTGTAGAACTGTATTGGCTAGTATATCAGACTGAAATTTTGGAGAGACTTGGGTCCCAAAGAAGTGGACAGATGCGAAGGGAACAATGTGGCATTGGCATGAGTGGATGTTTGGTCAATTCACACTGCTAATGTGGTATCGGGCAGCAGAGCCAAGCAGTCCCAAATGATCTGTGTGCTGAGACATGAAGACAGGAGATCAAAATCAGAATGGCAGTGAGCAGCCAGTGCCAATTTGCCAGGAGCTTTCATAGTTGTGATGAAAATCATATCCTCAGGGTATCACAGCTATCATCTTAACTGTACAGATGTGTAAACTATCTGTGAAGTCACAGGACCAGATCAAATAAGGAATCCAGAAAAGGGGCATCTCTGAGATATGACAGATGGATGTATGCACTTTTCTAAGGTTACTTGGGAGGTACATAGAGCTATCGATGAACTGCTTTTAAAGGACAGAAATATAAAACCCACTCCTCTTCTGTGGAAGATCAAACTTATGGATTTAGAGCTGGTTTGTGGAAGCACTTTTGTTTTTTTTAAAGTAAAAGTCTTTAATTTGGAAGATAGGCAGGATATCTTGGGAAACTGCCCTTGTCTTGGTGGATGGACATTTCTGAGGCCATCTATTACCAAAAACCAGAAAAACTTGTGACACTGTAAGGAGACAAATCTAGCTAAACATTTCAAAATATCCTAGGTGGAAGATCAGGAGCTTCATGAGTTAATAGCTTTTAACCTCAACTACATGAATCTTCTGGGAAGCATGAGTACCTGTACAAGAATTCCGTCTCCTGACTTTTGTTTGATTACTCTGGTTCTTCTAGAAAGAAAACCAGCCTCGAACTAAAGATGCCATTTCTATCTTCACCTTCCAGGCATCAGATACTATTTTTCCTTCCTTGCTATGCTGTATTGAAAAGCTTCCTGTTACTGGGAATTGCATCCTCTTGTAGTGTCTCCCTACTTAGTAATGGTATGTTTGGATTAAGCTTCATACGTCTCTCACACTTTTTGGAACCCAAATAATTTCTGCAGGTCCTTTCGTAACTCCTGCCAATGTCTCAAACCCTCAAAGTTGAAATAGAATCATAGAATCATAGAGTGGTTTGGGTTGGAAGGGACCTCAAAGATCATCTAGTGTCAACCCCCCTGCCACGGGCAGGAACACCTTCCAGTAGACCAGGTTGCTCAAAGCCCCATCCAGCCTGGCCCTGAACACTTCCAGGGATGGGGCATCCATAACTTCTCTGGGCAACCTGTTCCAGTGCCTCACCACCCTCATAGTGAAGAATTTCTTCCTTACATCTAATCTAAATCTACCCTCTTTCAGTTTAAAGCCATTACCCCTTGTCCTATCACTACATACCCTTGTAAAAAATCTCTCTCCAGCATTCTTCCAAGCCCCCTTTAGGTGCTGGACAGCTGCTATAAGGTCTCCCCAGAGCCTTCTGTTCTCTGGCTGAACAACCCCAACTCCCTCAGCCTGTCCTCATAGGAGAGGTGTTCCATCCCTCTGATCACCTCCGTGGCCCCCCTCTGGACCTGCTCCAACAGGTCCATGTCTTTCTTATGTGGAGGACCCCAGAACTGGACGCAGTACTGCAGATGGGGTCTCACCAGAGCGGAGTAGAGGGGGAGAATCCCCTCTCTCAACCAGCTGGTCACGCTTCTTTTGATGCAGCCCAGGATACAGTTGGCTTTCTGGGCTGCAAGCACAGCCCAGAAATATCAGAACTTGATGCAGTAATTCAGAAGAGCTTTTACCATATAATGTATACAAAGATGTATGACTATTTTCTCTTGCTTATCTTTTCATTTTTTTTAATAATGAAAAATATCACTGTTTATAATGACACATTTTGTTCCTAGCTACAGCCACATACTGAAAATTCATCATCAGTTAGACACCTACTACATATAGTAACGTTAGAGATGAAGGTGGTAAAAGATTTAAACCGGTTAATGCCAGTGACATTGGCATCAGCAGGTGGTAGCCAGGAGGAATGTGAACCAACTTTTTTTATATTTGTTGTCCCCAAGGAGGAAGTAATCAAATAGTTTCACCAACCTGTACAGAAGTCTTGTTTTTCCAGCCTCTTTCTTTGTGCCCACAGCACCTTCTGTCTCACTTCAGTCTTTCAAGCACTATCCTGGTGTGGACAAGACAATACAGGCTCTCAAACAGCAGAAACAACACATGCAGCAACATGATTTTTTGTGCCCCAGTCCTAGTGGAGTGTAAATTAATCTGAGGGCATCAAACATTTCCGCTTCACTTGCCAATTCTCAAAGCAGGGGGATCTCATTTAACATCAGTACATCCACAGGTGTTTTCTTTTGCAAGGTGTAGTGTGAAAGGTCATTATGATTTCCATTAACTTCAGTGGCTGCTTTTGTTCTTGGTGGCAATTGTCTAGTCTAGGCAGTGTCTATGAGAGCAGATCCCAAGGTCCCAGTTCCTGCCTGCCCCTGACTGACCTGTCAATCAGCCTCTACATCAGCTTCTTTATCTGCCAAATGGGGATCGTGCCTTCCAAATGAGGTCAAAGTAATCTTAGGAGAATACTCCATGAGAAGCGGTAGGATGCACTCTTTGAGGGAAAAAAAAATCGCTGTATTGATGTCAGGCCCTTAAACCTTTTGACCAAATCTTGTAGTTTTTGATATTGTCACATAGAAATATTAATAGAAGCAAAGGCCAGCGGGATTTGGTTGCTCACTCACAGTGGGCTCTTTGATGAAGTCAACACCTAGTTTGCTCTGCTCTGGATGAGTTTTCCAGAGCCCCTATAGCCATGATATTCTCCACCTCAGCAGTATTTTTGCTAGTGGGGTCTGAAGATCCCATGCTGGCCTGGCCAGATGAACGTGAGTCCCTGTGTGCTTTGGGGAGCGTGCTCTGGCACACCTGCAAGGTTCCTGAGTAGGGAAGGTGAATCTAGACCCGAGGTTGGCCATGGATCTCCCCATACTGATGAGTGCAGGCACTGATAATTGGACAGTTCTCTTAATAAGTGTTTAGTAGAAGCCTGCAGGGCTTGGTTCATTTATTCTCATTTCTTAGTCACTGGATAATGTATATTTTTGGAAAGATCTTTGTTTTTCCTGGAGGGTAGGTGGAATCCTTCCTGCGATACTCTGCTTTCTTGCAGCTTAAGTGCTGCAGCCTCACTGCAAACAGTGCAGAACCGGCACTGCAGGAACGAGCAAAAGGGGAAGGCAGCTTGTGCAGGGGAAAATGGTCTTGTTTAAAAGATGCCTGACAATTACGCTCAATTATATTTTAAAACCTTTGTTCAATATATCAGACACATCAGTGCCTCAATCCAAGTGTCGCTTGAAGAGAGGATTGAAGTCTCAGCCTTTTTAATTCATGTAGCATGATCAAGAAAAGCTTACTTTTGATCAAAGCAGGAGCAACCCAACTGCTGATGATCAAAGACCTAAGAGTTAACTGGTGGACTGGGAAACCAAATCTGCCTCTCACTATCGAGCTCAGTAAGCTGTTCAGCTGGAAGTGGGGTTGCAATGGGAGACATGAAAGTTAGAAAAGAAGAAAGTCTCAGTTAGTCAAAAATGGAAAATTACAGAGTGAATAGCATCTCATTTCTGGGCATTCAGTACTGAGTGCCGTAAAAAAAGAGTCCTCTCTGAGCACTTGCAGCTTGTGTGGTGTTCAGATACAGGATTTGATCCTGGAAAAATGTTGTAGATTTGGAAGCTACAATTGACCTGAATGGACATAAAGCAGTGAGTTGTGTGTGGTGCCCAATACCCTGAGAAAATGCAATCCCGCGTGCAACTGTGCTGTTTGTTGTGATTCGGTTGTAGTTGTGTTCCCTATTGTAAAGAATCATGAATTCTTGTGTTGGTTTTCCGGTAAACTTGTGACCTTTGAGGGGTGAAAGTTATTTAGATTTCAGCAGGGGAAGAAAAGGCAATGCAGGGAGAGGACATTCTGGCGATGACATATCAACTCTGTTTTATGGATATAAAACATGACTGTCATTCTTGTAAAGCTGAAACACAGCCCTTTTCTGTAGCAAAAGGAGTAACGTAGTCAGGCGTGTCACTTGTCACTAGTCAAGAGCATAAATCAAAATAAATTGCACTACACCCTTGCTTCTTAGCTGGATATCAGACTGAGGAAGATGATGGGGAGGACGGTTTCCATTTGTGCTAATTAAGGTTTCTGACAGGCAAATGTATCTTCGTTCACAGGGAACTATATGGTTTAGAGTGGGAGTTAATAGGCAGAAGTAGCACTTGGAGCCCAGGGAGTGGGTGAGACTGATGCTTCCTCTGGGAGAGTGCGGGGGGAGCTGGTCTCCAAACACTCCCAGCAGGACCAGACCCTGCTGAGCGGAGGAGCTGGGTTTAAAGGACATCCGCGGGGGTTGAGGGAACCCATATTCTTTGTGCTAGAGCCCGGTGTCGTGCAAAAGCTGTATCCTGGGAAAGTACAGCATGAAACACTTCTGTGGGAAGAGGTCGGCCGGTGCTCCAGGGAGCTGCCTCTGCTAATTTGCCTCGGTGTCTGTTGCAGAAGGGGAATTGCTGTGAAGCAAATAAATAGCATGAACACTCCTGGGAGAAAGAGAAGAAAAAATAATTTTTTTTTGTTTATTGACTAGATACTGTTTCACAAATTCCTTAATGCTGTTGTATTGTCATTAACGCTTGCAACCTAAGTGCTACAGCATCAGTAGCATTAACACTAAGGAGGCTTAGCGTCTGCCTGGGTGCTTCAGATGCGGTTCAGGGCTTGTGAATGACAGCCCAGATGATGATTATTCAGCAGCTCAGGCAGGATGAGTTAGTTTCAATTGAGCTCATCCCATGGCCAGTACCATCTTCTCCCCCAGTCGGTGCAGAAGTGACACCGCTGTCAGTGTCCCCTGCCGTTGCTGTGGGAGGCATGTAGGTGTCCCATCGGCAGCGTGTCATCCAGCCTGTTTCATGGATCCTCCCTCTGCACTTCCACAAGGTGCCAAATGGTGAATTCACTACTCCCAGTGACTCTGCTGGAAAAGCTGGAGCTATTGTGAGAGTTAGTGACTTGCAGGACAGTCCTGTGCTTATTGAAGCTGTAGGCTAATGGAATAACTCTGCTACAAATGCAATGCTGCCTCATGCATTTCCTTTCAGATCCAGAAGTGGTTTATTTTTTACCTAATCCTTTCCTCCTTACCTTTCTGCATCTTTGGTAACACATCCTTTTTCATTTCTATTTTTGGTTTGTGGATTGGGTAAACTGGCAATGATCAAAGGGAATCTCTGGGACTCAGGAAATTTCATCTCTGTTTCATAAAATGGCATCTTTGTCTCCACTGCCACAGGCTGAAGCCAGCTTTCCCCTGCTGCAGCGTTCCCACATGATAGCCTGTGCTGTTTGACATCTGAGCTGCAGTTCTCTAACTTAGCAGCAGAGCCAGAAGTATGCAGGAAAGATAAAAATACATGTTAATCTAGATTTTTGCCATTCTTATCTGTTCTGAGGCACATACAAGGTACTGAAATCCAGTGTTAGGTGAAAGGTGAGGATGAGGCTGATAGCCATTGCTATCCCCCTTACGCCCAAAGAGGTAGGAGTGGTATGTAACGTGCTGAGTGTTGCGTGGGGATGTATACCTGCCTCTAGCTATTGTGTAGAACATGCACATTCAGGGTCCCAGTCTTGTCTGACTCAAAGAACCAAAGAATGGATACCACAAAATACAGTAAAATTCTGTGACCAGCAAGAAGTCCTATGGTGTTGGCTCCACAGAGAGAAATTTCCGTTTAGTTTTGGAGATTTATCGGGAAGACATCCACACAGGGCTTCAGTCTGGTGCAACCAGGTGAGTTCTTAATCCAGTCTCAGTGGGAACTACTTTCAAAATAGACAGGTTGCTCAGCTGCAGCTCAGCAAGCCAAGCACGCAAGACTTGTGCCACTGCAGTGGATTTCAGCTACTTTTTACTAAAAAGGCTGAATGTCCAGGTGAGCGATTGAGTTGGAAGGAGAGCCCAAGCCTTTTGGTGAGACACCAGATGAAGGTTCATGTTACATGAACTATATCTCCCTTCTGGAGGCTGAGGAAGTCTTTTCCCAGATTTGTCACTGATTATGGAGTGCTTTAAATACATAATTTCCTCTATAAAACTCATAAAAATATATTTGTTGCCTTGAAGACTATCTAAACACTTTTCCTAATAGTCACACTTTTTAAAGATTGCTAAGGTATTGTTTTTTTTCTGACAGTAATCATTTTACTTCTTTATTGGGGTTTTATGATGTTCTGCTACCTTCTAGGCATGGATCACAGAAATGATTGGTTTGGGGTTTGGCAAAGCTAAGGTGGTGAAAACCTCAAGGAGAGGTGAAGGAGACATATCCTAAAGCAGCATTTGACAGGATAGAAACGTTCCCAGTTGGTAGCAGATTGCTTTGGGAAGCTCTTGAGCTTTTTCCACTCACATGCTATATTCCCTTTCTCCCTTCTATAGGTTTGTCTCTTCCCTGCTTTATCAGACTGATTTCTGGATGTACTTACAAGGCAAAATTCAGAAGCTTTTTGTTTTTAGATGCTTCTGGCCTTTGGAGGCCCCGTTGAAGATACCTGGAGGTGTTATTTTCTGGACACTCTCCCTTCCTACAGTTCCCCTAGGAGGTGTGAACCCTTAGCACTTCTCCAGAACAGATCAAACTTTGGATCCCCCCAAATTCCGATATTAATTATAAACATGAACTCCTAAGGAAACTAACAAGACTTTCCTACTTAAGGATTATATATTCAGAACTGAACAGACATTCAGGTCCAACATGAATTTTGATGTTATTTTAAAATGACACGAACCCAAAATATTACATTTCCAATGATGGTTTAAATAAAGCTCTTCCAGGAATCTTGTATTTTTCTTTCATATTGAAAATTCAAAAGATAGTTTAGAGTTACAGCCTCATGAATTCTGAGATTTTAAAGGATCCGTCAAAATATCTTGCTCTAGCCTTGGTCATAACACCTTTTCCTCCAGGTCGTCACCTCATATTTCTTCATTATATTAATAACTGCGCTATGGGTATGCACAGTTCTTAAGTATTAGGCTTTAATACAGACTTCTAATGATAAGTCGTGAAACTGATACAGAGTTTAGTTTAAACCCTAAATCTTTTTTGTCATTTCAATACAGTCTCATTGAATTCACTGGACAGCCTGGGCTTTCTCTGGCCCCTAAACATGAGTAGCTACCATTGTGTTTTGTTTCCCCTTCACTCCAGTCTGATGGCTAAGATGGAGGAATTTAATCAAAAAAGTAAATATTTATGTCTTTATTTTAATTAAGAATAACACTGTCATTTGTGCTGTGTCTGAGCATTCAAATCCTTTCATTCTCAAAACCACCCCAAATTTTTTTGAGAAGAAAATCCCAGCTTCCCTTGCCCTCCGAATATACCAAAAGAGTAAATCCCAATGAAAAGCTCAATTGTGTAGGGCACAACAGTCTCCACAGACAAGATGCAACCCCCAGCACTTTGCATTCTACCTGAGAGCAAAATTTAAGGTACTGTTTTTTAAACTCTCAGCACATTCAGACACCCAAAGGATGGGAGCAGTGTTTCTTAAGTGATCATTGCTTTTCATTGCTTCTCCCCTGACTTTCAGCGGCAGCTGCCATGTGCTGACTGCTGGAGAAGGCAGCTGGTCCTTGTTGGTGCCTACAAGATAGATGAACTCTTGTAGGGATGGACAAACTGGCATGGGTGGCTGTTCTACAGTCAGCAACGACATCTGTGTTTTCCTGTGAAGTAATAACCCGCCTATGGGCCAGACAGTGTAGTCTCAAGTTAGGCAGAAATCATAAATGACACCTTTAAGCAAATTTCCGTTGATGTGTAAGACAAGTATTCTAGTCTAAGCCTTATTTATAATCTTTTTTCTTGTTCTTCTTCAGGTATTTTGAGTTTTATGAAGGGCCTTTGGAGTACAACTCTACCAAATGCCTGGAATTACGGCAGGACATCATTGAAGTGAAGGTTTTGTCTATGTAAGTATGAATGAATGCTTGCTAAAAAGGTTACTTTTCAGGAAGGATGAAAATAGTAACTTACAATGACATTGCCAAAAGATGCAAGGCTCAAGAGATCCCATCAATAGGGATCTTATCAGGGATTCCTAGGGTTCCCTAATACATGCAAGTAGTGACATTTGAATTTGATCTGAGGTCCATTTGAAAAAAATGGAGGCTTTTCACATACATTGAAGCATTTTGGTTAGGCCCAGTATCACTGTTTGGAATTAAATACAGTGTTTGTAATATTATTTGTAACATTGTATTCCAGGTAATTGAAGAGTAAGAACAGCCAGACTGACTCATAGCAAGTGTCCATCTAGCTTAAGGCTCTACCATTGACAGTGGCTAGTAGTGAAGGCTAAAAAACGAAGCAAAAAGGTTAACCCTTCCTGGTAACAAATACTGGCACGGGGACTTGCTGAGTGGTAGATGGTGAATAGGCTACAGTAATCAGAGTGGACAATAAACCTCTCTATTAATTTGTTTAGGTCTTTTCTGAGCCCATTTGTACTTTTGACCTCCTCAATCAGCAGTGAGTTAACACTCAGTAAAAAGTAGGAAAATGTGATTCTGAGAAACAATAAAATATCTATACTTTGTCTTTTGTGGTCCTATATGTACATCAGGAAACTAATGAGTTGGATGAGATGTATCCGTGAAGCCATAGCGATGAAATTGGGCAAAAAAGTGAGGTTGCCAATGGAACTCATTGGACAGAGCATAGCAGGGTATTTTTGTGTTGCCCTTTTGCATTTTCAGCATTGCCCTGAATTTAGGTGCTTAGATTATGCCTAATCCCTTACCATATCTAAAACAGTGGTTTAGTAATCTTACTGACAATCCACAAGGCTTATTAAGGTCTGTAAACTGCACTGAGAATTTCAGTTGAAAGTGCAGCTATACAAATGCATAGCCTTAAGCAATCAAGGCTACAGAAAATACAATTTGTTGCTCCAGGTCTGTATGATTTTGAGCATGTCTCCCTCACTGACTTTATGCACAGAAAAATGTAGGTTATGTCCTTGTCTTCTGTATTTGGTGCTGGATAAAGGATACACGAGCAACAACTTTGCACTGCTTGCTGACTCGCAGTGCTTAAAAATAAATAGAAGGGGTGAGAATGTCACACTTCTGCCAATGTTCTGCTGAAGATGGGGAGCTTTGAATTGCTTTTCTGCATACTTATCAGATGGTACAGAGAATTACTCATTCCTCTTCATCTTATCCAATGGCACACAGAAGGTAGTGGACTCCTGCTCAGCCGGATAGTGTTAGCCTTACTTTTACGATAGATGCCATTTGTCATTAAGCTCTTTTACTAGGCTGGGTTCTTCTGATGTGCTTGCTTCTAACGTGCTACGTTTTCTAAGTCAGCCCTTACGGTAGTGGAAGATTTCCAAGTTAATGTGCTCTGGTGGGCTACAAAAAGTACAATATGACCTAATTCCTTCCTGTAACTTCCACAGCCTGGGAAATCCTAAGTTCTACTCACTTTAAATATATAATTATCTTAAAAGTCTTTGCTTTATTCAAACATTCAAAGCCCTCAAGCTGGAAGAGAACTCATTAAGACCTATCAGTCTTGAAGAAATCACAGACTTCAAAATTTCCTAGCCAGATTATGACATTGCTCCCTAGCTCTAGATATTTACAAAGCCTTCATTATCTCTGTTGTCCAAATACAGAAGAATATGTATGAACTCTAAAGTAGAAGTGGTTGGAATTGATGATATCACCAAAAATGTGTCATCCTGTATCAGCCTAGTAGAAATAGGAGTGTCATTTTTTGATATAACTAAAAGTATATTTATTAACAGAGGGGGAGGGAGAGATACTTTTGTAAAGACCTTTTCATGTCCTCTTACCGTCACAGATGCTTATCCCTACATGTGTGCTGTTGCAGTTTATAAAATGGATTTACCAACAGTACTGTTCTGTAGGATCTCACCGATTAAGATAACCTCACCAAAATATAATGGTGGTTGGCCAAATTATCTAAAGTATCCCCATTTCCAATACCCCTTCTGCTGGGCCCTTCTGCTAGCTGCAAATTTCCCCCCCTCAAAGCTGCTGTACTTGTCAGATGCTCATTAGCTTCCCAGCAGACTGTGGACAGACTTTGGTACAGTAGATGCTTCTTGCTCGATATTGCATTTTTCATCCTGAAGAAATGGAGAATGCCTATCAGGGAATAGAAATCAGTCCCACACATCTGAAGAGCTCCACCAGTACCTGTGTATACATGGTTTAGCATTCCTATGTCTGAGCAGAAAAAGAAATAAAAATGATAAATTTTGCACTGGCTAGACTGACTGGTTTGCCCTATCAAAAGCTTACTGCGTGGTACTCTGGCTGCAGCTGGTTTAGGAAATGAAGCCCTTGTAGTAATGTGAATTTTTGTTTTCTTTCTTTTTATCTTTTAGGGTGAAACAAACTGAATTGTTTGACAGATGGAAGAGCCTACAGATGTGCAAATGGGAGATGAATGTCACAGAAGCTAATTTATTCAAGTAAGAATGGTCCACATTAATGAGACTGAGTAAGATTTACATCAGTTTGAGTTTAGCTTCCGTAGAGAGATCAAACCTTCATTTGGATAGCAAGAGTAAGCATTATAACACTGTTACTGCTGGAGTACCGTCCTTTTGAATAAATATGGACTGTTTTCTACTTTTAAAAAGTGAACAGCAAGAGTGAAAGCGCTCTTCTGGCATTTGGAACAGTCTTCCCAGGAAAGGCGGGGAATTTGATATGGGAAAGACTTCCAGGTATGATTCAGGCAGAAGTGAGGATGGAGCCAAGATTTAATGGCTGCACCTAATACATCAACCTAACTCTCTGGTGGTGTAAAATGGTAATATCATTGGTGACACTGCAAATTTGGCCTACAAAATACTGAAACTGGATTTTTTCTGTGGTGTATTAGGTACTGTCAGACCTTGTTTATGACTTCCTTTTTTTTTAATGGCTTCTCAGCTATTGCTCCCTGACTAGCTAGATAATTTTTCTGGTCTGTGGAGACCTCTGCAGATTGTTTCTGTAGTGCTCTGTCTTCCTTCATGTGACTTCCTCTTTGCTGAAGGTCCTCCATGGTCCTTTCGAGATACAGCTTTTGAAATTGGTCTTGTGAAGGCAATAGTAGAATGAAGCCAAAACAATATTTGAATGTTGTATATTGATACATTCAAGGGCCATATTTGAGCAGGTCTAGAGAAAGCATGTTATTTCAGAGTCAGTGAAATATAGACTGGTTAAATCTGTAAGTCACTGGCATGATTCAGAGCTGTTGTTTAGAATATGGCCCTGCAACTTTCTCCCAAATTCTTTTGCATGATTCCAGGAAATAGCTGTCACGAGTTAATGAGAGAATGAGAGAATGTGAGAATGCATGTGCTGAGTTAGTCATTAACATCTTTAAAAATAACTAATTGTTAGTCCCAGGCTCATAGCACTTTTTCCAATGTGAGTTCCACACATAAGTTTTTTAGGGTTTTTTTAGTATATCTTTTTCTGGAAATTACTTGATGGGCGATTTTCAGAGCCATTCAGGATGAGAGCCCACTCTCTTAAAGATTGCTTGGAGTAAGAGAACTAATGATTGTGCCCAGAGTGCAAGGAGCACATTGAAATATGGCGAAGAGCACATTGAAGTATGGAGGCCAGCCCAGTGGTGGAAGCAATGAGAAAAGACTATCTAGAGACCATCAGGAGCACCATAACTCTCTCTCAGGCCACCAACACCAGCACATTAAGCAAAGAACCCCTCTCCATCCTAGACAGTGCATTGAGAGAAGAGATGAAAGACTCTTGTCGCTGACTATACCTGCCTGATTGATATATCACTGCTTAAGAAACTCCCACTGGCACCTAGGTGTAACCTAACCTTTGTTAGCTGGTTCCAGGAACAATAATCATGCTAGTCATGAAAAAAAAGAAGTTCAAAGTCTGTTTCATTTTTGTCTTATGGGACAGAGTCTTCAGTGTGTGAATGTGTGGGGAAACTGTAGTCCCTTAAAAGCAAACCAAAGTCTCTGAGTTTGGAGGTAGACTCGTAGGAGGTTAAAAGGTGGTGGTCCAACAACACTGAGCTGTGGGCTTTCAAACTTCGCCAGTTCTGGACCATCAGGTGAGATGGGGACAATCCAGCAAAAGTTAAATGACAGCTACTTAAGCAGCAGGGAGGGAGGAAGCACAAAAATCACACTAGCTTTTGTGTCTGGAGACACAGGAAAACAATTTCCTTGACAGTCTTCCTCCTTCAGATGTCAGACATTTACATTAAGGAACGTACCTCTGGAAAACCAGTGGGACATTAGTTTAAAGAACAACAGCTCTTTCAATTTCTTAATGCAGAACTAATGAAGAGTTTTTACATATCTCAAATATCACAATTCAATCCCACTACCTGCTTGTAATTATTTAATGATTTTGTTATTAGAAATTATTCATTGACTTATTCAGTCTCAATTGCTGCCTTGATCTGATCATCATATTGTGTCATTCTGCATGAGTCAAGTATATAATAGTAATTGGACATCACTGAAGTGTTTGCATAATTCTGTCTTTGCTTTCTGGTGCTTGTAATAAAGCCCATGAAGAAGATTGGCTTATTCTTCCAACTCATAATGAGGCCACATACCCCAGAGGCAAGGTATTTAATCTAGGTTATTTGAGAGCCATTTGACTTTGTCTTCATGTTTGTGCATTTGCCATGACATGTATTTTTCATTAAAGGTATAAGATTCATTGACTGAGAAACAAACCGGCTCTGGAGTGAGAGTAAGATGAATTAAGGGCTTTCAGTTCCACCAGTAAAAGGAGAAAAGCATTCAGGGAAAGATGGGAGCTAAGAAATGGGTCCCTATTTGGAAAGCTGTTTTTCCTATTTAAATTTCATATGAAACATATGGTAAGGGGGTCAGAACTGAAAGATTTTTCTCTCATGCTGTGAATCCCACTTTTGACATTTCAAAACTGTTCTTGTTTGCTTTGGAATACCTGCCATTTTGTCCCAGGGACAAAGAAAATTTTGGCCATTTGTCTGAGATTTTGGAGTTGTAGCCGTGACCAGTCTGCCTGGCACCCATCTCTAGGGGCCACATCATCTTCCTGATGCACATATGCAAGGTCAAAGGCAAAACTAAGACCTTTAAAAGTTTTTTTTTTGTAATCAAGGTGTTCTGTTCTCCACAGTAGTCTGGTAAGTGGGGTTATGTCTTTAGGTATTGCTGTGTTTAAGTCCCTGCCCTGCCAAGCTTCCACATCCCCAGATGAATCCCCTGCATTTCCTGCCCAATAATGAGTAAATAATTTACAAAAAGTGGAAGAAGACCTCTAAAACAGAGAGGGACTAATTCATCAGGATGGTTTCCCCAGGATATTGGGGGCAAAAGCTCAGCTTTGGGGTCTGAAGCAGGGCAGAAATTGCACATGTATTTCCTGCACCTTAGAAGAGACAGGTACAGGTATCTCATTTCTTCTGGTTTTTTTTTTTTTGTTTGTTTTTTTAACCATAAGTTCCTCAGTCAAGCAAAATTTCACTGAATCTGAAATTTTCTAAAAGAAAATCCAGTAAACCACCATTTTACCCCTCCTACAGCTAAAAAGTTTATTTTTGTTGAAAAATGCCTTGTTAGGAGTAATAGTAATTGCAAATCCTAAAGCATGCTATCAGCTCCTTGATCTTATTTCTCTCTTTTTCAATTTACAGGTCTACTTTGTCGAGGTGTTGCAATGCCCCTGCCTTTCTGTTCACCACCCAGAAAAATACTCCCCTGGGAACTAAACTGAAATATGAAGTGGATACTAGTGGAATCTTCCATATCAACCAAGAAATCTTCAAAATGTTTCCAAAGGTGCCTCATGCCTCTGCCCATTGCAGAATCAACTTCACTCTACTTGGTTCATTAGATACTATCCCATAGCCAACCATTTAGCAGTTGGCTGTTTGACATTTCTACAAACTTCATCACTTATACTTTGAAAATGTTTATTTTTGATATGATATTTTAGCTGATTATCCTATTTTCTAGTGGTCATCTGCTCTAGTATGCAATATATATATTTTTTTTTTCCTGCAGGATATTACTGACCTAGTAGCAAAGTGGCTAATGAAATAACTTAAGAAAGCTGAATAAAAGAGGCATTGACTGATCAGAACTTTTAAAGAGTACAATACTCACATACAATAAATCCAATATTTGGGGTAGGTCTGTTTTTTTAGGGGCATGATTATTTTATAATTCATATTCACAATGACTACTTTCATACTTATTTCTGTTTGCAGCTTATCTGTGAACAGGCTGCACAATTTTAAAATATATTCATCACAATGATTATTTAAAACCTTTTCAAAACCAAATAATCCTTGACCTGAGGGTCATTCAAAGTTATAACCAGGGGGCAATTCCCATTGCAGATAGTGACTGATGTGCAGAAATGGGCTTATGTGACTACTGATTTGTCATGGAGCACACCTCATGAATTTAAAATGGCATATTTGGAGGGAATAACTGAAATCTATCCCTTTCAGAAAGTCAGAAAAATATTCGAGTGAAGTACATAGATTTGTGTCCTTAATGTTGTCCTTAAGGGTCTAACCACTTTTAATCCAATTGCTTTCTGAGCACTGCTAAGAGGTAGGGTAGTGCTGTTATCTAAATGTGCACATGGGGAACTGGGGCAGAGCAGGTGAAGGGCTCAGATCCAGGAAAGCACTTTGGCGTCTGGAGACGTGCAAAGAATGGGTACATCTAAGTCCAGGAGTATTATCCTCAAAACCCCGCAAGATTGCGCAGAAGAATGCATGAAAGACTAGACATCTACGCTTTTGCTAGGAGTGTCCTATAGCTGCTGATGTATTTATCCAGGTATGCCTTAAGGATGCTTTGCAGGCTCTATCCCATGCCAAAATGCCTTTGGGATTCACCGGGCAGCATCTATGTGGCCAAAGCCACCCTCTGCCTAGGAGCAGGGCTGCAGCATGGCACATGTAGGAGATAAAGGGCTGAAAGCACAGGAGCAAGACTGTAAGGACAAAGACTGTAAGGGCCTTGTGCTGAGTGCGGAGATCTGGCTTCTGATCTCCCTTTCAGGGCTGCCAAGGCATTTTGTGTTAAGAAATCGCTGGATAAAGCACAGACAAATCTATAACTCTATATCGCTTCTCTGTTAGACAGCTGCTGTTTTTCTCAGACAGGTGTAATTGCATGCCCTTTTACCTCATGGCTTATGAATGCTATGGAAAGATCCTGGGAATAATCACCTAGAAATGTCATGCCACTATTGCATCTCTCTGTAGTTTGTGGTATGAAATTATTGATAAAATATGTATGTACCAAAACGAGCACTCTCATGCTTATATAAGCACTTCTCTACATATTCATAAGGTGTAGCGCGGCACAGTTCTGCGTCACAACCCTCTCACCCTAACGGCCCAGTTCTGTTCTTGGAGATGTGATTTTCACTCTCTCTGGCTTCAGCAGCAGCTGCACGTCTGCATATGAAGGCAGAATTTTGCCTGAAGATTACAGAAAGATGCGTCCTACACAAGTCCAAAAGGGTGCCTGACCAAAGGCTCTAGGTGCTGCTGGTAGTACAAGTGTTAATTAATAATCATTAATACTATTAGTACAATTAATTGTAGCAAGCACTAAAATTTGGGTTAGGTTCTGATAAATATCTGTAATGTGCTGTCTGACTTAGAGAAACTTCTTGGGTTTTACTAGCTGCTCTGGAACTATGTGTGCAGACTCCTCAAAAACAGGACATCAGAGCCTGAGGAACGAGCAGTTTGCAGGCAGCTCAGAAGGCAATGCCTGGGGTACGCTAATTTTATGGTTCATGCCCTCATGTGGAAATCAGAAAGGAAAGCAAGTTTCTAAAATGACTTCTTCCGTTATTAAGTCTGGACAAAACCAGGTTATTGCTTTTTTTCTCTCTGAGTTAGTTGCCCATACTATCTCTAATTGCACAGAAAACAATCCCATCCATTTATGTACACCATGGGAATATTGCGGGCCGGAACCAGTGTCAACTTCCTATGATTAGTGCATCTGCAGCAAGATGCAGCTGCACATAAAAAAGGAAAAAGTGAAAAAGAGACTTGTTGCCTCCATGTTTCGGGGTATTTAACTGTTTCCTTGCTGTGATGTTGCAGGATATGCCGTACCACCGCTCCCAGTTTAAGAAATGTGCAGTGGTTGGGAACGGAGGAATTCTGAAGAACAGCAGATGTGGCCGGGAGATTGACAGTGCAGACTTCGTGTTTCGGTAATCACCACAGCACCATTTTTCTTTTTTCCAATTTTAATGACAAATAAAAGATTTCAAAGCTATTCTCTGTCATGTAGAAACATGGGATTTGCGAAACTGGCCATATCAAGCCTGCTTCTTGCACAAAAAGCAATGTTTCAAAAAAACCACCTGACTTATTGACAAAGTTTATTGTCCTCTTTCAGGACATTCCCTGTCACTCAGGTTGCAGATTTATCTTTCCATGGACATTAACCCATAAGCAGTGTCCTATGAATGTGGCCATGATTTTCTGGGGCAGTTCTGAACCAGAGGTACAACCTCTATGCCGTAACAAGCAGCTTGGCCAGATGTTAATAGCTCCACGCTGTGCAGCTCACGTGCCTCAGAGGTGTGTTTCTGAAGAGGTACAGAGCTTAAGTGCTGGATAATGGGAGTTACAGTAATCAGTACTGTAGACTCCAGGGTGTGGAGAGACGCCTGAATAACTTCGAAGCTTGAGTATCTTCATATTGTGCTCCCCACCATATGTGGAGTTATCCAGGTTTTGCATAGACGGGGACGGCCCACGACTTGTGTCTCTGGATAACGGAGTTTAGCAGCACTTTTATCATCCTTACTATATATGGGAAAGATTTTTTTATTATTCATATGCATGACTAATCCCTCTCTAAATCCTGTTAAGCTCTTTGCCTGGGTCACGGCATATGACAGCTAGCTCACAGATTCATGACCTGTTCTGTAGAACAGAAAAATCTTTTTACTTCTGTTGGCCTATTTTCTGATCTTGGATACGCTGCTGTCAAGTTAGAGTAACTGTGCATAAATCAATGAATTTCTCTGATTTCATACCAGGAAAAATTAGGTCAGATTTTTGCTCATTGCATTCTTAATTTAATTTGGCATCAAATGAGAAATAAAATTTTGCAGGTCCTACCTTCACTATTAATTGTTTTCAGACCCTTGTGTCTGCCTCTTGTTCCCACTTTATAGCAAACTATTGTCTTAGTTTTAATCTGTGAAACAGTCCAGGCTTCCCATAATTTGCTTCTTAAAAGCCTGGTGTACCCCATAGACGTTAAATAATTATCGTAGATTCCCTTCTATCATGTTGGATCACAGCTGTTAGTATGGTTGAAAGGAGCAGTATATGTTAGACATGGAGATGACAAGCTGTGGAGTGGAGGTGGAAATATGGGCAGCAAATGTCATCATTTATGTATAAGAACTTTCAGTGGAGGTCCCTTTTTACCACTGTTACTCTTCCTTGAACTGTACCAAAACTGATTAAAAAGAGCAGATCAGATCACCACAGAATGTAGAAATTGGGTTGCTTTTGGTACCAGTAATTAATTAAATAGAGGCTTAAGTAGAACTGAAATATGAATAAATACATCAGTACTTGTGCAGAAGAAACCCCTGGTTCACCATTTCCAAAATATGTGGGGCCAGCGTTATGCACAAAGACATGCTAGTGTTTAAGAGCTTAAGGTCTGCTGACATCAATGTTAAAGTAAAGCTTGTGTTTAAGGTCAGGTCTGAACACATCCACTTTCCAGTCTAACACCAGTTCACCAAACTGTCAGGAATCACCATCTTGGTCACCAGCGAAATAATTCTTTGAAATATTTAAAAAACTGCCTATGGAGCACTTTTAACATTCAGTGATACCTTCAGGACACCTGGCAAAATCTTTTATTGTCAGGAAGCCTGTGGCCAACAGGATACAACCAAGGTTTTCTATGAAATAAATTCCAATAGCAATTAATTATAGTACAATAGAATATACAAAATACACACACAAGAATTGCATTTGCTAGTTGTTATTGTCTATCTCCATCTACTGGCCAGAGTAGAGATCTGTGATGAAACATTGGGTGCGTTTAGAGATGGGACTACTCTTCGCAGGAAGGAATTTTTGGAGTCTTATGGCAAAAGTACAGTTTATGCAGATTATATCACTTTTATAAGGAACTATCACTTTCAACAAATCCAGTCTTTCTTACTCCTGGTGGGCAGTTGCTGTTCAAAAATATTGAAGCTGAGTATTTGAAAACCTTTTTCAAATATAATCTAATGAGCACAGTGCCCAGTGCTAGGTGGAACTGAGGATACTAGAGGACTTCAGAAGGATGTTGCATGACCTAGCAGAGAAAAGTTCTGGAAATAACATTGCCTATGAGAAGGATGAGATGGCTAAAAAAAAATTCTCTGACCTGATAAAGAGGGACTCTCTGGAAGGTAGATTTGAACCTCCTAAGTCTGAAAAGGACTTTGAAGGATTTTTGTGCATTCTTCTGCTCCCCCACTTGCCCTGTCCCTGTAACTGAGAAATTATGCTGACAGCTGAACTGTAGTATTGTGAAAACACTGAGTATCACTTACCCTAAATACCTTCACAGTTTTCTCCTATTCTACCTTGATCTTCAGAAATATGGGGATGTTTGGGAATTAGGCACAGCAGGATTTTTGAGATGTGGGAATCTTAACAGTGATGGCTTTTATTGAGGCTTGTAGATCACTTCAAAAAGTTTTCAAAATGTCAGTAAGTATCTAATGCTAGCTTAAACTGATTGTAAAAGGCCACTTATGTTGCCTCTGATAACACATGCCAAAGCTTTTTTTTTAGCTGGGTTTCCTATGGAAGTGAAGCTTGTGTGATAGCTTGTGTGTGTTTCAGTAACTTCAGCATCTCTTGAGGGGTGCTCTAAATTTTGTGAGATGATGAATCTAGGTCAAGGTGAGTGGAGGCTGAGCAAAGTCAAGGTTTGCAAATCTTCACAGGTTTGTTCCTAATAGCTTTGACACCCTCTGGTGAATCTGTAGAGTCAGAATTGCTGCACTTACACTATGCTGGGAGATACTTATAAAGGGAAACGGAAAAGAAGCAGATAGTTTTGGATTAATTAGGACTGGATTGATTTGTCTCTTGTGGAACATTTCCCGTAAATTCTCTCGGGTATAAAACAAAGCATGTTAAAGGCAACGTTATAGATACAGTTTATCTATTAATTATTGAATACTGCTTAGCTGTTCCTGAGGAAGTCTTTGATTTTATAGGCTGATTGTCCTTGGGGCTTCATCCTATTTCTTGTCCTAAACTGCCGAAGTAGATAGCTGAACTGCCATTAAGGAAGAAAAATGAGTGAGCATTGGCTACATCTGCAAAAAGGGGTCATCTCTGAGACTCAGGGAAGAAGAGAGGTCTCCATACAGCCTCTAAGAACCTGTTACTTTAATGCACAGTTTGGGCATCAATATGTTTTGATGTAATTTTAAATTCTCAATCTGTTTCTAGATTTGTTCCTTGGAAGAAATGCTTACATCAATTCTACTTTCTAGTCCTGAAAAAGTGCAAGGCATTTTTTAACATTCTTACTGATTTCTTTCCTTTATAGATGCAATTTGCCTCCTATATCTGAGAAATACTTCATGGACGTTGGGGTAAAGACGGATGTCGTGACTGTGAATCCCAGTATAATTACTGAGAGGTAATTTCTAGTTTTTGTATTTTCATCTCTATTGCTTTTCCAAATCTACCTTTCACTTAATTCTAACAGTTACAGAGAATTTTTTTCCCGGTATTACTTTAAACTGACACTATGAATCATACATTTCATTCTGAATTGAAATTATTCAGTATATGGAATTAGTAACAACTTATAGAAACTTGTTAAATACTTAGACCTGCACATTGGTGATAGAAAGTGGAAAGCTGATGAGCTAAAATTATAACAGCAGAGCCATCCTTTCCCTGGAAGTCTTGTGCTGTGCTTGCAAGCCGCAGGCAAATGTCTCAGAAACATTCAGGGTGGAAGCAACTGGATCCTACCCTAAATGCTTAAATAACGTAACACATATTGGCATATGTTTTTTTTAAAATGCAGTTAAACTTTGTAGCCATGATTGACTGGGTGATTTTAATTTTAAGTTTGTTAATACCTTAATGCCACCTTGCTGATAGGTTTGGGACCATGGGGCTAATTACTGCTTTCCTTTCTTGCTGGGGGAATGTGTTTCTTTTCTGAAGCAACATAAAATAATTTGTTTGCATTTTGGATTTATTTTAAATGTTACAGTTAGACGTTTGCTTTGCTTTGGTATTTGCCAGTTTTTTATACAGTTCTGCACCTCATAGTGCACTATACAGCTGTCCACACCTTGGAAAAATGGCATACTTCTCATAATAAAATGAGAAGTGAGACATGGTCAGAAATGTCTACAAAGTTTGTCCACTGTTTAATGAATGTATTGCCAAAAGAAAGGAGAATATGTATTTTTTTTATCCCCTGCATTTTTGCCCTACATTTCATACTGATGCTTTAGCTACAAATCTAACTATATTCCCCTTGTTAACTGAAACAGCATTTCAATTATCTCTGTATCAGAAACGTTTCAGTAAAAGCCCATTGGAAGTTTCTTGTCTGCTGGGTCCAGACTGAGTCTGCGCTCGTCTGACCATCACTCACATCCTTTTCCCTTTAGATTTCATAGGCTGGAAAAATGGAGAAAACCCTTCTACGACGTGCTCCAGGTCTACGAGAACGCTTCTGTGCTGCTGCCAGCTTTCTACAACACTCGCAACACAGACGTCTCAATCCGGGTCAAATATGTCCTGGATGATTTTGAATCTCAGCAAGCTGTTTATTACTTTCATCCCCAGTATCTCATCAACGTCTCACGCTACTGGCTCGGCCAAGGGGTGCGGGCCAAGCGGATTAGCACTGGACTGATCCTGGTGACTGCTGCCCTGGAGCTCTGTGAAGAGGTCCACCTTTTTGGCTTTTGGGCCTTCCCCATGAACCCCTCAGGGATTTTTATAACTCACCACTACTATGACAATGTGAAACCTCGCCCTGGTTTTCATGCTATGCCCTCAGAAATCTTCAACTTCCTCCACATGCACAGCAAGGGGATCCTGCGGGTTCATACAGGGACCTGTAGCTGCTGTTGACAGGGATACTTCTTCCTCTGACACAAAAGTGTAACAGGAACTTGATGCCTGTGTATGGTGTAGGAGGTTTTATTACACCCTGAGATTATGCAATAATTGTTTGATATAAATTTCCTCAAGGCATTGCATCCCATAGGATCTAGGATACCAGCATCTTTCCTGCTAGCAGAGTTGGGTCCATAACAGTGTAGGAGAAGCAAAACTCCTCTGTCCCAGGGTGTACATTGCCCTGGAAAGCAAGTCAGATAAGAAGCACATTTCCAATAGGTTTAGGGATAAACAGAGCACATTAATATGGTTATCATTTCACTATGAAGAAAAGCACCAAACTTTTGAGGAGAATCAGTGATGGAGAATTTTAGCACAGACTGTATGACTTTACATAGGTTTCTGAATCAAGTACCTTGGGTCATTGCCAGATTTTATTGAAAGCACTGTTCTCTGGTATTCGGGTTTTTGAAAATACTCTTTAGCATTATAGTTTTAAGGGGAAGTATGTAACTTGAGGTCTTTGTTCTGTAATGTCATGAAGTATTGGTGAAAAATAGCAGATAGATGCGATAGGAATAAACAAGATCACTATGAATTTTTTCAGCTGAGGTAGAAAAGAATGTTAAACTCCAATTCACAGCAACAGGTAACTGTGGATCATGGTGTGCAATTGTTTTAGAGTTTCTCTCTTCTTCTCATTCTTGTGTCTTATATTTCTGGTCTTCTCTGCTGATCATGTTTTCTTTCTCATTGTCTGTAATGCTTTCCTTCTAGCTAACGCATGTGTGTATTTCCTCCTGCAGTGACCATCTCAGCTTCAGATTGGAGTTCTTGTTGAAGAAACATGCTCCTTCACACTTGTGTAAGCTTTTCTCAGGCTGAATAGCAAGAAGATTGTGTAGTTATATTTTCTGAGTTGATTTTTTTGGTTCAAATATCACAGCATAAGATAAAAAAAAGCATCTCCTCTTTGATTTTTATTAAAGACTTTGTAAGAGTATCTAAATGTTGATTCATTGTTGTGCAGGTCGAGTTAAATACTTTCAGGTATCTGTGATAAGTACTGGCAGAAAATGATTTTAAAATACAGTGAAGATACTTTGTGGCTTGGATTATGATGCTTATTTTAAAATTATGCATCTCAAGATGTCAGATGTCTTAACGTGACATTTTTATATGTTGAGAATGTTACTAGGATAGTAAAAGGGCTGCTGGATTCTTTAAAAAGTTACCCATGTAACTCTGTCAGTTATGCCAAGCTTAATTTTTTCACCTGATACAGTCAAATTGGCAAAATCCTGATGCAGAAAAGATGCCACATATTGCTGGAGTTTATTTTGGCTGCTGAACCGTGGTGTAGTAGGCTGCTGGTATATGCCTTTTCATACTGGTATGATACACAGGAGGGTGAGGTTTGCTGTTTCAGCTGTGCTGGCATAGTTAAATGAACAGAGTTTCCTCGTATAAGTTCTTAGTCTGAAGCACTTGGGCTGTTGTCCAGTGCCTTGTCTTGTCTTACTTAGATTACAAGACCTCTGATCAAGGATTTGGAGTTTAAAGTGCTAGTTCTATATGAGGGATAATTTTTTGAGGGGAGGGAGAGGGTTTAAATCTGAATCTGGACTTGGATTTTGATTTTGTAATGCATGAATGCACAAAGCTTCTTTTAAAAGCCTCTGTGCTATGCTGAGAGCTGTGAAAGTTGCTCATGCTACAGATGAAATGATCGAAAAGGAAGTGAAGCACGATGGTCACCATTTCAAAAGTCCCTACTGACCAGCAGTGACCTGGATGGTATGTGAGAGTGTATTTCCTTAACTTTACACTAGTCTCCAGAGGTCTGATTACTTTAAAAGCAACCCATATCCTTGATAAAGGTGTCAGAGCTCACTTGGGAAATACCAGCCAGGGGTAGGTGAAGGACCTGTGCTTAAACTTTATATATTTGTGTTGTTGTGCTTTTGGTCTTAGAGTTATACCGTGTGTTAGTGAGCACCACTTCGTGTTGGCTAGCTGTGAAATATGCAGCACACTAAGAATGAACATGTAGATGAAATGGTTTCCTTGATTTAATATGCAAAAGAGATCTTTGTCTTTGCTGTGTTTTGTAAAATTATGTGCAAAGGGCTTTGATAATGAAGTGCTGTAATGAAAGTGCTATTTAGAGAGCAATGTGACCCTGTGGGTTGGCCATCTTGCTGTGCATTAAGCTTTATGATAACAGGAATGGCGCTGAAGCCAGTACCTAGAGCCCTTGCTCCTTATTCTGCCTGAGTATGGGGCTAGTAGTGACTTCAGTATTGCTTTGCTGCTGCTGCTTTGCTAAGGTTACCTTCTTTAGTAGGGGATTTTTCTTTACTATGGTGATTGAAGTGAACAAAAGCAACCGAAAGGAGTCTGCTATGTTGCAAAAGATACTTCCAAAAAGATGGGAAAGCACTTGAGAAGCATCCATATGTTGGAAAGAAACGGTGCAAATCCCTCTTTTTAATTGCAAAAATCCTTTTGGACTTTTTGGACAGACAAAAGGATAAGCAAAACTGTAACTACAGTTAACCTGTAATTACAGGGTTACAGATGTTTCCTTTCCTTTGTTTGCTTCATATAAATGAGCAATGTAGATTCACCTAGGCTATACTGTAATAAGTGCAGTTTTACTGTGATTAGATTTTGATTGGTTATAAATCTATAGCTACTCTATTTTTTTAATGATTTGAAAATGTGTGTGCAGGATACTCGCACGTATGCACCAAAGGCCCAATCTTGCCACATTTATCTGAAAAGAGCTCCCATTCAAGTGGATGGGTATTTTATTTGTGTAGGGACTGCAGAAACAGGCCCAGACATGTCTGTGAAGGTGTACATAGGTGTATAGTTAGATATAAGGAATGATTTGCAAGCCAGAAAGATACTTAAAGATATATATATAAAATAGTCCTCAAGCTGAAATGCATGTTGCAATGTGTTTACTTTCTGATTCATTTTTCAGATGTTGCTCAAAAAATGATTGAAAAACTATGGCACTTTTCAGAAATGCCATATGCAGAAGCTTTCAGGTATTTTTTGGCCTCCTTACCTTGCACTGGGTGCTGGAAAATCAGATTCCTGCTGCTGTACCGCAGCACCTGTGGGGCCGAGTGGAAGTGGTGTGGTGGCAGCTTGCAGGAGCAGGGCCTGAGGATGGACCCTACCTGCTGCTCTGTTCTCCATGGGTGGCAAATAAATACCGCCCGGGAGATTTTAGCTAGGCGGAGGTCACTACCTGTGCCATGTCACTGTGGGGTGCGTGAGCCAGCAGCGACCAGCCTGAGCTTCTGCCCATCCTGCTTAAATTCATGAAAAGAAGGGCTGCTGCAGAAAGAAGGACCCTCCTTGTTTTCTGCCATGATTCTTTTGTGTATTGAGCATAAGAAAATACTCTTCTGATATCAAGAATTTGTCTGAGTTTGAGGCTATTTTGTTTTCCCTTCTCCCATTGCGGTCAAAGCCCCAAATGTCCAATCTTAACCTTCTTTGAACAATGGGATACCTGAGTGATAAGAAGTGACCGTCAGGAAGCCAGGTGTGTTTGCTCCACACTTTTATGGCAAGTAAAGGACATGCATAGCATGTCATGCTTTCCCACAGAAAAGGTTGCAGGCCCCAGAGAAATCCCCCGATACAAAAATCTGATCTGTCCAAGAAGAAATGCTGTCAGCTGTCTGGTACCACATCCTGAGCTCAAGATGTAATCCCAGCTCTGTTGGTGAGGATATGAAATCTGAGACAGGGAGAGAGAAAATTACAATATTATGGTTTAATCCCCAACTCCTTATATTATTTAGGAGAATCTCTTAAGAAGTTCCTGAGATCTGCATACACTGGTAATGCAAATTCAGTCAGAAAAACTCCGTTTTTCTGCTCCTCCGTTATTTTCAGGTCAACAGAGGAGGCTTATGAATCTGTCAGTGCTTTCATCAAAGGGAAGGAAGTATTTAGTCAAAATAGTTTAGCTGCTTGCTTTTGATTTATGAAATCCAGCTTTGCTGTTGGACAGAATGGATTAAATGGTGATAGGGCCATTATAATATTTTAGCATATTTTCTGTGATTGCAATGGAGTTGTCAAAGCCAGCTCATGAATTGCAAAGGGAGAGCCATGCCGTGGCAGCTCCTCCTGCTGCGATCTCGAGGAGGAGGGGCACCATGGTGTGTGGGTCCGGGGCCGCCTGGAAAAGCGATGTAAAGGGAATATAGGAGATTGCAACCACAACTCTGGTCCAGAGCCTCTAGCGCTGTGGGGTAACACGGCAGAGATGATAGATGAAGCTTCAGAGCTTGCAACGGGCAGGAGTAGCTCCCCTGGTCCCCGACAAAAACTGCCCTCATGCAGGCTTGACTGATGATAAATTAAAGGCGATGTTCACTCTGGCTGGTTAGATGTAGTAGACAGAAGGAAAAGATATAGTAGATGGAAGGAAATCAACTCTAAGAATAGTCCGCTCTGTGGGGGTTCGGTGAATCAGGAGGAATGTTGCTTAGACCTTGAAGGTGAAAACACCGGTGGTGACGCAGTTCCGTGGGTGGACTGCCCGTGCTCCGCTTTCCATGGCAGGAAGGAGCAATCTCTGGAGCAATCTCTGGTTTGCTTGTGAGGGAAACCGAGCCAGATAAAACACTGAGACATGGAACAAGAGGGAATCTATCTTTTTTAATCTTCTGAGGCCTGGTGGCTTGCCAGCAAAGCTCTGATTGTAGAGAGCAGAAGCTTGGGTAGTGAAAATGGAGAGCTCTGAAATGGTCTTTTCCCCGTCTTGCTTGCATCCAAGCGTGCAGAGAACCTTGGAGCTTTTACAAGTATATGAAGAAGGAAACAGCAAAATCCGGCAATTCCTAAGGGCCAAATTCCCTGGGAAATTCTGGAGTGAGCTGAGCTTTTAGGAATAAAAGAGTCAGTATTTATGCTTAGGGCCTTTTCCAAAATCCAGTGAAGTCTGTGGAAAGTTCGGTGTACTTCAGGGCAAGCCTCCCGAAACAAGCCCTGATCATGGGCAGGAAGAGCAGCCTCTTGTTTCTTACTCACTTGTTTTCAGATACATTTTTTAATGTACTGTAGATATGGTGCAGTAGCAATACTGTGTTTTTAATGGTGTGCATAAAGAACAAACTTATCTGGAAGCAGAAATGTTGTGACTGTCACTCTCCCTTCCAGCTTTTGGCACTTTTCATCCTTTCAAAATCATCTATGCAAAGCATTTCATTGTGGTAGTGTAAATCACCATATGAAATCACAAATGAATCCTCTGTACCTGACTGTATGTATGCGAACTACATGCCTTGAGAAAAGAGTTTTTTCTGCTTGCTTTAAAATACCAGCATGGAATTAATCAGTGATATGAATGTGTTTAAGGCAGGATTCAGCCCATTCCCTTTGAAGCCAGCACAACATTGGCTTTTGGCTTCAACAGAAAAAAACATCAGGTCAAATGCTTCTAAGCCAATAACCTGCATCTCCCCCAAAACCCTCCCAGACTATTACCATTTTATGTCTTATTATGATCCTGTCTAATGTGGGTGAGGCTGCTGGGCATCCCTGTGTTGTCTGCATGGTATTCAAAATCAACAAGCAATTGTACTTAAGTGCTTTTAAAAAGAAACTTAAGGGAAACCCAAATGTACGCTAGGCATTAGAGCGAGGGAGCCTGAGTCCCAGGCCATGAGCACCCCCAATGCTCCCCGAAGCCCTGAGCATCTGAGAAACATCAGAAAGGAGGGACTGGGCCATAGTGGGAAACTTAAAGAAAGACAAATCTGCCTCAGCACTTCAAGGATTGAAAGCTGTAAATATGTTACCGACATGTCTGACTTTCCCTTTAGAAGCCATAAATGTTCTCGGTGTTTGATCTTTGGGTAAGCTGATGTATGTTTTTAACTGTACTAATCACTGTAAAATGTGTTAGCATGTAAAATGGTGACAAATTAAGCCAGCAAAATCAGATACTGTGTTGGCTAGCTCTCGAAATGTCTGTTCTGCCTGAAACTGTCTGATGGACCAAGACACTGAAGTATCTCCAGTGCTCCATTCGGCTTATGAAGACTCTGGTTATTACCTGCTTTAGCAGCGGGAAGCAAGCAGAACTGAATTAATCCCTTTTTGTTAACCTCGTGTTGACCAAGTGATACACACTTCTGTGTGACACTAGAGCCTGTCCCCTTAGAGACGAGGAAAACTGCCTGTACCTGCTCTATCTGGGACAGGACGTGGTGATTTTTGCTTCATTTCTGGGTCCTCCTTATTGTCAATCATGAGGTCCCAGATCAAACCTCTGCGTTCAGCCCATGTAAATCATATTGAACAGCTGCTGCCTGTTGAATATGTCTCCTGTTTTCACCTGGTGGGAAACAAATGCTTAGTTTGGAAATAGCGGAGCAAAACTGTGTGTCTTCACGCTAGGGGAGCTTGGGCTATTACAAAAATAAAGCTTGTTTCATGTTTGTTATTTCTGTAAGGCGGTGACGGTGGGGGTGGAGAAACAAAAGGATAGTCATGGTAGTTTCATGCTGATGTTAATCCCTTGTGTCCATTGAGTCACCTTTCTTTTTTCAACCTTCCACCCTGTAATTTTTGCTTATTGTTTCTGTAGCTGTATTATGGTTGTAATAGAAAGCCTATCAATTGATGTAAGCCATAACTAAAACAGTAATCAGGGTATATTTTTGGTCTGTGTCACTGTGTTTGAAAGATGATTTAATTCTATTGAATAAACCACTTTAACAGTTTTATGGGAAAGGCAATCTTTGAGCTGCCTTTTGTGCCTTCAAACTCATTTTGTATTTTCTGCTGTTCTGTGTCTCTGAACAGAGAGAGTTGCAAGCTCAGCTGACAGAAATTGGTTCGTACAACTAGAGCACACCACTGTAGAATTATATGATGATATAACATCATATATATATATATACAGATATAAAAAAGTATATGTAGGGCTATACAACAATATAAATTGAGAGTTTGGTATTTTGATCACTGGACTTTCAATATTACATTCTGGATTGTAGCCTGCAATATATACGGGCACAGTAAGGTAATTTATTACTAGAAGTAGCAATCTGTGCACAGACAAGCTTTGAAAAGCCGCTGCAATCCCCGGGTTTTGCCTACTTATGCCTCCTAACAGCTCTGTCCTTTACTGTCCTCACCCTTTACATAAACTCATCTTCCTTGGGTCTGGTGTATGTTATTGAGCCCCAGACTTACAGGCTTACACGTCCATCAATATTCTCAGCATCAGGAGAATTAAAACATAAACGCAAAAATATTTGTGGGAATACAGAGTAGCAGATGAAACAACCATATATTTTTTGAAATCGGGTATTTTCCTGTGGCATTCTATTGTTCTGAGATTATAAACTGAAATAGGAGTAGGTAACAGAAATAATACGATCTTGATATTAGCACTGGTGTAAGGAAAATGTAAATGACTTTGAAGATGCAGAGCTGTGGTGAATGCTGGAGGAATGAGTTCTCATTCTTGCTGACACTAAAACCGATGGATGTACTTCCTTCCCCCAGCTGCTTGTGATTATTGTTAGTGATTATTCAATCAAGAAGAGGAAACATGTGGAGAGGGAAAAATGAATAGACAAATTGACACTGGATGATATAATTGCTGTCTATCACATTGCAAATTGCTCAGCTAAGCAAGCAATCAAAGAATGGTTCATTTCCTAAAGACTGCAGCATCTGTCATTTTCCTTAGTGGCATTTGCAGCCTTTCCTCTGAGAAAGTCTCAATAAAAAGCCGTAGTGAATTACAGAGATGTTTCACCACAGTCTGTCTCTGACAGTGCCCAGGAGTGGATACTTAGAGAAAAAACAGAAGAAATAGGGAAAGTAATAAATGGCCCTTCTGCTGGTATTCCCTCAAACTGGTATTGCCGGTTTATATTTTTGGCCTCAGCAATGCTATGTGGTACGGAGCGTCAGATTTTAGCTCTGTGCTCGTGTGATGAAGTGATTCCTTTTGCTTTTGTGAGCTGCTGCTTTCTCCCAAGGGTGCCCAGCAAGACGTCTTTGGGTTGTGGGACCTGCTAGGCGATACTGGGCAGATACTGACCTCCCTTCTTCCACCACACTCGTCACAGGCATCACCTCTTGGAATAAAAACTTTATGAATCTCTCTTTATCTTTTTTTTTTTCTTGTTTTTTTTTTTCCAACTAGCTCTAGAGCTGTGATGAGCACTGCTAACCAGAATCTACTCCTGGGATGTGAAGTGCTAGCAGTCAGGTAATTTTTATCACTTAGTTAACTGTTTTCTTGCTTTAAGGCTTCAGCCATCTCTAAGCCTTCCCAGTGGATCTGGATAGAGGAATAAACCATTTAAGTCCATAAAGGAACTATTGTTCACCACAGAGAGGGAAAATATTCCATTAAGTGTGTATAACTGCCGCCACAGGCACTTCTTCAGGTGGAGAATACACCCTGGTTACAAGGATGCCAATTCCAAAGCTTCCTACGTGTAGAAACTCAGGCTCCACTAATTTTTTTCTACACCTGAAAACTATTGAGTTAGCAAGTTCAGGTCTTAACCAAGAGGTTTTTTGTTGAGCATGAGTATTTTATTGAAGGTGGGGTGTAGAAAATAGATGGCTATGTAGACCTGAGACAATAATACAGACCTTAAATCCTACTACTGAATCAACACAAACGCTACAGGAGGGTGTCTCGCTAGGTGTCTGCTAGCAACTGTGATAGCCCGAAGTAGACGTCTGTAGGCAGAAAGGCAGAGATACAAAACAGAAGTCTGAAATAATTAACAAAATAATCCTTTTCTTCCTCTGCTTTTGAAAGAGTGATGTACACATCCTCCAACACACTTAGATTATTCTTGTCACCTAAGCCCACAGTTTTACCCGGTACATAGGCACCGTCTTTTTCTCTCTTGGATGTGTCGGATATCATTTCACAAAGCTGCAAAATCAACGGGCGGTCCTTTCAGCTCATCATCACCAGCTTTGTTTTGCATTTCATTACAACTCGTGGAGGTGAAATCGGAGGTCCGGTACACCTCGCCTGCTCTTTTCTGCTCAGAGCTGTAGAAAACCACCGTGGCACTGATGTCCTCCCTCCTTGCTGACAGCATCCCGCCGGGTGCTCGCCCCTCTCTGCCTGCAGCCTTGGGGCCGATGGGGACATCTTTGCCCGCAACCCCTTTTTCTCTGGCTGCAACTGGCAGGGACTTACCAGGAAGATAACGAGGGTTCGGCAATGGAAAAGTGTTTTCTGGGAACTCACTGAGGTCTCTGTCACCAGTGGGTCAGAAATTGGGTTGAACAGAGGTCCTTGCTGTTGGGGCAGCTGGTCCTGCAGGGAAAGGACAAGGGGCTCTTGTCTCCATCCCAGTTCCTGGGATTTGGTGCTGCCTTTTGAGACCTGACATGCTGATATATGAAGGGTCTCCCAGATGGAAGGTTTGCTGCCAGGCCAGGTTTAACTGGTCTGATACAGCAAGACAGAATTATTCAACAAAAATAAGCTTTCTCTGGGCTTCTTTGCATCTTTAGATATAATAAGGGCTAAAATCCACTGTTTTCCTTTCACAGGGCATCTTTTGTTTATTTTTGCAAGGAATAGATCTTGTCAGATGTACTGACAGCCAGGACTGTCACACTGTCAGTTTTACCAGTCCTTCTGCCTTGCTGGACTTATTTCGAGTCAGTTTTGGGAAAACTAAGTTCATCCTTTTCCCAGACGAGGTGAATGAAATGCCGTCGAGGCATCTGAGCTGACGCCTAGAGCTTCACGGGAGCGTTTTCATCTCACTGCCTGTTTGCTTAGCGGCGCTTGATAAAATTGCGGGCTGCAGTCAGGTCAGGCAGGCAAATGCCTTTCAGGCAGTGGAAGTTAATCTTGGTAACATCCGTGTTTCTAAGCACGTTATTTCCCTTGAGAAGTGCTGAGGCACTGAGGGAGTCCGATAATTTTGCAAATAATTTGCCATCTTTGCCGCTCAATGCAAATGCCATCAGGCGATAAAATAAAATACTTGAGTCCCTAATGCCGTGCTCTTCAGATGTTTCCATGAACATGTGGTGCAGGATGATGAATATGGAATATGGGTCCTTTTCACTTGAAAAGATTAATGGCATTTTTCGACTTCCCGTATAGGTATTTCATGAAGTACTGTGTACTGAGAATGGTTTTTTTGTTTCAGAATTGTCTCCTCAATCACGTCTTTAATAAATCTCTCAGAAACTTTGTTTCATGTGGCAACATTTGGGAAAGGTTATGCAACGGTGATGGATTTCATATCTCACTATGTGGAAAACTGATTGAGTAGGCTCTTCGAATGATGGTGAGAATGAAAATTAACCACCATCAGATATTTCTCTTTCTTCTTTACGGAGTATCAGTCACTTATGCAGAACTGGTGCTATCCTTGCAACCAGAAGAGATGGACTCCTTTCCCCCTCCAATTCTGATGGTCCAAGTATCCCATAGATAAAACTGATTAAAGTCAACTTATTTTGGAGAAAAGATAGCCATGTCTCCAGAGCAGTGAGGATATTTGACTGAACAGCCTTCTCTGTTTACCCGATATGCCCATTTTATGACCAACGTGCCTCTACTGAAGGTCCCATGGGTGGTGGCACCCAGATTTGCCACCTGCGGGAGGAGACCCCCAGGGGTGATGGTGGCTTTTTCCCCCCCATCCACCCCATGTGTGTGGAGCTCCCCCATAACCAGGCGGTTCGACGTGTGCTCTCCTGCTGAGATTTAAGGTGTGTGACATGTGCAGCCACAACCCCCTGAAGGGAGTATCATAGCGTGGTTCAAGCTGCTTTGTCCACCACCTCCCTTCCCTTGCTGAAGCGGGATGAATCTCACTGTTCCTCCTGCCTTTTTCTGGGAATCTTCTTTGCTTTCTCTACGAGGTAATACGGAAGTGGTGAGGGGTCCTTCCTTGTTCTGCCTGACCACATAACTCTAGAAAAACTTTGGTCCACAGCAATCTTCGGGCTGCTGTTTATGGCCTGGGGGATCTCTCTGCTTCTTTTTTTCCCAGCAGCCAAAGGGAGGCAGGAGGATGCTGCAGAGCTTCTGCACATCACTGCGCCAGTCTCGGACCAGCCCCAGAACCAGACTTGGTCTGACCTTCTGCCTTCCTGCCTGCCATTGAGAAAACTTAAAAGCCAATCTTGCCCGGCACCTTTGCACCCAGGAGGCTCCTGTTCTTGCTCAAGCCAACTTCCATTCTAATGGAGATGCATTTAAAATGCATTTCTTTTTCTCCTTAACACAGTTTTATGGCTCTTTAGTCTCTCTTGCCTTGCAACCGTAGACAATGACTTGTATGTAGCAATGCAGATGTTGGGATTAGATGGATTTCCCTGGATTTTCCATGCTCATGGGACCAGAGGAGCCCCGCTGTCCTCCCGTTGCTTCAGGATCAGCGGCGGCAGCAGTACCTAAGCCCGTGCTATATTTGCTGGTGAATATAAGGGTAGAGGGTTGTCCCCTTGCTTGCTGGGGACATGTAGGCTGCAGAGGTCCAACCCACCCTCCAGGTACCTCTCCAGCTCACCCAGGCACAAACACTCTTTATTTCCCCAAACCACTCACTTTTCCCAGAGCTATATGCTAATTTATCGTTCTTATTTATTATAAACTCTTAGGGATAAAGAAGGACAACCGTAATGACTTGCTCATATCTAGTAACTGCTTTAATTGGAGGTTTGGAGTTGTTTCATCTCAACTCACAGACCTGTTAACACTGGCAGAAAAACACCTTTTGCCTTTCAGTATTTCTTTATCCACTGTTACAGACAATCTGGTTCTGTTTCTATGATTATATCTGATCAGTGTGTTACCTCACCTGTCTGAATAAAGAATAATTAGTAAAAATCAATGTATACAGTGTTCTACAGAGAGCAGATCTTGACTCTGTGTCTGCGCAGGCCTCTTATTCTGCAAAATAAACCTGCTGGCATCACTTTATTTAACATGCTGGCAGAATTAAATGTTTACACATCACCGCAGGAGGAACCATGCATGTCCACAAGCTAAAAACATCTAAACCACATCCAGAACAGTTTTGTGAGCAGTGGAGCTGAGGAAAATTATCTTCTTCTAGATTTACGGATCACGGTGGACAGATTTTTTTTTTAAATAGGGTAGCAGTGGGTTTATCCCACATAAGGCCTTGTAGGGCAGAACCAGCAGAGAGATGCTACAAATGCTTGAATGAACAGGAGAGTTGAAATCAGATTTTCTGCCATATTAGACACCAGAGACGCCCCTCCTTAGTTGGGATTTCTCCCCTTTGCAAGTTCTCCAGTATAATGAAAGTACAAATATATGTGCACTATCCACAATAGCTCTTTATTTCCCCCAAATTTTCCATAAACTAGGAAGATATTGTCTCTGGGAGAACTGACTTGCTCGCAGACCGGACTGAAATTTAGCACAGGAGTTGGAAGACAGAAGGGAAGGACTGACAGACACAGGCAGGGCGCTTACACAACCCTTTCTATAAGAAATCATGTCAACAGGCAATATTGACCCCAAAATATTAAGTACTTGCCCGATAACTGCTCTGCTATCTTACCATTTTTTTATCCCAGTGAATATGCAGACACTTTGCCAGGCTGATGCTAAAGAGTCACAGAGAAGAGGCTGATAAGACACATACAAATGTGACTTGGTGATACTCTTGGAAAAGTAGGAAGCATTTGCCTCTTTGTAAGCTCTTATTATTAAAGTTTTTGGGTGAGTTTTCAACCAGCGCACCAGATGCTGACTGTTCTCTGCAGGGTCTTTAATGCTCTGAGTTCTCATCAGCTGTGGGGCTTTGCGGCACAGCTCATTTCCATCTTCTGCGCTGAGTATTTTTCACCACCCGTAGTGCAAATTTTTAGTAAGTACTGCTAAGCTTTTGCTTGAAAAATGTATTTTTATGATTAGCAACCTTTGTAGCTGCATGAGCAAAAGATTTAATTTCTGGGGATTAATTAACCTATACCTTAACAAGTTTTTCATCTATTAGCCTTTTGATTGTTAATTTTATACTAATAACCAACAGGAAAAGCAAACAAGATGCATTCACTGAGCAATCAAATATATGTTTTTACAGTGGATGATTCAGAAGACATTAAACCAGTTTGGCCCTGCCCCCTTATCCTAGCCAATATTAATTTGATAAAAAACCCTATTTTTTTCTGCTGCATAATTTTATACCATGATTACGGCTATTTAAAGGGACTTGCTACGAAGGACAGGTATTTGTCAAAGCCTCCCAGTAATCCAACTGTAAATCACATAGACTTAGATGGGTCTGGTTGGGTTGTTAGCCTTGACTGTCTCTTTTTAAGCCCAGTCATACTCTTTGCGCAAGAAAACTGAATGTGGCTCATCTCAGAGTGTTAAGTTTCATCATTTTTGAGTGGCAAATGAGATCTCTGCCAAGTAGCAAATGGCTTTGTCCAAAGCTGAGGTTAAGGTCTTGCTTGTTGACCATTTGAGAAACAACCACAAGTGATAAAGCCCTGACAAATGACGAGGTGAGAACTTATCTGTTTGGCCATTGATCTTCCAACAGCCTGAGTAGCGTTAATGAACTTAGCTGTACATTATTCATATTCTCAGTTTATAGATGGAAAAACAGAGACAGAGAAAAGTTGAGTCTTCACCTCCTGCAAATACAAAACAACAATACTTAGCGTGAAATTAATCTCTCTGAATTTTAGGCATCTCCAAGCGTAGAGCCTACAGGTGAGCTCCTTGCCAAGGCTCTGTTTGTAGAAACACATCCCAGATTTACCAGCTTAGGCCAGGTATTGGTTTTATTCCTCCAAAAGGGCATCAGACTGATTGCAGTTTTCCTGAGCGCTCCTCATCCCGCCTTTCTTCTCCCTCCTCTCCATCACCCCAGAGGGACTAGAGCTAAATGGAGACATCATCCTGCGCCTGTCCAAGGCCAAGGTTAGGTTTTGTTTTCTCTGAAAGATGAACTCGTGTCCTTAAAAAGATCTATTTAAAAAAAAAAAAAATCAAATCGCGCTGACCTTAAACTTGGAGCACTCTCCTGTTTTGCATTACTACAGAAACAAAGTGAATATCTAGTTGATCTGTAATGCTGTAATTTAGAAAGGGCATTCATCCCAATAGAGCCGGCTTGTGTTGCAGAGCAGTTTGTGCTCATGATATGGGCTCTGATATTGTGACGTAATTGCTTTTCTAATATCCATGTATTATTTACACTATGCTACTGTTGCAACCAGTGGCAAACTCCTTTTGACTCCAGGTCTGTTGTTACTGTAATGTATTTATTAGAGCCATGCAAGGTCAGGCTAACCTCAGTTACTTGTCTGTAAATGAACTGCAACTGAAACCAATAGTTTTAGTGCTGTAACACCAATGTAAGTGAGATCCAAATCAGGACTTTGGAGTATTAATTTACTTTATTGCTATATCTTGATAGGTGGTTATTAAATACTTTAAGTATTAATGCTGCTGCTTTATTTATAACACAGAAATATGTCTTACATGTTTCCTAGATATTTCTTCAGGAGAAGGGCTTGAAGGGAAAACAGAGCAGGACACACACACCCAAGATGATCGGATCAGCAGTGACTGAGGCAACGTTAGTCTTCAAACTCTCACTAGAGTCTGTTAATAACTTTGCAATCCACAGTCTGGAAATCGTATATACAAAAATATCACCCTGCAGGAAACTGTTGGTGTGGGATTTCAGATTACTCTGATTTTCTTCAAAGTGAAATTACAGACTGGAATGGGCTGGGGGGAGTGCGGGAACTTCATTGGCTTAAAATCCAACTCAAAATATCGACGTAGTCAGCTCTCCATGACCTCTGGCGAGAGGAGGCAGGGCCAGCCTGGGCAAAGAAAAGCCCAGGGAAGGAAAGCAAAGGAGTGCCGTGCAGAGACGTTTCTGGCCATCGTCTGTAATTTGCCCCGTGCATGTTTGAGGCTGATATTGTCTACGCTCACCACCTGTGCATTGCTTTCCTTGCTCGAACCGTGTCTTCCTTGCCTTTACTTTTCCAAGGACACATCCTTCACTGTTCTGTGTCTGCACCTGTGCTAATCAGGGAGCCCTAAGGCACACGATGGCAATCACCTCTATCGCCGTTTGAGGGGTTTGATTATGGCTTGAGCTAACTGATGCTTGTGTCAGATGGAGGCTACTCAACCCCCCTGATTCTGGCTGTATGTGCGACAATTTGGGATGTCGATACCCTCTCACAGCACTTGTGGGTCCATCGGTGTGGTGCTGGGCCACCCATCCTGGCTGTGCAGGCAGAGCCCTTGGCTCCCCGTGGTCATTAGCTCACAAGCATGCAGAAAGTCTGGTTTTAATGGCAAAATAGCTAAGTTATTGTCTCCAAAGCAGTCAGCCGTTACTGGATTTAGGTGGGTGCTCAGTGTAAATGAGGGTGGTGCAGCACCATTCCTCTGCTCTTCGCTGCATTCAACAGCTCGAGATTGCAATGGCTTTGCTGCTTGTGCCATGAACCATCATCTTCACCCCACCGTCATCTTGCTCTCTGGTTTGAGCAGGGGCAGTCTGCACGCTTTTCCATGTTTCTTTCTTTTTTGGGGGTTTTCTCTAGTGATGCACATATGTCTAGGAGGGGGTAGCTGTTGGCAGATCAAAAGGATGCCAAATGAAGCACATTTAAAACTTTCCCAAGGAAAAAAATTATTATTCAATAAGGATATTAATGCGGCACCTCAGTAGCATTTTTCCTGTCACTATCACATTCAGTGGGACTGATATGAAAAATAGCTAAAAAAGGAAAAGATCCCAACCCAACCCAATGGTCAGCTGCCAGATAGGAAGCCCAAGGTGAGAAGGATGAGGTGGGCAGGCTGGCACTGGTCCCGTGTGCTTGGAGCTCCTCCATATGTTTGGAGCATATTTTCATCCAAAGGAATGAGAAGACCTTTCCTTTCATATTGATGATTGCTGTAATTTTTTTTTTTTTTAATTAGGTCCATGCCTTTCATTCACACACCCACCCACCTTGGGTTTCCATTTGATAAGCCCTGTTTTATTTATTCTCCTTTCAGCAAAACCCCTTGTCTCCCCTTCGCTGCCCAACAATGCTTGAATCGGTCCACACCTTTTGCAGCTGAATTAAGCCCAACTAGTGCTTGAGCAGAAACTCTCCTAACACCCCCCATAGCACCCTGTGGCAGGGTCGGTATGTTTAATGTCTTCAAAGTTCAATATTAAGCCTTAAAGATTGCTCTTCCAAAGAGACTTTGTGAGACATCACTTGCTTTAGTTTGCTGTTGGCCTGCAGCGATGGCCGGATCTTCAGTCTTTATGTGGTATTTTGATTACAGTGAAAACTTTTTCCTTTTTCAAATGAAAGTGCATCTGGTGAGTTGTGACCTGAGGAAGAACTGCAGATGGTGTCTTCAATGCAGGGTTTCTGGATCAGATTTTCCTAAGACCTCTGCACAGACCTAATGTTGTTTCTATTGCAAAGCAGCGGCGACCTGCCCTTTGGTGGAGCGCAAGTGAAGCCGGCCATCACGCACAGCTCTCCCCAGTTGTCCTTTGTTCTTTTGCCCAAGTAGAAAATGCTTGGGAAAGAGGCAGGAAAAATCTGTGCTCAGGTCTGAATACTGAAAAGCAAAAAAATACCGTAAGCTCCATTTAACTTCAGGACTGAAGATATTCTCATTTATATAGGATAGACTCCATCAAACAAACCTGGTCTGTGCCTCAAGAAGGGGATTTTACTGTTCTTTGACTGATGTTAAGTGTCAGAAACTGGAGGTTTTTTTCCTCCTTTGTACAAAAAGATAAAGTGGATCTAGTCCATAGCATATGGAGAAAGTCAAGGTGAGTTAAATGGGAGAAATGAAATTATGGGTGAAGCCTGCAATGGCAGAACATCTGCCTAATGTGCAAGTAGTTATTCCTCCTGGTTGTTTTTGGTTTGTGGTTTTCTTTTTTCCCCTCATGTTACCCTCTCCCCACCATCTCTCAGAGGTCAATAGGTCCTTGTTGACTTCATATTTTTTTTAAAGCCCTCATTAACTCCAGGAGGGCTCTCAGCTGACTGCCTTTGGCTCATAAATACCCTGACTCCCCTCCTGGCTACCTCCACCGGTTCCTTTACTGAGGACACCTGAGACTTGGGGAAGAACTTTTTTTTTCTCTCCCAGGTGACTTCATTTAGCAATTTGCAACCAGCAGCTGAAGAAGGGACCTGGCTGATCACCTCTAGGACAAGAGCAGTTACTATGCAGTGGGGGAAGAAGTTCCAGTCTGCTGGTAGGGTAATGGTTTTCACCTTTCTATAGCTGTTATACCCCAAACTCTAGATGCACACAGACCCCTTTTCCCTCCCTCCCTCCAGAAAGTGAGCCCCAACAATGGTAATTTGAGGTATATCCAAAAGCTATAATGTGACTTTTTTTTCCCCTGCCTTAATTACAGAGGAAAAAAACAGCCTTAAGAATCTTTTATCTCTGTAAGGAGAAAGTAGTTAAAATACGCAGATAAAAAGTCTTGAGGCTGGAGGCATGCAACAAAATGCCATAACAGCTTCTCTTTACTTTGAGCCTCATACCAATATTTTTGCAGTCAGGTAAAAAAACCTAAACTGACACTATTTTTTTTTTTTTTTTTTAAAGTCTCAGCACATTGGAGAAGATAGATGACATAAAAAATCAGTGCTGCTCTTTAGCACAGGTGGAAGATATTAAAAATATACTTAAATTGGGGCAAAGAGTAGCAGAGTGTCCTATTCACTGCCTTACCACAGCTTCACCCTCAAAGGAGCTGAATTTGCGTAAGTTAATAATGAGGAACTAAAAACTTACATGATGCTTTGATAGCTTATGATTATAATAAGCTTCCCCAAATCCATGGGATTGGGGGGGGGTGTGTGTGCATGCATAGGTTAACCTGCTGCAGTCTGAAACAAGAGGTTTGTTATTTAATATTTTAAATGAAATAATGCAGACTAATACAGCCTTGAAGATTGGGGAGGTTGGGCTAGATGATCTTTAAAGGTCCCTTCCAACCCAAACCGTTCTATGATCTGACCCTGGTAATGAGGGCTGAACTGTGTTGAAAATCTTGCTGGCAAGGTGGTAAAGGGTGAGGAGCCTTTTGTGCTTTCGCTGCTTTATTCCTCTTTATTTGCATGTGAAATGGTGTGCTAGTAACTCTTAAAAGTCTCTGTCGAAGATCGAACATCTGTCGAACGTCTTCTTCAAAAGATGAAGAAGAGTTATACTTTCACAAGCTCTTTATTAACTGTGTATTTGAATTATTTCGCTTTGTAGCTTCTCGTGAAAAGATGTGTGCCTTTCAAATAAAGGCATGATTTGTCCTTTATGCGTTGGAGACAACGTACTGTTGAATTTTGGAGCAATGCCTTATTCTCTGAGCAGCTTTAATGTCACCACTGACATCCCTACTTTGGAGTCTGGGGGTCTGAGGCTTAATTTTAAGCACGTCTTGGGTGTGCTGCTGGACTGGAACCCAAGCAGAGGATGGAGGAGGCAGAATGTTACATGGTCCGAATCCCTGACCTCCCGTGGAGGGTGGGGTGCCATGGTCTAGGTTATCTAAAGTTATACTTGGACGATAGTCCTTGGTTAAGTGTGTTGCAAAAATATTAATGCTGAAGTATGCAGGTCCGAGGGGTTTTTGATAGCTCAACTTTAAGAATTCAACAAAATAGCATATGCTGCTTGTCACCTCCAAAGCAGGGATTTTTTTGATGGGTTTTGAATATCTCGGAGACCGTTTCCCATTATGGCAAGGGATAATGAGGGGGAGGCATGTCCTCAGCTCTGCCCGGAGCGCACAGGCTGCTCTTCTAGTGATGCCAGCGCGCACCGGTGGCCTTCATCCAAAGAAAACACCAGTCAGAGATGTCCCGGCGAATTTTTCCAGAAAACCTTCTGACTTGAAGAATTTACACAAAGGGGAAAAAATTGTTTGTCTTCTGGTTAAACAGCTGAATGCGTTAAGTGGCTGCATATCCAACACTATTATGTGCTGCAAAGAGCATCGCGCTCCCCGCAAAGGCAGCAGTGAGCTTCATCCACTGTAACGCTTAAAGGGCTGTTCAGTTTGGCATGTGCTAGCTCCGCTGAGACTGCTGACGGGTTTACAGTGAAGGAGACGATTATTTTGCTGGGTTGATGAAATTAAGTCTCAAGCCGAGTCACAAAAAGCTGCCCCTGAGATGCTAAAGCTGGGAACCACGCCTGGCTGCAAGGTGCTGGCTTAGGGCAGGATGGGTCTGAGACGATGGAAGCTGCGGTTGGCCAGCCCTGGTGAAAATAACGCAAACCATGCCTCAGTTTAGGACAACAAGGTTTGGAAATTTGGGCCTTGTGCAACTTCTTTGTGAAGGGAACAGAAAGAAATTTCACAAATGCTTTCTCTGCAAAGAGCTGAAATTCCCCTCTGGATTCAGGGAAGTCCCCAAGCGCTCACAAAGTCCAACAGGCAAAATCCTGCCTCGATCCGGTTTAGTCAGAAATCGCCATTAAGGCCAGGATTTTACCCTGTGGGTCTAATTACACGCTTAGATGTGATCAGCTGCAAAAGTGCTTTCTGAACCGAGCCTTTGGCCCCTAGAAAATGCTGGGAATTAGATTGCTTTCAGTTGGCTTTTCAGTTCAATTAGTTGGCAGAACTGATATCAGCGTGGATTATGACTTACTTATGACTCCCAGACCGGGGACATGAGGTAATAACGTTTCCCTCTTCATCCCATCTCGTAAAGGTGCCCTCTACTTTTTTTTTTTTTTTTTTTTTTTGTTTTGGTAGCAGGTTTGATATCATGTATCTGCTTTGCTCTTTCATGTCTGTCCTTCGTGTGGTGTATAGCCCATTGCAAAGACATCGCTGGGTGAGCTCGGTTACTTTTCTCTCCTTTCCATTTGTGTATGTGCTTGTATACTCTGTGTGTGTGTATATATGTGTGTGTATATATATATGTGCGCATATACAAGCTCTCTGTGCTCCTGCCATGTTGTCCCTTTCTCCTAGCAGATAGGAAACACAAGTAACTGTCATTCTCCTCTTGTTTCTGGAGTTCAGCTGTGTAGTAACGCAAAGCTTATTTATGATCATTTAGGGAAATATTGGGGGTTGGGTTTAAAAGAGTATTTCCAGGAATCTAATTTCAAAGCTAACAGCATGGGGGGAAAAAAAAAAAAAAAAAAATCATTGCTTGTTTGCTTCTTGACAGCTGCGTACCTGGTGCTACGACACAGAGCAGTGGGGATTTCTGCCCACGTAATTCTGCGTGCAAAGTATGCCAGGGCTGGTGCAAAACCTTCTCAGGAGGCTCGGTGGGTTGGGTTTTGAGTCAAACACTCAGTTAGGTACTTTTGGCTCTTAATCTATATTTTACTGGACGAAAGAAATCTCTCTGCTGATCTTCAATACACGCAGTGACATGAAACAAGTCCACAGGTATGAAAGCAGGTTTGCCACGAACTCCTGCTGCAGTGGGAAGTGTCCCCGTGGAAATAGGCGTCCCGGTGTGGGATCACCTCCCCGTGTGGCTCTGACATAACACCCAGTCTCAACGTCAAGCCTGCAAAATGGTAGAGAGTTCAAAGGAGAATAGTGAAAAGCTTGGAAACGTGCCCGAAAACTAAAAAGTCAAGCACCTCAGTTTACCTCGCCATGGTCTCTGTGTGCTAGTGCCTGCCTGGGCACCAATACAAACGGTGTTGTTGGAAGCTGAAGTCAGAGATGGGAGATATTCACCCGGAGAGATGATGAACCCTTATTGTGACTCTGCTGAATTCTCCAATACTGGAAGCTTTATTTAAATAAAACAAACAAACAAACAAATTTAACTGCAGGTATAAATGTTGCCATCCAATCTGACCAGTCTCAATACTATATGAGCAGTAGGACCTGGAATCACCAGACCAAAATCCAGCTCTTTACCATAAGAGGTAGAAGTGTCAGTGCAAATAGGTGTTAAACCTGGTTTGCTCTTCACCTGTGCTGTAATATAATTTATTAGTCGTTCTGCTAGCAGGAGGTAGCCAAGCACGTTTTGTCTCGAAGCAGAGCTTTATCTCCAGATGGCCCATTAGATTTGGAACGGTGGAGGGTGGTTTGATTTCAGAGGGGGCAGGAAATCAATGGGGCTCAGAAATAAATTTCAGGGCAGGCCGGTTATCTGGTTCCCCGAGGTTACTGGTGGACCTGAGCGTTTGCATCTCGTCCGCCGTCGCAGGAGGGAGAGCACTCGTGCAGCTGTGATGGAGTCGCCTATGGACAAATAATACAGAGGATGCTTGGGGAGGGAATTGAGGATGCTTGGGGAGGGAATTGGTGTAGTGCGTTTTGGGGAAGCTTATTTGCGTGCTTACAGCTACTTACAGCCGTATTCGGATAAGATATAGCAAGAAGCAAGTCCTGCAGGAAATAACTAGATCAACACTGACAGCCTGAGAGTAAATCCATGGCGCAGACAGATAAGGGGTATTACTATTTCTTGGGTTGGGTCTGGGTCCCTGTAACTCTTGAGAGCTTTTCTATTTTTATGTCAGCTTAATAGAAAGTTTTTTACTTCTTTGGTGCTATCTGGGCAAGTTCAGCTGCAATTATTTTACTTTCATCCTTTCCCAGACACACATGTATACACTTGCGCTCTTGTTTCTTGGCAGCTTGCAACAATGTCTATAATCCTCCCTGGCAGAAATCTCCTAAACTAATTCTCTTAGGGGAAAAATGAAACAAAAAAATGTTGGTGACAATTTTATCGCTGACACGAGGATGGAGGTGAAAAATTATTTGAGAGAAGAAACTTTGGCCAGAAGTTGACTTCCTTTCCATGCCTGTCTAGAGTAGTTTGTGTGCTGCAAAGCCTGAGTTTTTCTTCAAGATAAGGATCCTTGGGAGGAGGCGGATGGTAATATCCAGGGTGATGATGCTACCGGGGTGACTCAGAGATTCAGTGTGACTAAAAAGAGAGAAATAAACCCATTCAGCCCATGTGTGTGTAAGAAGACTTGTAGGTACCACTTGAAATCCCATATCGTTAATTTGGATGGGGTTTGTAGGACTGATAGCGTTTCCAGGCTGTGAAAGAACTGCAGAAGGCTTTCTTTCGTTCCTTTCTATCAATAGGTCTTAGAAATTCAGCCCTTACCTGTGTTGTAAACTTCCTGGGGATGATTAGTATTTGAAAGGGTGAAAAGATGAAGAGATCACACATGTTTGTGCAGGATTGCAAAAACAAAGCTTTGATTTGTATTTATTTTTTTATTTATTTTTATTTTAAAAGGGAATAATAGCCCAGCAGTTTTGCAGCTGTTCTCAGCTTTCCATTCTCTCTGATCTTTCCTAGAGCAGAGTTAATGCACAGGATTTTAAGCTGTGGTCATTCAATGGCTGATGCATTGTGCTGAACACCCAAATCTGAAAGAAAAGATGCCAAATATTTGGTGTGCTTCACTCCCAAGGTGCTGTGCAAAGAAATGATCGTTTTTAACAGCTGAGACAAGTGTCATGCTCTGAAAAAAGGACCCTAGCTTTGACTTTTGACAAGACATTTGACCTTCCCTCTTTGAGGCCCTGTCTGCGAAGAGCTGGTTATTATGTTTTCTGGGATTTAGAGATGAAAGTAGCTGTGTCACTCCGGGTCCTCCAGTGGGTGCTAGCAGATGCACGTGAGGTATTTGTAGGATTTTTGGCTTTCCTCGTAGAATATGTTTGACAGCTGTGTCCGGCTGTGATCAGAGCTGTTGCTGCAAGCTGCCTGCCTTGAATCAGTGATGGGATATTACCCCGTCTATGAGAAAAAAAGAAGAAAGGAGCCAATTTGTATAGCAATAGCAGAAAACCTCTGGTAGGTTGGAGAACGGCGTGAAGGTCTGTGATGGGCAGAAAGCAGTTCCTTCAGTAGGTGACCGCAGCATCACAATTTCTGCATTAGCACTTCTACATCTCCTGGATTTGGAAAAGCCACCCTTTCGTTTTCTTGGGTGGGATTCATCCTTGTGTATGGGTACGCTTCATCTTAACAGTCATCCGCCAACCCTGGCAGGGGGGTTGGAGTAGATGACTTTTAAAGGTCCCTTCTAACCCAAACCATTCGGTGATTCTGTGACCAGGTACCCATTGGTAGGGACAAGTCCACTGGTGAGGCAAGTGCTGCTATGTTGTAATTGGCGTAAACGATCGCTGGATCGGGCCCTGGGAATGGACAAGTGCCACCAGGACAGACAACGCTGAGAAGTCAATACCAGGACGACGAGCCCTGGACCATCTATGAAGTATTTATTTTGTGACGTGCCACTGTAACGTCACCTGCTCACAAAGCGCTCATTTTGGAGCACGCAGGGTTGCAAGAGACCACGTGCCTCACCAAGTCTAGTCCCAGCTTAACCCACCAAGTGCTTAATCCATGAAGGTCCCTGCCAAATCCAGCTGTGGATTTCTGCCCGCTACTGTTTTTGGGGGGCTGTTTGAGAACCTCCTTGCTCTGATGTTGAAAACCTTCAACTTGCTCACGATCAGCTTGTTCAGGAGCCACCACTGCTGGAATAGTTCTTTAGTTGTTTGCGAAGAGCATCTGTTACGCCCCTGAGCCCGCTTCCCTACGCGCCCGTGGCCGCGTGCAGCCAGGAAGATGCGAGGACAGTAAATTTTGGAGTTTTCGTGCGTGTTGTTGCTGGTGACTCAGTGATTAGTGGATCAGGGCAGGTAATGGAGTCAGGGGGTGTCCTCAGCTTGGCTGGGGTGTCCTGCTCGGTGCTCGTGGCTATGCTCTTGCTTTTTTCCTATTAGCTCTGTGTCTCTCCTGTCTACAGAGAGCCTTTGGGGCAAGGACTTTCTTTCCCTCTTGATGTGGTTATTGCAGCGTTCGGCACAGCAGGGACCTAGTCTCAGCTGGGAACTCTAATGTCACCGCAGAGCAAATACGAAATAACAAATAAAACCAATTTTTTCCCCATTATCTGGGAACAGAGTATGCAGAGGCTTCTCTGGTGCTGATTACATCGCTAACGACTGTCTCAAAAGATAAAACAACATTTGCAGCACGGGAAAGTATTTATGGTACAAAATACAGGTGTGTCTGGGCATCGCTGCCGGGAAATTTCTGCCCACGGATGTGCACGAGTGCGGTTGGGCCACGCAGCTTCTCCGTCCCCCAGGGCAGGAGGGTCAAAGGCAGCCCAGGGATGCTGAGCAATATTTTGGCAGCCCTGCAGCGGGCTTCGGGGAAGCTGTGGGCGTGCGGGAGAGGAAATCAATGACCGTTGCAGAGGCAATTTGGCATCAGCTGAAGAGCTGAGCGCTTGAGCCCTTCTGGGTTTATTGAATTAGATCCTTATCTTTTAGCGAGGGAGGCGAAGGTAGCGTACAGAGTTGGCACATTTGCTGCAAAAGTCCCCAGATTCAGCAACAAGCTGTGTACTACAGGCCTTAATCATTGCTGCTCTTCTGGTCTCCGATACGCGGATCTGACAGAGAAATCCCAGCTTGCCTCTCGAAAGCTTAACTCTGCTGAAGTTGGAGGACACGCATCGGGGTCTGCATATTTACTGTCATTAGATCAATTATGGGTCTGAGCTCTGCAAACACTTATTCCTGCTATCTAATGTCAACAGTGGTACTGGCTTCACTGGCAGCACTAAATTCTCGTAAGGATCTTACCGTTTGCATTAAATATTAAATGTACTTTGATTCAGTAGCCTGTGTATAGGTTTAAATAAAAAATTAAAAATTGTGTTCTTTAGTTGTATAACTTTTAAGTAAAGAGCTGTAGAAACATCTGTTAACTTTGATTTTAATTTACTATATAATAGCTTACATCATATTAAATGATGTTGTGTGATTTGGATGTAATTTTGAATTTGTCAGGAAGCTCGCAGCAAAATCACTGGAGTTAATGGTAGTTCTGCAATCAACTTCACTATGTGTCAAATCAGAGGAACCATTATTGAATTTTAAAAGGCTGAATTACTGTGTTGTTTGTATTAAATCTTAATGTCATTTTGGATAACAGTAATCCTTTCCCTTGGAGGTATGTACTGGGTAGGGTTTCTGTTCCTGAATATAAAAACCAAACAGGGTTTCAGTGAAATTGCTTGAATTCCAATTTTAAAGGGGTTAGAAGTATCCAAAAGTAATTTCAAACCTGTCCTAAATTAAAGAATTTATTTCCCCTGTTGGATATAGTGTTACAGTGCAGTCCTTTTTATGAATTGGGAGAACTTAATGGTGCACTGTAATGATGTTAATTACAAAAAATAATGTATTGACATAGCGGATATTTAAGGGTGGGGGGAAAAAGTTTACATTTCTCTAGGAATGGAAAAGAAATGGAAACTGCCCTGTACTTGCTTGTTTTGAGGTAGTATCCCTTCCACTGACCACTGCAGGGTGTGCTGCGAGCACTGCGAGAGCATCGTCTTGGCCTCCTCAGGATGGGCTGGCAACCAGTAGATAGGTATATATAAAGTGTTCTTAGACATTCTAAAATTGGAGGAGGTGATGGTTTTCTTTTCTTTTCTTCTCCCCCAAAGCCTCAAGCCTTTTTAAAGAGTCATGGTGTCTTAGACCGATTGTGCTGGTAGCCTCTTGCCATTTCTAAGTTTGTGTTTAAAAAAAAAAAATTAAAAAAAAAATCTCTTTCTATAAAGCATTTCTGGAGCCGCAACCATGCCTTGCTAAGTTGAAACAAGCCTCCTAGCTCTGGCTGGGTGCCTCCTTCTGCTGAATCTGGTGCTTTGGAGTTACCTGCCTGGTCCTTGGAAAGAAAAGGTTGTGTCAGCTCGAGGTGCAAACGCTCAACTCTTGTGCCAAGGTAGGGGGTGAGAAAGGACTCCTTTGCTCATGTTTCTATCCCTGCTTTGCTAAATCAGCTTGGGCAAGTGCTATAATAAATCCATTATCTCCCCAAGCCCCAAATTCAGAGCGTGGCAAAGCTTTTGGGCTTGACTACTTGCTGTAAGGATTGATTTGTGTGTAAGTTCTCCGGTATGTTTGGAAGAAAACCAGAGATGTGCAGTAAAATGACTAGGCTTGATTGTTTCCATTACTTTTATGTAGAGGATGGCAAGAAAGTCACCTGGCCTGATTTTTCCAGTGTTTCATAGAATCATTTAAGTTGGAAAAGACCTTCAAGATCATCGAGTCCAGCCATTAACCATGCCCACTAAACCATGTCCTTAAGTACCCTGTCCACTCGCTTTTGGAATATTTTTCCATTGTTTCCCCAAGCACAGTCCAGATGGGACATCTTTTGGCAGAGACAACTGACCCAGCCTACCTGGGCATTTAACACTGCAAACTAGTCTGGGGATTTAAAATTGTTTTTGTAGCTCTTGGTTAAATCAGCATTTCATGGGCATCAACGTCTTTTAGAGGAATGTTATTTGAATTATTATTTGCCCATGATTTCCCATGGCAAATTGCCGGCTGGTAGGTTTTCCTTTTTTCTTTTCTGTGAAATTATTGAATCGCTCTGTGTGGTGTCTAGTCCAGCAAAGCCTCTCACCTGCAGGAGAGCACTGGCCCATGGCATCACTGGTGAGCTGGGAGACCTTTCCCATCTCCCTCGGGCGGTGTGTGACAGCAATAGATATAATGGACTCGTTTGGATAATTTAGTACTTGCTCCGTGTATCTGGTTTCTCTAGTGACACTGACGTTCATGCTTGACTTCCCCACCTCTCAGATAATAAATGAAAGAGGTTTCACCTTGTTGGCAGCACTGGCTTTTGGCCCACTATCGTTCCTGACATTGTGTACTTGAGAAATTAAATTACCTAAGTTTCCTGGCTAGCTCCCTAATGAATGCCATTAATTAATATGGTTTTCAAAGGAGGAGGTGGTTTTGTTCTTAATCCAGGGGAGAACCTCTTTCCTTGGCCGCCCCCGAGCGGGGCGTTTGCACCGGCGGGAGCAGGTCGGTCCCTCCGTGCTTGGCTCTGCCCCGCGACGTCCCATGGGCTTGTGCGTGTGACTCCGTTCCCCAGGGAAATGCCGACTGGGGATGCGGGAAAGCGGGAGATGATCAGTGAAGTATGCGTGGAAAGCGCTAGCTGATTTCCCCTCTCTCCCCATCTTCTCTTCTGCAGCGGTCTCTAGTCCACTATGAGCAACCTCTGCCCTGGCAAGGACAGCAGACAGTTGACTTTTCTGCCCTCTCGACCGTATTGTTTCTCGTAGCCAACCTTAAAATCCTATTTTTGCGCATCTTGGGCTAATGCTGCTACACAGCGCAGTCCCCATTTGTTCTTAGGTCTTCCTCAAGCATTTAAAAGAGAAGGCAAGTTCAGGTGAAACAATTTGCAGAAGACTTGTCCACTTTGGTGCTCCCTAAACATGCCCTTTGGCTTGTAACTTGTTTTATAGCAGTTTTCAGGGCAAGATCTAGTCCCAGGAGCAGCCAGGTTAATGAAAAGGATGATTATCTCTGCAGGTGACAGACCAATGTAGCAAAGATGTGCTGCTTATGATACAGCTAGAAGGTGGGTGGAAATGCAGCCTGGTCCTTTGATAGGAATTAGCAGGGGAGCGTGGATCTGACACCCTCCCTCTCTTTTTTTCCTCTTTAAATCTCCTCTCTCCAGTGGAAGTGGCAGTCTCGTGTACAGATGGATATGGGGTTGTAAACCCAAGCTGGGGAGAGGCGTGAAATGCATACACCTTGGAGATCAGGGATGGCTTTGATGGTTCTTCTCCATGGAGAAAAAGGCACTGAGCTAGGGATGAAGAAGATCACGGCTGGGCCAGTGGGTGCTGGGATGGTTGCGGTGTCCATCTGTCCTTGCTAAAGATGGTGCTGGAGTGAGAAGGAGGAAGCTCAGGGTGTTGGGGATGTTGGGCTGGGGACGGTGCCTGGCCTCCGCTGCAGACAGTACATTCAACAGGGTGGTATGGAATGACTTGATACGGGCTCAAATCCCCAATTCTGTGCCTTCCCGGTGCCCTGGCAAGGGAGAAGCCGAGTAGGACCTGGTGCTGCAGCTGGTTTCTTGGGCTGTGGAGGCTGGGAGTTGGGCAGGAGCAAGCAGAGCTGTGCTTGGGCTCTGCAGGGAGAAGCAGGCAGCGGTGACATGCTGCGTGGTGCTGGGATAGGAGCAAAGCTCTTGGGTTTGCTTAGATCTGCTCTGATTTATGTGGCTCTTCAAGCATTGATTGATCCCATTGACTTCAGTGTTTCTATTCATGCTTTAAATCTCACCGTGCTCAATACCTTGCAAAACTGAACACTTTTGGTTCTTTACCCTTGCTGCAGTGCCTGAAGATAGCTGCTTTTCTCCTCGTATCCCTGCCACTTAGTCACTTCTGCTGCTGCCTTTTGTTGTGATCTGTGGTGTTCTTCATTGGGGGGAAAGAACAGTGTCCTTTGAAATACTTTAAGCCGATGTGAGTCACAGTCTTTTTAAGAAACCCTGGATTTTATAGCCTTCTGGCAGAAGAGGTATGTCAGAAAGTTTTAGGACGCAAGGAGGTAGGTTAATCCCTCCTGGGGGAAACTTAAAATAACTCCTGTACAAGATGATGAAGGAGCCTCACCATCTGTGGGGATGCTCAGTACTTGGTACAGAAGTGGCTGGTACTCTGAATCCCTCTTCTCACTTTTGGTGGTTGGTCTAATGTACATTATGATCAAAAGGAATAGATGAATGACAATCTTGGGGCTGTATCTCTTATTCTCTTGCAATCAGCAAGACTCACATTGTTAGCCTTTAAGGAAAGAGTATCTTCAATAGGAAACTACTTGCAATACTAGTGATTGTAGCTAATGCCTTAGTTAGGGCTGGCTACATATCTGGTTTAAACAGAAATAATGTCCTTTAAGTTGTTTAGCTGATAGTCTAGTCCCTTATTCATTGGAGTGTATCTATGTACACTTGAAATTCCTGGTCTCTGTGGGTCTTATTTTCTTATCGCTTTGTGAAAAGGTGGTTGGAAAAGCAGGTGGAAAACACAGTCAGCTCTTTTCCCATTTTCTCATGTTGCGAAACTCCCTTGAACAAGAAGGTTTATATTACATTTTTCCCAAACCCATGTTTCACAGCTGCTTTGGTGACAGAGGTTGACTTCTCAGCTTTGAGACCCCCTCTGTTTATGCAAAAAGCTGCAAACAGATTTTTTTTTTTTTGAGCTTGTATTTTCTGAGTACCTGTAGGCTCAGCTTGACTTTCTAAGGACACATAATCACAGCTCAATCTATTTTTAATTGTCACTAAGTAATTCTTAGCAATGCTTAAACCTTGTGAATTAAATTGATAAAAAAGAAGAGCACCTCTTTCACCACCCTTACACACTTGTTCTTGTAAGGTGTCTGTTTCATACTAGCAGCATCAAGATGCTGTTTCTTCCCAGTCTTGTGGCTTTTAAACCAACTGATGGCTGTGAATAAGCTTTAATGGATTACTGCATGTATAAGTTGCCAGCTGTGGGTATCTGGAGCGGATCCTACGTGTCTGGCTGGAGCCTTCGAATCAGAGGTACCACAGCCCCAGGAAAGAGTAGACGAGGGCATTGCGCTCTCCCAGCACCTCCCTATTTCAATCAGAAATCTCATCAGGGTAAAAACCTCTGGGAAATGCTTGGGGGTTGAACCTACACTGACCTCTGTGCTCCTGCAGCTCCTCTGGTACCTGAAGCTGGGTAGATAATGTTTGATGCCTGCTTGGTTGTGTCTCAGGAGGTGCCAGGGATGCTGGTGGGGTCTGTGCTCCGGTGCCTGCTTGGTCAGGCAATGGGAGAGACTTCGTTCTGTATTGTGGAAGAGTCACACAAATCCCTATCGTGACATGGATATAAGACCGCCAACTTCAATCACCTGTTCTTGCAAGAACTGGTATGTATATATATTTTTTCAGGCAAATTCTGTTAAGAGCCCTCGTGCTTTATTCCTGTTTTGAAGGCTTTTTCTTACGGCCTTTAGTAAAGCAGTTTCCCAAGTCCTGAGTTGGAGATGGCTACAGGAGCTGCTGTTTCGAGGCTTTTGAGGGCTCAGGGTCTATAAGCGTGTCCCTGCTGATGGATACCGGCGGTTCCCAGCCACCAAGAACTGCTGCTCCTCTCCTTGTGGGACACTTACCATCCCTCTCTGCCTTTTGCTGGGGAAATATTTCTCTTGGCTAAACCCCATTTTACCAGCAGAGGCCGTTATGCCCATACGCTTGAAGGCAGCGAGCTCCCACTGAAGCCCATGGACATCCTAAAACCTTTCCAGTCTGTCTTTGAGATGGATGGGACTCTGTACCCCAATATCCCCAGCTGCTTCTCGCTGAGCTCCTGGGCTGGTGGGATTGCAATGCAGATGCAGATTTTGTTATTTGAGTTAAAAAAAAAAATAAAAAAAGAGTAATGAGTAGCTAACTGGGGCTGGAAGAAAAAGCGAAGCTCTTAGTAGGCACCGTGAGGTCTGATTAAATCTGCAATGACTGGGGCTGTAACACTGGCAAGTGGGTCCCCCAGCACCTCCTCTGCTCAGCCTGGCGTAATCTTGTGCATTATTCACGTACCTGGGAGAGAAATGAAATGGCTCTATTAAAGGAATCCTTTGGTATTTATTTCTGTGGCATTAAATACATTTATTTCCTGAAGGAGATGGACTGTGTGTATACCTAAGTATACGGCGTGTTGGGCTGCAGGGAGTATTTTCAAGAACCTATTCAGAGATGGGGCTAGATCCTGCCCTACTGCCGAGTATATGAACAGAAAAAAAAATAGGGAATACTGCAGTACTAAAGCTGAGGCTGTGCCCCCGGGGCTGGCAGGTGTCGTGGGCAGAGCATCGCGTGCTTCAAAGCCCCCTGAAGCTCTGCTAACTGTGGTAATTCAGCTAGAGTTCAAGGATGCCTTTTTTTTTTTTTTGGGGGGGGATTATACCCCAACCTGAACCCCACAGGAGCAGTAGGGGTGGCAGACTAAAACATCTGGTTCATAAAACACCTAGAAAACTGCTTTGCCTACATCTGACCGATGTCTTGCTGTTTTTCACAGCCAGTTGCTTTACCCTCATCTTCATGGGGTGTATTGGTCACCAAAAAAAGCATCTGAATACAGACCATGCACGCAGACACCAACTTTTTCTTTAAATTGCCCCCAGACTGTGCAATGAGGATGACGGACTTCTCTAACCATAAGTGCAGAGAAACATGTATTGAAAAATAACCTCTCCTGAAACAAGAGGCTTCACCGCATCTCCTTGGGAAGGAGATTGGAACAAATGGTTTTTTGGGGATATGTCAGCTATGTTGTGTGGCACCTGGGTACAGGACATCTGGATTTTATGGTAATAGGTGCAAAATAGGAACCACATAGAAGAGAATGACTTAAGGAAAAAGTGTGTTCATGCCTTGCTTAACGTTTACGTAATAATTATTATTAATAATAATAATCTCATTACCTAATAATTGAATAATTCCAGGTTAAGCTCTGTACACGTTTTTGCATCCCAGGAAAAAAAGGTTACAGGTGAGTTAGGACCACAAAGAGCCAAATTCTGACCTCTTGTACTCCACCAAATCTGTTATAATTCAAGAAGTCGCTCTGCTGGGTTCTGGCCTGAGTCTTTTTGAGAGGGAGGATTTGGGGAAATCTCTTGCTGAATGCAGGGTAGGAATATAAACCCATATAAATACCGTTGACAGTTTTAACTAATGGTTCTCACCAATAGCTTGGTTGCTTTCCCGGTAGTTCTTTATGCACCAATAAACCCCATTGTTCTTCTCCCAGCTGTTATTCACAAAAAGAACAAAAGCGAGCTGGAGTGTTCTCGGCACATTTCTTTTTAATTAAAACAACAGACGAAGGAAGCGTATGGAGCAAAGTTTGAACGAGACATGGTAAATATCTCTTCTCCCCTATCATTTTAGCCCATTTGATAGGGGTGATTTATTTCTGGCTTATACCTGAGGTCCTGCTCTGCTGCACCAGGAGAAAATGAAATACAAGGCTAGAGGTAGCTCAGAGGGGTTGTTCTCGCTGGGGCAACCACCGTGATGTCCCACTGGTGCTTTTAGTGCCTCGGATCTTTCTTCCTGACACATGACTCGTTAATTGTGGTATTTCTGCAAATGTTAGCGTGGCCTCGGCCCTCGCTGGGGCTGCATCAGCCTGAGGCTGCTCCCAGAGGTGCCCCCAGCATCCTAAAACTGAGTATCCCAGTCTAGGAGGGGGGAAAAAGGGATTTCTTCTGCCCCAACAGCCCTGCTGTCAAAAGCAGGTAACTCACTATGGGGGTGGGGGTAAGTAGATATTAGGAGAACTATTTTAGGGCTAGAAGGGACCAATCTTGCACCTGGACGACTTGACCTGAGTAACCGTAATGCTGCCTTTTGGCCTTAGAGGTCGATTGCTGTCAACCTTTGGCTGCACAGAGCTGGAGCCGTTGGGAGCGGCAGAACTCAGGGACTCGGTTTGATGAAGAGTCTGTCTTGCGAAAGCATAACAAAGATATGAGCTTTGTTTTTCTGAGAGATCTCATCATTTTTCTTTTTCTGAAGGTAGGTTTTGCTCTGTTCTGTGGCTTATTTGTTTGTTTGTTTTCTATTTCTGTGGAAAGGGTTGGATTTTCTGCAGCTGAAATCTAAATCCAGCTCCCAGCTTTAAGCTGAAATGTTTGTGCTTGCAATTTCTGCTGTGGGCTGATGGCTGTCCCAGAGAGGGGAAAGGTAACAGTTATGAACGTAGTGCACTGCAAAGCATCTGTCTGAGAAAATGTGCTGCATCATCAGATATCTCTGCAGGATCCTCGAGCTCCTCGGGACTGGCAGCATCCACGTCCCTGGACGGTTCCTTCGGATCCGTGTGCCCTTGGTGCCTGCTGAGCCAACCGTGCCGTGCTCACTCTCAGAAGTGCCTTGCAGAGATGCACTGTGTGACTTTCTGCTGCTTTCCAGAAAATAAAGACCTGAAAGTAAACAGGGGATTTCAGGCACGGTGCGGGTCCTGTGGTGCTGATGTCCCAGCAGTTTGGCAAGTGAGAGCTGTATCATAAGGAAGGACAGTGATTATTTTTCTTATGATTTTAAGACCTTAGAAAAGCCATCCTTGTGTTTCATCCCAAACCTGTGCTTTAACCTACTTGGAAGCTGTCCCTGAATAATTCACTCTCTGATGCCTAATAGAAAGATTTCCATTCAGCAACAGAGACCATAGAAAATACAGTGCTTTTTTTTTTTTTTTTTTTTAATTATTATTCACATTACATTGTTGGAGACTGCTGCCAAACACCTGCTAGGGAGGGTGGGACAGACGCCTACCAACCCTGGATCGTCTGAGCCTGGTGCTCCCCATCCACTCCTGCCCGGGGCAATGCCGCAGCCATCCTGCTCGGGCTGCACGACCTGCCATCAAGACATCTGTTCCTCCTGCTACTGAAAATCCACTGCCGATGCCATCCCCCCCTTCCAGGCTGGCTCTTGGAAACCCCCAGATTTATCTAGGAAGAGTTTTAAATCATATGTGTTAAAGACTTAACATGGCCGAACCCTCTGACTTACCAATACTTATGGTATCATTAACTTGGGCAGCATACCATCAAGCAAATCGCCCTTAATTTATCATTGGAGGAAGCTGTGGGCTGAGTTATCCCACAGGCAGGGCGGGTGGTAGCAGGAGGCTCTGTATCATCATCCTACAGCTCTGTCATAAATTCAGCTCTCGCTTATTCCATTACTGTGATTTAGCGCCAGGCTGACTGCCCTGCTTGGTTTACGCACACTTGAGCTACACCAGAGAAATTCAGTATGGTTTTCTATATCACGGTTTTTAATTAAACTTCATTTTCTGTGACAAAACCCATAACAGCACCTTTGAAGAAGAGATGATTTTTCTTCTTTTTGTTTCCCATTCTCAGCCAGACTTTAAATCATCTGCTCCCGACTGCAGCTGAGATTGACCTGGTCTTGTGATGTTTGTCCTTCCCTTTACCAGCCAGGAGATCCTGCCGGAGCCTCTGCAGGGCTGGATGCCAACCCGAGCTGAACAGTTGGGGCTGTACCCTTACACCGTTGCGGGGCTTGGACCACGGCTGCACCGGTGGCTCGGGTGGGAAGAGAGAGGTTGAGGGACCCTCAGTCCCTTCCTATGTCCCGCTGGCATATCTGCCTCTGGGCGCGGGATTGAAACCCCTGTTGGGTGTACTAGGCGTTAGGTGAGCCCCGTGCTGACATCCCTGGGCACAAGTCCGGTGCCGGGCATGCTTCATGCTGTGGTGTCCTTCCAACCGTGATGTTACATCATTTATTTTTCCCATCCTCCACCTATCTCACCTGAATATTTGTCTGAGCGAGCTGTCAGATGGGTATGTTGTGCTTGTGCTCAGTTATTAAGCTAAGGTTTATTTCTCTTTGGTTGGCCAAGATGAGCTGTTATAAGGGCACCTTGTGTGAAGCGCATTCAGTATCTTCTTCTGACTGTTGTATTTATTTACTGAGCATTGATTTTTCATTTGGTTGGAGGTGCAGCACAGTAACTGGGGGACGGAGGAGCTGGATGCAGGAGTGCATTGCTGATGCTGAAGGTCTCTAGACAGAGAACCTGGAGGTCTTTGTTTTTTCTGGTCACTGGCCTGGCTGGTCCAAAAAAAAAAAAAAAAAAAAAAAAAAAAATCCATGTAAAGTTGAGACCTTTGTTATCAGTAAGGTGATCCTGACACCATGAATAATGGAGAGGAAATACAGACCAGTGCGATATGGTTGCTTGGTGGGTCTCCTTTTTCACCTGCCCATCTGTCTTATAACCACATGACTGGATAGCACTAAGTAATTTTTCATGAGTTTTCTGAAGCTTCTATACGTTATGAGGAGGAGAAGCGCCTCTGTTTTCCCCCCTCCTGAGCTGGCATATGAAGGACAAGAAGTGACTTGACCACGTGCCCTCATCTGACCGATTTTCCAGGGAGCTGCAACCTTGATTGGCACATCCTGATACCGTAGACCCAGATTGTCAACTGACCCTGAGCAGAGGGTCAGGCAGCTCTGAAAAAAAAAGAGGAAAGTTCTCAGCACAGCCCAATGAATAAATAATAATAACGAAAAGGAGAAAACCCAAAGACGAAGAGCGACAAAAGAGAGAGGAAGGTGCCTCAGTCAAGGAGGTGAAGAAAGGCAGGAAGAGTCAGAAGAAGGTGAGCCGTCGGCACCCGTGGGTCGGGAAGGACAAGGGACTCCAGGACGTACCTACGCTGAGCTGGTCGGGAGGAAGGACACGGCAAAACGAGGGCACCCCAGCCCTAGGCAGGTAGAGGACGACTAAAGGCAATTGGTAAAGGAGCCGGGGTAGGTGGCAGAAGTGAGGTTAAGGCAGTCATAGAGTGTTGTTAAAAGCGTGGGGCTGAAAAACAATGACATGAAAGAAAAGACCAAAAAGAACAAAGTAGGAGAGGAGGAGGAGGAGGAGGAAGAGGAGGAGGAGGTAGTTGAAGAGGTAGTTGAGGAAGATGGGGAAGATGAAAGCCAGGAGAAAAAAAGCAAAAAGAAATCAAAGTCTGAGGACTCAGAGATTGATGGGGAAGTGAAGAAAAAGAAAAAGAAAAAAACCAAGCGAAGAGAGTATAGCAGTGAGGATGAGGATGACTATGAGCGCAGAAAGAAAAAGAAGAAAAAAGGGAAAAAAGGCAAAGAAAAGAAGAAGAAGAAAGGTGACAAGTCCAAGAAAGGAAAGACAGATGAGAATTTTTTGGAGATGTACGAACAGGAGCTTCGGGACTATCATTCGGACTCCTCCAATGCAACAGAAGATGAGTACAACAAAAAAAAAGGTCAGCTCCATCGTTTCTCATCTCACCTCTTGAGCGGGCAGTTATGCTGTTGGCCCTGCCAATTCCCATCTCGGGACCCTTCCTGGGGGTGCAGGCACTTGTCTTTCCTGTGTGGGGAGTATTTCTAATTAAATAAGGATTTTTACTACGTAAGGTGGCACTGACAGATTGTGTCTGTATTAGCTTTTCAGTTTATGAAGTCACTTTGCTGTGTGCATGGTACTGCTGTAACTACACATTCTCCTAATTAATATTTGCATTGTGGTGCCATTCAGAAGCTGCATTTATCAGATGTGGACAGCATGGAGATGGTCCAGAAAAGGGCCACAAAGATGATCAAAGGACTGGGAAGCCTGCCATATGAGGAAAGGCTGAGAGAACTGGTTTTTTTCAGGCTTGAGAAAAGAAGGCTTAGGGGAGACCTTATCACCATGTTCCAGTATTTAAGGGGTGGTTGCAAAGATGGAGACTCTCTTCTTACAAGGAGTCACATGGAAAAGATGAGGGGTAATGGGTACAAGTTAATTCTGGTGAGATTCCGACTGGACACAAGAGGAAAATTTTTTACAGTGAGAACAATCAGCCATTGGAATAATCTCCCCAGGGAAGTGGTGGATTCCCCAACATTGGACACTTCTAAGATTCAGCTGGACAGGGTGCTGGGCCATCTAGACCATACTTTGCCAAGAAAGGTTGGACCAGATGATCCTTGAGGTCCCTTCCAACCTGGTATTCTATGATGACTTCCCTTGTGTAAGCAGGATACGTAGGAAAGGTGCACAGTCCTGCTCAAGCAGATGCAGCAGGAGCGTGCTGGTCATTTCAGCAGTCAGATGAGCAGGCAGTGGACCACTTAGGTTTGATGTAGAAGCAGGAGGTCCAGCACACCGTCTCTCTGACTGTTGTAAGTAACCAAATAGGCTGGGGAAATATTGCTACTCATCTCTAAACCTTAATACTGTGTCGGTACAATAAATAGTCCACTCATTTTATACGCACAGGGTACTTTAGTTCGATGCGTGGTGAGCTGTGCAGCGACTTAAGGCTTAGATGATGCACTCGGTTTCATTAGAAGAGCATGGTCTGGAGAGTGATTGCAGCCATCAGCCTGGCAACATCCAGCCAGCTTGTGGAAAAAGACCGTACTTAAACATTTTATCTTCTGGGTGGCAGCTAATAATTCCCACCCTGTCCCCCAGCAAACCTGCCGTGCTGGGGCAGAGAGGTGAGGAAACTGCAAGGTGAACAGCAAAGACCCATGGTGTGGCTCCATGATTAAAAGAAAAGGCTTTCAATAGGTAGGAGGATGCTCCCAAACCCAGCGAGGTTATCTCCTTATCACAGAGGTGGGCAGCAAAAGAGGTAATGGACTGCTCAGGATTACCTGTGCAACTGGATCTTGGCGTGACTGGGGCAAGACACCTAACCTCTCAGCTCTGTGGTTTCCCCATCGGTTAATTAGAGTAATAACATGTCTTGTATGTGGCAATTCGGAGAACTGCGGGTGCCTAAGGAATCTCGTAAAGCAGCTCATGGTTTTGGTGTGGCTATAGGTTAACTATAACTGAAGACTTCTGTAATGGTGCTGTATGGCTGTACTGGGAAAAGAAAAATGATTCAATTGCTCTGATGCAGAGGAGAAGCAAGGCCCTCCCATATACAATACACTATTTAGGCAACGTACATAACCTTCTTCGTTTGTGATGGCTCTTTAGCGGGAGACATGTTGTCTTGCCTCGTACTACAATTTTTTTATAGTAGAGGAATAATAACTTGTACTTTTCAAAGAGGGAAGTTCCAGCAAATATTTCTAATAATCTCTCCACGGTCTTCTGCTCAGTTTGTCAACAATTTCTGCAGGGAAGTTACTAGCTTGTGGTTGAAACACTGGGAAATGAATTAAGCTGGGGGTTGACTCTCATAGTCCCTATCAGAAATTAAAAAACTTGGTCCAAAACCTGCAACACTTACTATCGTGACAGCCCCAGGACCTCCAAGAACTTTGTCAAGCGGCCAAAAGTCCCAAGGGTGAACCACTGGCTGCTCCCTTGGATCGTGGACTCTCCCTCATGAGCTGTGTCTCAGTATTTTGCACCCTCAATTTCTAGATATTTATGGGAGTGAGTGCACGTATCTGAGGGAATAAACAGAGGGCAAGGGAGAGGAGAAGGATGAGAAGGATGAAGGGTAGGACACACACAGTCAATGAGCCACTGAGGTTTTCCACCAGTGAAAACCTGTTACTGGGCCATCTGACACCAAAAAGCAAAACCTCAGGAGCAAACTCCAACTGCCTTGTCCTCTTGCTCGAGTTTCAGCTATTCCCTTTGCTATGCACTGTGCTGCTGTTCTTCCTATTTTGATTCAAAACAGCAGATTTTTTTGTGTGACTTAGTTGGAGGCCACTGCTGCTTTTCTTCCAAAGGACCATTGAGTGAAGCGACTGCTGTTGGTCAGGCTTTTGAGAAACGTGTAACCTCTGCAAAAAGCCTCCCAGAAGCTTTGGGGATGTCAGCTTGCCTTTGGTGCTGGTGAATATTGAATAGAGATATATTTCAGTCCACAAGCTGTGATTCCTTTTGCTGTAAAAAGAAAAGAGATGTTCTAAATGTTTTATAAGCAGGGAGTCAATGGTGCCTGTGTCATCTGATGTCCTCTTTATCTTACTGTATTAGCAAACAGGAGAAGGGTTCCCCCCCCCATCACATTCGATCGATGACTGAAGAACAAGGCAAATCCAGCTCCTGGGGACAGGAAAACAAAAGATATCGAGTGACTGGGTGATAGTGTATCTGAGAAAATTATAGCAGAGATAGCGAGCATTTTTAACTAAATTGCAGCTGTTGTCCATCCCTGTGATCCTGGTGTTAATGAGATTAGTTATTTATTAATAAGTATTTGCAAAGTTATTTCTACAGTACAGTATGGAAGGCTCTGGGGAGAACTTATTGCAGCCTTTCAATACTTAAAGGGGGTTTATAAGAAAGATGGAGAGAGACTTTTTACCAAGGCTTGTAGTGACATGACAAGGGGCAATGGTTTTAGACTGAAAGACAGTATGTTTAGATTGAACATAAGGAAGAAATTTTTTATGATGAGAGTGGTGAGACACTGGAACAGGTTGCCCAGAGAATTTGTGGATGCCCCATCCCTGGAAGAGTTCAGGGTCAGGTTGGACGGGGCTCTGAGCAACCTGACCTAGTGGAAGGTGTCCCTGTTCGTGGCAGGGGGGTTAGACTAGGTGACCTTTAAAGGTCCCTTCCAACCCAAACCATTCTGTAATTATATGATCTTGAATTGCCAATAACAGTGTGAACAGGGCACACTGTGTAATGTAAATTTAATTGGTGGAATCAGTTTTAAAGTGCAGTAGGTATCCAGAGACTGTTCATATAGCACCCTGGCTGCCTAAACCATCATTAAAACTTCTATAGGTACCAGCTACCTGAGGTTCAGAGTGGATGTCCGAGACCTGAAACCAACCCTTTGCGGGAACTCCATCTCTCTCTTTCTCCATACTTTTCTCTTGATATCTCAAATCTTGTCTGTGATAAGGAAGAGGGAGACTGGCACTGTTGGTTATCCTTCTACTCAGGTTTGGGGTCAGAGAACCGTGAAGGGAGGGACCAAGTGTCACTATCTGTTTTCTGGGTCACTTCTGCCAAAGCCATGGATAGCTCTGGGTTAGTAGGAAGAAAGAAAATGTTTCCTTCTCCCACCTTGCTTTTATGCCATTAACTGAGTCTTCCACTGGTAGCTGCTGGCTTGGTGACTCCAGCCCTGGGACATCCACAGGCTGTGGCAGATGGTGGAAAGCTCCCTCCTGTACTGTGTCACAGTAAAGTGCAGCTGACTCGGGAGATCTTGGGGCTTCCCTCTTTGCATAGCTGCAGCTCACCAAGAGGCATATCTCTTTTCAGAGGAAAACAATCTCTTTTGTGTCCCATTGATGATAAAATCCCATTTTTTTTTTTTTCTCCCCTCTTTTTTTCCTGTCAAGTTTCAGATCTGGATATTAAGAAATTGGTATCTTTCCTTTAAAGAGAAACAAATCCTCTAGTGGGTTTTCCTTGTCTCTTGGAAGTTTTACTGTAGCATGTAGTCAGACCTGCTGCACTATGCTCACTTGGTCACCAATCTCCAGGGCCAAGGTTCCCAGCACTGTTTCCTAGAGGATGAAGGGTAAGGCACTTCCATACATGTGATCTCTTAAATGACTAGGAAAGCTTAGGTGACTCATGATGATAAAGACACCGTAGAGGTCCATGGGAAACATACACTCCCATGCAAGGGAGAAAAGCTTGGACTAACTCCCAGGAGATGCAGTACTTTGAGGCTGCAGTCGTCTCTTCCAGGGACAGATGCTGAGCACTTTGTATGAAACACTGCTGGTTTGTCCGTATTGCACAAAGGGTGAAACCGGACTTCAGTGATCTTGGCAGTGCCGATAATAATTATAAAATGAAGAAAGCTACTCAAGAAGTGCATGTTTTTATTAACACATTCTCTCAAATGGTGATGGGAGGAGGGAAATGGCCACTGTTGACTTGTAAATAGATATACAAGCCGCTCATAATTTCTTTTGATGTGCGCCATCCATTTTATTGTGTTACATTTATCACATCGTGTTCCTTTAGCAGCTGCAGCAAAGGGTTACACAGAAAAAGCATTCAGGACACGCCAAGTTTATTGCTAAGTTCTGTTTAATGTAATTTAGCAGCAGAATGGAGGAGGAGAGCAAGGGCTGTGTGGTCGCCAGCTCTCTCCCTGTGCTATATACAGAACTGGAGAGAAGTATCACATACTTTTATGATAGATGATCATCAGTTGCAAAATCACCTCATCTGTGCCCGGCACCCACTGATCTTCCCGAACTGAGGCTTTGATTAATATTCCCGATCAGAAGGAACAAGGACTCCTCTTTGGAAGACAGATTTTTTTTTTTTCTCCTTACTGCTAAAATGAGCTTTGGTTTTAGGCATAAAACATTCAGAGAAGAGTTTTGTACCAGTGGCAATTTTAGGTCTTGTGAGCCAGTGGGATGTGGAAAGCGTGCTACCAAGAGAAGAAGGTGGTGCTGCACCTGCCTTGGAGATGTGGTGGATCTCACTTGTTTGCATCTCAGCATTTTCTATAGCTACAAATGGCTGCATGAAATATGAATTTTGAAAAGTTTAGATCACCTTTAGAGTTTGTTAGATGAGTGTACCCAGGAACTATCAGCACAAGACTGTTACGCAAGACAGAACAAGCCAACACTAAACTAATTGTGATCTTAAAGTGTTGATTAAGTTGCAGGAGCACTTGCTAATATTTTTACGTAGGCACCGAAAAATCTTTGGCCTGGCTATTAGACACACCTGTGTAGTCCCACTGGAGAGTTAAAGTTGCCTGGAGGTGTCATGCTGAACGGGGGTCTTACAAATTGGAAATGAGTAGTTAAAATGCTGCGGATGGGGCTTTGCAAGGAATCGCAGTGGCTCTTCGTCTTTGACCTCCGTGGTCGGCCATTGACCTGCAGCTGGGCTGCTGCTAGTCATTGGTATGGAAAATCAGTATTGTAAAGCAGATGAGTGCAAATAAACCTTTCAGAGCAAGCCCTCGCTGGTATCTGAAGGTTTAGGCCCTTGCAGAGGTCTCCGTTCGTTTGCAGGTGCGTGTTCAACAAGCCCAGGGCTGGGGTGGGTGAGCGTTTTTGTACCCCCCACCTCTCCCTTTCCCCTGGCAGGACCCAGCAGCCCCAAGCGTATGCAAAAGCCGTCCTCGTTATGCGCACACCATCCATTTGCGATGGCTCAGCCCAGCCGGCAGCACCAAAACCAGCGTTGGGGAACCGCTGTAGGTGCCGGGCTGCCAAAGCTGATGCGCTGGCTGATGCCTGTAAAACCCACACGCGCGAGGGCTGCGCTTTTCCAGCATTGCTGCTCTCCTCGCACCCAAAATGCTTAAATCTGAACGGAATGGCGTGTTCAGTTTTACATCCTTGTCTGTGGCTGTTTTTTAGACTGAATGTTTGGGTTTGGGACTCTGAAAGAAAATATCGGAGAGTTCCTGGAGAGACACTGAACAAGATTTCCCTGAGAAGCAGATGTTAAATGCAGGTTGATATATTCAATTCTAGATGTGTTCCCCCCAACCCATGTGTCCCATCAGCCTGGATTTAATGATCTGTAACATCCAAGGTGTAGGGCAAGGTGACCTTTAGAGGATGCAGGACTAGAACTTGATCACATTAGAATAATTGAAGATTTGGGTTTTTTTTTTCTCCCCCCCTTTTTTAACCCTTAAGAAACTAAGTAAGATTCCTGTGTTTTTAGAAAATCCAAGATTTGCCTGGGTAGTTTTTCATTTTCTGATTGCAGAAAGAAAACTGAGGAGCTGCTTTTGCTCACAGGTACTGCAATTCCCTCCGCTGGTACATCAAATTCCCGGTTTCAGGACTGCATTGATATTTAAAGGACCATGAGTTTTGTCCCCATTTATACTTTGTTAAATATACATCTCCCACGCTCTCTGTGAAGCTCTTTATCATCATGTCTCTTTGGACAAGTATCTGAATACTGTGCCGTTAAAACAGCAGAATTACCTCCATCCAGATGGAAATCCTGGGCGGAAAATTGTACCGAGCTATAAGGGACTAAAGCACAGACAAGGAACCAAGGCAAATCAGATTTTTATTCCAGTTTGAGTCAATTCCCCGCACAGCCTCAGGTGAGGTGGTTTATCCACCTGAGCCCCAGGAAAGCAGAGACTGGTGGTGGGGTTGGTGTTGAGAGCATCTGACCGTTGCCAGCACGCTATGATTTACTGGGGTTTCCGTGTCAGCTGTCGAGGATACTACCAGGACGTAACTTCCAGATTCACAACATACTTTTTCTCCAGTTAAGGCCTCCTTTTGGCTGATTATCGCTTCTTCGACAAATATTTATTTATTCTCAGTACCTTGTGGGCATAGATGTTTCCCCAAGCATCGTCAGAGAGTTTTTCTTCTGCCTTTGTTTTTTCTGCCTTGCTGGACACTGCTGTGCAACACAATGGCACAAATACCTGTGTGGCAACACTGAAAAACAACCTGAAAATAATAATTGTGGCTTTTGTTGATGGATTTATGTGCATTGCAAGACTCACTGGACACATATCATGAAGTAGTTGTTCATCGTTGCTGTAAAAGGATGTGGCTGTTAGAAACTCTTGGTCTTTTTGGCACTTCACCTCCTCATGTTCAGATCTGCTGTATTTTTCCACATCAGTTTGGTGTCCTCCATTTTATAGAGGTCTGTATCATAGTAGTATCTATATCAGACTTGCTCTATGAGCTGCAAGTGTTAAGCAGGAGATATTTGCAGAGAAGAAAGAGATATGAGGTGGGAAGGTCATAGTTTGTATCCATTAATATTTGTTGTTGTTTTTTTTTTTAAAGTCTTTTCTAAGGTGCTAGTTGGATAGTAGTAGCTGTCTGTCATGAATGATTAAGTCATGAAGTTATGATTAATTCATGACATCTAACAATGTGCATGTAAATATAGGTAACACATAACTTGTAATTATGACAAGCTTCTGACAGGTATCATTCCCTGCTGATTAAAAAAAAAAAAAAAAAATTATCTTTGGTAAAATTGCCCTTCCCTCTACCTGGGTGTTGGGGGTCAGAGCTGACAGCAAGGAGAGCATCTTTCCTTGGTCTTGGCTGTCCTGCTGCCTGGACAACTAGAAGAAAGTGGGCTCTTATTTGAATCTGGTCTTGGGATGACGTGACAGACAGCAGGGAATTACTTCCAGTTGTGTTCTGCAGACACATTGCTCTACTGCAGACTTTCCTTGCTCAATGTTGCAGGTAAAATCTATATCATATTTAACCCAGGTTGCATTTTACGCTTCCCGTTGGACACAAACATCTAATGTTGTTGTCCACAGCTGTGATTCAGAGGCACCCCGTGTCCTGGCAGGCCCTCCCTGTCTCCAAAAGATAATGAAAGAAATGGAACAAGTTTTTCTCAAAAATGTTTCTCTTCCCGGAGGCACAGTGTTTTCCTCCAGTGCAATTTAAACTTGAATAACAACAATGTCGATTGCTAAGCTAATTCGACTTTGCTGTTCCAGCAAAGAACTGAGATGATGTTTCTTCTGGTGGTGCTAAGGCAAAAGCACTTTTAAGTGATAGCTGGAGCACGAGTTGAATCGAGTTTGGCTTCCTAAGGTGCCTGAGAATGAAATGTTGATTTTGCAATAACTGATGAAGTAAAACAAACTCCAAACCACAACTATGCCTGTGGGAACAGACGGGACAGTATTCAGCTTTGGATTTAATTTTTAAGAGATAAATGATGTTTCAGAGCTCAAGAGAATCCTTTCTGTGTGTAGTAGTGGTAAGTTTGCAGGAAACTTCCCTAATTCATGTCTGTGAAGTGTCTCAAAATGCAAGATACTATTAATTCTGCAATTCTTTATATAATTTATGAATAACAAAATGTATAACAGTGTGCAGACAGTCCAAATATTCATGGAAAAAAATCCCTCTCTTTTGCTTTGAATAATTAATTTGGCATCCATGCCGGACTCAAAAGCTGCTTTCGCTAAAGCATATAAAGAGCAAGCAATCTCTCATAGTGTGTGAGGCCCAAATCTGTTCACAGTTTTGCCAATATGAATCCAAAGTCATTGTGCTCCAGTCAATGGAGTTAGTCAGGATTTGCCCCAGAGTGAATGAGAGAAGAATTTGACTCATTTTGTGTATGACAAGAGATTATTGCCCAAATTGTGGCTTGATAAAAACAAACAAGCGCTGATTTCAAAGGCCCATCTTCACGGTGGGTAAAGGATGGTCCTGATAAAACTGTAACCACAGTAAGTGTTTAACTGCTGTGTTCATGTGCATAGAGCATCATTTTGGCAACCATAACCCGTAATAGTCAGCGCAGACCCTTAAAAACTTCCAAGTATTTTGCATAAATGTCAAGGTACTCTTCAGGTGCTCCAAGGCAAACACACGCTGAAGTGCTTCAGCAGGAGCCGGAGTGATTGCTGCTTTGCATGAATCAACATTAAGTGAATATTGAGACTAATCAGTGAATTCCCAACTGGAAATACGGTGAAGTGCAAACAACCATTACCGCTGCGGAGGTAAACGCATCCTGCTGAACGGGCACATCCGAAGGTAGCTCTGATAGCCACAGCTTCGAAGCAGTTTGTGTTGGTTTGGGTTTATATTCAAGATGAAGGCAGCATCTCCCTGGTTTCTTCCACTGCTTTGGTGTAGGAGGGTTTAGTTCTTGCTCACCTTGCGCGTGCAGCCTGGAGGTGCGGGTCTGCGCACCTCTGGGGAAGCAGGTAGCGATGAGGGAGGCGAGGTTTGCCACGGGAGTGGTGTACGGTGGTAGGTGATAGATCAGCTCGGAGAGGGGTAAAAGGCAGAGATACTGGAGGGCGGCAGGCTGCCTCCAGGACACCCGTGCTTCTGTCCACACTAGGATGTTTCATGTCTGCATCCACCTCGGAGCTTTCATCCCCTCTGTTTCCCTGGCCGTGCTCACGGCATGGCTCAGCTCTTGTTTCTGCTTTCCTTCTTCCTTACCCAAACTCTTCGAGGACTCCTCCCTAGCTTTGCTGTCTTATTCCACCTGTTTAATCATTCTTGTTGCATGACCCTTATTTTTTTCGTACTAAGGGCCACTCTTGCTAGACAACAGTTAGGCACCATCATGAGCTCCAGCTCACTTCTCCATATTCACCGTATGAGGACGTGACCTGAAGGGATCTGCAGTCGCTGCCATAATTAGTGCTAAGCAGTCCCGTGTTGTCAGAGTCAGAAAAACCTGAATTTATCAGCCAAATCACTCTTCTGCCCTGAAGATATTCCTTCCTTGTGGAGCTAAGGGAATTTTGCATGCTCTTAGCTAGAGGATCTCAGTCTCCACTTGTCAGTCTTTACAGCTTTACAATAATTTTAGTACCCATTTTGAAGCAAGTGTTTCTCTACTCTGGCCATTGAACAGACAGGCTTATAGTATCAGCTCTTTCTGCAAGACAGGGAAATGGATGTAAGTTCTTCCAGCAACACTGCAATGTAACTTGATACTGATTTTATGCTGTCTGTATCTTGCACTTGAAATGACCATTTTTGAATGCTTATTTTTGCAAAGAAACTAGTGTCTATTATTTCCTTTATTGAGCTTGTATATGCCCATGAAAAGCAGTAATGGGTTTGCAGTCCATAGCAAATCAGTTCTGTTTAGCTTGCTGAAACTTTCACCCTTTTCCAAAGTCTTCATGCTGGATAGCTGAACAGTGGAGTCAGCTGGGGATTCAATATCTACCAGATGAGATAAGTGAACCAAATTCCACTTGATTGAGATAATATTTGGAACAAAAGGGTCTGTATCAGTGGCTGTATTAAAAGCTTTGTATCGACTCTGCCTAGCCCACTGGGAGAAAAGCAAGATTTGGAGACTGGCCTGAAAGTCAAGCACTCTCATGCTAACACTATAGATTACTGTAACTTGGCCATGTTCTGGGCACTCAGAATAGACTTATCTTGACCATGGCGGTGAGATTGTTTGCCAATTGAAAGCATCCAAAGGTAGGTGTCCTCCTGTGAGCAGTGGCCCATGCAGCGGGACAACATTCAAACTGGGATCCAGTGCTCTCCCTTTTGCTTTCATGACCTCTCTTTGGGGCTTCTCTACCCATGCTGCCCGGTGAACTTGGCCAACACTGGTAGGAAAAGCATTAAGGAATAGCACAGACGGGCAGGAGCATCTTAACACTGGCTTAACAACCTGACCGAGCAGCAGCTTGGGTGAAGAGGCACGGACACTTGGGGCATTCCTGTCCATGTTTGAAGGGAGGCGGATGACCAATGCCAATATTTGACATGGGGACTGTTGCGGATGGCGTGACACACTTCACTAGTAAGAGAGAAGTAGCAATATGTTTATTGATATAAAACAGCGAATTAACCAAGCTTGATAGTAAATGCAACAGCGATTTAACAAAGTCTGATGACAAGGTTCACCTGATATTTGCTTCATAGAGGGCAGGGTCAGACAAAACTGTCAGGGAGACCCTCCCATTGAGTCACAAGGTTCAGAAAGGACCCCCTTGCATTCTGAACTCCTTCTCAGAGGGGAGTTTAGGTGCAGCAGGATCCAATCCTAGTCCCAGACTTGGTCAATGGTTTATGTCTAAAGGATTATATATGCGCAATCAATCCTTTACATCACTTAGCTAAGATTTCAAAGTTTAGCATGCTATTAATCAGTTACTGAGAATCTGTTGTGGCGAGGAATCTCTCAACCTCAAGGAGAGATCCTGGCATGCAGCCCGCTGCCGTGCAGGAGACCTCAACGGGCCCTGGGCTGTCCACTATTTATGGAGTAAGATAATTGACTCAGTCGTGTTTGCATACTGACTACAGATGTTAGCTTCTTCCAAATTTAGCTTGAGTCGGACATTGACCAGCATTGTGGTTAGGCAGGCACATTGATTAAATTAGCCCTTGGCTATTGTGTTGTTATCTGTCTCCCCTGAATCCACTTTGAGCTGGATGCAGCCATCACGACCAGACGCATCCCATACGTCTGCCACTGGTGGTTATCACTTGAGAAGGCTTACGGGAAATACAGGTCAGGCTGGGGAAGAGAGCACACCATCACAGGGACATGGGAATGTCATGGTTTGCACCTTAAGTTTGACCAAGAAGGAAATATGGGGATGGTGGGTGCAAGTTATCCATCCCTGGAGAGGCTGAGAGATCTCTGCCAAAGTACATCTCAATGTGTAAGATCAGCAGGAACACGTATGAGGAATTGTTTTTCACATCATGGAAGCCAAAAGTTATTGCAAAGCTCTGAAGAACGTTCATGTTTCAAGTCCTGCTGACTGAGATTGTAAAACCAGAAACTCTTGACGTGTGCAGCTGGTAAAACATTGCAGTGTCTGCTTAGGACTGGTCTCTCAGCTGACTCTGTGGAGGAGATGTCAATGGGATTGAACCAGTCCTCCGAAACTCCACTTCGAGAGCCGATCTCTTTTGAGGAGCTTAAAGGTTCCCCACGATAACTTCCAACGATGTCAGACAGCCAAAAGCACAGCTGGCTGCACAGCTGTAGTGCTAGAGAAGGGGCAGCAGGGCTCCTTTCCTCTTCCAGGAGTGCACCACGGCACTTGTCAAATGCGGTGACATGCTGGTGTCACCAACCCAGCCCCTCCTTTTGTCCCTCTGTGCAGAGATAATTAAAATGGTGCTAACCACAGCGTATGCTCAGTAATGACATGTGTTAGTCAGGCAGGGCTCAGCACATCTGTCCCGGTAAAATCTGCTCATCCATGTGCTGCCTGCTCACTGCGGTATGTGCAGGCTGAATTTGGGGTTGTGAACCTAAAGTGCAAATTTGTGTGTATTTATGGCTTGTGTTTTCTTGCAACTGTGAGACTGCTATTGTGGGAATTAGAGAAGGGTTTTGATTTTTAAGGGGGGGAATATTGTGGCTTGTTGATGGTGTTGTCTTAGACACTTAATTTCCTTGTATCCCATCATCTCGTTTGTTAGGGGTTGAAAAGTGGAAGTAGATCAGTCTGACTTATATCTTCTGTAAGGAAATTAATGTTAAATGTATAGGTGAGGTGACGTCAATACCCATAGAGGTGCAGCAGACCGGTTCAGGAATGGGTTTCGCTTGATGTAACATGGGCAGATGTAACATGACAGAGTCTGCCTGCCACATATAACTTGTAAATCCTAGCACTTCTCTAGCAGTAAAAAAAAAAAAAACTTCACTAGAAAACCTGCCTGAGCTTTTGAAAGGTCTCTGGGAACTTACAGAGTGTTGTGATGACTTTTTTTTCTCCCTTTTCACAGGAAAAACGCCTTCAGCCATGTGCTGGGCACGAAGCTGGGCACAACTTGACCTCACCCCCTGAAAACAGGAACAGGGCCAAATTTTGCTGAGTCTCTGTGGGGACGATGCGTTAAAGTCCCTTTTCCCGAATGAAAGCTTGCAGAGGGGTGCTCAGCTGTGTAACTGCCAGTTTGGCAATCCCTATAGGATGCTCTGACAGTGATAAGTACTTCAGCGGTACAGATAAGTTGCAATACGCTTTGAGATGGCCAGACATAAAAGGCTGCTATAAACGAGCGCAGCAATATTATAATTTAATGACATAAGCTCGCTGTTTCCAAAGCAGAGTCAATACAGCGCTGAAAACCGCGGAGCGATCGGTGGTGAATCACTGGGGCAGGGTGGATTACGAGTCTTCCTCCTCTTAACGGCTGATGCGAGGATATTGTCTGTCTCTCCGCGCTACGCCAAACGTCTCCCGTTGGCATGTGTGAATGCTAACAGGAGGAAGGTGAAATGAAAACATTGTTCATACGTATTACTCATATGCAAGCTGTGGATTTCATATATTCTTTCTTGCAAAGAAATCTCCTCTTCCTTTGAGCCCATAAATGAAATACGCCAAGCCAAGGGATTCTTAAAATTTAGCTGAGCACAGATCATAACTTACTGTATTTATTATAATAATGTCCCCTTTCTGTCCTATTTACATTCATGGAAAGGCAAGGTTAGGAAAATATTATGGTATTTTTTTTCTGTCTTAGTGCAATAGAGCCGCTGGAAATGAGGAGTAGTTTTTAATCAGTTTTACATGAGTGGCCTGGGTTTTGCTTTAGCACTCTGTCTCCATGCTTCTCAGTTAAAATGGTGATTTAATTTCTTCTCTGTGATGCTTTGAGGGATGAGTGTTAGTGGGGAAAAACATCTGATGCTCAGAGTAGAGTCCCAATACGGTTTTTGTCTCTTTTGAATATATATGTGATGTAGTGAGGAAAAGATGGGCACTAACAAAATACGTAACGGTTCTGATGCACCCATGAAGAAGGACATTTTTACAGCCTTAGATCTGAGAAATCACATACTTGGCAGTCAGGCTGTGCAAGATGAAATGATGAAAGTTTAACCTTTCCTCCAGCTTATAGGTCTGAGCCTGAAATATTTTTATTAGCTAATGACCATCATGTGGTCTAAAGCCAAAAAGGGCCATCAAGATGCTTGCTCTGGCCATAGGCAAAGTTTTGTAATTTCTCCCAATTCCTTTCGTACTGAGCCATCCAAGACATGCCCGTCAGAAAGGTAACCTGTTTTCAAGCCTTAAGTCTTGTTCTAACTTCGCTCGTCATCCTGCTTAAGAAATGTGTGTCTGACTGTAATTTGAATCTATCTAGCTTTACCTTCTGGCCATCGGATCTTGTCATGCCTTTCTCCACTTGAGTAAAAGGCTATTTTTAACTTGTGTGTCTCCCAAGAAGATATCGATGTGTGGTAATAGAGTCACCACTCAATCTACTACTTGGAAAGAAAATTGATAGAGCTTTGAGACTCTAATTTAAGTGTTTTCCTACCTTATTCTCATCATGATTTAACATTTAGTCTTTGGTAAAGTCTCCAGAACAACTGAAATGCAAACTTTCTGGCTGTAGTGATTTCTCAGCTTCATATAAATATATTATCAGAGCAAACAGGAAAGTGTGCATTGCGTTGACATGTGCATAAATGAAAAATGGCTCAGCAGCTTTACTCTAACAATTCACATAAATTCATCTCTTATATGTAATACCTGCACATGCATTACGGTCGGGGAGGCGATGTGTTCAGAGAAGTGTTTTATTTTCAGCAAAATCTCTCCTAACTCAAGCCCTCTCTGCCCATGTAAAGTGTCTCCAGCAGTTTTTGTTTGATGTGATGATTTTCACCAGTTGTGTTGATCCTTAACAGTGACTATGCCCTGGCCAAGAGATGGGTTTGTTTCAGTGGTGGGTGCAGACATCCGTCTCTGGGGTCTGTATTTCAGCTCAGGTTTGGGGATGACTTGGATCTATAATGTATAGGGTGAGGGATTTCTCCTGTTGTCTTGATCTTTCTTTTCTCCTTCCACAGTTTACGAGGTGGTGACAGTGACAGGAGATGTCCGGGGAGCAGGAACCGATGCCAACGTCTTTGTTACTCTCTTTGGAGAGCTTGGGATTACTCCCAAGACTCATCTCACCAGCAAGTGAGTACCTGGAAGGAAATCTGTATCTTTGAGGCCTGTTCTTCGGTAACTCTTATTGCATTTTGATGAAACGTAGTATTGTGCTGATGGATGCAGAGGGAATAAATCTAAAAGGTATTTCAAGATCACCAGGGAAATCTGAATTTTTACCATTGCATGTTTCTTACCAAATCCCTTGCAAACCTGCATTCCTTTCTGTAGGTGGAAACGTGCGTTCAGATCCATATTATGTAAGGCACACATTTGTAAGGTGTGGGGACACTTGCTTTTCTTAAAGCTTAAATTAGGAGCTCCCAGTTTAGGAGCTGAAAATATTCGTCGCTTGTTGGAGTGGGCATGATGGGCCATGTTCGCATGCCTAAATCCCACTGAGGTCTCCATGCTAAGTCAGGTACAGAGACAAATGTCCCTAAATGTTTCTGAAGAGTAACTCAGTGGGTTTGAAGTAATGTTGCTGATGAGTAACCGCCCACACCCAGCCATAGGAAATCTGTGGTAAGCAGAAATGGAAGAATTTCAGCTGATTCCTAATTTAGATCGTTTCTGTTCTATCTGCTGTATGCCTTGTTGCACACCACTGCGGTTGCACCTCCACTGGATGCACCTTCTCAATTCTTACCACTATGTTGAACTTAGTGGAAACTATGTTTTACAATATAAGAACCCACTACGAGGTTTTAGGCTGTCTCAAAAGCCTTTTTTTTTTTTTTTTTGGAAAAAAAAAAAAAAAAAAAAAAAGAAAAGAAGTGAGCATCAGGGCCTGCAGGTGCTCAGCTCCTGTGAAAGCAAGGTGACTTTTAAAAAAGTCCCAGCTCTGCATGTACTAATTTCCTCTTAGCCAGACAATTGCACTAAGATAAAGCAGAAATCCCTTCTCCACAGGGTATAGGAGAGGCTGTGTGTCTCTGTTTTTCGGTGTTCTTATTGTTTTGGTTTTCTTGAAAATGTGCTTCAGAATTTTTAATCCTGTGCTAATGTCACACGGTAACTTCACATTTTCTCCATTTCTACAGCACCGACAAGAGGTACCTGCAGCTATTTTAAATTTTACCCTCAAAAGAGCTTCTCTTCCCAGTGAAGCAACTCAAACATGAGAGTCTGTAAAGAAAATGATATGGGAATGGTAAAGAAAATACATGAAATTTCAGCCCTGTTTGCCATATTTGAAATTCAGAAATCAGAGCTAAGCAAAGGAGTTTTATTATCCCAGCATCCCTAGAAACACGAGGGAGAACTTGCTGATTGTGTATTATATATCTATACAAAATGTTTTGTCTCTGTTCTGTGATTTTCATCCAGACATCCCAACGAACTTATAAAGCGGAATACCGTTTCTCTTGATATAACAGGGAAGGAAACCGAGGCAAAGAGGTAAAAGATGACATGGTCCCGCAGCAGGTCAGTGGCAGAGCTGGGAGCAACAGCAGCTCTGCTGGGGGAAGAGCGTCTAGCACCCAAACCTGCCTCGTAGTATTTGGCAAAGCCATCAAAGCAGCATTTGCTTTCCAGGGAGTTTTCTTGTGGTCAGCATTTACATAAAGAGCCATTTCATTGTCAAAGCGCTCTTCTGCACATGGTTATGGAAAGAATCCAAATATTACCTTCAAAAAACCCCTGTATGCCATTTAGAGAAGAAGTCAAGAGATCCCCAGAATAGATTTCTTCATCAGCTGTGGCCTTAAACGAGCTACCGGTTGTACAAGTCATTTTTGCTGGCACTCTGGTTAACGCCTGCTCTTTCCTCCTGGACTCACCACTTTTTTAGTGAAAGAAAGAAAGAAGGGACACGCAGGGATTATTTTAGGTTGCAGCAGCAGCCATCTGAGCTTGTTCAGACCTGGGTTACCATTTTGGGTTTGGTCCCTGTTGCGGAGAGCAGATGGCTGAGGTGTTGGTAAGCAGGGATGAAAGCCATGGGAAGCCAACCTTCTGCAGTTCAGGGCTCTTAAAACTGGTCCCGTAGGAGGTGACCGCTAGAACTGCAACTACAGCTTGCCACTGGGGATTTCCCAAACATCAGCAAAATTGCTGCATCTCTAAGCAAAGTCTGGCCCGTTACAGTGCTTCATCAAGGAACAGTGAGAAAAAAGCTAGTCCGAGTGTAGGAGTGTCCGCAGATCTGCTTAATTGGTAGTCTTCTCTCCTAAATATGAAGCAAACCATGGAATAGTCAGTTTGCCCCCAAATTTATTATGCAGCTTTGTGAATATGGCAAAAGGATGGAATCTCATGCATCTTTCAACTAAATGTTTACACGAGTTCACTTATGACTGCAAATGCATGACATTTTATAGGTGTTTACATTTCCCCATGTATGACAGAAAGCTAAAATATCATGCATTGCCTAAAGACGGTACTACCATTTCAGCTTCTGGTTAGAATAGGTTTTTCTTATTTCTTTTGTGATTGTGTGCTGGTAGTGAAATACATGACATTTCAGATCTTTTTGTCATGTGCGGTAAAGGGAAGACATGGCAAGCTGATGAAATATCATGTGTTTTTAACATTGGCCAACAATAAGGTAACTGTGAAAAACAGACACAAACCTTCATCATGACTTGTCAGGAGGACCATCAGTCCTGGAAGTGGCAGTGCCCAAATTCTGTCCCAAAACATGCTTTTATTTAGGCAAGGAGGTTTAGCCAAGTAGTGTTTGGGTCTGGGAGGGACTGGAATGAATCCTCCTTCGCAGTCGCTGTCTGCCAGTTTTGGGGATGGACACGATGGCAACACCTCCCCACCGGTGCTGGAGATGGTGGATGGGTGCTGGCAAAGCGTTGCTCGGTCCTGGCCGCTCTGGGCAAAATCCCACTTCAAAACCCAGTTTACAGAAACCTCCAGATCCCCACCTGCCATCCCGCACCAGCTACAGCTCAGCCAGAAGCTAAAACCACTACCACAAATAAGTTTCTTTCCACGGGCCCCATCACGGGCACATGGGTGGACAACAAGGCACTGCTTGGTGATATTTTGGCAGTCGCCGAGACCTTTCCTACAGGCATGAGCTGCTTCTCCATGGTCCAGTGCCGAACAAACTGTGTTGATCCTCCATAGTGTTTTATTTCTCTTTGCTCGTGTGCCTTCCACCACTCTGGGGCTGAGGACCGATTGCAAAACTCAGCAGGGAATGCCACTGCCAGCTCATTTGCAGTATTTAGTAGCAAATTTATTTATTTTTTTGCTAGTGTAAATGAAACCACTTTTCAGTGTCAGGCTTACCTGGTGCAGCTTGTGACAGCTGCAATAAATATTCATGGAGAGATTTTTCCTTTAAAAAAAAAAAAAGAGATAGAAAAGATTTAGCATCTATGGCAAAGAAAGATGAATAATTGGTAAGTGACAGCTGGCTTCTTACTGAATTTGAGAATGGTGCAGCAGATTTTATTTTATTTTTTATTTCCTATGCTGAATACCTTTAAATGGCAGTCCCATCTACCTGGTCATGAGTTGCTATACAGAGCGTTTCCTGCTCCTAATGCCAGGAAATACATAGGAATTGCAGAGTATGTACATGATGGTCTTTCGAGGATGTTAATGTTTGTAGCTCTACTCCAGCTAAGCCATACCAAGTTGCAGAAGATCTGATTTTCTTGTTTAACTGCTCTGGAATAAATAAACAAATACAGAGGAGCAAGCTTATTTACTCCAAACAGTTAATATAATAAGGTCGGAAGTGTTAGAAAGTTGGTACAGAAGGGGCTATTCAGGCTAGGAAGCAAAGAAACCCCAAGTGCAGTGGAGAAAGGCTTCTCGCATCGCTGCTGAAGCACTTCTTCCGAGATGAGTTGCAATGCTTTTCCTTTAATGACACGGGACATTTCCCATTTTAAAGCTGTTTGTGTATCTAACTGTACTCTGATTAATGCCCGTACAAATCTGCAACACTTAGACCGCGCTCTGAAGACTTAATGATCTGGGGCAGCGTTAAGTGACAGCACAGTTCGGAGTCTATATTTGCTTCTGAAAAAGAAACAAAGTGGGAAATTTCTTCTCGCTCTTGCTCAGGCTTATTGGCTAGCCTGTGTCTAGCATTTCAGGAACAAATCCATCCGAGAGGGTACTTGGGCAGCGGTGTTAAACAACCCAAAGATAAGAACCAGTAGAATTGGTGTATGTATAAATTATAATCCACCTGCAGCTACGCAACTAGCAGTTGGTGGTACCAACTACAGGAAAGGTCAAGCCTTAGAGGGAGAAACAGGAATTTACTCAAAACAGGCAGACTTTTAAGGGAATTTAGCTGCTAGACCAGGTCCTTGCTGATAAGTGCCAGCAGCACTTTCAGACTGTAAAATCTGGCCAGTTTTCCCATGGGATGAGTATAAGGTGCCTTCCTGGAACAAACTCAACCTTTCTGCCTTACTCAAAATCCTGCCCCTACCCCCAACTCAGTCTTAAAAATGTCTGACCTTGTTCTCATTAAAATCTTCAAAAATATTTCTCCATGGGAATGGGATAGAAATTTTCAGCAAAGTAAAATTTGCCCCCAAATTTGGCAGAGTAGATGCAATTCAAAATGTAATTTAATATTGGGAAATGCTGAGCAATGTTTGCACCATTATCGATGGCTCTATCTGCTTTGTATACAGTTTCTCCAGAAAATAACAACCAAACTGCAGATAACAAAGACATAAAGCATAGCTGAGATTATCTAAATTAAATGCTATTGTTTTATTTTCTTTATGTAAATCATGCCACCAAAGATGCAAAACTGGTATTAAGATACTGCTGCTCCATTGTATTGCAGTACAAAGTGGAGGAGTGCATGTCCAAGATGTGCCATTAAGGCTATCGAAATCTGTGCTGGGAATGCTTATGGATAAGGCAGGGGCTGTTTCAGTGTGCCCTACGGCACTTCGTAAAGTTTCAGGGTACGTTCAGACACGAGCTCTCACGGTTTTGCGCTGGCGTTTGGCTCCTGGGTGTCATCATGCTGCTACACCCCCGAGCAATTTATCTCATTCAATTAAATCCTTTCAAGTGGGACCATTTTTTTCATTAATTGTTCTATGCTTGTTTAAGCAAGATTCCTTCTGCCGGTCAGGTTATTGGTAGGAAAAAAAAAAAAATTAATGTCCTTGGTACAGAGATGTTTGCAGTCGCTGTGCTTTTTGTCTGGTTTCTTTTCCATCTGGAGTATTTTTGGACGTATGCTGCCTTATGCAGTATTTCCAGCCGCCTGCTGACTGATATTGTCAGCTTCATGACAACAGTCTTGGCAAAATATTTGCAGACCAAACTCCCTGGAGTATTCCTTGCTCCAAGAAGGAGGTTAATGATGCTGCTATTGGAGCTCTGTGTTAAGAGTAAATACGGTTGGAACATACGGGGTTTTTTTGCAGTTAGGCTGTCCGTAAATCCATCCAGGCCAGTGTCCTCTCTCCAGGAGTGATCAGTATGGATTTGTAGGGAGAAACAGAAGAATGAGGCAAACGCATCGTAAGCATTTTTCCAGTATCTTTTTGCATCTTGTGGCAAGCTGCCGTCTTAGCCCAGAGGCCTGATAACACAAATACACCCAGCCTATAATATATATTGGATAATCTGAAGATGAGCAAAGCTGTCTGTCCTTTCAAGCCAGGAGAACAACAGGGATAGATCAGCGCTCATCCCTGCCACCTACGTATGTTAAAACTACGCTGCCCAGCCCTAGTTCATGAGAAACTCGCCTCCCATGAGATAGCAGGTGAACCAAATGGCATTTATTTTTCCTTAGAGAGCGACAGGCTGCAGGATGGTTTTTGGTGCGTGACCTTCTGAAGTCATCCCCGGTACCCACCTCCCTCCCGGTGCTGCTAAACATCAGTGGCAGGAGCAGGCAGACCTGCGGGCAGGGTTGCAGGGAGATGCCACCAAGAACTGACTCTTTCTGATGATTTAATGGAGCATCTTTAAAATTTTGTTCGAACTGACATCCACGGTAACGCTTCGTGCTTCTGTGCAGCCCTTCATCCACGGTGCTTTTGCAGGTGGTCCTGTGCGTACAAAGCATTGTCAGATAAAACACCTGATAAAAAGGCAATTTGAATGATCATTAATGCAGTGATTCAAAGCTGAATTGGTTCAGGTTACTCCATCGCTGCTAAAGGTTGTGGTTATTATTTTTATGCCTCTGCTGTGATCAGTACCCAGGTTTTCCCTCTGTTCCTAAGAGCTGAGCTCTGGAAAGGGTGCTGTTAGCTGATCAGAAGTAAAGACTATTTTCTACAAATATTCAAAATTTCAATTTCAAATGTGGCTTTCATTTAGGTGGTGGGATTATGTCTTGTGAATTCCCCTTTATTTAAAAAAAAAAGGTGATTTACTAGTGCAAATGTTTATTCTATGTACTTTTGCATTTAACGTGCATCATTGATAGTTTCTTCTTGTCTACATACCAAGTAGTAGCAAAACTCTCATGGCACTGGCTCTGTTCTCTGTGCCAATGGCCTACAGAAGACATGCATGCAGGGATTTATAAATACTATGCTCAAATATGCACCGGTTCTTGTGGTGCTTTTTAGCAACGTGACTTACCCAGCCAAGAGACATAGTGCTCTAAATCATTGTACGTTTGCAGTACCATGAGCAGTGCAACCTGTAGGCAATCATTCAACCAAAAGAACCTGAAAACAGCTTCAGATACAAAAAATATTTGAGAATTTCATATACTAATTTTTGTTGAAGTTTCTTGGATGTTTCTTACAAAGCAATTGGGTAAAACACTACAACAGACTATAAAAAATAGAGCTGCTAAAGCCAATTAAATACGTGAAATAAAAAACCTGATTGAAACATATTTCTGAAGTTGCCCTGGCCTGATATCCCAGCCAAATGATAGGGCTCCAAGTAAAATTCTGCTGATCTTTAAGTGTTTGCTTACAGCTACCCATGCCCAGTCCTTGATTCTGAATCCACCCAAGCTTGAACATTAGAAATTTAGTGCTGCAATTTCCAAGTCCGATTTTTCCCTGCTTTATTTGTCACTGGAGCTGTGCAAGCCAGCGTGCTGCATTGTTTGGTGTAATGAGTTCCTTATGGTAAACAGGCTATGAATTTCTTACCCCAGCCCCAACCTGGACCAGACTCTGACATAGCCCAGCTGTCGTGTCTCCTTCTCTCCCTCTTTTTCTTTCTTTTTTTTTTTGGATAAACTTCAGTATAGCCATTCACCATGGGAAAGTCCCTCACTCCCTCTCTTCCTGCTTAATTGACAATGCTAGAAAAATGCTAGAGGGCAGGATTGGATTTTTCCTTAAAACATTCCCCTTTTTTGTCCTGTTGATGCTGCATATCCATCTCAAGGGAAGAGACTTGTCAAATTCTTCCTACCTTTCGACAGCAAGACTCGCCAGGAGTTTGACTTCTGGACCACAGTCATGTTTCCCAGTGCTTTTCCAAGCTCTTTCAAGATGCGTGAAGCATCTCCTCGATGGGCACTTTCAGATGCCCACTTGCTGCTCCTCCAGCACCAGATTTCCTCCCCACCGCTCTCCCACCATCCCAGCAGCCGAAACAGCCCAGCACAGTGGTGGAACTGCCGTAAACCAGCACCCACCGGGACCAGCGTGCTGAAATCTTTGGGCTAATTAGTCTCACTTAATACTTTTGTGCCATCTCCATAGCAGTCTGCAGCACTGCATTGATCTCCGAGCCGATGCGGGGAGAAGACGCTGTCATTACGATGCTCGCTCAAGCCTGACAAACTAATTGCCTTGCACTCGCTGACTGTTTTCTCTCTGACAGCTAGGTTGGGGGAGGCTGGGATGGATTTAATTGTCTCTTGTCTTCATGGCAAGGTTAACCGTTTTAGCCTTTTCATGTAGCGGCGATGCTCCTGGCGCGGTGTCTGAAATAGCAGAACGGGGGAGGAGGAGGGTTGCGCACGCATTTGCAGAACACACAAAATAACCTTTAAACAAGGGCGCATGCAGATCCTTCAGTGATGTGGAGAAGAGAGCCAAGCAAAACGGAACCCCCTTGCTTGGATTATTAATATTCATTATCTTTCTGAGTACAAGCTGCTTGTCACTGTGGCTTTGTGCTGCTGAAGCGCTGTGGTTTCTTGTTCATTTTAACGTGACTTCTGGATTTTGCTGTGTTTAATCATCTGTAGCAATGCTTAGTGGCCCAGGTGAAATGGGGGCCCATCAGCGAGGGCGGGTGGGAGAGGCTGTGTCTGCAAAGCAAGGACGGGTTTTGCCTTGATGTTATTCATAGTGGTTTTGTGGAAAATACGAGCTCAGAAAGGATGGAGGTGCTTGTCAGAGATCACACCGCAGGCTAGAGGCAGAACTGGGAATTAAATTCTACATCCCCTGACCTGGGCCAATATACTTTATATTGCCTTCCACTTGCACCTGTGAAATACAAACCGCACACATAACACTTCACCAAAAAAAAAATCAAACTAGTCCCTGTCTTTGAATGAGATACAAATCGTAGGAGAAAGTTGCAAAGGAAGCTTCAGTGGTCATTAAAAAAATGTTGGAAGATGGGCATGGAAAGAAACCTTTGATGCAGTTGGATGCTTTTATCTCTGGCTGAGCTCTGGGCAGATCTGTGGCTCCGCAGGGAACTCGCTGGGCTTCGGAGCCCCTTCGCTCCATCAGCAAGAGCGGGTAGGCTTGATGCCCGGAGGCTGGGATGGCAGGAGAGGACGCATCTGGGAGTGGGAAGCAGAGATGAAAAGCATATCGAGGCCCTGTAAAGCAACTGAGGTGGATGCGCAGGGGTCCAGATTCACCACATTGGTTGGCCAACAAGGGCTGGTTGATAAGGGTGAAACGAAGCTCTGACTCGACCACTCCAAACGAGCGCTTTCCAGCCACCCCGGAGGAGAACAGCGGAAAACATCCCCGTGTTTTTTGCTGTTACCTCTATGTTTTATCAACCGATGGGTGGGCTAGCAGAGTTGAGGAACCACAGACGAGGCATTACCAAAGAGTTGGAGTCCTTCACGTAATTTTTGCTTCGTTGGTGCTGCCTTGAAATATTTTCACTGAAGATTATTTTCAGACACCTCCAAAAGCCACTTGCTGATGGGAAAGTCTTACAGGCTTCCCCAGCTCTTACCTCTACAGGCAATTTAGTTGAGGATTTTGAAAAACCTTTGTCATGTTTTATTCTTGGAGGTGATATGGAATGTGATCCAAGGTTTGCATCTGCTTGGGCCAGCATTGCATTTCCCCCAAAGCTTCCATCTCAGCTTCTGGAAGGACTCTTAGAGCTTGAGAAGGGAAAAAGTCTTTTAAATGTCGGTACTTAGAGCTATCCAAAACTTGTCCCTGGGAAGAGGGCATTGAAAAGTAGGTCTTTCAGTGCTAGAAATGACATTTCTTCATCCTTAAACAGTAGCACTCTGTCAAGCCACAAGGTATGCTTGCTGACAAGGTTGCTATTTTCTTACCATAGTTTTTGGTGCATGTGTATTACAGGAGCAGCACGGCCTTTGAGAGGAGCAAAACAGATGTGTTCCGAGTAAAAACCAACAATGTTGGACAAATAAAGAAAATAAGGTACTGGCTCCACGAGGTGCTAATTGAATGACAGGCTGTAGAGGTTTTAGCGTTGTCATGTTTTATTCATTATATTTGTTAACGTGCTCCTATCAAGGTGAAGTTAAGGGGTGGTAAAAGCTTGTTTACTGCCTAAGATTTGAACTGAAGTGTGAAATCACCTACCATATTCCTTATAACTATCCACGCTCCCCACCAAGAATTGTATTTCTGTCATATACAACCACGGAGGAAGGCATTTAGGACTGTTTTTATGTCCCGATGGAGGTAAATGGGGTTCGCTATCCTCTTATGCTAAATTAGTGTAATGTAAATGATAATTATTATGTTTAACCTCCATCTGACTGACCTATATAACATTAAAAATTATTAACTAGTACAAAGAAAGCTGGAAAAATGGGAAGAGGTGAATAAAACAAAGTAAGAAGAGAAAAGAGCAGGAGGGATACAGGGTGGGAGGAGGGTCACTTATGTTTTAGATATGCAGTGTAAGGTGAGCGAGTGCGTATGTTGAATGAACATGCAGGTGTACGTATATTTTGTGTGCATCCCCTTGCAGATAATAGCCCATGGATGCACCTATGATATCTGCTCACAAATACATATGGAAGGTTGTTATTTTCAAAATACCCTGTAAAAGCCCATAAGTCTTATGAAACACTTTGGCTAGACAGGTATGAACAGGCATTTTGTGTATAGTTGCTCTAGCCTTGCCTAATATAAAATATTCCACAAAATTACGGTGCTAGTGGCCGGTCTTAATCCAAATATCAAATCCAGGGTTGTTCTTCCTCTAGGATTGAGCATGATAACACCGGACTGAACGCGGGCTGGTTCCTCGACCGTGTGATCGTGACCGACATGAACAGACCTCACCTCCGGTTTTACTTCCCCTGCAACAACTGGCTGAGCAAGGAGGACGGGGACGGACTGTACGTCAGAGACCTCATTGGCAGCCTGAATCCCATGGATGTGCCCAAAAGTAAGGGTTTTCCCAAAAGCTCGGCTTTCTGGTGCCTTGTCAGAAGGGACAGGGTTGCTTTCAGATGACTTCAGCCATATAAAAAGTAATCGTGTAGTCTAAGCTAATTTGAATTTTCTTTATAGTCAGTGGAGAGAGAAATAGGAAGGTGCAAGATGCTTCCAGAGGGTAATTCCTTCTTCCAATGTTAGACCTGACACTGTAGTGTAGGATAAATCACTATCTGGAGAAGCTCCGTTTGTTGATTGAGTACCAAAGGATCTGTGATGACTAATTTAAATTGGATTAAATGGCTACACGTAGATGGGAGGCATCCTACCCCAGAAGATGTAGCCGGTATCGTTGTGTGCTATCAGAAGAGGCAGCGTGGTTGCAGTCCTCTGTATAAAGTTAAGTGTTTCCAGGCTCTGGTGATGACCTGCAGGAAATTTCCATAAACAAGTCAACCCTCTCGCTGTAATTCCATGCTGGTTTACTGTATGTGTATGATATCCATATTGAACTGGTGCCTATTTTTCAGAGTGGTTTTAAGCTAATGATGTTGAAGCGAAGCCAGGACAGCTTGCAAACCAGACATGTACTCCCAAATTGATATCAGTGTGTAGGCCATGCGGTGATGTATAGTGCATGTAACGTGAGTGGGAAGACGATCGAGATGTGAAAGTGGAGCCAGCAAAGCAGCCTCAGGTGGTATGTCAGCAGTTTATCTGCAAGTGCTAATGAGGAAACCGAGTTGTGTTTTCCTGATGACCTCACCAATGCACTGCTCCTTTCTGGGAGCTTAATTTTGGGCATGGAAAGTGAAGTACACCCACCACCAGCCACAGGTCTGAGGGAAAGGAGAGATACGGTTTGGTGCAAAAGAGGGAAAACGTGTTTTTGCTAGTATCACATCTTTTTGAGAATAAGTAGTTGATTTCTTGCAATAATGTTGTTGATGTGACCACTTAGGAACCTTTTTTTGGTAAAAACAGTTTATTGCCAGCCTTAAAACAGTGCTTTGAGCGTTGATAGATGCTCTAGAAGGGAAAAGTATTATTATTTTTATTGAGATCCTGTTTGAAGTTAATGAAACAATACACCATGACGCTGTCCCTGAATTTTTAAATAATTTTGCGCTATTAAGATACAACCTCCTAAAACAGTTTCAGTATGTTGAAAGTGTAAGTATTAAAGGATACTGCATGTGAGTTAGCGTGCACAAAAAATATCCGTTGATAAGAAATGTATGTGGGAGCGTTTTATAAATGCAGACCTCTCCAGGGTGGCTGCCACAGGGGAATGAGATAACGTCTGGAGATGCTCTGCCAAAAACCCACCCAGTTACTGCTGGGGCTCCGTGTGCCAAAGTCCTTTGCTGCTCTTTTATCTGTTCAGGTTGTGAAATGGAAGAGTTAAGGGGCGGGAGGGGTCTGTGGATGAGTCAAAGCAATACACAAATAACAAGAGGTTCCCTCGAGGAGGAAGTCAACCATTCCATCTTAATAGATCTTTAAATGACACAACAGTTTATCTGAATTTATTATTGCTCCTGCCTTGGAGAGTTGATTCAAAGGAATGCATGTGATTTCCTCCATCCTGTTCAACACCTGTTTCTCAGCAGGAAAAGATTTGTGGGCTAAACCCTCAGCTGGTACAAATCAGCGCAGCTCCAATGAAATTGCTGGAGCAACGTTGCGTTTCACCAGCCGAAAAGCTAGTCCTGAGCGCTCGCTCTTCTGGAGAAGTGGTTTTGGGTTATAGATCAACTGCTCGCTATGTGCTCGGTCCAGGACAAATATGAATAAGATTGTCTCTTGCCTTAGGAGTACGAAAGAAGAGATTTGACCAGGTATTTTGTCAGCAGTGCATCTGTCCTCATCGCCCTTACCAGCTAGAAAAGCCCGCTTCTGAGTGGCATAGGCTGGATGCTCTGAGGCCGTCCGTATAAATGCAGGGAGCTGGGCTGAGGCCAGAGGCACGGGTGAAGGGTTGGATGCCTTCCAGGTGGCACGTCTGAATCTGTAAGAGGAGAGGGTTAGCTCAGCTATCTCAGGTTGCAGTTCCCCTTGAACCATAATTAATGAAAGATAAACATTCCCAGGCTGCTGAGGTGAACTGTCAACTGCAAATGTAAATTTATCTGAATTAATTTGGCTCTCTCTGGATCCGTAAAGGTCTGAAACGAGATTGTGATATGATTTTCTTTGTACATACAAGTCATTTGCCCTAAATTTGGTTGTGTTTTTTTCTTTTTTTTTTTTTTTTTCAAATGGATTAAACAGTGGTGTTTACTCTTTGAGTATTAATATTTTCTAGGCTACTAAACAAATGAATAATTATGTGGTTTGGTGATTTTATGTGCCTGTAAAGAAAGATTAGTTACTCCTTCTTAAGTCTGTGTTCCCATTAGAAGTGTTCAGTGCCATACTCTTCTCCTTTTTGGTCATGCCTCTTCAATCACTGTTCCCCTTTTCTCTTTAGTTCTTCTCTGTAAACCACCCGGGCACTGTTGTTACAGACCTTAGCCTCATGCTTTGCTTTCACGCTCCATTTGTTGCCACAGTCTGGTATGTTTTTGGAGGTAACCAAATAAATTTCCTCCACATTCCCTTTCCTGCAACACCTTCAGCTTTTGATCTCCTGGAGAGCTTTCTCATCTTTGTCATGAGGATTTACCTTCCTCTCTTGAACTGGAGGTCACTGCTGGGGTGTGCATCTTCTCTGTGATATGTGTGGGATGTGGACTGGAGAAAAAATGGGGTTTTTTTGTTGTATTTTTCTTTGTTGAAGCTCTGTAGAGGCATTTGAAGCATATTTGAAGGGGGTTGTTGGTGCTCGGACCAAAACCTACCAAGCTATGGGGAGACTCGGCATTTTTCTTGGTGAGGAGCACAGGCCAGCCAGAGAATCCCTGCAGGGCTGTGAGCTTTGAAGAGGTTAATTTAAAGGAAAAAAACCAGAGGCATTATTAAAAAATGCAGAAAAGAGTATGTTCCAAGAAATAGTCAACATATAATTGAAAAATTGCACACACACACACAAAACAAAAGTAGAGTTCTTTTCATGATCCAAGTAGAGTTACAGAGGATGGCAGGAATATTTAGTGATTGCAGATGCCTGAGTGATTGCATCTACTTATCTGAATAAAATGGCTCCTGTCAGGTTCCCTGTTGAATGCCACACATTTCTCAAGGAGAACAGGTTACATTTTCAGTGTTCCTGCTTGAATGATCCTCTATTCCCTGTATTCACATCCACGGCATCGCATGCCCATGGCCCTTTGACAACGATAGTGCCGCAGATTCTTATTTACCCAGCAGCTGCTATTGGTGGCCTGGATTAATTTACATTACAGGTATTAATTACAAGGAAGGGCTATTGTTCAGCCTTATGCTGCTTCACTTGAGTTTATGAAGCCTTAGGATTGTATGACTATGGTTGAGCCTTTATGCAAGGGACCAGCTCAAAACTGAAGTCAGGCGCTGGTTTTCCTTTGAGCGTTGTGGGTTTTGGATCACTCTGAGGGTGTCTGATGTCCTACCAAAGCAGTGGGGGAGGGCACCATTCATAATAGCTTGTAGCTGCACTAATAAGAACTACTGACCCAACGGGGACGCAAAAGCAAATGGAATTCTGGATCCAGTCCCCAGCCCGTTGTTTGATTATCTGCAGACTGATCCCGAATCACCCGTGCCGCTCTGTGGACAGACCCTTATGTCTCCCACCCCGCGGTGACTCTCATTTGGCTGGACTTCACCCGTCTTTCCCTGGTGGTCTGCAGCCCCAGAGCTGCTCTGCATGCGCTGCAGGTGGGACACCGGGGCTGTGTCTTTTTCCACCCTTACGTGGGATGAGTACAGCTTTTATCACCCAGCTGGAAAGCAATGAGTCCCGAGGTTTGGTCTTCAGGTGGATTGAAGAATGTCTCAAGATGTAATACTGGAATATTTTTGCAAGGCTACATTTTGTCCTAATTCACAAAAGAAGCTGAGGTTTGGGGGGGGTAGATGATATGTTAATTATCCATGGGCCATCTTCTCTATGGGGGTGACAACAGGCTGTTAACGCTATTTAGCTGGTTGAGGTTAGGCTAGGCTCTCTGCATTGTGACCTCCAGTTTTCCTCAGAACGAGGGAAAAAGTTGCAGTTAGGTACCACCAACACATATTGGCTATTCTTGATTATCCTTGAAACCTGTCCATAACCAAAACAATTCTATGTACATGCTCTTTTACTGAGAGAAAGCAGGAACTTTCATTTGCAAAGGGGGCATTTACTCACTTGGTCCTTAAAACCATGTTCAAAAGCACAGATACCTGAAAATTAATTCAGTCTTCTGTGTGACTGCAGTTTGTGCTAACCTGTCAAATTTTGGTCAAGTCTTGCCAACCTGCCTGTTGCAAAAGATGTTGAGAGCCAAGGACTGATTTCCAGCTGGCTCTTTGGCCATCGGCACCCTGAAATTATTTAGGATTGGACACGATGGGCTAGAAATGTGCATGGGACAGAAGCTCATGTCAAAGACGAGATCAGGGGTAGCTGCGCTGTATCTAGGGCTAAGTCTGCATGGTCTTTTGCAGGCAAACGTAAGTTTCCTGCCTTGCTGAGACAAGAACCAGCTTTGAACTGGGAGGTCGGTGGTTGTTTTCAATTCTGGCCTGATTTGGGGTTGATATATGGTGCATCTGAGAGTTTGCGTGGATACGTCCTGAGGGGTAATGGCTGTGAGGTCACACTGAGCAATCGGGAACTGGATTCCTGTAAAGACAGACGAGTGCTGAAACGTGCCCGTGTGCTTGCGCATGCAGAGCCTTTAAAAAATGAGAACAATATTTACTATAATTACAAATGGGAGAAGTTCAGCCGATCAAGTTGCAGGTCAGCCCCAATCCATTAGTCTTCCACAAGTTTCCTTGAGTCGTTGGTCTGGCCTTGTCTGGGGCAGAGTTAATGTGATCACCTGAGGAGTCTTGGGCGGTTTGTGTTCATGGTGGGTCAGAAGAGAAGACCACGGGGAGAGCGAGCCCCAGAACAGTTTCCTTCGAAGGCAGGGAAGGCAGTCCGTGCACATGAAGAAGGAGCCTGTGCTGGACTTCTCTGTCTGGCGTGCTTTTGAGAGCAATCTCTGCAAGCACACATAGAGTTAACATGCTCCGGATATTCTCCGTGGGTTTTAGATCCACTAAGACCTAAAACTCATATATTTGAGCTGGGAATGTGAGCTGTGTTATTTCTTTCCTCTGCGAAGGAGGCTTGTGTTAAGACTTCACAGTTCATTGTCCAGAGTTTTAATGTTGGCTGACTTGAAGACTTTGGAGGCACCGACCTGGCTGCGGCTTGAGGAAACGCTTGGGGCAGCAGGTATCGATGCGTATGCTTGACTTTGAGTCAGTAGCGAAATCTTTCCTGTCCCAACAGGATGGGCATGTCCCTAAGGGCTGGACTGGATCTGAACTGAAGCCGCGGCCAATATTTCTCAATAACGTACCTGTGCTAGAAGCTCCACTAAGGAGCAGCATTTTGGATGTGAGGCACCAGTCGATGATGCGCTGTGGGCTTTGCAACCTCATTTTATAAAGCGTCAGGTCTGGAGAATGGCACCGGTCCATCTCCTGTTTCCCCTGGATCGTGATTCAAAGTGACTTGTCACATTTTGGAAACTTTCACGATTAGAAAAACTAAAAAGATTATTTCTGAGGATGTAGAAGCGGGGGGGAATGAAATATTAATAGGTGTTACCTGCTCATCAAAACTCATCTTTATTTACATTGGGGACTGGAAGTGTGTAATCAGCACAGGAAAATGCAGCTAAATATATTTATGAAATAAATATGAGTCGTTTACTTTTGAATAACGGTGAGTACCCCCTGTGTTAAGGATGAGGCCTTGCTCCATGCTGAGATATTCAATAAACAAGATTTGTAGGGGGAGTAATACCTTTTACCACCCAATTGATAGCATGATATTTTTTTCCCAGCATACTGAGTATCCAAAAATGTCTTTTTTTTTTTCTCCCCCCCCCCCCCCCCCCCCCCAATACTTCAGTTGTTCTAATAAAGATTTTACTCTCCCTGCAAACTTTGCCCATCTTATATCACTGTGTCTAAAATGAGGCAGCTATGGACATTTTACTTGTAACGTATTTTTTGCCTTTTGTTTTGTCTCTAAAGATGGCTAAGGACAATGAGAAATTGAAATGTAGAAATAAAAAGAAACATTGGTGACTTGTAAACCACAAGGAAGACAGGATGCACAGAGCTCAGAAATGGGATGAAAATAGAAATTCGTAATTCATATAAAGGACCTCATGTTTCAAAAGAAAAAATTTTGGAGAGGCATAAGACATCTCTATGTGTGGCTGGTATATAGATCTATATGTATCCAATAAAAAAGAGATAGTGCAGCATGTTTGTGAAGATGGGGGATAATTTTGACCAGTTATGTCTAGCTATTGTAATTAATTCAACTATCAGTTTTGAAATAAAGTAACTTTATTTAAATATCTTCTTTATATAAAGCAAGACTGAAGTACAGTGATAATATGATTTTAAACAATACTGTAAAATTATTTCACTCTTCATTCTGAGCAAAAATGTTTAACCCAAGAGGTTATTTTCAGTGATTTCCTCAATTTTGATAATAGCAGATCTGGGGAAAGCAGGAAGCAGATATTTCTTTTGTGAAATGTCTGCTTTTTTTTTTTTTTTTTTTTTCCATGGGCTCCCACACTGGGGCTGTTATAATGAAAAATAATGAGAAATCTTGGAGAATTAGATGAACGAGGATTTCCACGCCACTGTCACAAGGTGGGTTGCCCCGTGCTAAGCTCCGTGCCTCTGCAGCTAAACCACTATTGTCTCTTGAGCAAGGTCGTTTAAAGCTCACTTCAAAATGTCATCATCACTTTGAAGTCGCAGTAGGAACATCAGTTTAGCATATCCTACAAGCAAAGACTCCTGCATGTGGTAGATTGCCTCTCAGAGGCTTTGCAGTGGGATGATCCAAGCTGAATCCTAATATATTAACTGTTTTGATTCATACTTTGATTTTGCGTAAGAGCGACAAAAAATGGGGCTGAATCTCATGGTCTCTGGGCTGGATGGGGAGACCAAGTGGCTGAGCTCGTTATAGGAGGGGCACGAGGCAACAGTTGAGGGTAATGCAATATTCAGCAGAGCAAACATAATCGTTTCCTTTTCCCAGACGTTATGCCTCCTTGGGTGGTAGCAATAATATCTCTTTCTTAAGAACCCACTTTTAGACAGCTCTTCTGAGATTAACAAAACGCTGATCCGAGGTTGCGGCAGCCTTGCATCCTTGGCGCTGCCTCTGACGGCGTGCACCCCAAAGCCAAGCGAAGGTTCTTCGGCATTCCTCCCGCACAAACGCCGTGTTTTGGCAGAGGTGCTCATGGCCAAAAGCAACGCGAAGCTCTTTCTTCATCAGCATTCCCTGCTCTCCAGGTGTGCTTGTAATCTGCATTTTCAGTTTGAACCCTTGGTTTAAGGAGCTGTTTGCCACCTCTGAAGGTGCAGCTCATTAAGAAAGATAGTCGTCAATTACTCTTGACAGAGATTAATTATTTTCAAGCTCTAAACCAACCCTTTGAATTCAACCCTTTCCTGGATGGGGAAGAAAAATTCTTCCTTAACTGTGTGTGGTTGCTTTGTGGAAGAACAGGCCACGCTTTTGAGACCGAGCTAGCTCCTGGTGAACTCAGCAGGGCTCCTCTGCTTTTACAGGGGTTGCTTTAGGTTCTCATTACACCTCGCTCCGCATTGCTGTCTCTAGGGTCTCTGCTACTGCAGTAGAGAGAGGTGTAATGATTAGGGCTGGGTGAGTTTTCTTCTCTGCAGTGTTCGCAGAGACGCCAGAGACAGTGCTGTGTATGAAAATGCAGGAAGGCATCTCCACCAGAAGGTCAGGAGAAGCTGATGTAGGAAGAGGTGGTGTTAGCCTGCTGGGATGGGCTCTTTCCCAGGACAGACAAGAGCTAAATTCAAATGCTTACTCTGAATCGAGCGTGTTGGGATGCCAGATCCCTGCTTAGTGCCCTAAACGTAGGCTGTCTGACATTTTAAGGTTGCTCTGACCAAGAAGTCTAGCTGTCACTGAGGAATATGCTGTCAGAAGTGGTATAAAGGAGCTTCCATTTTGACGAGTCAGTGCTTTCCGTCAAGAAGAGATTTTGTCAGACAATTTCTGGTGGGCTGGATTGACTGACTCAATCTGACAGCGAGGAACCGAGGCATATGGACGTTAAACCACCTTCCTCGGCGCGTGCAAAAAGGCTGTGGCAGACTCGGGTTGAAACTGCGCCTTGCCTGCAGATCCAGCCCCCTGCCTCTCCCTCCGGCAACAATTCTTCTCGCTTTTCATACTAACCGCAAATGTATTTCTTTGCTAGCAGCGATTCAGAGACAGTAGCGTTGCCTCTCCCCTACGCATTCCCCCCCCCCCCCGCTTCTCTCTTCTGAAATCTGCCTGCTCAGTGCTGAGCAGTACAGGATGGATCTTAAACATTGCCACCCTTGGGAGCGCTGCGAAAACAGAAGGATAATTGCTAGAAGTTGCCTTATGAGAAGAATCCATCGCTGCCTACGACTTAGCTCCCTGCTTTTAACCCGGCGTGTTTTGCTCCTGAAGGCTGTAACGTTACCTTGTTGTTGGATGCTGTGCTGCTGCCCTGCTCCGCGGCAGGTCGCGCGCGACGGAGGCAGGCAGGGATGTCTATCGGGGAATTCACTGTGCCCCGCAGGAGGTGGTAACTCTAAGTAATGAAGCACGGTTGACTTTGTTTCCCTGCCTAAATCTGGTGCTCCTGCTGCTACAAACTCAGCAGCTTGTGCATAAACACCCTATCTAATGCCCCAAATAATATTAGCTACCAGATTTCTTTAGGCAATTCCGTCCTATGGCATTTCAGGTGACCATGATATCATACTGCTAAATAAATGGCATTAACAGATGAATATCGCACGGCTGAGCAGTCGAGCTGCAGCTTGCTAGCGGAGGGATTTAGCTGGGATGGGGTTTCTGTGGTCGGAGGTGGGAGAGAGGTTGCACGAGAGCACCCAGGGGTGCTGGGGCTGGATAAAAAGATCCTGGGCGATGTGTTGGGCTAGCGTTGCACCCTGGCTCCTTGGGGTAGAGACGGCAGTGGGGCCAGCCTAGATGGGCTATACTGGGGGGTAGGAGGGCTGCAGCCCCATGCCCTTCTTCCCCCAGGAGCAGTGTCAGGAGTGCCTGTAGCACCACAGCCCTTCACCAAAATAAACCCCTTGGTTCTCGGTGGAAAGGGCCTGACTATAGCCCACGGTAGAACATTAATCTTTCCTCTTAGCTGTTGAAAGCTATGGCTGAGTTGATTAGCAACAGACAAGCTGCTTGACTGTCACACCTCTGCTAAATTAACGCAGGGGGGTCATATCAGTTAGTGCCACCCCGCTGCTTCCCAGAGGTGGAATCCTGGCAACGTCTCCAAACGCCTTCTTGGGACAGCTTTGTGTGTGTCTGTGTTGGATGAGAGATGTCAGGGCGAGCTGGATTGTCTCTAACGGAGCGGACACCCAGCTATAAAGAAAAGGAAGGTGCTGTAACCACACAGGACATTTGCGCTTGTGTGTTGCAACGGGAAGAGGAAAGACGGCGGAAAATAGTTACTGCTCTTGCTACTGAATTTTTGTTAGCTGTTCTGCTCTTGGCATCTTGCAGTTCGTGCCTCTGCAGCTGCTAATTTTGCTTCTAGGAAAGCTCCCCTCGCTGTGCCTGTGCTGCAGCAAGCCTGCGTTGCTAGATGGAGTCACAGCTTTTACCAGCCATACATTAGCATTTTGCATGTTCCCAGTGCTAGGAGAAGCATTCAGAAAAAAAATATCCAGGCAACATCTTGATCTCTGTTTTGCAGATGAACTCAGAGCCATGTATTGAGATTAAAAAAAGCCAAGTGGGTATTTTTTAAAAGATGATGTTACTGTTTTAAATAATGCATGATTAAGGGCTTACAGAACAGGGAACAACATCCACCCATGCTTAAAATGAAGAGTACTTGACTTCAGCCAGATCTCTGCCTGGCTGCAATGAGAGCCTTTTCCTGCATGCTTCTAGCAGCTGAATCCTCGCTGTCTTTTTGAGATGTAGCATCCCTTGCTATTTAAATTTGCACATCCACCATGTAATTCTGTAAGATGTGCTGATGTATGAAGCACAGAAGGACCCCTGAGCAGAATGAAGAGCTACTCTCTCTGCTGCAGCTGAGTGTTGAATTGCTTAGAGAGGGGGAGAGCGCTGGCAAAAATTCAGCATGGCTCAGGATTGATCCTGTTTGCTTCCTGAAAACGAAGGAACTAAAATTGTCCTGCACGCAGAGCTGAGTGGGGCAGGTATGCGGACTGCTTTGAGTGCACAGTTTCAGAGTTGGGAACATACGAAAAAAATTAAGGGGAAGACCTGGTGAGCATACACTAGGCATGATCCTCTGGTCCATGAAGCAGGGATGTGCTGTGACCTAAGCCAAAGACCACTAACGCTCTTGGAGTAGCTTTGCCTATGGAAACACACCTGCAAGGAGCACAGAGAAGAGGCATGCCAGCACACGCCATGCACCCCAGCCTTGCTTATATTTCAGGGGACAATGTAAAACCCTTGCAGCACAGTGCCCCGTGATTGCCATCAGCCCAAAATGATGACCCAATGCATTGCCCATCTCTGGGGGCTCAGGAATCAGCTCCGCCACGGGGGTCTCCGTGCTGACACTCTGACAGCGATGTTGTGTGTGTCTAGAGCCCTTGGGATCGCTTGGTGTTCTGAGCAGGTTATCAAATGATGTCATTATAAACCTTAGATTTGAAATACAGCGATGTTGAGAGACGTCTCAAGGTGTTGGATGTGGCAAATAATTTTACCAACATTTTTCTTGCTGACCGGACGTATTTCTGCAGAAGCTGTACAAGGTGCCCTTCCTGCCCTGTTTTTGGTCACTGCTGCTGATTGCTCTTCATGGACTTCTTCTCTACATGTCCTCCTTGGTGCTCTGCTTGTGTCCAGGCATCCTTCTGGTCTGTACTTCAGAGGCATAAAACCTGAGCCTACAAGGGTAATCTAAGTTCAGCCGCTGATGCTTGTCCTTTTGTGGATCTTTTTATCCCGTTGGGTTCTTCTGGCCCCTGAAAAGTAAAGTGGAAAATTAATCACTGACATCGGAATAAATATTCCAGAGGAGGTGCAAGGAGCAAAACTTCTTGAAAAATGTGGTCTGTGATTAAAGATCCCCATGTACAATGGAGCACTTTTAGTTAGAGCAGCTTAGTGGCCAAATGGGAGCTGTAGATTGCACCATCTCCTTCCTTGGCTAATGCAAATGAAATCCTTTGGTGTTGGCATATCTCTAGCAGGTTGTTAGAACTCTATGAACTGAAGTAAAAGAGTTAAAGAGAAACATTAAGGCATTTTATCCCTTGTCTGAGCCTGGCTCTGTCCTCCTCTTTCTTGTTATTTAGTATTTATTGCACTTTTATCATTATTATTTTATTTGTAGTGGCATGTTTTGTGATGGGGTGCCAAGAATGTCAGCTTGATTTTTAGCCTTTTCAGAGCAGATTCATTAAACCGTGACAGGTGATTTTCCCTTCTGTTTAGGCTCTGCCCTTCTACTCCTCACCCTGGGAGCTGAGTGCATCTCTGTAATTCAGGGGATGATCCAACAACTGCTTCTCATATGCTTGCTCTCACATCCTCTGCCTCAGCGGGAGCATGTGCAGCAAAGTGTCTGCTGTCTTTTAGAATAATTTTTAATACACACTGATTATGGTGGAGGAGGCAGGTGACCTGCTCTGGGAGTGGTAACCCAGGGTTTGTGACGGTCTGTAACTCCTGAGGGAATTCATTTCTGGTCTTGGCTAGGAAGCCCAGACAAGCTTCTCCCCTAACTTTGCACCTGCCAAAGGGAAAAAGTTGCTCACCGTGCATCATGGTGCAAAAAGTTGTATTTTTGCAAGGGAGGTATGTGTGAGGTCGCCTGTGCATTTGTCCTTTTTGCAGAAGCAGCATGCCCAGGACTCAAATAAAGAGGTGGTGTAGCACAGAGCTTTCGGGATCAGCTAGCCAGGGCTCGGTAATACAGAGTATAACACATACTTTGTTGAGGGCACACATGATGTCATGTACTGTTCAGTAGTAGATTTTGCGTTAATCTTCATCAGTTTTGTTTTGTGTCTTGGCGTCTGTCTCCAGCACTGGTTCGGCACTAGACATCTGTCATGGCTGAGTTTGCTTGGAGGACCAAGGTACTCAGGTAGACTTCGGTGGTAGATTTTGAAAGTTGCTCATGTTTGCCCCAAATATAGCCACACTGAAGCCCGTGGGAGTTTTCCCATTGGTTTCAGAAGAAGCTGAGCTCACCCTTGCTGTCCTTCAGAGCCAAGTTACTCCCACCCTGATCCCTCTGAAAAACTTGCTTCTCAAACTCGCTGACCTGACGGGTGTGAAACGTTCATGGTGTGGCTCACCCATGAGATTTCTGCGTTGCTTGGTGCCACACGTGATGTGGTTTCGCAGTGTCACGGCTCCTGGGCTTTACTCTTCTTTCTCCATTAAATGGAAAGGAGTGGATTTTTTAATTTCTTTTTTAAACTGCGCAGATTAGCAAGGTGGTCACCTTCAAATTTTTGTGCTCGTGCAGTGTGACTGACCTTTCCTCAAAATATTTGTTGTCACCAGCCAGGCTTAATATAGGCTAAGCTGCAAAAATAGCTCTAGGGTAGCATTTGGACCAGAGGGGTCAGGTCTGAGCTTGGGCAATTGGTTGGCTCCGTAACTCAGGGATGTTTTGGAAGAGCAAGGCTGGTGTGTAGGTCCAAGTTCATTTAATGGCCATGTATCAACATCAAAATTTGCACCTTCTTCTTGTCTATTTCAACTTCCAGTGTCAAGGCCAGGAACTGAATGATCTGTCCCTCTTGCCCTGGGCAGTGAATACCCAGTGTCAGAGCTCTGCCTATGGATTTTATTCCTCTTATGGAGGAGAGGGTCAATGTACCAGGAGCCATGGTTCAGACACGCTTTCAAGATAGCATCAGCACAGCCCAAATTGGTTTGTACTACTGTGTTTTGTATCAAACCATTGAGTTATTAATGTGTTGGGATTTCTGCCTCTCTCCTTGCAGTCAACAAATACGTGGTCCGAGTTTTTACTGGAGAAGTTAGCGGCAGTGGTACAGACGCGGATGTCTTCATTAATATCTTCGGTGAGAAAGGAGACACAGGTATTCAAATGCAAATCGTTTCCCAAAATATTTCTTCCTGCTCTGCAGGCCTGCGATCTGAACAACACGCAGCAGCAATCTGGCGAATGCAGAATAATTTGGCTGAGTGAAATGCACAACAAATGGTGGTGTTAGCTCTGGGGTTTCTCACATCCACAGCTTCTGGAAGCTGCGTTTGCAGAGCAGCAGTCGTGGCTGGGCTGTGAACGTGACTGAAGTTACCTACCACCAAAAAACTCAAACCCTGGGAAAATGCAGCAGAAAGCACCAGCATAAACCAGTGCAATAAGTGCTAGTCTGCTGAGGGATCCAACACCAATGTGTATTTACAGTGCATGCAGCAAAAGCTGCATGTCCCATCCTTCTGTGTCCCTGGATGGATAATATTGTCCTTTCAGTGTGGCAGAGGTTGTGGCTGAGCCTGTTTGGCCATTTCGAAAGATAATCTAACCAAGATTTATATTAGCTGGCTGTAAATTAATGGTGGTAGCTTTTCTTTTTTTTAAAATGTAGATTGTACTACAACAGTGGTCTAGGAACTTGAATTTAATTTTTAAAAAATATTTTTAACTGAATAATAATAAAAGATGTGCCCAGACCAAACTCCCTGGGTCACGCCATGGAGAAGAGCGGGTGGAAATTCCTGGAGACCCAGAGAGCAAACATCCTCTCTTCTGCGCCGCGCCTCTCCTGTCAAATTCAAGAAATAATGATATGAAGTCTGCCAAGTGTCCTTGAACAGATTATGAAATCTAGTGGATAGGTCTCATCCTTGATTAATTCTCCAGACTTTTAGAAGGGGATTCATCTGATCTCACTGGAGACATCTGAAAGCAGGAGTCTAAATCTAGGCTGGTTGTCCAGGCACTCTGTCCTATCTACGCAGAGAAATAACACCCCTAGAAAATCATTCATCCCCTTCTAAGGTAAGGGGGATGAATTGCCCTCCCACACCTTTCCCTGCGCTGGTGCCTTGGGTGGGTTCAATCCCACTCGCAGCATCGCTCGCATAGGAACGGCGTTGGCTGCAACTGGGGTCAGCGCTTTAATACTTTTCATAAAGGCAAGCTCCTGTGAGATAAGGAAAAGCCAATAGCCCTGGCTGGGTCCTAATTTGAAAAGAAATCCTTCCTGTGTGACGCAGCAAAGAATCCTGTGTCCTCAAATGTCAAAATCTGCAGCTTGTGACCGAAGCCTTTTTTGAAACACTTTGGAGATTTTTAAAGATATTAAAAATAAAAGGGAAATGTGGTGGTACGAAAAAAAGATGCAAGAGCCATCTGGATATATATTTCTGAAACCTCTGAGAGCTGTAAGTAACTGTGACATTAGAGTGAAAATCCTGCTCTCTTGTGTGCTCAAGAAAAGGTACCTTTTTTATTAGAATATAAAGTCCTCTGCCTTTACCTTGAATCCTGGTTGCAGAGAGCTGCTACCTGGAGAATATTTGATTCAGTCAGTGGTGACATTCCTAAATATTTCTTCACTTACAAAAACACGTGTGTGCCAGTAACCCTTTCCTCCTTGGTTTTTCTTTCTTTTTTTTCTCAGGTGTGAGGAAACTGGACAATGACAAAGACAACTTTGAAAAGGGAGCGGAGGACAAGTTCACGCTCGATGCTCCGAATTTGGGAAGGTTAAGGAAAATTAATATAGGGCATAATAACAAGGGTGGCTCTGCTGGCTGGTTCCTCGCAAAGGTTAGTTACTCCCGAGTCATTTATCGTAAGCCTGTTGGGGGATCAGAATGTCTCACTTACCCTCTCGGTGGTCTGATTTCAAGAAATGCAAGGATGTTTGCTGGCGATACAGGTTCCTGGTTACTGAGAGAGGCACAAATCAAGTTTTCACCTTGCCAGAAGTATCCTCTCCAGCACTTTTTTTTTCTGCAGAGCAAAGAGGGGCTGATGAAGCGCTGGCAGCAGCCTGGTGCACGCCAGTGTGGTGCATCTAAATCAGGTGCAGCGGATTCAAATTGGGTGGGTAGAAAATGAGGGACGCTCTGGGTTGGGTAAATTGTAGAGTATCGTCTCATGTGACTTTATGGCAGTGAGAAAATCCAGTTGTTAAGACTTGAATTTGCCTGCTCTGATTAATATTTCTCCTGTCTCAGTCACTGCAGTTTCTTTGACGGATGAGGGGGGAAATTCTCCAAGCCGGAGCCTTCAAGCCCCCTCTCACTCTGTTGACTTAACTCATTACCAAGATGGTAAAGATACGAGAGTCTAAAAACTATCTGTTGAGTCTGTTCACACTGGAAATTTGCAAAGACTTATAGCTTGGCCAAATTTTAGTGATTTATCATTGGCACAGCAAAAGACATATACCTGCCACAAAGATCCCTTTCTACCACCTTCCTCCTCATTTTAATCTCCTGCTCTAAGGTGTGAAGGTATTGCAGCTTTTAGTGAAATGGTTGAAGGAACACTTTAAAAGGAGAAATCTATGACTCTTTCCTCTAATCTCATTTTCTTTCCCCTGCTGGTGTAGTTTAACACAGCTGGCTTTAATCCACCGAAGATCTGACCCCAAATTTGTAAATCCTAGATAACAGAGTGGTTTGATGTATTAAAAATGCAAATACTAGCACATGCTTTTCCACCATCACCACATGCTGCACTGAAAGTTATTACGTTCATTGTCCATGAAAAATGCAGAAGATGAAAAACAGAGCTGTTGAGCTCCCTGTAATATATAGGAGGAAAAAACCAACAGAAAAGGAACCTCATTCTCACATTACAGATGAAGTCTGCATGACATGGTTTTTGATGTTGGTTAGGTTGCTTAAGTCCCAAAGCCTGAAGTAGTGACCTCTAATCCTATGTTCTGTCACAAGAACCACCAAGGTGTTTGTGATTAAGTAAAAGGCAACTTTTGCCTTGCAAGTACAACTGGAAGCTTGGAGGACCAAGCTAAAACAGCCTAGTTATCGCCTACTGGTGGTAAATGTTTTTCTGTAATTTGCTCCAAGACTTGGGGACTCTTGCGCTGTCACTCCTGCTAAGCATCTTTAGAAGTTCTTGTCATGTTTCTTGTGTTTTCAGCATGGCTTATACTCAGAGCTTGTTTTCCACCTCTAAATATATGAATAAACATATTAACAGGAACCCAGAGAGGATCAGCTGGTAGAGGGGAATCTAAGTGTTGCTATTTCTCCTGAACCTCATATATTTTAGTCTGGAGCACTCCGGCACGGCACTGCTCTCTCATGCTGACGATCCCAGCCCTAGCAGACACTGCTGTCTGTGTCTATGGAGGTACAATGAGAATTGGTAATGCTACGGGCAACAGCACAGTGTGGGATGAGTGACAGGAGGGGAAGCTCTGGTTCCCAGAGAATGGGAATTCACAAATCTATCAGAAAGGACAGATTTCAGATTTTCCCTGTTTGCTGGGAAAGCAGAGAAAAGTGGCAAAGACTTTCTATCCCTAATAGTTTGTTTTTTTTTTTCTTCTGAGACATAAGCCATGTAGGTGAGTAGAGATTTTGATTTCTTCTTTTCTGGATGAAAATCTTCAGTACTCTTCACTGCTTCTTTAAAATACTGCAGTAACTCTATGGCAAGCTTCAGGAACCCAGAAGAAGATATTGGTAAGAAATGCCTCAGCAGGAGGTACAAGAAACTTCAAGTGGCTTAATCTAGTATTAAAGGCGAAGATCATTCCCAGGCTTGTTTCAGTAAAATATGTATCTAGCTAGGTCCAAGAGCCGAATCCTTCCAAATTAGAAACTATTCCTACCACAGGGTTTCATGGCTGTCTTTGCAATTGTTCCATCCTGGAGTAACTGAGTGGGATAACAGGATATTACTAGGTCACACAAGCTGATCTGGTGGTCTTGATTTGTCCTGAAATTCCTTGGTATTCTTTTATAACAAGTCTCTAAAACCGAGAGAGAAAGCAGACAGCCTGTTCCCAAAGCAGAACAAAGAGCTGCCATTCAGCTGATGGAGAAGAGTAGCCAGCAAAGGGGCTCTGGAGAGAAGGAAGACAGGCCAGCCAGCTGGTCTTGCTAGCAGAGACATCTGGTCTCGTACACTGCGAGAGATGCAGATTGAGTTCACTGGATAAAAAAAGAAAAGAAAAAAGCCTGGTGGTTTACTCGCCAATTGTCTGAAATTCTACCAGTACTAATGAGGGAGTGGGGAGGGATCTGCTTGAGTATGGAATATATTAAATCAGGTGAGAGTGTGTGCATTAAGCTTCTGCTCTTCTGTCACCCCCTCGTGTAAGACCTTTGCTTTTTCCACATTATTTTGCAAAGTGCCGTTTCTTTTTTTTAGGTGATCATTGAAGACATTGGCAATAAATGCGTGTACCAATTCCCGGTTGGACGTTGGTTTGCTTTAGATGAAGATGATGGAAAAATCCAGAGGGACATTCTTGTTGGGGGCACCGAAGCCACAGGTAAAGTCATGGGCTGAATCCACGGTGGGAAATGCAATGATACAAAGGCCTAATTAATGCTACTAGCCATGTTTTCTTTAGAAGATTGAATGCCTTACGCTTAGGGATACCTGCAGTGGACCATCTGCTGGTGACAGGCTGTTTTGTGCCAGGGTCCCTGAACTACCATCGCGTTTCCCACCTCCATATCTCACTAGTGAAGCTGCGCAGGACCTACGTGCTGATTTATCACCTGGTGCACCTAGATAAGGGGCTGACGGGCAGAGGATGAGAGATCCGGCTTGTACTTTGGCAAGTCGCTCAGCAGCTTTCAGAAGGTGGATTGCTATTTCCACAGTCACCGATGTGCCATGTAGTAGTGCATATTGTACTTCACGTTCTTGGCTGGGGAACTCTGCATCCTTTTACAAAAGAAGAAAGGCAGTGCTGAGCCCTAAAACTGGTTTTTTTTTTTTTATTATCCAACATGGTTAGAGCAGAGACAACCAAAAGTTATGTCTCTGTTAAAAGAAACCTGGATGTAAAGTCAATAAAAGAACTTACCACAAGGCAGAAGATTATTTGGATAGTGTTCTGCCTGTATTTATTCATTAGTGTAAAGGTAGACGCTTTGACTGTGCACATAACAGCTGTTCTTTACTTCATTGCATGGTCTTCAACATCTGCAGTCCTCGTATTCCTTCCTGCATGTGCACGAGGAAAGTGGTCTGGGTGCAGAGTTCTGACTGCAGGATGCATGTTGGGAAAAATTAGGGGGAGATGGGAAAGAAATCTGAAAAAAATGCAATTCATTTACTAAAAGCTTCCCTTATTTTTTACCATTCATGACTGTGCATTTTTTCCTGCCCTCACGAGTTTTGTTGAAGATATATGTACAGTAAAACATGCTTCAATACAATTTTTAACATTAAACTTCAAAGAGAGGATTATTTAGAAGAGAGCGAGTTCTGATATTTCTACTTCGTCCAAAGTCCCTATTGAAATTTCTGGGTGATTTAAGCAAAGGAAGATTTTAGCTTGGGCCCCAACTGTTTTATGCATGTTCCCTAAAACCCTGTTGTAGTTACAGAGGTGTCTCTTTATTTGATGCCATGACACAGGTCTAAGATATGCCTGTCAATGAACCTTCTGGGAAGTAAGGCTTGCAGGAAGAAGTGTTATCTTTCTTAGACCAACAGTTAACGCTAGAAAAAAATAAGCAAACTTTTATGCATATAAACTTCTTTTCAGAAATATTTTTCTTTCTTCCAGCTAGGCTAATACCTCTCCCAAGAGCCTTTTTTTGCTGAGATCTTTAGGCTCTCACAGTGACAACGAAGGTCCTGCTGGCTTCAGCAGCATTACAGACTGCTGACCCCAAGTTTCCAGAGTTTTGTGATGCTGCAGATCTTGCCACCACTGTTTCAAGCAACACTTCTCCATCCTCTCAGCATCCTCTGACATGTTTGGTGCTTGGTACCTCTCAAAATCAAGAGACTTAGTTGCCAATTCAATTTTTTTGCCTTTTTTTACCTAATCATCACCACACAGTGATAAAAAAACCATACTTTTTTCCATTGGGCCACACAACAGGGCGTTTGTTGCCACAAACCTGTTTCTCTTGGACAGTCTGAAGGTAGCTGTGCATTTCTCAGAGGTATGTGTAGGACAAAAACAAATGAAGCATTGCACTGTGTGTAAGTCGAAAGCTAAAAAGACCAGTGGGAAACCAGTAGAGCCCAGTGTAAATCCAATCAAAATTATTACTCTCAGCCTTTTTTCCTCCCTTCTTTTCTTCCTAACCGAATTCCTGATTCCTTCAGGTATTGTGTACAACGTTGCTGTAGTGACAGGAGATATCAGAGGAGCTGGCACAAACTCCAAGATCCACGTAATCCTCCATGGCTCCAAAGGCTTAAAGAACAGTGGGAAGATTTTCTTGGAAGGAGGTGAATTTGAGCGTGCCAGGACAGATCTCTTCAACGTGGAGATAGCTGCTCTTCTCAGCCCTCTCAGCAGAGTCACCATTGGGCATGATAATTGCGGCGTCAGTTCTGGCTGGTTTTGCGAGAAGGTGAGACTAAGTTGTTTGTCTGTAAGGCAGCTGTCAGACTGTTTCCTATTCATAACCTGACCCCAACAAACAAATACTGTTAAAAAAAAAAAAAAATTAAAAAATCTGCTTTTATTTGGATGACAATATCCTCGGTTTAAAAAGTCAATATTATACATAATGCATGGTAGTAGCTGATTGCCTCAAAGGCACATTAGATGCATAAGTCAATCACTCGCTAATTGGGTTGATTGCCCCTTTGCAGTCACAAAGATAAAGATTATTGTTTGCTCAGCGCCAAAAGCACCTTCAGATGTTCGCCCAAGGGGCCAGACAGAAATGCGGTCTTGGATTGTGCTGAGCATTTCAAAGTTATCATCTATACTCAGACTTTCCTGAAGTTTTTAGATGGTGCTTTGGAGTTCAGAAAAAGAAGTAGCTGACCACAGCTGTTACTGGGAGGTAGTGGAGCAATATGTGATGTGAGATAGTGTACAAAATCAGCAGGAACTAATGGGAAGGAGCTGCCTACCCTGAAGCTGGGAGGAAATGCAGTTTTCCTGGAAAGCAAAATCAGCTTAGAATGTGTTTGAAGGCTTTTTGTACCTTGTGTTTCCTGCAAAACCCTACTGTGAACTGGCGAGGTGCAGGGCACATGCCGCACACTTACACAACGCTGACTCCTGCAGCCACGCTGCCTGTTCCCGTTCTGTTCCCCTCATGGTGTTTTACCTCTTCTTGGTTGACCCATTTTGATGTACTCCTGGAAAAGTGGGAATTACAGGACAGATGGGTCCTAGCTATACTCCAAATTGGGAATCGCGTAACCAGTCCAGTTCGTGTTGGTCCAGAAAACCCGATTTTGAGAGCAGGACCAAGATCTCCAGCTCTGTCTTTGCTTCAGTTACTTAAGTTTTTGTGGGCTGCTGGTAACAGAATATTCAAATTTACCTTCCCAGTCTTTTTTCCTAGGTGGTTGTTTACTGCCCATTCACTGGTATTGAGCAAACCTTCCCGTGTGGGAAATGGCTGGATGAAGATGAAGGAGATGGTCTCATAGAGCGGGAACTCTACGAAATGGTGTCTCTGCGCCAGAGAAGACTGAAAAGTAGGTATAAGTGCCCGGGAGCCTCCTGTGACCGCGACGCACAACAGCACCCTGAGTGTCACCCACGCAAGATGACGTGGGTAGACCCATGGTCAAGTAGAGGCTCAAGTGAATTGAGTCCTCCATGAGTTTTAGCTTTGAACACCCTGGTTTGGGGAGTTTAAAATGAAACTTTTAAAATATTTTGAAGAATTGCACTCATTTTCTTAAGGGAAGAAATTGGACCTGGCAACCTTCCTAGGTTCACTGCGCTTAGGGCTGCCTCAACCACCATCTCACATTTGCAGACAAGCCAGGCTACGTTTCTTATCGCTACAGGAGCAAAGCTTTCCTGTTCCAGATGGAAACAAAACCTAAATGTAATAAAAAGACAAACCTGGGGGAAAACAGGAAGAAAAAACAAACTCTTCCCACTAACTTCAACTTTTCTACACTTGGCCTTAGAGAAAAAAACAGCTCTTAGTCCTGTCCAGCCGCCAAACGTGCCTCCCGAGGCACACGAGTGCTGCATTTGAAGCCTCTTCTCTAGAGGGAGGCAATGGCACATGGTTTGCTTGGAGGTGCTCCTCCGGGCAGCGTACGGGCATGTTCATCCCTCCACACACAGCTCCAACACCCAGCCTCGCTGGCTGGTTTTGCACCAAGCAAAACGCATCTCTGGCGTCTCGCCTGCGCCGGCGCGTACGTATAAGCAGAATGTTTTAATTAGGATAATACACACGGTTTAATCCGAATGCTTCGGGTGGGCTCCTGCTTAAACAGCAGTTCATTTAAATAAGCTTTATCTAAATGTTAGTCAGTGTTATAACCACATTGCGCCTCTGACTCGGTTCATTTAACTAAAGCATCTGAAACCTTTAACCCTCTATTATCAGCTCTGATTGTTATTGACAGGCTAATTCCCCCGCTGCCGCAGTGCAGGAGATAGACAGAGAGCATTAGCCTTGAGAAATCTGTGACCTTTAGCTGCCAGATTATAGAAGCATAAGACTTGGAGTTAGAAAAGACCTATTATGTCATCTCGCCTATCTCCCCGTGCACACAGGACTGTCCCTTTCTGTAGAGCTGATCAAAGCTTGGTTCAACCTCACTTTGGGTATCCATGGTGAAATGGCTCCCTGCGCAGCGTTTGCAAGCTGTTCCCTCGGTGGATTGCAGCTCGAATTGTAACTTGTATTTATTCTCAGTCTTTTTTTATCTCCCCCCCCCCCCCCCCTTATCTTGAGCGTTATCTTGGAAACTGTTGTGTCAGGTCTAGCCCTCCTTGGTGTTTGTGCCCTGGGGAATATTTGCTGTGGCTCTGAGAATTTCCAAACTGCTTGGATCCCTTGATGTGAAGGGATAGGAGACAGGGGAATGTGCCCAGCGAGCCCTGGGAGGATGATGATGGGTATTTGGGGAAATGCCTGGTCTCCTCCAGCATCTGCAGACCTATCTCACCCACATTTCTCCCTGTGTGGTTTCTCCCCGACAGCCCTCTATCAGCATTTAATCCTGGTAGAAGTTCCCTTTTCCCCTTCCCTGCATGCATCACTTCTCCTTTCCTTCGGCAAGAGGTCAGGGGGGCCAAACCAGACAGATGAGAGAAGTCTCTGGTGGCTGAATTGCCCTTGCTCTTTTCCCCAGGGAGAGCAGGCTGCTATATCACATGCCATATGCAAACTTGCCTTAGCTTCATTTCTGCTTAGGTAAAACTTGCTGGTGCTTTTCAGAAAGGAGTGGTCATGAACATTTTACATATTATTAAAATAGGGGCGAAACTTTTTCTAAAAGAGAGTTCCTTCTTGCCCCCTCATTTTTCGAGTAGCTGTTGCCTCTTTTTTGCAGTCACATGCTGAGTAGATAAGTAAAAATCTAATTTATATGCATGTCATCATATTTTTATATTCCATTCTGGGCTCTGAAGGTCAAGCCGTGCTCATGCGGGCTCAGGCATACCGAAAGGGTTAGCAATTCTTTCATTAGGGTTTGTTAATAATTCAGCTGATGTCTGAGTCAGGAAAGAAGCCTGTTCCCTCTTCTGTAGGTGCTGCAAGGCCTGCAGAAGTGAAACACATTATTATCAATAAAGAATGCAGATGAGGGGCTCTTTAGAGGAAATAATGTCACCTTTATATATGCAACCATCCTCTGTTATGAAAACCAATGTAAAGTTGCTGCAGGTGGACTGCTCTTACAGTTAAAATGTTGGGTGAAGACTCAAGAGATAAAAATTTTTTAGCTTTGCCACGATCTTTGGGCATGTCATTTACAAGTGCTAACTGAAGTCAGGTGGGATTTAGGCATTTAAATAATTTAAAAACTTTTGAAATATATCTTTACATTGCCCTGAGCATGTTTGCCCCACGTGATGCAGCCTGGCTAGAGATACCTGAATGGACCCCGAGCCAGCCTGTCCTGCAGAAGGCATATCTGGGTTAATTGGTCCAGTCTTAGGAAGGCTCGTTAGCTCAGAATGAAGTGATACATGGCTGTACCCACACTCCTCCTTGTTCCAGACACAGATCATCTGGAGCAAGTTTTAGGAGCTACCTGGAGCTGCATTGCACCGTACAGAAGTAACTGGAGACTCTTTCTCATTGACAAAAAGAAAGCTGACAGTATTTTTCTGGTTTTAAAATGGTCTTTGAAGCTTGAGTTGTAGGTGTTGGAGAGGTATACTGAAACTGCAGAGATGGAGCATGTGCCTGGATTGCCCTGTTAGTAATGTATGACATAGAAGAATATCGCTTACCTGGAAAGTGGTGATTTATGTTTTTTCTCATTTTATTTTAAATGAAAACACAGATTTATATTTCCAGGCAATCTCATTCCTGTATGTCATGTAGCAGCTGATTATGTTTGTGCAGAAAAGCATAAAAAGTCTTGGTGTTCTTTCATATCATCCTGCCCTCTCTACCACCCAGCGGAAAGAATGAGAAATATGTTTTTTACCGGGACACCTTTAAAAATTACTTTTTAAACAAAATATCTTGAACCTTTCTTTGCAGAAAGCCCCTGGTCTCTGTGGATCTGGACAAGTGACATTAAGAACGCAGGGACAGATGCCACCATCTTCTTCCAGATTTATGGAGAGAAGGGGAAGTCAGATGAGATGAAGCTGGACAACAATTCAGACAACTTTGAAACTGGGCAGACCGACAAGTTCATGGTATGAATCTTGTGCAAGCAGTCAATTTGGCTTGGTATTGTTTTCCAGGGCATTAGCTTCAACCCTGCACAGAAAATCATCAGCATGAGGTCTTTATCTCAGTAGATCCTTCTGAAGTGGAGGTGAAGTCATGCAGTTTGGCTCAGTTTGGCGGTGATGCAAATGATTTTCCCACCTATGGATATGGTTTGTCTTCTCCAAACAGGGCTTAGGCTGGGGTTCCCGGGTGCTCAGGTGATGACGAATTCAAGTCATAGTGGTACTAAGTACCACATCTCCTCTGTGGCTCCTGAAGCAGATAGTGTCCCCCTCAGGCACAGTCCCACTCATGTCATAGACTGCTCCACCCATTTAGACCATGCCTTTCTAAAGCTAATAATGGATCTGTTTTTCCTCGAGTGCCTAATTGGTCGTTAGCTATTTACAGGAAAATTAGCAGTAGCGTTTCTTCACCTCAGTGATCCGGTCTTCAGCATCCTTGGACGTGAGCCTCCATGAATGTTTGGGGCTGAGCTCAACAGCATGTTGAGTTTGGAGGCTGGGGAGGGTCTTGTGTTTAAGAACAAATATGTTTAAAAGTTAAATGGGGACTGGTCAGAGAAAAATTGAGAAACAGAGGATTTTAATGCATGGTTGGAGCCAAAACATTTACCCCCTTTGCACCAGCAGCCGTAGATGCCGTCTGGAGGAAGCATGGCTGTGCTTTGCAAACCCTGTTTGAGAAAGAGCTGAAGCTTGAGAACTGGCCTTAGTTCTTACTGGAAAGAGTGGTTTCAAGGAGCTCTCTTTATCAAAAGTGCATGGATTCATCTTATATGTTCTTGTCTCCTGAAAAGAGAGGCATCAAGCTGTCTTTGCAGGGTAGGGTTTATTACTTTTAAAGAACATAAGGGTTTTTTTACTTTAGTTTTTGACTTCTCTCTGATGTGGCTCTTTAAAGATGTTCAGAGGTGTCCTTTGTGTGCATGCTTTGCTGACTTACAGAAATGGATAATGCACTTTTTTTCCCCCTCTATAGATCGAGCTCCCTGATCTGGGCACATTTTATAAGCTTCGGATATGGCACGAGAAAAGAAATCCCTTTGCTGGCTGGCATCTGAATAAGGTGAGGGGATGGCAAGGGAAGGTAGACCTGAAAAGCCAAATTGGTCACAGAGGTCTGCACTGCCAGTCCTGGGTCACCGCGTTCCCCAGCTGACAGCTGAGTTTGATGCGCAGCGGTCAGAGGTGCCTCCCTTTACAGACGGTGCTGGCTGAGGAGTGGAAGTGGAAATCCTGCACGAAAAATGGGACGTGAAGAGAGCCCATCGTAGTGTTTGCAAAAACACGCGCGGAGAGAAGGATTCATTGCGTGGTTTTTGGAGGAAATTCCTTCTCCTTCCCGCCCCTCTCAGTTCAGGGAAATGAGAGCAACGGGAAATGGCAGCTCCCAGCAGCCCAGATCGATGGTGAAAATCACGTTTCCCCACCCTTCCAGTGTCAGACCACTGTAGTCCCCCCTCGCTGCTGCCAGGGTCTTTTTCCCTTGCTCTTCAGAAAGCTTCCTACTCTTAAACATCACTAGTGTGCAGAGAGGCAAACCCGCTCCTTCTGTGGCCTATTTAGGCTGGTCATAACGAAAACCTGATTACGGCAGAGACCTGTTGTACAGTGGAGGGTAACCTGCCCTGAGGTGCTGACAGCCCCATTGCAGGAGGTGGACGCTTGCAAACTGGAGGAGCCCGTGGAGACCGTGCAGAAGAGAGCAGCCCTGTGCTGTTCGGGAAATAAAAAGGGTGATCAGCTTGATCTTCAGTCACATATCCTTTGTTCTATCAACAATGATTACTGTGCTGTCCGCCCTCACCTGGGTCTGCAAGGCAGCGAGTTCATCTCTAAGCTTCACCCATACTCCTGCAGAGCTTGGAAGACGTTCTCTGCACTTAACAAAACATACACTGCTCTGCAGCCATAAATAACCGTGATGATAAATCACAATTTGCCGCTTAGCGATTTTTCTTGCGTGCCTCTAATGTGCTTTGACAGATCCTGCTCTCCTGCATTGTCAGGGAGATGCGAAAGCATACGCAGCCAAACACCTCTTCAGTGGGGAGAGGGCATCAAGTACTGCTGTGTTCACCATATGGTGGGACAAGGTGTCTGGCTGCGGTCTTTATCAAAAAGAAAGCGCTGGTCAGAATTTGGATCACTGCAATCGTCACTATTTGGTCAGAGGTGATGAGCAAGAATGCTTAGACCTTCCATAGCTATACATTTCCCTGGGGTATTCTCTTTTTCTGCACAGTAATTGTGTTCAGGGAGGACAAGAGGGATCTGACAGTGTGTCTAGGACTCACTTTGGGCCAAACTGTCTAAGCAAACCTCTTGAAGATGCATGAAATCTATCTGCCCATATACAGCCAGTCTGATGCTTTCTGGATGCATCAGGCTCATGGCACATAAATCCCATCACTTGTGCATCCATTTTAGCATCCGGGAACTTAAATGAAGCCTTAATGATGTTTTGTCCAGTCCTCACACGTTTCATGCCAGGCTTGCTTCATATTGGGGCAGGCTTCCATTTTCTGTTAGAAGAACACAAGAAGAGCCGTGCTGGTCAGGCCAAAAGTCCATCTAGCCCAATATCCTCTCTCCTGTGTCACATAAGTGCATGATCAGAGAACAGTAAGAAAAGGACAAGCATTTATGATACTTCCCCCTAAGCAGTTTTCAACTGCTTCCAGCTGGGGACTTACTTCCTGAACAGATCTACTAAATACAAAGCATTTAGTAGGTTTCTCTTCCATTTATTTGTTCAAAGGTTCCAGTCTCCCCTTGAACATTTAAACTTTTAGCAACCATAATAGCTTCTGGCAAGGACTTCACAGGTTGATTGTGTCTTTTTGTTTGCTTTGAAATTCACTCTACAAGCATCATTTGATGCCCTGTATTTCTTGTAGCAGAAGAGTGAAGAGTTGACCCCCCCTCTGCCTTCTTCATGCCACCTGTGCTTTTGTAGCCCTTCTTCATACCCTCCCTTCGCTCGCTTTGCCAGCCATCTGCAGAGCCCTACCTTATTTGCTCGTTACTTCTTTGGAAGCTACTGCAGATCTTCGCTCATGCTTGCTGCCATTTTCTGGCTGTTTTCTCAATGTGCCACGCACTGATTTTGAGCTGCGAGAACCAGCAGTGCAAGCGCCATCCACAATTTGCTCTGTGGATTTATACAGTGGCATATGACGAGCAATTACTAAGAGCCACAGTATCCATCAAAACTTTTACAACACCGTGGATTGATTGGAGAAAGGAGGAACGAAAAGCCGTCAGCTATGACAGACTTTGCTCCATGCATCACTGCGGTGCACGAGTCGGAATGACGGTCTCGTTATTAATGTGTGTTATTTCTCAGCTGCTACCTACTCTTGCTTCCCAGGCAAAAACCTGTCAAGAGCTTGTTGCTTTTTTGTCTTTAAGCCTCTGAACTCACGCAGTGTTTTGGTTTAATGAAGGTAACTCTGCTGAAAACGCTGACAAAAGAAAAATACTCATTCAACTGCGGCCGCTGGCTAGATATAAATGAAGACGACAATGAGATTGTGCGGGAGCTCCCTGCGGAGGGATCCCTAGTGACTGAAGTCATGCCAGGTGAGAGCCACAAGGTCTGTGCTTAGGACCTGAATAGAAAGAAACCCTCTTTGTGTAAGGGATGCACAGGCAGACCGATGCAATTCAATTAGCTTCTCTTTCTGGCACTTTCTCTCTGCAGTATTTTTCTGTGTGCATCATTAGCTGCATGAAGCGTCAGAAATCTCAGGCTCTTATTCTAAGCAGATTCCTCTGTGGAGGGAGATGGGAGACATCTGGCCACAGCACAATTGTTTCCAGAGCTATATTTTTTTTTTTTTCAAAGTTGTATTTTTTCCAGTCTCCCTTAAAATGTGAAATGCCAGGTTTGAAGAGATGTTCATGGAAAGCAAGCTTAGCTGAAATGCAATCTAAAATTTAACAATCATTTTTGGGCTTTAAAGTTTTATTTAATTATATGCAAATTTATGCAGCTATATGTATAAAGGTATAGGAAGTTGTACAGAACAGTTGTGCAAGAACGTAGGCGCCTTCCAGTACGTGTGAGCAATCTGAACTATTTATTGGGTTAACTATGCTTGAACTGGAGATTTAATTAAGGAAAGCTGCAGAACTTTGTGTTGGCTTCCTCAAGTGGTCACTTCTGTCTTGACCTTGTGTCACAGGAACTAAATGTACTTGGAGGGAGAATTTTGGAGAGCAGAATATCTCAAGGTGGCCGTTGGGATTTCTCTTATTTCCACCAAAGCACCCAATGGGGCTCCACACTCCATAGACCATGAATCCCGTGTTTTCTGAAATTTCCGATGAACTCAGTGATCTGCATGCAGCTGAGCAGTTCCTCAGAAGAGGAAGAGTAATTGTAATTGCAGATGTTATTAAAATGTAAATAAACCTGGTTTTGCAATGTATTTTTAATCAACTGTGGAGAGGGCTGCTTGAGTTCAAATGCAGGCACTTTCCCGTGAGGAGCAGTTGTGCTGAGGAGAGGCGAGACGCAGCACCCGCGTGTTGGGCTTGCGGGCAGGTTTCGGAGGAAGGGTGGGAGCATCGCTTCTCGCCTCTTCCCAATGTTGGAGATAAAATGTCTCTCTCTCTCGAGTCTGTGGGATGGTTCCTCGTTGTGAAATTTCTTCTGGAAATCCTTCACCCAAAGGGATGGGAGGGCAGAGGTGAGGGCAGGGTGGGGGGGAGGAAGGGGGCAGATCAATTTCCATCTAGTAAAATCCTAAATAAAGATCTCAAGGGTGACAAAGAGGCAAGACACAATCCAACCTCCTGCACTATGAGGGTCCCAAGCAGAGGAGGCCAACCGGGCTTGTCCTGCCCCATAAAGCCAGAAGAGCCCGTTCCTCAGATCCTTGAGCTCTCAGCCCTTTTTAACAACTTTTGTCTGCCTGCCATGCCCCTGGGTGCTGAAAATTATGTTTTCCCCAAACATGTTGTTACAAGCTCCACCATCACCAGGACCCCCTCGGAAGGCAGGAGGGAAGGTAGGAGGGCTGGGGCCCCGAGGACGCTATGCACTCCAATTCAGGAGGTTTTACCTGAAGGGGACAGCATTTTTGTGTTCTTTCTTGGAGGGGTTTTATGGGTTTTCTTAACATTTCAAGCTTTCCTATTTTGGCTTTTTTCTTTTCCTAGTGATAGCATGGAAGTGTAAAAGTCAATATATCAGCAGAAGTACCAACTGGAAGTATGAACACTTAAAATTAATTGTCAGTCTGTGGAAAATGCAGTAAATTTAAATGGCAATTAATTGTGTTGCTGAAATTGTTTTATTAATTTATGTCTCCACAGTGATAAAATACCGGGTGACGGTTTGCACTGGGACGGTAAGTGGGAGCGGCACAGATGCCAATGTCTTTGTCTGCCTCATCGGCGACCAGGGAGACACGGGAGAGCGTGTTCTCTACAACTGCATCAACACTGTCAATAAATTTGAAAAAGGCAACGTAAGTTCACACAGCAGCTCCTTAAGACAGGTTTTAAAGTGTGTGATGGTATTTTTTTTTTTTTTTTTTTTTTGAGATGTGTATTTATAAAGTTGGCTGATTTCCTTGCCAGTTTGGGCTAGGGCAGTAGGGAGAAATAAATCATGTCCACAGAGCATCATAACAGGTTGCAGTTGGAGAGAAATTTAGGTCAGGGACGGTGTGCCCATGCTTGGCATTGGTATGTTCATAAAAGAGTCTCCTGGTTTGCTCCCCAGCTAAGTACTGACTGTTGAAATTGCATCTTCAGATTGGGGAAGGTTCCAGGAAATCTGTCCATCTTCCAAGAACAAGAGGGAGCCTTTCCCCCTCCATCCATGGCAAAAAGAAATAGCTCCTGGGGCAAAGGAAGAAAAAGCATCTTATTTAATGTGAAAATCAGAACGAAAAGCCTAACGCGTTTCCTTTATATTTCCTCCAGTCTCCCCTCAACCATGCTGCACTCAATTTTTGTATCTTATTTTCAGTCTGGTTTTCAATATGTTTTTGTATGCCTGGGTCCTGAATGGAGGGGGGTGGAAATGGCCTGAACTGAAGACAGAGCTTGTTCCCTGGAAAGCTGGAGATAATGAAGAGGTCAAACTGTAGTTAAAGCCCTTGCAGCATTAACAAGCAAATAGTGTGCTGATCTGATCTGTGGGGTCAACCTACTTAATATGTATTCAATTATGAGGCACATTTTGGATCTCTAGGGTCCAACTTAGACTGTTAAAATGTAATCAGTATCTCCTGGAGGAGATTTTGAGAATCTGATCACAGAACTCTGAAGATTTCCTATCATTTGTGTCATTATTTGATTGAAGATTTGGAATGGAAAGAAAATGGGGATAAAAGGAGGTCAAGTTTTCAAAATTGACCATTGAATTTAGGGTTCTGAAATATGCATTAACATGTTGGATTTCCCTTTGAGTGTCCAGAATTTCCAATTCTTCACTGAAATCACTGAGGTTTTTAGACCTTAAAAGAACTTTCATCAAGGTTTTCTTGTGCCTGTAAAACCTGTCTGTGGAAAGATGTGGCATTTACCTAGTATGAAAGTTCATTCTGCTTCTAAATGATATAAAAGTTTGCAGACATGGATGTTGCAAACATCATATTTTTGCCAATGCACTTACATTATAGTTTTTTATTTTTAAAAGGTAGGTCCAAGCTGTAAAGGACAGCATTTTGTCACTTGGTGAAGTCTACTTTTGTCAAAATGGTAGCAAAATGAGTCATGTTTTGGTGGTGAAGACTGTTTCAATTAAGTTCCAAAGAAAGATTCTTGGTTCACAGAAGATACAAATATTTTTAAACACAAATGATGACTATTTTATTTTTACTCCCCAAAATGAGTTATAGGGTAACTTGCATGAAGCGGGGAAAAAAAAAAAAAAAAAAGGAAAAATAATTTTGGAAGTCATTTCATGTGATTAATAGTATCCAGATGATATAAAAAAACCTGGAACCTGTTAATGGAAAAATGCTCTCTTGGCATGAGGAGCAGAAAGCTGGTGAATGAATCCGAAGCTGTTTAAGGATTGATCCTGACAAACTTAGAGCTCATATATTCAAGAGACTGAATGAGTATTTCTACACTGATTAGCTCAGATACCCTGTTAAAAAGAAATGTAGCTAAGTCGGTGCGGTCTCTAATCTACAGCCACTTAAGCCAATAGTACCTTGATTACCAATTTAGCTTGAAAAGTTTGCTTGCAGATGCAAACTAACAGCCTGTGTAGAAGGTAAAATTTAAAGATGCCTCTAAATTAGGTGTTTGCCCTGCTGTGGTTCCAGATAGTTACTTACTCATTAATTTATATCAGCCATTAATAAGTAAGATGAACATCAGGCCTAATGAATTAGACTTCACTGGCTTAGACCGACTCAGTGAGGTTTTGATAACTTAAATCCCCAATTCAGCAGTTTGAGTATGTAAGTAACACTTGTTCATGTATGTAAGCTAATCATTAACACTTAAACCAGTGGTAATCTGTTTAGTGGTCTTTGTTTTAAAGGTCAGTTCGGGGTCCTGAATGATGGAAAAAAATACGATCTTTTTAACAAATTTAAATATTTAAATAAATATTGCCTTGCCACCATGCTTTCTGGGAGCTAGCTGCATATATGCTACCACCATATGTGTTTCACGGGCTTTGGGGTGATGAAGAAGGAACGAATCGCAGTGTTTGGTTAGCTTTCTCTTACCTAGCGAGACATCTCAGCCAGACGGTAACCACAGCAGTCATGTCTGTTTGTTGGGCTATATGCTTCAGATTTGCTCTGTGTTTACACCCAGGATTTACCATACATGTGTGCGCATCTGTACAGGTAACGTAGATACTTGTCTGGCCTGATTCCCGGAGGAGTAACTCATTCTTTTAATACATCTCTTTTCCTTCAGCCATCGGGAGCTGCTGCTCCCAGTACGCTCTTGGGTAACAGAGCTCTGGTCTTGAGGGGCTATCGCTTGGGCTAATCTGTAGGTGTGCGGCAGGTACACCCACCCTGATAGAAAGTGAAATTTCTTGGCAGTAGGTTGGTGATTTGAGCCCTTTTCCGGAGGGGGAAAAAAAAAAAAAAAAAAAAAAAAAGACGACATAAAGTCATGTTTCTTGTGGGTTATTAAGGGTATTTAGCTGCTGGGTTGGGTTCACACCAAATTCTGAACACAACTCATGGAGCAGCTGGAAATACCCCTGTGAAGCCATGCTCAATGTTTGCATGGCAGGAAATGGCTGGGGTTCAATTCTGCTCCGTAATCCGTGTCGTCTGAATTTAACGTTGGGTAATGTCTCTGAACTGTACCTCTAGATACCTCTGTGGATTTGGTCTGAAGTGACCTGCCCCAGGTTTCCCAGAAAGCTGGTATCTGAGAAAGGGTTTGAACTTGGATTTCCTGCCTCTCCATCTGAACTTCTTAATAATCAAATTACTTTTCTTTTTTACAGTTGTGGAGGGCATGCAATGACGTGGGAGACTTAAAATGCTGGCAGATCATGTATTTGTAAATCTAATGTTATACATCTAGCACAAATATTGAGGTTTTCATTCCTTGGTAAATTAATTTGTACTTTCTCCCTCATCTTGTGAAGAATTATCTTGCAGCGTGCTGATGATGTTGGTTTGATTGCAATAATAAATTTGGTTGGTTGGTTTGTTTGTTTTTAAGGAGAAATATTGCCTTACCTTTTTTCTTCTCCTTCTCAAAGGCTGATGAATTCTTCGTCGAAGCAGTAACGCTGAAGCAGGTGAGGAGGGTGAGGATAGGGCATGATGGCAAAGGAGGAAGCAGTGGCTGGTACCTTGCCAAAGTGATAGTGAGGGAAGAAGGACAGCCAGAAAGTGAGGCTGTGGAATTCCCCTGCTACAGGTACTGGAAACAATGCTTGCAAATTATGCCTCCATCTATGCATTTGCCAGACTTTGAAGAGCCTAGCTGTTGTTTCAAGACTGGAATTTTCTGAGCACAGCTTAATCCTTTTTTATTTATTCATTCATTTAGTTTTGCTAAGCCTGAAAGCAAAGAGTGTGGATTGGGAGGTTTAAGATACGGTTAACTCCCCTTACAGCAATCTGAATTGTGAACTTCTCAGCAATTAGCTCAGTGATACAGAGAATTTCCAAAAGTTAAAATGCAACCTTCCAGTACCACATCCAGTGTCACTGCAATTGCCTGCTGCCGAAACACACTCTGTAATCTGCTGCGATCTGCTAGTTTTATTGCATGTGTGGGAGGAGGTTCTGGTCCCTCACATGCACATCCCATCTTTCCAGGAGCGATGGGATGCTATTTTTGTGTTGGGAGAATGCAAGATTGTTATGCTGCCATTTTGAGAGCTCCTTGCATGAAGGGAAATGCATACCATGCAGACAGAGACAGCGGTAGAGCAGAGGGCTGTAACTTACCCCTACGGGTGAGTTATAAATGTATTCTTCTCTTTCCTGGACAATCAAGTGGCCAAAAGAAATGTGCTGTACCGAGGCTACCCGTGGGGAACGAGATGCACCATCTGTCCTGGCACTAACTAGGGTCTGCCTCAACATTGCAGCACAAACTAGAGAGAACTGGGTGAAAACATAACAGATTACCTTCAGTGTAGTTCAGTGTCCTGTAACGTCCCACTTGCCCTCTACATAACAGATTACCTTCAGTGTAGTTCAGTGTCCTGTAACGTCCCACTTGCCCTCTCAGGATGTCCACCCTGTAGGATGGAAGTTCACTGAGCTCCACTTAACAACATCAAGTACCTGTTCTAAAAAGTCATCTCCTGGGGGACAAGTGGAATTGTAAAACGCAAACACAATTATTTTTAATTTGCAAACAAAGGTAAAACCGCTAAGCTGATTACTTGTCTCTTGTCACTGTAAATCGAGAAGAACTCCGCTGTAATGAGGAGAGTCAGCCAAATACAAAACAGGAGCCAGCCCCAGCCTCTCTGCATTGCTAAAGCCACGTCACATCAGAGAGCAAACTCACCGGGGAGACGGCACGGAGCAGCAGATGCAATGTCATCTTGGTTGTGAAAAGCAAGCCAGCCTCTCCCTTTTCAAAGAACAAACCACCATTTTGTCATTGCTGCCTTTTGATACATATTTAACAACCATATGTTTTACTGAGTTAAGCAAGCAAGCTAGACAGGTTTTTACTTGGACATGAAGTATCCATGCGGAGAGCTGTTTTGCTCAGGCTCCTCAGAGATATTTCTGTGTTTAACTGCACCGTGCAGCTGGCTCATTTTAAAGATTTCCTTTTGAATTGCCTACTTACTTGACTGTTTAACTGGGTGTCCTCCCTCAGCTTGGAGTGATGACCCCCTTCCCCTTAGCTTCACACCTGTGGATCAGAAGCATCAGAGTCCACAGGGCATTCCCCTCAGGCCAGGGACTGAAAAAGGAGGGAGAAAGAAAACCCAAGACCTTATCCCCAAAATATTCATGGGGTGCATTCAGGCTTCAAGTGGCAAGCGATGGAATTCCACTCTTCTTACCTTTCTTAATGTCTCCTTTTTCCAAGTGATATCAGTGTTGTTCGTGCGGCTTTATTTGCTGTCCTTGTGCCAGCATTATCTCTTCCTCTCAGATTGAGAAGGTAACATGACTGATCGCCTCCAAACACAGGGACAGCTGCTCCCTCTCGCTATCTTTGGTGCCCGTGTCTCTTGAGAGACTGGGGCATCATCGCAGTATACGGGTGTCGTCATGGATTCTGGAGAGATCTGAGGGCGAAGGTGCTCACCCACTGCATCCTCCGTGTGAGGGCTAAACATCTCCATGACCTGCAGCGTTTGGATGTTCCCCTCCAGTCCTGTAGGCCAAGGACAGCTTATGTCCTCGCTGCTTTGGCAGGTGCTCAGAGAGGCCGGCTTCATCTGCTGCTTCAGAGCCAAGATGTTGAAGAAGACTTGGCCGAGAAGAGCTGCCTTATTTTAGTGAGCCAACGCAAGCGAGGTTAGTTAGAGACTCCATCGGGGCACACCAGGGAAGCTTCTGCTTCTGCTTGGCCAGTCTGTGGCCAGCCAGTAGACATGCTGATGTTGTCATTGTCTTCATCTCCAAGACCTGATTAACTTCCACTTTAGCACAATGGCATGGTCTGGAGAAAATAACTTCTGCTGCTGTGTCCTTCCTGAAAGCTGCTCCATTGACTTTCTGCCGCTTAGCTGCTGCTGTGAGACAGCTAGAGGACAAAATGCCTTCCAGCAGAAACACATCTCACCTGTGCAGAAAGCTTCGTGGGCGTCTTACCTCTGTGAAAACTGGGCTGTACCGGCATGTGGAGAGCAGATATTATAGCAAAGAGCTGGCTAACCAGCTTCCACTGTAACTAATGTCTGTAGGATGTCCTTACAGATCTTCATTGCATATAACTCATTGAAGTCTCTGTTCTTGTTATTTACATATTCATATACAAGGCTATGTTATGTCTTTTAATTTGAAAGCTTTTTTATGACTCTATAGGAACATCTATTACCTAATAGTCACAAGAGCTCTATGAGAAGAACTGTCTTTGCTGTACAAGGGAGCCAGCAGAGATAAAGAGAAGCTAAGTGGATTAATTGTGAGTTTGTGTCAGATTCAGGAAGAGCATCGAGAAATAATGACTCTCAGGCCTGTGCTTTCAGCTCTCGAAACAGCTGGCTGTAAAGGGAATGGCTTGTCGCTCTTCTTAGAGTCAGTGCTTTTTAAAGGGGTCATTTGATCTGTGCTTGCAAGAAGTAAATGCAAGTAACTTCTCCAAGTGTTATTTGCAGAATTACTAGTACATCACTTGGATGCATTGCAGTATTATTCCTCCCTTATGACCACACGACATTATAATATCCATGCTTTTAGGGACTGAACACTGAATCGTTCAGTGGCACAACTGAACAATTTATACCTTATAATACCTGATGTGGTTTAGGTATTGTGGTTATGAATACCGCTAGAAAGTTCGAAATGATGGAGTTCACCTTTCAGCCGAGAACTGGAGCCAAAACTTTTTGAAGCTCAGAACTGAGTTCTTCAGATTTCATTTTCTCCTCAAGGCTCTGTGGAAGTCCAGGAACAGGCTAGCTGACATTCCCTAAAATAGCCTATTTTTTATAATATTTATATCCCAGACAGAAATGAATTTTCAATCAAAGTCGTGAGTTCGTGATAGGATAGAATTTTATATGCTATAAATCATTACAGCTCCACTGAAATCCTCAATGATACTTCATTACATTTTTTTCTAAGCATATGGACTGCACCATCCTAATTTTTCTCCAGCACAAGCATAAGGGAACATCGTTAATTCTCTGAAGAACAACAGACAGACTATGAATGGGATGATGCACTGGGAGACTCCTGTGAAAGAACATTTATTCAATCAAATGCCAAAAGTGTTCATCATACAAAGGATCCAGAGAAACGTCCTTTTGTTGCCTAAAAATACGCTGAAATGTCTTTCTATTTTACACATATTGATGTCTATAGGTTATATTTAAAGACACATACAAATACATATGTGTCTCTAAATCTAATGTATGTGCTAATCATTCTAATTGCACACAGGCTATCATCTGCTGTATTTGAAATGCTATATATGATGTCATAGCATATTTTTTTCCAGTGCTTCCCTGACTCTCTGATCCTCTAGCAATTATCTCTGAAGTGGCTTTCATGTCATATTTGTGTCCGCTTTGGGTTGTTGGACATACAGTATCTCTTTAGAACCAAGTATGTGATACAGGACGTGACTACACCCTTGCAAAACCCACGGTGGCATGTGAATTACATGCACTGAAATCGAATAAAAGATTTTGACAGGTCTTTTGTACTGGGAATACGATGGCACTATACTGCAAAATTCTATTTTCTGCGGCCTGATGTGTTTATAATGTGTCAGTGCATTTGTGTTCAGTGTAAGACTATAAACCCCTGGTTGCAATCTGCTGCTCAGGGATATGCTATTGGAATTACATTGAAGTAAAATTTGGATATTGCAGCATATGTGCTGAAAGGAATGAACACAGTGGCATTGCTCATCCAAATACTTCCTCTGTCACTAAAATCATTTTCTTGAGAAAATAGTGTTTCTGCCACTTCTGGCTGTTCTCTTGGCTGAAACAAAGTAAGGAGCCTTAAGCCACTTCTGTTGATAAACCTCCCTTTTCCTCCTCCAGTCCAAGACATACTCTTCCTCTTGCCATCAGTAGCTACCAACATCGGTAGAGGCAACTTCTTTATCTAGGAGTGTGTCCTCCTTTTTTGATTAATTTTTCTCCTCTGTCCTCACTGCCGGAGCAGTTAGCATTTGCCATGCTGCACACAGAGATCTGTTTCTTGTGGGATGTATTTTCATCCTGCCACCTTGGCGCAGAAGTGGTTCACCCAGATTCGTCCCACGCTTCCCTAAAACATCAGCAATGGTGAAGGTGACAGAAAACAACAGCATGTACGCCGGCAATGGAAACAGCAGCTTGCAGGACACAAAAACCAGCAGCAGGAGAGCAGAAGCGTGTCTATCGTGTGAGCTTCTGCCTTCCTGAAGGCCATGCTTAATTCAGTGGTCGTGGGGTGGTGGAGTTCAGGCTCGAATTTTGTAGGTCCTGCCAGTTAACATCCATGTACACAGAAGCATCTTGACTTTTGGGATGATGTGATCCCCTAGCCATTGGATACCTGTCCAAGGACGTGAATCCTGAGCCAGCATCAAGAACTACATGGTACAAAGGTACTAAGGACCAGTTCTAACAGGTAAAAAAAAATCCCCCAACCCCAAAACATCAATAAAGGCTTCCTTTCTTAAGACAACGTGATGTCTTGGCATGCTCCTCTTCTGTCCTCCTTGCACTCCACCCTTGCTCAGTTCTTGACATCAATTTCATGGTCTTCTCCACAGATTTTTCTGCTCCTCTGTCCCCACTAGACCTCTCAGCCTCCACTGAGGCATAACACTGCACCCGATGCCCTCACATGGTGTTCGCGTGATCATCGCACGTTCACGTTTTCATCGCCTTCATGCTGACCCCCTTAGCTTTTAGCCCTTTTTAAGCCACCTGCACATGGCCACCTGCTTTACAGAGTGAAAGGGAAGAATACGGGGTAGACTGCGTACCCGACAACCCACCAAAGCTTAGAGGGGACCTGGGAGTGGACACGTGTTGTCTTTGTGGTTGGGCTGTATGCACCTCTTCTGCATGGGGACTTTGGTGTTAGTGCTTCTGGGAGCGGCCAGCTCTAGCTCATGTTTGGATTTCTCTCCCAGTGTCGGTTTTCTGCATGGTTTCTTTGTGCTTATTGTTTTCTTGTGCATGGGAAGGGAGAGGAGATTAAAAAGATAACCTTCCTTCAGATGGACGAAACGGAGACCTATCATCCTTGGTCTTCCAAAATACTTAGTTACTTCTTGGCCACCATGGCAAGTCTGACTGGTCACGACTGTAAGCTGCACTGGCTTATTACCAGCGAGATACCATAGGTCTGATCCACCTCCCAGTGGGCGTTTGTTCATGTCCCCAAACCCCTGTTATAAGGGTCGTTTGCTGGTTTCCACGTGTGCTGGCTCATCGGCAAAATCAAAGGTGGAAACTTAAACGGGAAGTGAGCTCCCTTCCTTTTTGGCGTGAGGGTCAGCCAAGGAGAAGGCGGGTGGCACGGGGTCGTTGCAGGAGGCTTGCAGTACATCTGTGCTGCACGTGTTCGTGCAGAAGCAGTTCTTCTGTGGCCCGGTGTCATTCACGTAGCTGTGTGGCCGCCTTTAAAAAGAAACAGTTTCTGGGGATTTGTTTTTCTAGTTCTGGGAATAATTATAGCAAGTTAAATACCCTGCGTGACCTGCCAGAGCTTGCTCACTTCTCCTTCGTTCACCCCCGCTGGGTTTAAGCAGTATTTTTAACTGCAAAAGATGCTGCTGCAGATAGCTGCGTACCTGGGAACGACGGGCTTTCTGGGAACTGCGCCTGCTCTCACGATGCTTTTCGGGGACTGAAACGGCCCCGGTGCACCGCTGTGGGAAACCTGACCCTAAGCAGATGCTTACAGGAATATCCCGAGTGCTGCAGCAGTCTGGGTTTGAAGTGGAAAGCGAGAAATCTCTGCCGGGGCCCTTGCAGTTGTCGTACAATGGTTGCTTTATGGCGTATGATGGGGTTGGGGTTGTAATTCCTTCATCCCTGAGGCTGAAGGAGCAGCTGTGAAGGTTACCAGACTAGCAGTTGGTTCCCCTCCATTTTCCTTTCAGATTTTTTTCCCTTGAGATCATGCTACATTTTGCTTTGTGCCCGGCTCTTCTTCTTAATTAGTGTAGTTGGATCGTTAGATTAATGTTGAGAAACAAAGGAAATCCTTCCTTTTGCTGGTGCCAGCTGCCTGCACATACTCAGCCCTGAAAATGGGAACAATGTAATTCATCCCCTTCCTGGTGGAGAAAAAAGGTTTATATACTGATCTGTAAGGAAGGGAAAAGTGATGATAACTAGAGTAAGCAAACACTAAAAAAAAGGGGGGGGGTTAGTAACTTAGATGCTATAAAGGTTGTAATCAAGGCGGATAGTAATAAAGCCTGCAAGTAGTTCTGGTCAAAGAAGGTCGATGCTTTCAAGAGGCTGAGACTGCTCATTTACAGGAATAACTTGTGGCTACGGAGTTTGTGCTTTCCAGACAGATGGACATCACAGCAGATGCTTATCTACTGCGAGCAGGGCTCTCGTGATCACTCTTCTTGGAAAAATGGAGGTTTACAGTGTGACTGCCGTAGGGTCTGGTCAAGCTCCTGCAAAGATAACAGAGATACAGAGCCTTGTAAAAATATCTGTTTGACTGTGGTGTGGATTTTTACTGTGTGTGGAGCCAGACTAGATTTTGAAAGGCCTAATAGGCTCTAATTATTCAAAGATAACTTACTTCTGTTTGTAAACCAGATGGCTTGACAAAAATGAGGATGATGGTCAGATTGTCCGAGAATTAGTGCCCGCTGGGGAGTCACCAATGCTAAAAAGTGAGTTTAGCTTGGAAAAAAGAAGGTCTGGGTTTGAGCTGTGTATGCACATATTTACTTGCTTTATTCTACTTAATAATTCATGTCAGTTCACAGTAAATCTACTGGGCTTTTTTTTCCATTCTTATGCAAGAAGCTGCAGTAGGCCACTCGGGGGGGAAATGCCTCTGACCCTTAAATCCTAGTTTATGAATGGGATTAATCTGCATAAAAGAGAATAATTGCAACTTTATATATGTAGAAAGAAACTTTGGTTTTTTAACGTTACAATTTAAGAATTGCTTTCTTGTATAGCTTTCTCTGAAGGATCTTGAACTGCCACTGCTTTAGTAAATTCCACCAAATAACATTGTATTCCCAGAAGAAAATCACCAAAAATATTACATTGTCCTTTTCTGGAGAACCAGGGCTCCACTACTACAATTTTCTTTAGAAAACAGTACTTACAGTGCTCAGGTTGAGATGCCTTTTGTTTAGTTTTAGGAAAAAAGTCAAAGCTATCGAATTAAATTGTAAGTATAAAAGAAGTGAAATCACCTCCCTTGCCTAAGCTCATTTTTATGGCTTGGTAATCATCTAACAGTGAGAGGGAGGAGTACAGAATATTTTCTGCTTATTAGTGTAACTGTTGCATCTCTTATGTTTTGGTGAATAACTCCAAGGTGTGACAGCTTATCCAGTGTGGCCCTAAGATGCTGGATGCAGGAATGGAGGAGCAAAGTCCTTTCTGTGTCTGTAGCTGGAGCCCTCCTCCCCTGTATCTGTTTGAAGCCAGTTGCCTGGCTGAGGACTGGAAATGCCACTCATGTGTCTGTGTTTTCTACATTGATCTCACTTTAGATGTCAGTTATCACATCAGCGTGAAGACGGGAGATATCCCCGGTGCCAGCTCAGACTCCAAAGTTTTCATCAAACTCTATGGTGAAAAAGCAGACTCCAGCAAAGAGCCTCTCTTAGTCTCTGATAATGATCTAGGCAATTATTTTGAACGTGGTCGAGTGGATGAGTTTACTCTAGATACGATGGATATTGGGAAGGTAAGAATTAATTGCAGGTGGCTCTGTACTTCGTGCAAGTGTCTGAGTTCAGAATCAATATAATACTCAGGATTGAAAGTGGTGTAACAATCTCTGACCTTTACATTCGATATTAAGAAATACATTTTGTACAGACTATTATACCGGCAGTCTAGCGTACATGCTGGAATGTGAAGAGTGTTTTAAGTTTATATTTAAATACATATAAAAATTATTTACACGAATACGGTGGAAGAACAGGGTGCCAGGGGAAGGAGATTTTTATATAATAAGTAAATGCTGTTGTGTTGGGGTTTTTTTCTGCCCTCTTGGTTTTTGTGTGCTTTTTTAAAGATCAACCGAATACTGATTGGACACGATAACGTGGGTCTCCGCTCTGGCTGGTTCCTGGCCAGTGTCCAGATCACGGTTCCAGTCCAGGGAAGGCAGTACATGTTCCCCTGCAACCGATGGCTCGACAAAGATGAGGCTGATGGCAGGGTGGAGGTGGAGGTCTACCCAAGTGAGATTGTGCCTATTGAGAAATGTGAGATAAAACACATTGAGAAATGTGTCCTTTTTAATAGCTAGGACTAAATTTGTATTACTAGCGTTTTTAAGGACCGGGTTAGATACCAAAACCAAAAAGCCTCTGTCCCAAAGAGCTTATGTTGGTGAGGAAGGTGAATTGTTCTGCTCTTGTTTTGTTTTCTAAAACAGTTGGGAAAACAATACAGAGTTTTCCATCTCCATTTCCTGAAATCGTATGAAAAATTTACTGCCTGGGCAGTGTAACACAGCACAAGGTGTTGTGCTTTTTCATTACAATATCTGTGGGTTCTCCTTTTTTCACATTTACCTGCCTTGCTGCCCCGGTCCTGCACCAGCACACGCCCCGTCCTGCCTGTATTACCCCATTGCTGTTTGATAAATAAGGACCAAATCCCTACTGGCTATTTGACTTTTATCAGTAGATGCATTTTCTTTTAAGGTTATGGTTAAAATTTGCCTTGGGATTCTGAGAAAGGATGCTGTGTTTTATCTCTGCTCTGTGTAACTCCCTTGCTTGTATTATATTAAGGAGATCATTTAACCACGCTGTAGTTAATACTGAAGTGAAATTCCCTTTTAAGGCTCTATTTTGCACCCCTCTGACACTGGCTTAATACTTGTAAAAGGAAAACTATTAGGTTAGTCCTCAGTGAAGAGTTGTGTTATCTCACATTTGGTTTGGATAAGAGCAAATGGTTGGCTGCATGGTCATTTGTTAAGACAAGGTAATTTAATTTTGAACCTAAGCCCTTGGGAATGTTGCTATCTGAGCTCCTCTGCTGATTTAATTGCTTTATTTTTGGACTAGTGATAAACTATGAGGTGTCTGTAGTTACCGGAGACGTGCGGGCCGCAGGCACCAATGCCAAAGTCTTCATGCAGATTTACGGCGAGACTGGCAAAACTGAATTGATCATCTTAGAAAACAGATCAAACAACTTTGAACGGGGAGCCACAGATATCTTCAAGGTATGATGAAGGCAGTTGTTGCCGCTTCTATGAGGGGAAAAAAGTGATCAGCCAAAACTGAGACATCAACAGAATAATTGGCCCAATCGTACAAAACAATTGACTTTTTAACAAAATTGCCAGGTCTGTTGGTATCTGCTGTCCTCAGTCCATATTTTTGGGAGGTTTTGTGTTTCTTTTGAGAAGTTTTGTGTTTCATGGAGCGACTTTCATCTTCTGAGGAACTGGTAGCAAAGGTGTCGTGGAAGAATATGGTCTAATAGCAGCATTTGTTTACCTTTACTTTCAAAAGGAGGTACTCAGGTTAGATCTCAAAAGACCTTAAACTTCTATTTTGGGCCCGACCACGTTATTGTCCCTTTTCTTTATCTAGCTGGGGAAAAAGAAACCCCATACAGAATATAAGGAATCCTGGCTTTGCCTATGGATTATCCCCAGGCACGTGTTGTCAGCCCAACCCCGCGGAGGTTTGCTGCCGTAATTTCTGCGAATGTGTGAGGGCTCCATGGGTTTTACTGCCTGTAGCCCTGGTCCAGCGAGCACTGCGCAGTCACGACACTCAAGGTGTACAGCACGCTCCTCCAGCTATCGCTCTGGCCAGCTTTTAGCTTTATACCGCAGCGTCCACACCTCTTTCTAAGCATCACAAGCAGAGTATTTGCAGGGGTGAAAAGCCTCGGATGTAACTCAGGGGTGTAAGCCAGGACCTGGCTGACAAGGCTGAGCAGGGTGGTTGGGCATCGTGTCCTGAGTGGGGGCTGGCTACGCTGGACCACCATCCTTTTCTGGCTTGCTCGCTTGGGTTTTCTGTCCAGGGAAACCAAGGTCTAGGGGAAAGGAATGGTCTAAGTTCTCGCCCCGGTGTGGGGTTAGAGCAAGGACAGGACGTGCTGGCAGGGCATGCCAGAGCCACATCCTTCTGTATCGGAGTAACCTCAGGAGACACCAGCAACTGGACGGTAAAGCACAGAGTCCAGATGGACGCAGGATTTAAGGCACATCTGTCTCATGTGCTCACAGCACAAGGCTCAGCACGGCGGTGCCTAGATCTCCTAGTGAATTTGCAGTCCCACGGCCGCGGGATCCATCTCATCGCGGTTAACCACCTACTTGGAGCTAGTCATGGCAACTCCCGGGAATCGTCAAGGCTGGGGTATCCTTCCCGTTGTCACTGGCCAAATGGAGGTGCCTTTATCCACAGCTTTACCACAGTTTTGTAATGTGTATCTTTGAGATGAGTTCACCTCCTCCTGCCTCAGTTTCTTGCTTTATAAAATGGAGCTAGTGATGTTTATCCATTTTTAATGAGTTCTTTGGGATTTGAGATGACTAGCACCTCATAAATGCTTGCTTTTTTAAGACTATAATTTTAAGATTAGGTTTCACTGATTTTAAAGGAAATAAGCTTTCCAAAATTTATGAGTAAAAGCTATCAGCCAATGTCAGATTTATAATAAAGCCATACGTACAGTGTTCTGTTTACATAACCATGCTTATATCCTCTCTCAGATGTTTATTGCTGGACTTTAAAGTTCTGCCCATTTTCTGCGATTTTTTTTATAAGCACACAAGGCAGAAGCTCTGAAGCATTAATAGACAGATCCTTTATCTCTTCCATGATATGAATATTTACAGAAAGATATGGGCAAGAATAAGATTCTGCGAGCTACATGCTAATAGGAAATGCCATCAGTTATAGACAGGGCATGCAGGATGATTATAGCAAGTCTAAGGATAAAGCGATGTAAGGAAAGACACATTCTTTATGCCAGGACAGCTGGATCAATTTTAGTTTTCTGATAAGCATCTTGTGTGCAATTGATTTTGTTTTAATCTACTATAGAAAAAAATGTTTCTAGACTGAAACCTTATACGCCAAGTTGCCAGATTCCAGCCTGAAGCAAATGTTTGCAAGTTTTATAACATAAACACTGCCTAACAGCATAAGCAATCATCAGAAACAAGTCATTGGTTATTGAAGGATTGCATGGAGTAAAACCTTCTATCCAACTTCATTAAGTAGTAATCCGGCCAAATAATCTAAACCAACAAGGTTTTGTATCATCTGCTGTATCGACTAGAGAGATGGAAATCTTCTTACTAATACAGCCTTCTGCCACTGATGCATTGTAATCACTAATGGTTGTATCCTCTCTGCACACTAGCAAAGTGAGAAAATACTTTTCTAATTTTCCAGATGAGAAGGAAGGAGAAGGGCAGTCCAAGCCCATGGTCCTTGTCAGAGATCAGGTTATATGAGTCCAAGTTTACTGCCTTTTTGCTGTACTATCATTGCTTCTTTCTTGGTTCATGTCTTGTACTAAGTATTAGACGTATCTTATTATTCATTTAAAAAAGACCTCAGGCACTAAGAATCTGTAAAAAACTAATATGTTATTTTGGCATATTCACCTGTAGTGCCAACATAGAGATAATACTAGTGAGGAGAGCAATGGAGAAGTAGGGAGCCCAGTAAATATGAATTCAGCTCCTATCCTCACCATGGTTGCGCTGAATATCTTCAGCTCAGTCTGTGCAGATGAGATTTGGTGATGGAAGGTGTGAAAGAATAAAAAGTAAAGGTAAACTTGCATAAAAAAATCAATTTTATCCTTGCTTAGATGTTTTGGGTGATAGAGGCGATGCTCCTTATTTTTAAGAATGCACTTTATGAAGTTAAGATGTCTTACATCCTCCTGGGTGCTGACTTTCTCTTGGTGGCAGAGAGAGGCTGCAGATGTTGGCAAGATTTATAAGATCCGGATAGGCCATGATGGGAAAGGCATTGGGGATGGCTGGTTCCTGGAAAGCGTCACGCTGAAGCGGCTTGCCACGAACACGAAGGAGTCTGATAAAAAGAAGAAGAAGAAAAAGAAGTCTGAGGAGGAGGAAGAAGAGGAGACCAAGGTGGAAGAAGTAATGGATGTCTATACGTTCGTGGCACACCGCTGGTTGGCTAAAGATGAAGGAGATAAGGAGCTTGTGGTGGAGCTGGTGCCTGATGGAGAATCTGCCCTGGAGGGTAAATACCAGAGGGAATGTGCATGTGTATGTGGATACAGCAGTTGCACGAAGGGCGATAACCATGCTCTGGTGCTTTGCAGGACCATTTATAGCCCCCCAGCCATCCCGTTGCCCCGGGCCTGCAGTGTAGCTTACACTGCTGGTTTGGTTGATGTGGTTTGGTTTGGTATCCTAAAGGACTTCTGTAGGATTCTCCAAGGCTTGTCTGGGGTGCTTGGGTCATGAGTCTCACAAGTTACCACTGTAGCTGGGAGTTTAGCAAGCTGTAACTATTTATGTGGTTAATGACAAAGGCTGGAGAAAGGTGGAGCTGCTCTTGTCCTAAGATAGATGCAAACAAACTCCAGACAAAATCTTTCTTAAAGCTGACTGTGCTGGCATTTTTGGGCTACATGCTTGCATGGTGAGCCACGGACCTGATGAAATATGGCTATTTCTGGGTTTCTCCTGATCTGCTTTTGCAATTTTACTTGCAGAGAATACATATGAAGTCCATGTTCTCACTGGGAATGTGTGGGGGGCTGGGACGGATGCTAATGTCTTCTTGAGCATCTATGGTGTAGGAAGAGGAGACACGGGTGAGCGCCAGCTGAAAAGGTCGAATAACCTCAACAAGTTTGAAAAGGGCCAGGTAATGCATGAACTCAACTCACTCAAGCGAGCAGAAGGTTGGCAGAGGTCTCTTAGTTATGCTGGCCATTCATTACAGTCTCTTCTCTGCAAGGCTTGGCTCCTTCTTTCAGCTTAAAGTTCAGATGTGTTTTATTTCTTAAATATATTATTTAAAACAAAATGCCTCACAACATTTTCCAGGGGAAATTCATTTGAATAATAAGCTGAACACCAATTCTACATCGGAGCCACCTTTAGCATCTGCTTCCTGTAAGCATTCTGGTAATAATGTTTCCTGCCAGGAATACTTGAAAACCACAAACTTTAAATTAATATTGGAGAGTGTTTGTGAGGCAGCTCAAGTATGTCAGTATTTAGATTGCAAATATGATTCTAAATGTTCTACTCAACCAGTCAGGGAATAAAAGCAATATTACATGGTGTGCTATAATTACATTTTAATCCAATCCAATTAAACAACCTCTCTTGTAGATTGAATATTTGCCATAAAAATGTTTATGAACAATTAACAAGCTACTATTATAGCCAGGAATTGTTCAAGGAATAATTTTGAATAACGAAAAATTATGGGAACAATAAGCAGCTGTGGAAAACTTGCAATCACAAAAAAGAGCCTAAGGTTGTTAAATAAGCAGTTAGCTGTGATTTATGAGCTTGGCACCAGTGAAACTGCAACCTGCACATGGTTCCTCATTGAGTGGGAAGAGCTCCAAGCTGCAAATGTAGCGTTCTCTGCTCTTGGGAGTAGAAACCCAAAGTCTACCAACAAGTTAATCACATTATGATATTTAAAGTATTATGATAACAAGGACCATCCTGTCACACTAATACAGCTAATAAATGAACCTCTTGGTTGCAGTAAATGACAAAAGGAAGAAATTCTGTGCTTTGAAATATAGCACATGGAGGTACACAGGAGGGTTTCTGTGGAGTCCATACGTTTGTGTCCAGTTCCAGATTCAGTCTGGGGGAAAATACTAAACCTGAAAGGAATGAGATTTAGGAAAGATGAGTTAAACCTAGGGGAAGCTGAAATGGGGATGAGGTAAAGACAGGAGTGAAGGGTTATGCAGCTCCATGGCTGTTAACCGCCTTGTAGGAGCCAAGCTTGAGTGTTAATGGCAGAGCTCCCAGCTCAGTAGTTATTTTAGTACATCCACCCAAAGAATACAAGGGGGACTTAAAACACCTTTTGTTTTAATGGGAAAAAAGATTACCTTTGGCCATTTACTGCCTTTCTTTCCCCCTTTTCTGGGAAACACGGTCATTTGCCTCTTGCCTCCTGTGCAGGTGGATGTGTTCACCATCAAAGCCATTGACCTGGGTGAGCTGAAGAAGCTGCGGATCCGCCACGATAACTCTGGTGCTAGCCCAAGCTGGTTCCTGGAGAGGGTAGAGATTGTTGACCTCAAGGAGAGCACCACGTGAGCAGCCTGTCGCACCCTTTTCGTACGGTCAGAAAAGGGGGCACGTTCTCAGGAGCCTGCAGAACCGCAGGAAGGCAGAGGAGATGCAGAAGGGCATCGTCGTAGCTCCCCACCAACTCACAGGGAACAGGCATCCTTTGGGAGCCTTGTGATGGTTGTTATACTGAGTGTGGGGTCGTTCTGGGGTACCTCTGTTGTGGGGTTTTGCTGTCCCAGCACCTCTGCAGTTTGGGAACCAGCAGTGTTTGGAAGGAAACCTCAGCTTTTCTCTGTTTCTCCTAGGAGGGACTCTCCCTCCTGAAGAGGTCCCCTTGCAGAGCCTGCACTTGTGTTTCCTTTCAAGGCTTCGCTCTGGAAGTCCCTGACCTCACGTTTTGTTTGTCTTTTGTACCTAATGCAAAGATCTGGGCCAAAAGCAAGTCCTGATCTAAGCAAACTCCCGTGATTTTCACAGACAGCTGGATGAGCGGAGCCTAGGCTGTTAGAAACCTGAAATACAGGCTTGCCTTTGAGCTCGAACATGCTTGAAGTCACATGCTTAAAAGTTGCACAGTGCTTTGGTGGGTGGGACTGCTCATAAGGCCTTAAGATGGGTCTACTCTTCATAAACATAAAATGCCTGGGAGACTGGAGGTTCCCTTGAGTTATTTAACTTTTTCTGGGAGTGAAAACTAAAAGGAATCAATCATATGGGGCTGACAGCTCAGAAACAGCACTTTTCAGTAAGTGCTTACTAACCTGTTTATGGATTTAGTTCCCACAAGAAATACCAGAGCTTCAAGGATGAAAAGAGATATATTGTTCAGCTTTGAGTAATCTTGTTTTTTAAAGTAGCCTCTGATCTGTGCTTGTTTATGTTATTAAAGCCTGTGAAGTCCTGTGTAAGTGCTGGGTGCTGCTGTCATTCTTGTAGGTATTATTTTCCATGCCAGCGGTGGTTAGCAGTTGAGGAAGATGACGGTCAGATTGTCAGGGAGCTGGTCCCAGTGGATGAAGCATTTGTAAAGAAAGATTCGGAAAATGATGGCCAGTCTCTTGCAACGCTGGGCCTGGAACAGAAAGGTTTATGTTAGCCTTGTATTTCTTCCAGTGTGGGGTTGAAAAGGAACCAAGTTATTAGCACTGCTGAGGGCATTAGCAGTTAGTGTTCACTGGGCTGTGAGTAATTCTGCCCTGACCATGAAGCTTTCAGGTGCGAATGAAGTGTGAAGTGCGTGTCATCCAGCGAGGAGTGGACACTCCTCATTTTTAGGTGATTTAATCATCTTGCAAGATTGGACCCAAAGTGAGAAAGCTAGGAAGATGGATAACATGTTTGGTCATCATCTCTCAACTGAAACACACATTCGTTGGTAATATCTAAGGCACAAATCCCAGCCATTTCGCATCATGTACTGGAATGGTTAAACATTCCAGCGTGAAACCGAGCAGAGAGCAAACATGACCAGAGAAAAGGAAGGGACCTAAATTTGTTTCCATCTTGCTGCTTGTGTCCGTTGTCCTCCGAAACAACTTTGTCTCTCTTGTACATAATTTTGCACAGTAACCACAAAGCAGTAACACACTCCTGGGTCTGATGCTGAAAGGTGCTGAGTGCCCAACACTTCTACTGGCTTCGCTGCAAGTGAAAGGTCTTAAACTCCCTGCCTCAGATGCTTCCGAATATATGAATAATTTCCACAAATTGGATAGCCAACAAATTTCCACAAATTGGATAGCCCTTTGGTTCAGGAGGGCCTTCTGGCTGAGCAGCATCTTGGAAACATGTGTCTAACTATGGAAGAAAGGTGCTGGTTTGGAAATCTTGAGTACGTTTTTGTGGCGCAGTGAAGACTATATTAGACTTTTCCACAATTTTTATGAGTTTCCTGCGCTTGCTAGATGACGGTGAGATAGAAACCTCCCTAATGATGTTATTGTGAAGGGTGTGTTGATGAATATGAAATGTATATGTCAACGTGCACTTACTTTCTGGTATGTGTTATGGGCACATATATTATTTGGTGCTATTAGAATAAAGCGGGGAGGGGATGTTGTGGGGTTTTTTTAAATGAAATAGCATTATAGGCAGAGGCAGATTTGAAGTGCCTTAAGGATTCCCAGGAAGCAAATGGGAAGGCTGGAGCACATTTCCTATCTGTAGATATGCAGACAATGTACTGAATGACCGGAGCAGTAGAAGACTCTGCAACCAGATAGCCCAGCTCGCCCCAGGAGCTACCACAGCATGCAACAGGAATTAGGGATTACAACATGGCTGTAATGGGTCAAATTAAAACCCAAACCAACACACATATGCAATGAGAAGTAGAGTTAATTCCTGCTCAGATTTCACACTCCTAAATTAAGATATTTTATCTGACAGCTAAATCAACAACATACACGGTGAAAGTGAAAACCGGGGACAAGAAGAATGCTGGGACAGATGCCAATGTCTTCATCACTCTCTATGGAAGTAAAGACGATACAGGTATGGCTTCACGTGATGGAACAGGATAGCACCTCGCTGCTGGATACCTGAAAAGACAGGTCATGGTTTCCTTTTGTTTCCTCAATACCCATTCCTCACTCCTTTTTAGTACAACTTCATGTTCTTGCTGTCTCTGCATACATCGTGGTAACTGGGAGCATACCACCAGCTGCTGTAAATCACTGTCGAACTTTACGATGCTGATTTGCACCAGCTGCCGATCTAAAGGGTTTAATTTCAATTATAGAAACAGCACAGTTGACTGGGACTACATTACTGAGTAGTGAATGCAGTGAATGATTTGCTTTCCTCAGCAATGAATCAGCATGCTCCTGAAATCCAGCTCTCCTCTGCCTCTTTGAGTGGCCCAGAAGTATTTAATCAGCTGATGAGCAAATCCTCTTGGAAGCAGCCGAGCTGTGTGTGCAGTGACTCGGATGCCTATGAGAGTGACAGGGAACTGATGGGTAGGACCAATTTCTTTAGCTCTGAACACAGCACAACAGCATCGTCCCTGTGGCACTGCCAGAGGATCATTCAAGAAAGGAATTCTGTATATTTTGGGTGTTGATACAGATTTGGGTTCAGAGAGAGGGACAAAGCTCAGATCTTGAGATGAAAAGCCATTTTTTACGTTTTAGCCACTTCCCTCGCTCCACTGTTGACATTCCCAGAGGATTTGTTTCACATGCTGAACAATGTCCTTTTGCATCGCCACAACAGGGATAGTCAGCCTAAAGGCCTCAAAGATTAACAAGAACAAATTTGAGCGTGGGAAGGTAGATGAGTTTACAGTGGAGTCTGTGGACATTGGAGACCTGAAAAAAATCAAGATAGGCCATGACAATAAAGGTAAGAGAATCTGCTTTGTAACGTAGTATTTCTAGTGCATTAGGCACATCGTTGTATAAAATAACCTGCCTCCGAGACCCCAAACGTAATTTACCTTTTCGGTGACAGATCCTTGCTGTCACTTTGGCTGTTGCTGCTACTATCTTTGCTGTTAATATCGTTCCCATGGCTGTGGCAACAAGAGCACGGTGGTGGCTACTTGCAGGTAGCTTTGCAACCTCTCTCTGTAAAAGGCTCTTTAGTTCTGTGGATACATCTTTAGAGAGATTTCTTATACGTCACCAAACCTCATATTTTTTCTTGTCACACATGGGACCTATAGACTCGTCTCATTTCTTTATCAATATTTTTACTGTTTTGATCATCAATCTTGGCTGCTTTTTAGATGTGGCTGTGTCTCTACTACAAACAAGGGAAGCAGTGGAAGGACACATGGATTCCTTCCCTATGGGGCATCAAGGGACATGTTTGTTGATAACTCCTCTGTCTTATTACAAAGGCAAATTAATCCAAGTGGTGGAGTAATTAGCACTTCCATGTGCACATCTTTAACCTGATGCATATAGAAATGTAAAGCACATTAGCTCAAACCTAGAAAATCGCTTACAATGATCTTTATGGTATCTATTCTATTTTTCCATTGGCGAAAGAGAGGATGATTTATTTCTCAGAGATCTGAAATGCAATGATTCATTTGCTGTTGTCTGTAAAGGCTTTGTGGGTTATTCACTGTTATCTCTCCAACCACAGGTAATTCAACTGGCTGGTTTCTGGAATGGGTGGAGATTGATGCCCCGTCACTGGGACGGTGCCTCAAGTTCCCTTGTGGCCGTTGGCTGGATAAATCGGAGGATGATGGAGCCATTGAGAGAATTATCTTCCCTGCAGAACTGCAGACAACAGAGTATATCCCATGTGAGCAGAATGCCACTTCCCCAGGATACACCCATCATTACAGAAGATAAAATCTCACTAGCTCATGCAGTTTTATAGGCTTGGCCTCTCCCTTGAATTGGCTTTTAAAAATTTATAAAAAAGTCACATGCCAACTATTCCAATTACTATCGGAAGGTTCCTCTGGGTGCTCTAGACTAACTTCTCCTGTATTTGCCAAATCAGAGAGTCACTAGAAGCCATGTGGCTGTGTATGATTGTCTTTCTGCTCCCTCTTGCCCTGTCATCTCCAAGTCCTCAGCCCATTCCAAGCCATCTTCCTTGTCTCCAGTTTCCCTTTGATCTTGCTCCATTCTAATATTGCTCTTTCTGTTGTCAAAGCAGACACTTTGGTCTTGCTTCCAAGCCTTGGTTCCCCTGGTGCCTTTGGCATTGCATACCTCTCTCTTGCTGAAAGACCTTCTTCCAGAGTTTCTTCAGTGTGGTGCTTTTCTGGTAGCATTGCACCAGTCTGCCTCTTTTAGCGTTCTCTAATTTTTCCTTACTCTTCACTTCACTCCCCTCTAAATTAATGTTTGGGGTAAACTCAGTGTCTTTTGGGAGCTCCTTCTGAGTACTAAGCTTATAATTCTCAAGTCTTCTATGGTACCTCAAACTCTTCTATTCAGGCAAATTCTTTTCCTGTCTCCAGAATATTGAAAATCAGATAACATGGCTTTCTTGAAATAAATGACTGGAAACACTATTTTGCTTATTTTGTAGCCCTGTCTTTCCTTTTCCACAGTGCATCCTTGACTGTGTGCAGGGAACTCACAGCCCTGGGATTGTATTTGACTTGTCCCTCCCTCATCTGCTTCATTTCAAGTTGTCGAGAAATATTTCCTGGCCCACCTTCAGGGGACTACCAAAATTGCCTTTTCCCTTCATTAGGTTGGAAGCCACAATGACCAGGGACAAGGTCTGGAACCTGAAAGTTGCTTTCCACCCTGTGCCCTGCCACGTGCTTCCTAGGTCTCTCTGACCAAGTGATAAGTTTTTCACACCAAAGCTGTCTCCTATCTCATTGGATCCCTCATTGTATGCATTGATGGTATCAAAAGCCTTATCTCCTGCAGTTCCTTATTTAGACATCAAAAGTTAGAGCTGCCCAATCTCTCTTTTTCTGCCTCAGTTTCCTTCTTCATAAGTAGTTGTGAGAATAACCACACAAAAGACTATCAGCTGCTTTGGCTCCTTCTTTTTTACTGTCAGCACTGTGGTTCATGTTGAAGGTTGTCTTCACACTGGCTGGCCGACCCTCCAATGTCCAGATCCTCGTATCCTGCAGTCTATAAGCTAAAATCATCTTTCTTCTCTGAGGATCTGCCAACGTCATCTCCTTGTGCCTCCTGCATGCTTTGACCACGCTATTTTTTATTTCTCATGTCTTACTTTCTTTACCTAAAATGTCTGGAGCAGAAGAATGGATACTCTTTGCTCCCTTCCTCACTTTTGTCCATCAACAGGAAGACATAATAGTCTTTGTGTCTGAAAAAATAAATCGGTAGACAGATACAGTGAGTATGTTCATAGCAGTGAATATAACCCAGAGACCTTGTACGTGCTTCTCATCAGGTTTTTCCATGTTGTCCCAGTTGATATATATTTTGATGCAGATGTTGACTATATAATTTATTAATGTCCTTGTATATTACAATGATGTAAGGGTTTCTGGCATACCATGCCTTTGAGTACATAGTTTGTGTAAACCTGATTTTTATCAGCAGTCCACATTCAGACTTTGAAAATAGTCAGGCCTCTCTGGCAAAAAAGTTGCACCAGGCTCAGTGTCAGCTTAGGCTGTTTCACCATTTAAACCATTCCCACTGTGCTATTTACTGCATTCTGGTTTCCTAACTATTAACCTGGGGGTTTCAGTTTGCTAGAGGTAACTAAAATGGTTTGATTTGTTTTATGATGACTCGCGCCAGAATTTTTTCACGCCGAACAAATGATGAAAACATGTCACCGGCAGTCCAATTAAATTCATCCCTGTGGGGATACAACTTTAAAAGTGCCATGTAAATGAAATGGGTGTCTGACAGCTGAAAGTTCTGCTGCTAGTGACCCTGTTACGGTGCCGCTTTGCTGATTCAGTTCTAAGCTGACGTTAATATTCAAGCAACAAGAGCAAGCGCCACGGACTTCGGCAGAGAACATCATTTTTAATTCATAATGTGTAGCATGTGATTTTTGGTCTACAGGATTTTTTTCCCTCTCTTACATACTGGAGAAACTATTCCAGTTTACTTGCAGCACAGCAGAGCAGATTTCATTGGGTTGGGCAGAAAGAATATTAAGTACCTCCAGGCTGACTCTCTGTAGAAGAAAACTCCTTAATTTCTGTTCTCCCGAGAGCTGTTTTTAGAGAGCCTGGGTTTTTAATGAATGATTAGTCTCTGATACGCATAATCAGAGTTACTCCAACAGTAACAGATATGGTGCCAGAAACCTCTCTACCCTAACAGAGATGCTGAATCTGAAATACATCACAAAGTGCTGTAGTGTAAATAGCAAAGCTGACTGAAGTCACTGCAGCATAGGAGGATGCGGACAAGAAGCAGCTGAGAAGATGGTAGTGAGGGATGGGAAACGGTGGAAGCTGGGTGGGTGGTGTACGGGAGAGGGATGGCCAGGAGCGGATCCTGGGTGTCGAAGGCTGTGCTTATGGGTATCGACCTGGGCTACAGGGATTGTGTCTATCTGTGGCAGGAGAAGTCCCTGCAGTTAACCGGTGGTGCCCAAGCCTTACCTGGTATTTTTCATCTGTAGATTTCAGGAAGGATTTAAAGGAAATAGGGATAGAATTCCGTTTGCCAAATGGCACACCTGAATTTACATGTCCTCATGACAGTGGAATGTCTGAATTCCCGTTATCATCGATAAACGTTTGGTCATCCACGGAGGGTAGATTTGGAGAATGATTCGGCTAACCCCGGGGAAGATGCCTGCATTTGCTTGTCTCACTCTTTCTTCAAACTGCATTGACTTTAGCGATTACATCTGGAGATGTACAGACCTATTGGATGTGCAGACATCTGAACATAGGTTTCTCACTCTGTGAGCTACACACCGTCCCACCTTGGAAACTGAGGATATTCAGCAAATCTGTGGCAGAGCCAGGAACAGAGCCCCAGGCTTATTCCTGGGTCAGTCTTACTCCTGAGCAAGTCTGAGTCATGCTCCAGCAGGACTCGGGACTGAGAAGCTGTGAAGATAGAAGAGAACAAAAGCAGGCATCAGATTTTGGGGTCATGGGACATTCTGGAGAAACCAAGGGAACAGAATAACGAAGTATTAAGGGACTTGATCCTTACTGTTCTGCATTAACCATTGACCCGGTAGTAATTTAACCTGTTTGCCTCGGTGCTGCAGAGAAGGTGGTACCAAGAGAAAACCAGATCAGAGTGGACAGCGGAGGGTTTTATTTGTTTTCCTTATGATTGATTTTTGTCATTTGTTTAGTAACAAAAATAATAATAGATTTTTTTATCAATAAGGCTATCTTGAATATCTATATACTCCCTCCAGTTAGCTTAACTTCATCCATCTGCCTAGTTGCTCAAAAATTTGTGAATTTGTGTTTTGCTTTAAGACTTGAGCTGTTGAAGTAAATCCTGTTTCAATAACTTTAGATGTCAGGTATAAATATACTGTATGCTTTCTGATCATGTGATTAATCCCAAAATCTCAGTAAATGAACATGCATCAAGGTCAGTTGGCCTTATAGCATTAAAGCAAATCCCTCTGGATTCTCATAGTACTGACCAGCTTGGTATCTAAATGACCACAAGTGTGTGATTCCTACCCTGTTCTTTTTAACTGAGGAGTGATCTAATCCAGATTTTGTTTCATTAAAATTTTCTCAGGAGCATTGGTATGCTGCTTACTAACTTCTGTTGGTTTGTTTTAATTTTCTGCCATTTCCTAAATCAGTTGTTCCTTACGAGATCACAGTCTACACCAGCGATATCTTTGGAGCTGGCACGGATGCGGATGTCTTCATTGTTCTCTATGGAAGCGATGGGATCTGCACTCAGCAGAAATCCTTGTGCCTCAACAAGAGAGAGCAAAGGATGTATTTTGAAAGGAACTCGGTGAATCAATTCATTGTGGAGGTAAGATCAAAGATGCTCGCTCTCATCTTAGGTTGCCCTAAGGGGATTAAGAAGAGAAAGTGAAGTGAGAACTTTTCCTCCTTTAGGGAAAGGTAGTCAGCTCTTTTACTCAAAGAATGTGGGTTCAAAACTCTATTCTGCAACAGAATTACTGTGTACTGGATCAAATCTTTTCTCACTGACCTCCAGTTAGTAACAACTCAAAATTGTCAACATGCAGTGTCCCTGTGGCCTAATGCTATATTAAGCCTTGTAAAGGCTGGTGCAATTTTATCATGGAGCTGAGATGTACCAATACATGGATACAGAGGCTTGCCCTTCCAGGTAAAGTTGAGAGCCACTTTGGAAGGTCCTTACATCTTCCATTTCCTAGACCATACTTGGTAAAGAGAGGGTACCAGTCTCCATGCATGCCGGATCTAATATGTGTACCTTTCCTTATCGCTCTTATTTGCTTGCATATTTGCTTTCTCTGACAGTTTGCAATACTTTGGAAGGCAAGAGGAACCAAATGCTTGCAGTATCGCTGAAACTAGTTGCCTTGTGTTTAAGGTCTCTGCATCATTTCATGTCCCTGTTTCAGCAGATCGTGTTGAAGGGGCTGGTCCATGGTGCTCACTACTTACGTAGCACTTCATTTGGGGTGGATGGTCCATTTATTCTAACTCTATGGCAACCTAAGCATCATGCTGTCTTTCTCTGTATCCTTGGACAGAGACACCATTACTTTGCTGCAGACACCATGATTTTTGAATATTCAAGGCTAACTTTTTGAAAGATCTTATCAAGTATTTCCTGAAATGCTTGCACAACTGTATGCAAATATTAAACCAGTGCACATCAGTGAGTGAGCTCCTTTACTTCTACAGTATTCAGCAATTCTTATTCATAATATATTCTTATTGCTGAGAATTTGTGAGAGGCAAAAATACAGGCAGTCCTTCTCTGGCCTATCCTTTTGGTACTGTTTCATGCCCTTACCTTCCCTCCCTGGCTGCAACACCAACGCTGACTTCGTAGAGGACCTTACAACCTCTCTGTGTTTTGAGTTTGGTTTGGTTTTGTAATTGAAGGGAAATCTTAAACTAAACTTTTTAACAACTTAAAATGCTTCCAGCCCACATTGTCGTTATATGGCATGAATCCTAAAATAAATCTCCAGTGTGATTCCTTAAAAACAAAGAATAAGACTTATTTTGGTGGAGTTTCCACAGTTTTTCATAATAGAGTTGCATTAATCCATAGGTATAAATCTTAAACTGAGTGTTATTGTTATTTCTCTTTTCCATAAGATTTATTTTAGGTTTGGTAGAATCTGAAACATCAGTACTTTTTTCTTAGGTGAAGAAAGTGAAAATGCAGTTTGTTCTCCAGATTTATAACATCATATTAACCTGTCCCCAAACTTCATTCTCTCCTCACCAGTTCCTCTTGCTGCAGGAGATGGGGATGAAGCAAAATATATTCTTCTTTCACCTACTTGTGTAGAGCCATAATTTGGAGTTCAACAGACCTTAAAAACAATTCGGGGATCTCAGGAAACACAAACTGAGAATTGCCCCTTTGTTTTAGTGTTTTTAACTGCCTCTACCATTTTGTATTTTGCAAGAGAGATAAAAAAAGATTAAAGACTGGTCTCAGCTATTCTCCCAAGTGATGATTTGCTGAGATGCCTGCAGCAGGGCGAAGTCTGCTTCCTCTTTAACATGGATCTTTACTGGTCAGGCATCACTTTATTGCTATGTATTGATTAAAAGCCTCACTGAAAGATGAGTATTTGGACAGGACAAAAGAGGAGAAAATAATTTTCCCCTAGTGCATACTTGTGTGCATGCATGAGTTTTAGAAATGAGTTTGGATCATTTAATTACTTTGCAATGATGCTTATGCTGTCTAAAGTCAGGGCAGGGCTGGTGAAGTCAAACCCAGTTTGTTCGGAGTGTGAACCCCTTGAGTAGTGCGGTCAGTCTTACTGAGTCGAGGAGTCTTCTAAAATTATTGATGTCTTTGCCTCAGTATGGGGCAATTCTGTCAGCTGGGAAGAGAAGAAGGGAGTAGTCTCCAGTGGTGCGAATTGAGATGTTCAGTTTTCTCATGTTTCCAAGAAAAAAAAGACTCCAAGTCCCTACGGACAGAAAGACAGCTCAGTGTGCTTCTCCTACATGCAAAGGAGGTTTGCAGCCAGCCTTGTTTTCTTTAAAGACCAACTATACAAAAGCTTGCACTGAAATAACCAAAAGCTATTACTTAGGAGCAAATATCATTTTTCCTGTTCAAGCCTTTGGAAGGGAGGTGACTTAAAAGTGATGAACTGGTTACAAATTACTCTAGTAATAAGGTGAGGCATAAAAAAACCAGTAGCCACTGCATGAGAGCAATTCTGTTGACTTGCTCAGAACGGCATTAGGGTTCTGTGGCAGGAGAGAGATAATATAAAATGCCAGGCTGTTAATATTGTACTTTGACCTCGAAGCTATTCTTCCAGTGTTATAAGAGTGCATGTAAGTGTTTAAAAAGGAAAGGGATGTAAAAAGAACAATTGAAGATGCAGCACCGTTGCAATTTCTAAAAAATTACCTTCATTCCCACTCGTACAGAGAAGCCTGAGATGCAGGACTGCTGCTGTGCAACCAAACCTATCTCATACAGTGGGTAATTTGTGTAGAGCAAGATTCCCTCCATTTTGGGGACAGAAATTCAGGGCAACCCTTTAGCTAAAATGGAAGTTAGGGCATAATTGGCATCAACACTAATATTTGCTCCCCTGGGACTTCATACAGACTGGAAAAATATGAAATAAGCTAAAGAAGTAGTGCCTCAAAAGGCACCTGTTGTTCATGCCATAATCTTTCTCTTTTTTTTTTTTTTTTTCTTTTTTTTCTGTAGCTGGAGGATGTTGGTGACATTATTGAAAAGATTCGCATAGGACACAAGGGTGGAGGACTGAACTCTGGATGGCATTTGGACCGTGTGACGATTCGGAGACTCTTACCAAATGGAAAGGTAGGCTGCAAATCCCAGAACGCTGCCATATGTTTCCATTAGCAGCCGCTTCCATTTCCCAAAGTGCATCTTCTGTATACAAAGCGTGATTAACAGTGAAAAATTGCTCTCTAAAGAACAATGCACACTAATGAACTTGCTAGAGTTTGGAGATCTGGGGACAAGAAACATGTATTACCATGTTTTATTCTTCAAATGTTGATTATAATACTCTGCAATCATTGCTTTTTAAAAAAATGCTGTTCTCATTGTACCTTTTGACTAGAATAGAGTTATTTCCTCCTGGCAGCGGATGGGAGCAAAGCAGCGATGTTGCTCCTCAACCTTTTGGAGACGTTCGCTACTCTTTATCTTTTGTGTGAAAGAGTGATCTGTCTGCTGGGTTTGGATGCAACATTATCATAACTTGCTCGCTGGACTGAGAGGGAAGATTCCCGAGTTTGTTCCCATTGCTGTACAAATACAGCTAATAAATTACAGGGCTGAGCAGATGTCCCTGTGCTGCACTGCACCACTGTCGCTGAACATCCCGCAGGGCCCAAGGCTAACTGAGATAATGGTGGGTTTGGGTGACATGAGAGGCCAAAGCTTCCTATTTTCATGTGTAGTTTTGTTTTGAACAATCCCAGGGAAGGACGTGGGTGCACCATTTTAAAATAAAAAGTATTGTGGCTAAACATGGACAAGAAATAATTTCATCCCTTAATTCTGGAAAAATAAATGCAGGGAGCCAGTACAATTAAGACAAGCAAAATGTCTGTCAGTGCAAGTCCCTGAATCGCTCATATAAAAAATGTCAAATTAGGTCCTAGGACTTTTGGTTGCTCATGTCTACAGGATTAAGGCAGTGCAGCCATATCAGTCATCTTGATCTTGTCTGCATAAGAAACTGTGCTTCGGCCCTGCTTTCAGATGCTGGCTGTAGGAACAGGAATGAATCTGGCTGCAGGGAAGTTCAGGAGAAAATCACCACTTCAGGACCAGTTCAGAATTGGAGCCATAGCTGTGTTTGGGAACACCCGGGCTCTCTCCTCTGTCTTGTCCTTTCTCCCCTTATTCCGAAGGGAGGTCAGCTTTCATCTCCACCTCAATGCTCAGGTCTGCCCCTTCCTGAAGTGACTTCTAATATCAAGTGTTGGTGTAAACACGACTTCCTCAGTCATGGTGAACCTGCTTGATTCCTCCTTCAAAATTTCCAGGATATGTTTTAGTGTCTTTGCCTCACGATCAACTCAAAGGTCTGCCTTGAGCCTTCCTCATCATGCTCAAGCCTGTATCCTCCCGTACAAGCTTCTTCACAAGCCAATACCCTTTGATTGTTTCTCATGATCACCTTTTTGCCAGTCTGTTATTTCAGACCCTCTGTCTGTGTATTGACTAACCCTTGCCTTGTACAGCTTCATTAGGCTAATGAACGTTGGTTTCGGAGGTACTGTTACTGGTCATAGGCTAGGGAAGATGAAGAGGGGGATGCACAAAGGTATGGAAACGAAGGGAAAAGAGATTCCTGGGCTGCCCTTTTCTACACCTACCATTAACTGAGCACTTTGGGAAGCTTCCGAGAGCTCCGTGTTGGGTGCTCTTCCATTAGCCCAGGAAGGGTCTCGGGGCTGCACGGCTCTGCAGTCGTTACAGCGGCTTTGAAGGACAGACGGTGAGAAAGCTGGGAAGGTGGAGGAAGGGAGGAAGACCATGAACAACTTAAAAATTGAGAGATTCACAATTCTGCTGATCTTTTGATTATGGCATGGGAAAAAAGAAGAAAGCAGAGCACTGCATGATGCCGCTGATCAGCCGCAGGATATTATGACCTGCCACAGGATAGCAATATGCTGCCAACGCTTCTAAAAGCTATGCTACCTGATTAGACTGCTAAGATGTGTCTAGATGTAGCTGTAATGCTGCAAAAGAAAAATGAGGTCAGTAACTTTTCAGATTAAATTGAAAGCACTTGGGTAGGAAACTAAGATTGTTGCATGCCAATAAAGCTCTGTCTTGGCATGCCAATTATATCTGATAATTCTATTTCATTTGTTACAACTTGGAGAAGGGCAAAGCACTGACTTTTAGCACACTATCATACCCTGCTTCTAGCTTAGGGCCAGACTCAGACTCTAATGAAACAAATTCTGTTCGGAGCTGCAAGAGGATTTTACCGTGGGTAACATAAAACAGTGCACTTTATGTCACTTAAATATTAATGCAATCACTAACAAGGAAACTCCAATAAAAACTGTGGCAATGACATGGTGATTAACAATAATGACACAATTAACTCTTGCAGTAACTGCACATTATGCCCCACTGTGCAAGCACTCAAGTCCCTTGATATCCTATTACCAAATAAACAGTGTTCATATCAATGGCACGTACAGCCAACATTATGGATGTTTAAGAGCAGTTAAAAGCTTCAGCAAGAGACATGACTGAAGTGGGATCTCTACCAGGAGGAGAGAGTTTCAGCACTGAAGCATCGTTCTGGAAAGCCCTCTCTTCACAGACTGTAGGTGGGGAGATAAGTGCTGTTCATTGGCTCAGCATACAGTGAGATAATACAGGTTATGTGGTCAGACAGCCGTGCAGAAACGAGGAGGCAGAAGTAGTAGTGTGGCCGGTCATTAGGTGCTGTATTTTGCTTGTACAGCACAAATAACACTTGAAAGTAAAATATTTGAGAACATCTAAAGTGCTGCCTGTTTTGTTTGACACCATTCTGTACAAGTCATTCTTCATACTGCCTTACGGAGTTAAACATTGCAAGTCTGGGATTAAACAGCAGCACTGCAGGGAGCAGCAGAGAGGAGAAGAAATGGTGTTTTATTGACAGCAGAAGATTTGGGCTATGTGGGTTCAAAGGCTGAGTCTGCTGCAGACTCAAGACTCAAGTCACACAAGCCCCTTGGAGAGGTTCAGCTCAAGCAGATCAACTGGTCTGGGATCTGTGCGTGGTGGTACGGTGACCTGTTTGTTCCAGGTTAGCAGTGACTGGAGTGCACCTCTAATCTTAGGTGCACAACCTATTCCTCCCCAGTGATGGAGTGTCAGGGAGGGCAGGATCTGGCAGCTCAAGGCTGCTCAGTGCAGTAGTACACAGTGATAACAACATTCAGTGTTGTTACAGTGAGAGCTATTCCCTTCTTTTACTATATATTAATATTTTAGGATTTAAATAGTAAACATAGTGAAGAAAGGACCCTGTATCGGTTTGATAAATAATTACATGAGAGTAATTAAGGTGGACACTATTCATATTTATGTTATACGTGAAAGTGATGGCACACAGAGTACTAGAAAGGGCAGAAAGTCCCTGGGCTACTTAGGAGAGAAATGATGAAGTTGTCAGTAAGGAAAGGGCCATTTTTTTTTCTTCCTTTATTTAGTTACGGTGAGATTAAAACTAACTTTTTTTCTTCTGTTCAGACTTGTGGGCTCTGCAACTTGCATGACGGCTCATGCCCCTTTCTTTATGGAGACATAGCCTAGGGTGCCCAGCACACAGAATACTGCCTGCATCTTACCACCTCGGAGGCCTTATGGGAGTCTGTTCTTAATGAGTAGTCTGGGATTGATTTTGTTTACCAAGTGGAAAACACATGTTCTATTGTTTTTGTTTGTTTGATGAAAGCAATCATATTTGTTTCCACCAAAGTGAAGTCAAACCAAAAGATCAAAAATTAAATCGCTATTTTTCTCCTCTTAATGCACGTATGGGAATTGCCTGGAAACCAGCTTGAGTCACAGAATTATAGGGCAAAATCTTGAAGTATTGACTCAGAATAAAACCCCTACTGACTTCAAAGAGAATGCTCCCTGAGTAAGGATTGAAGAAGGATTGCAGAGTCTCAGTAAAACACAGCTTCAGTGGGAATGGTGCAGTCCGGGTTAGGAATTTGCACGATCGAAAACTGGGAAGGGCAGAGATCTACTGGATCATACAGCCAGTCTTAAGCAGCCATTGGGAATCCTGTTCTCTGCTACACATTCAGTGCTTCTTCTCAGAGTCCTCAGATGTCCTCTTTCTGGAGGAAATCTATTTCTATATACTGTTTCAGGTCTGCATCTACATACACATGCATACATACATGAGTTGAAAATCCTTGCCTGCATGTCAGAGTATTTTCAGAGGGGAAATGCTAACATGTTCACTTTATTTTGAAGAGATTATCTCTGTCATGTTTACTTCAGGGCTCAGAAACTGTCACATTTCCATGTGAAAGATGGCTTGCAAAATCTGAAGATGACGGCGAGATTGTCAGAGAACTGGTACCATCTGATATTTTTACTGAAAAACTCATGAAGGACGGGACACTCAAGCAGATAGAGGAAGAAGTTGAAGACCCGTTAGAAGGTAATACAATCCTAGGAGTAGGTAGGGACCTGTTCATCTGATTTTTTGGAACAAAACTTGTGGATGTGTGGTTCAAGCAAATGCAACACTGGTACAACTGTTGACATTTCTTTCCGTTCCTCTTCTCTGGCCTCTCTTATACCTGAAGCACTTTTGTGCAATGATACCATTATTTTCCTATAGGGCATTTATAAACCTGTCACAGACACCCTTTCACACAGGCATAGTTTGCACGTCTCCTCTGATGCCTAACCAAATTCTTCAATCTTGTCTTCCAGATTCTGCAAACATCCTTACTTGTTTGCCCAACTTCACCTGTCCTGTGCACTCTGCTCCTTCCTTTCCTACCCTACCAGTCTGATTCACGCTCCTCTTTCCTCCCAAAGTTGTTTTTCCTACAGCTCTTCAGGTACATATGGATGCCCTCTAAAAATTTGGCTCTAGGCAGCCACCCTCACCTCATTAAAGTGCTTCTGGGGAGGAGAATAAAGTGTTCACATTCAGTGTTTGGTCCTCCTGGTAGATGAAGGAACTGAACAAGAACTGAAGTTTTATCCTAAACTCATTGCCTCTCTGTATGCCCAGCTGTTCATAACTCTTTTTTCTAGAACCTCCTTTTCCCACCCCGTGCTCCCTCTGCCCTTGAGAGAAGTCATGAACCTTCCTACATCCTGAGCAGAGCAAATTGAATTCAGCTGCCACCTTCATTCTCAGTTCTTGCATCTGGCAACAAGATGATTCAAGAGAGAAAATCATTCCTCTCCCTGTTTCTTTTCTCTCAAAGTCTGATTTGCATTTACAGTACACCATTGTCAGGGTGGAATTTATATGGATTGTAAGTGTTTTCCTTTGCCAAGCGAAGAGGTGCCTTGCCGTAAGGAAGGCTGGAGCCTTTGCACTGTGCCTTTAGAAGAGACAGGTGTACTTTTTCCCCTGTTAGGAAGTACGTGACAGCCCATGGGAGATTTTTTTCCTGCAGAGGGAAAGGCAGTTTTAATATCAACTAGTAAGTGGCATGACTGCTAGATGCCTACATGGCATTTTCTTTAACTTACTCACTTCTGTTGCTTTACCTTGCATTAGTTACCATGCGTTAACTAACCTAGGTGACTCATTTTTTTCCTTCTAAAGGCAAAGCCTTAAAATAAGTTTTACAGTCTATGAAATAGGGTTTTTTTGATAACTGAAGGTTTCTTTTGGCTGGGAGCTAGGGCTAAGTTTGGGAACTTCTGCTTTAGATACAAAATACCTGGGACTGGAATTACATCTTCTGCATCTCTATGAATCCGCATACATCTTGAGCACTGACGCAGTGTAAATGACAGCAACGGCAAATCAGCTTGTGGTATTCAGAGGATCATCTTTTATATAGTCGACTGCATTTCAGTCCTGAAGGTCTCCAAAACTGGCAAGCAAAAAACAGAGAGGGATGAATTGACCAATTATTAGACTATATGCATTGCTTCCTTCATTACTAATGTAGCAGTTGTCTTGCAAATATGAAGCTGTAATTCTGTAGGACATAATGTGAAGAGGCAAACCAGAAAACCTGGCATTGCACCTAGCTTGATGAATGGCTGTGATCCATTTCTTAGAGAAACTGATGGAAATCTTTCATGGACTATGAAGCAAAAGGAGCCCTGTTTTACAGGGAAAGCTAGGTACAGAAGAAAAAGACAATATAGATTTCTCTATTTTCTGTTAATGTACAAAGAAGAATCCTAACTAAGACTTTGTGCCTCTTCCTCAGTTGCATTGCCCTGGGATTTGCAAGGAGGCATTCTCTAGGGCTCGTATGCTACCGGGGTAATCAGAGACTTGTACAGTCCCTAATTGTTTTCCTGGAGAGGATGCTTTCGATAACTGTTTGTTTTCCCTGTGTAATCGGGAAAAGAGTAGCAAAATAAAAATAGGAGTATTTAACAGGGTTAGTAAAGTACATTACTAAAGATTTGATGAGATTTTATTGGATCATCATTGAGCAAGCTAAAGAGAAAGGGTACTTAAACAATACAGCTCCAACACTTCCTTAATTAAATACCGTCTCAGCAAAAGGACCCAGAAACCTGTTCTCTTTCTGTTTGGGGAATTTATAGACATACATGCCATTAACTCTGGTAGTAATTGCACATCTGAATCCCTGGAGTTTGTTTATGGAAGATGGAGTATTAAGAATTCACAACACTGAATCACTTGTTCTCAGATGTATGTCCCTTGAGCCTCAGTATGAAAAGGTGCTGAGTTCCTTCACCTCTATCAACATCGTATCCAGTAATAACCATAATGATTCTTTGCACTTTTAACTGCTCAATATGTGATCAAAGCAATGCACAGGCATTGATTAGGTGGAAAAAAAGGAAAGTCAGCAAATTTCAGCCCAGTGATTCCCCAACCTTTGCATCATTACCAGAAGCCTGGAAGGATAAAGCATATGGGATTTTAAACCTCCAAGAACTGAGTGATGAGCAGAAAGTTTGGGGACCATTTTCTTAGGTAAATTCAGTATCTAACATAGGCTTCGATAATTCATCTGGCCAGAAATCACACCTCTGTTTCTCTCTGCAGTTCACACGTACAAGATAAGTGTGTTCACTGGAGATATCTATGGTGCTGGGACAGACGCTAATGTTTTCCTAAATATCTACGGAGATCTGGGGGACACAGGAGAGAGAAAACTCAGCAAATCTGAAACAAACTTCAACAAGTTTGAAAGAGGACAGGTACAAATGTAATGGGTTAATAATACTTTCCATTTCACAGTCTTTAACCTAAAAAGTCCATGGCTGTCTTTATAGGCTGAGTTTTCCTGTGAGGGATGAATTGATTGATTCCATTTACCGTGTTCATTACCTCTTAAAATGCTTTGTATGGATTTTGTCAGCTGGGTATTACAACTGACAGGCACTGCAGCAAATGGGTAGATGTTTCTGTAAAGTCACTGATAGACAAATTATGAGCTTGGTCCATATAAACTGGCTTGAATTGTTAGCTGCAGATTTGAGAGCACACACAACCTGAGGTCTCTCATTCTTATAGCCTCTGTGCAACTGATTTGCATGTACATAGTATATATTGTAATTCACTGCAGAGCACAAGAAATTGATGGGACCTAAACTGCATCTGTGTTTGACAAAATAACTCCAAAAGGGATGCTCTGTGGCCAGTCCATGAGTCATATTCACGGCCTCATATGGAGATACTCAGATATAATGATGGCAAAGATTGTCTTATCTGGATTGCCCATACAAACCTAACTGGATTAGAAAGAGAGTATACTTTGACTTAAAAATCAGGATGTAAAATTCCAGGAATTCAGTATTCTAATTGAAAAAGTGACATTTTGTGCAGGTTCCCCTCATAGCAGAAGCAGACTTCAAAACGCTTCCCTGCAGAACAGTTTTAGCGTACAGGTATGCCTCTATAGACTGCTGCAAAGCTTTTAACTAAACACCATCATGTGAGACGGAATTTAAACACGTATTGTGCTCTGTAGTCTCCGTTTGCTTTTGTCCGGTAGATGATCTGTTGAGAGCTCATTAACAGAAGCAACTGCTATTGAACACCCTGCAGGAGGATACGTTTACTATACAGGCTGTGGACCTTGGCATTTTGTACAAGATCAAGATTCGTCACGACAATAGCATGTTCAGTCCTGACTGGTTCCTGGAAAAAGTAGAGATCCTGGATGAGACCACAGAGGAGTCGTTCGTTTTCCTGTGCGAGCGCTGGCTCTCTAAAAAGAAGGAGGACAAAAAGATAGAGCGTACGCTTTATGAACAGGTACGGTTACAGCTCAAAGCTGTGATCCCAACCCATTGCTACTAATAAATATAAAATGATTGTCTATCTGGTTGAAGTCCAAGACAGATCACTAGGGACTTATGCTTTTTGACTTGTCCAAAATGAATTTGTGATTTTCAGACAAGTGCTGAAAGTATGGCCACTCTCAGCCCAGTATCACTACCTCTGTAATTTGCAATTTCAACAGGAAAATCTAGGAGTCTAAGTGAAACTCTTCAGCTGAGAGTCAAAGTACCTTGCTGATGCACAGTACAGTATGTTTCCCTGCTGCTCTCCTTGTTGTGCCCACAAAGTAGGTTAGTTATGGGTCCCACTATTCAAAGTCCTTAAGCCAAAATATTGGGTCCTTTGACTTCATCCTCATTGGACTGAATGAGTTTATCTTTTCAGCAACTTCTTCCACCAATGCCAAACATAAAAAAATCTAGTTTCCTTGCTACCACTCAAAGCACCAAATGGTTTTTAGTGAGATGCCTTTTCGACTTGCACATTCTCTGTTGCTTTATCAGGCTAATATAGCTAATTGGAATTCGAGGTACATACACTAATTAAAATTAGGAAACAAGATTAATAGACCTCTATTGCTTCTATACAGTGAGGCATAATAAAGCAGCTGATTATAAGTGCATTGTATTTAAGGAGTCCACTTTGCAAAATACAGTGACATTTTAATTGACAGTTACCACTAAAATTATCATCAATGAAATTGGGCCAGACTCATCCTGAATACAACAGAATGGATGTAAGAAGAGTTACACCATGGATGAGTATTGCCATATGCTCCCTCATAAAATTGCAGCAGACAATGCTATGAATTCTTGTGGTCACACTTACCCTGTTGCTCATATTAATTCATAATGAGGGAAAGCTAATCACTTTTTTTTTTTAAAAATTACGTGACTGTGTCACAAGAGCCTCACATTTATCGGACAACAACACTGAACGCATCTGCAATAACTCCTCAAATACAATAGATGTTTCATATCATTCAGATTTGCAGTACTCTCCCTGTTACGCTCTTTGACCTGTACCAGGTCAATTAGTCTGACACCATAGTGTGTGCCCTGGTAAGCAAATCTGGCACTGTCCCATCCATCTGAATTGTCTGTGGCTCTTGCTCACGCGGGTAGCAGAGAAAAGTCACAACACACCATTAAAGTCCATTAGGTCCATTATATTTTCTTCTATTGTAACACGCATCCAAAATAGCCTGTCAAGGTTACCAATGAAGTAAACGAATGACCTGCAGTGAATTACAAGTCACATTTATTTGAGCTACACTGAGCAAAACGCTACCTGGGAAACTACAGGGATTTATTCTCATGTTCTTGGAGGCACATGGGAACAGCTGACAACACTTGAGTTCTCAACCTCATTACCCTCCCATACATACCTTCCAACTAGAGCTATGACGGTGAGCGAAACAGCCTGGATGGCTCGTCTGTCAGCCTGTCGAGTCAGGACAGCAATGCGAACGTGAAGGAGACGAAAAAATCCAGCTTGGTCAAGGCGGCAGAGAAAGGATCATGTGAGCGAGCACCGTGTTTGATTGCACGCATGCATGTGTTCTTGGCTTTCAGTGCTTGAGAGGTTGTGTTCATCCTGATGAAGAACAGGGAGAGGCAGAACAGCAAATTGCTTCTCTTCACCATGTGTTGCGACCACTTTGGGAAAGGCTGGATCAGTGCTTGAGTTTCTATGTTTGTTGCTTTTCCTATATAGCTCTCCTACCCTAACGGTGGGATAAGCCACGAAGTTCACGGCAACTTCAGTGTTTCCAACCCTCTTCTTTCTCTCCTGTGGAAATCTGTGGTGCTGTAGCTTGTCAGAATTAACTTCTCCATTGCCAGCAGACACAGGTTCTCCGAACAGTGTGGTGCTTTGGACAATGTGGCAATATCATTAGGTAGGTGGTTATTCAAGGGTACTCTGTTTTCGGTTGTGGTGAGGTAAAAGGCACAGGGGACCTCTATGGGCAACTACAATCCCAAGTCGTGTCCCTTAAAGTTAGACGAGTGCCTCCACACCACCAAATGTGGAAAAGGAGCTAGTCAACAACATCCATAGGGCCACCTCAGAAAGCCACTGACCTGAAGAATCATACTCCCTTTTCCTTCTCCTCCACCAACAACTTCATTGCAGACAGCACTTCAGAGGTGAGGAGATGTGACACTGCCCTCTGAACAGCAGGGTCTGATAGAGTTAAGGGAAGAATTTATGCAAGTTTTGTATAATTTTGTCTGAAGTGTCCTTCAAAGGATCCAAAGCTCTTTGCAGTGAGAGGGACCATAGTCAGACATGCTAACACCAAAAGAGCCTCCCTTGGATTATCAGAGGCTCTTTTCCGCACGATTCCTTAAAGTAGCTCTTGTTGCTAATAGCAGCTGCTTTTTTCCTCCTATATCTCTTTGACCTACTCAGGATGATGTTTCATGTAGCATATTAGATCTGAGTTACCAAAGAAGGCTTTGAATTTCCTGAGACCTTATTTGCCATGCTTAAGCCATCTCCCCTTTTCAGGATCAGGCTAGTAGTGCCTCATCACCAAGGATGTTTGTTTAATATGACTCTAAATGTGATTTATTTTAGAACCCTTCAGGTTTTTTTCGTTACAACAGGTAGCTGCATCACAGCAGCTGTTGGGTTGGGAGGGGAGTGGGATATGGGGAGCTGAGCAAAAGCACAGATAAGTCTCTTGGCTCTCAGAAAACAAGCTTTGACTAGGAACGCTCAGGCGAGTTTTCTTTTCTACAAGATGGATTGTCTTATAATTGGGCAGAAGAGGAGGGTCTGCAAGCACTGTCACTGAAAGACAAGGAATTCATGAAATCTGGACTGAGGTTCTTGCTCAAATAACCAATGGAAACAGTTGATAGCTCTAGTGTAGATTTTCGTCTTTAGGCGCTGGTTCCTGAGACAAAGCAAAGCTGAATATAAAAGAAAAATCTCTTTCTAGACTGCAAATTATAAAAAGTGAAGTATGCCGGACTGTGTCTGCAAAGGACAGCTTTCCTGCAGGGAAGCTAATCTTGCTTGGCTGCTGCCAATAGGAAGTGGGAAAGTTGTGCAGGTTTTGTTTCTGTCCTGGCTGTGAAGGAAGCCTGGAAGATCACTGTCCATCGGCTGAAGGTAACCTTTGCCGAAATCTTCCCCAGTCCATTGATATTTCCTTACAACTTCATTACCACACAAGCTTTTTTCTCTATATTTATATACTTTTTGATTAACCACCTCTGTGTTCCAGGACAATGATTTATCATCTAAATTGCACCTACAGTTTGTTGTCAACCTACATGGGGTCTTTTAGCTTTAGATTAAGATTTTAGAGGTATGATTAAGACACTGTGTTGTAACAACTGGGCAGCAGCTGAGTCACAGTTACTGTCTGTATATGTGCTCTTAGTCCACAGCAAGTGCAAAATAATTAAACTTATCTTAAACTTCCGTAGTAAGCCAAGTGTAAAATGATGTAATTTGGCTTAGGAGTTTCAGGTAGCTTTTACTGACATGGTTCAACGGAACTCATACAAATGGTTACTGCAGCTCAGCTGATGCCCAGTAGCTTGTTGTGATGTGATACCTGGGTTGCATGTCCCACGCCTTCAAGTTGTGAAGCAGACACAATGCTGCACATTGCTTAACCTGGTCTGCGACCCATGTGTCTTGGGGCAACCCTTCTTTTGTAATCCCGTATTGTGTTCAAATGAAAAATAAGTGATTCCCATGTTCCGTCTGATATTACTTCTGTGGTGAGACAATGGATAACATCTGCCACGTTGGCATTCCATGTAGTTTCACAAATAATGGATAAAACATCAGCATCTCCCATGAGAACCCCTTTCCAGCAGAGCTAAGATAGTTCCCATCATCCCCATTGTGCCAGGGTGGTCTTTCTCCTCTGAGCCCTGGAGCTTGTCATCACCGCTATCTCTGTGGCAGTGACATGGCCTCATTAAGAAAACTGCATCTCGAAGGAATGTCAGATAAGATGGACTGTGTGAGCCAGATAGCCACCTCCTGAGCTGGAGAAAAAGCCAGCTGTTAATTAGTTGATTAGGGGAAGCGGTATTAGGAGTTGCCTGGGAAAGGGAGTCACAATTTGGGCAGCCCAGTTCGGACTCTCTCATGCTCAAGACGGTGAATACCTTTGAGGGGCAGGAGGTGATGTGAGGACGGAGCACAGAGAAAGGTCCTGTTGATTAGGAACCTGTTTGCATCCAAACTGGGAACCCTGCCCCATGCTGGAAAGAAGTGCTAGAGATGGTGTGGTCTCCATCCCTAACGAAACTCAACCCCGTGGGAGGGGGACATGTGCCCTCAAACAGCCTGAGCTCTGCGCAGGGACTCAAGGAAGCGGGGGGCAAAGAGAGATGGGCTGGAGAACCTGTGGTGTCCTGCTGCGCCCAGGTTTTGCGTTCTCCCAGGTTTGAAGAAGTAGAACTGTGGAGTCCCAGAGAAAGAGGGAGACAATGGAGAAGGGAGATAAACAACTTAAAGGATTGCTTTTCTGGTTTTTAAAGGAAAGAACAGCAAACTGTTTCCTGGTGTCTGGTAGCAAGCTACTCTATGTCTCCGTATCCATTATTTAAAGAGGGAAATTATAACAATTCCTCATAGTTCTCACTTTTTATATATGTGTTTCAAGTACTTTGGCTTGAGGGTGCAACTTCAGTTGGAAATGATGGTAGCTCTGTGAACTTAGTCTGTCACAGGAGAACAGGGTAAAAACTGTATATAAGAAAATTTTGTCCCTACTCAAAATGTACTTTATTTAAAAGAGTAGTCTGGAGCTGTTCTAAACATGGCCCCTCAACATATTCTCATAAAATCTGTCTTGCCTACAGCTAGACCCTTTCTCCTGTTAATGTTAATACCAGCAGCTCCAGTGGTTATTTTGTGAAGAATGCATTACACATCATTATGCTGATGTGCACGCTGAAATGTAAATGATACCATAAAGGGGAGAATAAGTCTTGCCTAATCACCAGTTCATTTTGTGTTGGTACACAAAATCCTCAAACTGTGGCTGAATGAATCTCTTTGGGTTCTGCTCTGTCCAGAGGTAAGAACAGATTTGGTCAGCGTGAATTCCTGATATTGCACACATATTCTGAGCTTGATGTGAGTTTCTACTACAAGCCCCACCCCAAAAATGTTGTTAGACATCATAAACCAAAACTAGATGTCAATCCCAGATGATTTGAAAGCCAACCAAGTTTTTTTGTCAAGGTTTATAGACCTTTTTTTTTAAATTGAAAAAATGATGATGAAGCCAGGCTGAGTTTCGAGTCTGTGACAAGGCAAGTTTCAGAGCTCCGACTCTTGTCAGAATGGCTTGAACAGCCCTGCACAAATGTTCTGAGAAATCAAACCAGTATTCAGTGTCTAATTCTGCACCGCCCGCTTGGCTTACCCAAATGAGCTTTTGGAAAGCACTTGAAAAACAGTCTGGCACTTCCTCTCTTTTAACAGCTGAACACAAATTTCTGAAAACCACAGAAAAACCTGCTAAGTCCCAAGCCTTGGCCTGAAAGATTTTCTCCTAATCAATATTACTATGCAATGTATAAAATCATTGAGTGACCTACCTTTAAGATAAGGATTATACATAGGTTGCCTGAATTTGCAAAGGGATGCTGAAACCCTGAGCTGTCCCATAGATCACAGCAATCCCTGAATGAAGCACAAAGGAGAACATTTGCAGTTGTACTGGGACATTCAGTCAGTGATAGTTTACCTTGGAGCCAGCACAGATTTATTTGCCTTTATTGAACGGTGAGCATAAGATCACTTTGGTCTAATAGCCTATTTAAGATTTAGGTGCTCAGCCTCATCTTCAGGAAGGCCTCTCGGTGTAAATAAGGATTCAAACCCTTTGCTGTTCTGTCATCTCTTAGGGAGAAATCTGGACTTATAACCTCCTTGCAGCCAGTAGGGTTGTCTGGGGAGATTAACCCTTGCAGAATTCTGTCCCAAGTGTGTATAGGGAAATAGTGTCCCATGCACATTTGTAGCCCAATGCAGCGTGGTGTTATCCCTTCTCCAAATGAGTTCAATGGGATGTGAATCTATTTACCGTCCAAAACCGCTCCCTCTGATGAGTCGAGTCCCTGGTTTTCTGAAGTCTCGTGTAAATGCGTATGCGTGTGGGTTTCCTGATGATTAAACCTCTGTCTGTTGCAGTGATCCCGTACCACATCACCGTCACGACGGGCACGGAATATGACTCCAGCACCGACAGCCGAGTATACATCATCATCATGGGTCCTCAGAAAGTGCAGACGGAGAGGCTGTGGCTGGATCTCCCAGAAGGAAAAGACGAGTTTGCAGATGGTTCTGTAGAGAAATTCTCTGTTTGGGGCCTAGATGTCGGAGAGATCAAAAAAGTGGAGGTACTTTGTGAATGCAGCGCAAGTGCTGGAGGCACATGAAATACGTGGCCAAAGAAAGCACATATTCCTGTTATTCTTAGCAGTGAAGGGATGACACCTGGGTCTAAAAGGAATGTAAACAGGGATGTGCTAATGAGATTTCACATGTGTCTGAACCTCAAAATAAGTACGCTTTATATCTCGTGTAAAGATACCAAGATCCTTGGGAGGCAGAAGATAATTTTGAATTATAAGGAAGTTGTAACATGTCCCAGTTTTGTCCCATCTCTGGCACTGTTTTGTCTTAGTCAAATCCTGTTATTGACAGATGCAGTGAAGGTTCCCAGGATGCAGTCCTCCATCAGTCTTTTTCCTAGTTGATTTTTACGCTACTTCCAGTTGGGTTTCATAAATTGTGCCTGCAGTGAGAAACACATCTTGTATAATTTTCTAGCTAAACATGAAAATTGTTTTCACAGCTTGGAGGACCCAGGCTTAGAGAAGAAAATTAATCATCGTTCATAAGTAACGTGCACAAATAGATTTCAGTACAGGAGCCATTTTTTCTGCTATGGCTCAGGGAGACAGAATTTGCATAGACTTTCCATCACTGAGCTTAAACTTCACATGAATCTTCCAGAGCGTTTGTGTACATCATTCTTGTTTCATATGGCAGTTCCATCTCCTGAAAGCCTGCTCCAGCCCCTCAAGTGCTGAAACCCGCAGCATGTGAGGACTCCAAGATCCTATTTAATTTTATTTTTACCCCATGCCCTGTGTTGCAGTAAACCTACCTGTTGATACGCATGCTTGTGTGTTTGCAGGGAGTTGAGTGAAAAAAAAAAGATGTAGAAATCCTAACTAATTAAAAAAACTTTGCAGTTGTACGTCCTCTTGCAGCAGCTGATAGACTGAAGCACTCCCATTAGCTTTCATTTAAGCAATGGATTCTCACACCTTGAGAAGTCTCCATACTAGATTTGAGTTTATTATCAAGCCATTTTCTTAATGCACTCCAAGTGCCTGGTTATTATGAGTATTAGTGGCACTTTCTATCTAGCCATCTCTAGGTCAAACTTTGAAAGTGAAGCAAGTACATAAATCCTTCTCTTCCAGACTGTGTGCACATGGAAACAGCCATGGGCTGGGACAGAGAGGAAGGAAAAAATCTCTATAACACCTCAGTGTCAGGGAGACAGAAATAGCAAGCTGAAGAAATAAATAGGATGCTGGAAAAGACACAGTGAGTAGGGTGAGGAAAGGACAGAGAATAGGAGAAAATAGGACGAGACACTTGGAAATAGAAGCAAGGAAAAGAAATAATTTGGAAAGGATTACAAATGGTAAAGAAGAGAAAAAAGTTGCAAATGAAATGCAGGGAGTTAGAAAAAGTAATAACATATAGCTTTCAAGCTGTGTGACGTTCTTCTGCACTCTTTCACCCCTATCCTCAGTGATCTCACCAGTCTACTGCTTCACCTCTTGCTCATTTTTCCCTTTTAGTTTGTAACCCCCCAGCTCGTGGCTGGAGAAGCCATCTGCTCCTGGCCTTCTGCCTTCCTTCATGCAGTGCCCTCTGCTTGGAAGGTCTCTTCTTGCTGATCCACACCCCTGCGATGACATCGATGTGCCAGTCTGCTGTGGTTGCCATGGAATCAGTCCATATTTTCCTTGTAGAAAATTGCAGTGTTCAGGGACACTGCAGAAAATTGCTAGTTATCTACTTGGGAAAAGTGAGGAACAGTTCGTTCTCAGATTTGGCATTTGGCTGCTTCTGGAAGGCAAGAAGTTCCGAATATCAGTTACCATGTGAAAATAGCATAGCATGGGGATTAAGATTCCCGAAGCCCTCTGTATAACCAAGGTAGCAGACTGCAGGATTTAGTAGGATCGTAAGATTTGCAGCATGATACCACTTCTAGTTTGGTGTTATTCTCCTGCTGCAAATATACTCTAGTGAAAGCAGAAACAGTGGAACATGAAGTAATTTGAAGGGGGCCCATTTATACCTGTCTTGTAAGCCTACAGGTATAAGATTTACTACTGGTGTACTTTAATAGACATGCTGACATGAAAATAAATAATACAACATATTTGGTATAGGCACTTTATACTGTGTTCTTAAAACAAGTTTTAAAATTTCTTCTCCTAATGAATGAAAGTATCTCTGTCCCTAGACTGCTGTTGCTGCAGAGAGACAGAGGTGTGTTCAGAAGAATCCTGCATTGGTCTGCACTTCTAAACCACTTCTGGTTCAGAGCCTTTCACCATCACAAGCACAGAGTAAAATGTGGTGGAGTATAAAGTGTTGCAAGTCCATTCCCTCACTGACTAGGGACCTGATCCTGGAAGACCCTCAGGTCTCTCTAATATTCTCTGTACCTTCCAGAATAAGCAAGTAATCCCATTTTTTTGGCATCTTTTCCTTCTGTTTACCACTCAAATTCTCTCCCATTTTCCCCTGTTGCGTTTGGTTTCAAAGTGATTGTGAGCTGCTCAGTGCGAATTGTGCATCTTAGTCTTGGTGATGTGAAGTACTCAACAGTCCCTCAAGGCCGGTGGGAATGAGTTACACAGATTTTCAAGCAGCCCAAGGACCAAGCTGCCTTTGGAATTCTGTCATTCTAACTTAGTCCAAACGTCTCAGCCCAAAAAACTTGTTGTGATATTGGTAGGCATGCCCAGGCTACGCTGCTGGTGTGGCCATGGCTTTGGATCAGTCACTGTATTGGCATGGTCTAGCTAAAGATTTGCTTGGAATTGAAAGACAAATCCCAGTGCTCTGCTCTAAAAGACCAGCCATACGGAAGACTCAGCACTGGATGAGTTTATGCCAGATTTTTACAACATTGTTCTTGGAGCCCTTGGAAATCTGCTTGTGTGCAGGTTTTCCAAGGCAGCTGGATGTGCAGGATGCTTTCTTCTGGCCAGTCACTGATACTAAAGGAGTTAAAGGTTGCTGTGAAAATCTGGTGCCTAGCAATGTCTGGGAATGAGGCTTTGGGAGGTGGCTGTAACGAACCCAAAAGAGCAGCAGACTTTCATGGGCTCATCGGGATTTTTCCTCTGGCTGCTCTGTCCCTGCTTCACTCCAGAGCCATTGCCTGAACTTTCCCCACCGCCTCATCCGTGCCGTCCTGCAACAGGTCTCGAGGGGCTGTGTGCAGTCTCAGAGGGGCTTTGGTTTTGGACAAGGGCAGTCAAGCTGGCAGAGAGGGAATGGGAAGGCAAGTGTTATATTCCCATTCACCTCACACCCCAAGAATCTGAGAATTAATGCATCCATTGTAGACTTGAATTTCCCTGGTGGTTAACTCTAATTTTCTGCAGCTGCACAGACATTAGTATAGTAATAATACTCCTAATAACAGTGATGGCTGAGACAGATAAAAAAGATCACTTGTTTTGGTGGGGGGGGGGGAAGATACCACAGATATATCACCCCAGATGAACCTGTTATTAAAAATTATTTTCTGAGCAACCCTAAATATCCTAATAATTTAAAAACAAAACCAGCGAGAACTAAAGACCTCATTTGCCTAGTATCAACAAAGACAACACTTGCTCTGAAAATAATGAACTGCAGGTAGCTCTTTTATTTAACTTTTTATATACAGATAGCTCATTGGAATGACTGATTGACTGACTGAGTTTCATACATCAGCTGGGATACATAATTATGCTTTTAAGTCTGCCCCATCATTAATTGCCCATGTTCTTTAAGAGGGACACATGCAGTTTCTTGGAGAAGTTTGCACCATCAGCACCCTTTTGCTGCTGATATACCTCTAGGAACATTGCTTGCTGCTCTTCACGGCCCTTGCCGGATTCAGCTCTAGGTGGGCTTTGGCTTTCCTAACCTCATCCCTGCACACTTGGGCAGTGTCTCCGTATTTCTCCAGGTCCCCTGTCCCTGCTGTCACCTCTAGTATTCTTCCTTTCTCCATTTAAGTTTTGTCAGGAGCCCTTTGTTCATCCATGCAGGCTTCCTGCCACTCTTGTGTGGCTTCTTGCTCTCCAGGGTGGACCATTCTTGAGCTTGGAGGAGATGGTCGTTGAAAATCAACCAGCTACAGATGTAAGCTCCATCTGTTGGCTCCTATATGTACAAACATGGAGCTTTTGCAGTTTAAGGAGATGGGAAGCTGAGAAACAGCTTGATACGTATAGTTGACTTAGAAGTGGATTTGTGAGGGAAGGAGTGCTTGAATAATACATGTGGGCGTTTGCGTAGCTGCATCTTTCCTATTGGCTACGAAGCTTTGGATAGTCGCTTCTAAGCATTGCAACAGCAGTGGAGGGGTTGGAAAGGTGGAGGAATGGGCCTGCAGGGATCAGCAAACTAGCAGATAGACATCAATGGAATAGAAGTAGAGTAGTAAGAGACTGGACGTGTTTTCATGTAGGTCAGTTCAGTCTACCTTGCTTACTTTTGGGACTGGCAGTGTCCAGCCTTCCCTCATGCTCAGCAGCTGATGGCCTGAGCTTCCTTGCCCACATCAGCTGCCATGTACGCTGATGTCTTGCCTGTTGGGCAGCAATGGCGTGAACGATTTCACAGCTCCCTCCATTCCACTGCAGAAGTGGTTTGTGTGACGGTGTATGTCGTCAACACTCTTAGTCCTTCATCACTGGTTAAAACACCCGATCGGGGTCTCTCCTCTGAAGAAATCCCCTTTAACAAGCAGGTGGTTTCTTGCTGACTCTCACAGGTGGGGCACGACGGTGCTACTCCTGAGAGCTGCTGGCTGGTGGAAGAGCTCACCATTGTCGTGCCCACCAAAGGTGTCATGTATAACTTTGTCTGTAAGTGCTGGCTGGCCAGAGACAAAGGTGATGGACTCACCTCACGAATCCTCAACATCCTGGATGCGGACTGCGTTAACGTTGGCCTCAAGGTAGGCTCTAGGCTCATCTTGTATCTTTAGCTGTTGCATGGCCCTGTGCTGATATAGGTTGTGTGTCAGCAGTTCTCATACGTTGACTTCTGCATGTGGTTTGAGCCTTTTATTTGCAGAGGGTTTCTTTGTTATCCCTTTAGCAAAACCTTTAGGAATGGTTTAGCATCATTACCACTTAGAGCGCTATTTAATAACGCTGGCTGGATGCAGCCATGGCATAGGCAGAACAAGAGGGCAAGGCAGAGCAGGTAGGACGCGGTTCAGCAGCATGTCCTCACTTTGTCACCACACCTGGAGCACCCACTGCCATCACCCATGGAGTTGGAGTAGCTGCAGGGTGAACACCTTGGTGCAATCTAACTCCATTGTGTTTTGTTTGAGGAGATACTTCTAACAACTCATCAAATTAGAATAATGGAGATCTTTTAATCTCTGCATAGTGTGGCTACATATCAGCTTTTATGATACGGGATAGGGAAACTGAATTCAGTTAGAAACTAATAATAATTGGAATTTGTTAAAACATGGAGACATTGGTAAGCTTGATCTTTGAAATGAATAACTGATTAAAGTTGAACAAGCAATGAAAAAAACTATATAGTCTTTTCATCCATATATATGAAATTTGAACTAATGTGTGCTATGCCATATTTCAAGCAAGTACAAATTGGAAAGCTGAGCTATGCTGATTTTGGATGTAAGATTTATAACAGAAACAACAGTCTGGATGAATGGGACAATAATACTGTGTTTAATACCTGTATGGCAATTTAAAATCTCTATAGATGTGTTTCTATTTACAGTGAGGTTACACTTTCATAGTACATTAATTTTTCTTTATGCTGCTCTTGATTCCCAAGCTAAAGATACTCTCCTGAAATCTTTCTTGTTCCCCAGACACACTAAAATGTGATAACATTTTTAGCATCTGTGAAGGATTCAACAACTCAACACAGGTTTCAGTGGTAGAATCGACCGAAGAGGGAAAAACCCTCCCTCAGACTGAATATCAAGGTTAAAACCTAATCTCTTAAAAACTTCCTATCAGTTGTTTAACCTCCCGGATAAGGTTTCCAAGCTTCTATTGGTGAGCTGATGGCTTGCCCGTAGATTGAAGTGGATGTTAATCAAGACTGATGTTCAGTTTTCCTTTAAAAGCCCAATCCTGACTATTTATTTTCATAAGCATGCCAAAAATAGACACATCTAACTAATTTTTTTCTATGGTGTTGGACCAGAAACTTACTGAAAGGTTTGAAGGAAATCAGCGGAGATACTTGAGACATGAAATCAGAAGTGCGCATTTGACTTTCTGATCAGTCTCCTAGTTGAGGGAATTTGGGACTGTTCCCTCGTAAACAGCTGTAGTTAGAAACTGATTTTAAATTTTGTTTTTAGAGTTCAAGAAGACTAATACATTTAACATCTTTGGGAAAGTTAATGCTTTTTTGTTTTGCTTTTGCTTGACTCTTGCACAGCCATATGTACCCATTTCAATTTAATTTTCTTCTTGGCTTGATATTCCCTTTTTGTGCTTTAAATTGAGTATTTGACTTCCCATACGTAGAGAAACTAGTCAATGTCCACCACAGTCATTGAAAACCTTTAATGCATTGGTAGAAGAGTTTTTTTTCTCCTACCTATAGCAAATATGATGTTTTGCTATGATTTAAAATGTGCATGGATGAATATGTGATAGACAGGTTATTCAGAATTGAAAAAACATGAAAAAAAAATTTTTCTATGATGATATTCTTTTGCCCTGTTTATTTATGTGGCAATCACAATTCAGGCCAATAGAATTTGCCTAGCAGTGCACTATTTGAAGTAAGTTTTGTTGGGTCTGTTTCTTGATATCCTTCCACCTCTTAAATCTAGAGGTCTTGTTACCATAGGTATGATCTTGAAAACGTTTAAGTGGCTGAAAAGTCTTAATGCCACTGACAGCCACTGGGACTTGCACGCTTTTGAAATATTTTATTCTGACTCTTACTATTCACATGTCAGGAGAAAAGAGCAAAGTTAGGCTAATAAAGTGAAAATGATGCAAAACATCTTTTCAAAAATTGGCATACCTTTAATGTATGAGATCTGGGAACACTCTGCATTCAATGCAGAGGTGTGTATCCCACTGGGAAATAGGATAGCTGCATTTTTCTTCTGTAAAGAGTGTTCAGATGTATAGACTTCAAAACTATTAGCGATGTTGGACTAAATGTTGCCCAGATAGACACCGAACACTTCGGGGAAACATTTTGCGGTCAAGGGAAAGAAAAAATTGTGACTTTAGGAGATGTTTTTTAAAAACGGCAAAAGTTTGGTGCGGTACGGAGGTCTGGAGTGCTGGGAGGTGGCCGAGAGGAGATGCCAGTAGCAGAGGGTTGGAGATCTACCCACTGATGTGAAGGTTGTGACTCCCGTGGAGAAGCAGTTTACCAGGTCTTCATCACTCCCCAAGCATATGGTTGTCAAAATGAACGTGTGTCTCTCTGAGTCTATCTAGGCTGAGAAAATCTGCAGAAAAAGTCATAGATGGGGCAAAAAGGAAGGTCCCGTAGCAAGTTTCAATCTCTAACTTTGCCTCTAAGAACCACAGTGTGGAGAGAAACCAAGAAGTTGTGTTGTAACCATTTCTGGCAAAGAAGTAAATCTCTTGCAAAGCCTGTCTAGCCTTTTGCCCAGGCTTTTGCATGGGGTAAGGACAGCTGTTCGAATGAGATCTGATTGTTTCAAATTCTCACCAGATCCTCTACGAAGTCACGGTTGTGACTGGAGACATCGAAAGCGGCGGTACCGACGCCAGTATTTTCATGACTGTCTTTGGATCCAATGGGAACACTGAGGAGATGCAGCTGGAAAAAAATGGAGACAGGTACAGTAACTTTGTCATTTTTGTTGGTTACAAGTGGAGTGATAACAGATTCTAGCATCAAGTCAAGAAACACTTGAGGCTTTGATCATGCTCCCACTGAAACACAAAGATAAACTCCCATTGACTTTATAGGTTCAGAACTGGGCCCCTTGTAAGTGTTATTGTAATTTATTTAGCAGAGCAGAGGAAAGGAGAGCACTGTGTAGCCAGAGAAACCATCCTTTGTCATTTGTAGAAGTTTTGTTTACCCTGTTCCTCAGTGGCTTTAGAGATAAGTATTGTGAACAAAAATATGAACTGTGAAGTCCTGCATCGGCTCCAAGAGGAACTGTGGACCTTGCCTGAATCCACAGGTGCAATTTCAGCAAAACACATCTTTTGTGGAAGAATAAGTAATTTAATTTAGACATTATTTAATGGGGATACATGAGTAACTGCACGATGAAAGAAAGACAAACCAAGAGGCACGCACCTGCCTTGGGAATTGCCTGTGATGGGAAGGTGCTGACTTTCCTCCGTCTGCTCCTCCTGTTCGCTGAGCTGGCCAGAAGTCAGCCAGCTTGGTCCAGAAGCCACAGGAGGGATGCCAGAACCTGAGCTGGTAAGCTGAGGGCCCTGCTGAGAAGCAGGCTTCTTAGCTCGGGCTCTGTGCCATGCTAATGTAACCGCGCGGTTTTGGAACTGGAGCTGGCTTGTCTGCAGCTGGCACGAAAGGGACACACAATGACATCTGTCTGCCCAGATGTGGCCTTACGGTGGAGAGAGATGGAAACGGGCTGAGAGCCGCGTGGAGTGCTGCGCTGCCTGCTCTGATTTTACTAAAAAGGTGAAATCTCATGTTTTCTTCAGCAGAACCAGCTAACAAACACTGCAACCCTAGTCTGACGCCAGCGCTTCTGTCAGCCAAAAAAAGCCACGTGCCACGAATTCATTTCCTAACGCTTTCCTGTTCCTTTCTAGCACCAACCTCGGTACAGAAAGTTTTGGCATGCTCAAGAATGAACATGGCACTAACCATCTTTTAGAGACTGCTTTAGTCAGGCTTAAATTTAATTAATTGACTACCTCTGATCTTATTCAGCAAAGCAGCTACAGAGCGTCAGGAGAGCTGGAGCGTTTGGCCACACAGTTCGAGTTCAGCTTGCTGAGGTGACGCTGGACTTTTCCCCCAGCCTCCTGGCGATGCAGTTCCTCCGCCGCAGCTTTGCATATCACGTGTGGGCTGGATAATTGAAGATAAGGCTCCCTGCATAGAGGTGTTTGCTCAGGGGATGTTTTACTTGCAGCTGTCATAGCAGAGTGGGTGTCTGGGCAAGCGTGTTCAGCTATGCTCGAAACTTTCATGGGTTTAGTTAGTAACAAGCAGGAGCCTTGTTTGCTCTGAAAAAAAATGCAGCAGAGGTGGTGCTGACTAAAATCTCCATGAGAAACATGGCTGAGTCTCACAGAAAACCACAGCTCTTGGACCTGCTCTCCATCACAGAGAGACATCCAATGTGTGGGGCAATGCACCTGCGTTACCAGCATGTCTGGCTATCGGTGACATCCCCCTTCCAAGACCCCAGGTAATCCCAAACTAATCTGTCTCCCACTATTTTAAGCCCAACATTCAATTCTAGTAGTTGGGAAAATGGACCATGATTGTTTGTATTGAAAAGTAAAGCAGACTTCACATCAGGGTACATCAACCAAAAACCTCTAAAAGGGTCCAAGACATCTCCAGCTCCTCAAAAGAGGGTTTGCAGTTTTGCTCCACCTGGAAACTGATATCCCTAAACTATGTGGCCTATAAAAAAACATCAGATTAGTCTATATGGGTGGGATGGATAGTCTCTGATATAAGGATATGAAAACGCAAGAAAGGAGAGCCACACAGTTTGTATGTTATTAGTTGCTTGGGTTGTGTTCTGCCAATAGAAGATCTGCAAAAGGTGTTAAAAAACTCGTTGGGGCTGTATAAAGAAGAAGGATATGTAAAACACAGCTGCTAATAAGTTAATAACCCCAGGATGCTGTGCTACTCTTTGAGGATGTACTGGCACATCTCTCTAGCTGGAGGTGCTCTGTATCACACCTCCAACAGCACAGAGCTCTCATCATCTCATTAGCACCCTCTGCAGAGGACATGCATGTCCCCCAACACATATTCTGCTGGTTTCCCACCCCATTCCCACCAGTCTTCATCCAGCTGTTAACAGCACAGGCTTCCCCGGCTTTTGTTTCGCACGGAAATCGCTCCAGCCTCTGCGCCAGCAGCGAGGGGTGCAACCACGTGGCAAAAGGCACTTCGTCTTTATTGGGGCCATCCAGTGCCAATTCACTCACAGCAGCTTAGTGCATTACGAAGAACCGTTTGTCTAACCTGCCGCAGATTTAAGGCAATTTTAGCTACATTACTGTTATTGCCAAGACCTCTGGGCAATAGAAATATTTATAAGTGCAGGCATGGGTAGGAAAGCTTAATGAAAACCCTCAGATAAATGCTTCAGTGTCCTGGAAAAGGAATAGCAGCAGTCAGCTTGTCTGGGTACTTGTTCCCTTCTCAATTTTTTTCAGGCTTATGTTCATGTTCATATAAATTAGGGATAGGAAAGAGCTCTTGGGTCACCCAGTTTGTCACTTTAGCAATTGCTTCCCTCTAGTACAATGGCTTCTTGGAAGTAGCAGGTGAGTATCAGCCTTATAAACTGTAAACAGGGCATTTACTGAAGATAAATAATGGTTTATTTTGCTAACAGACTGTTTAGCTTAGAGTTGCTCAGCCTGGCAAGGATCAGAGCGAGAGATGTCTTTGAAGCTTTGTAGGTAATAGTGATTGTAATGAAAACTGATCATAGGATCATGGGATAATTTAGGCTGGAAGGGTCACACCTTTTTCTTACATAGATGTGGAAATCAATCCAGTCCAGGCACAAAAGCACATTCTCTTTCTCAGAGTAAGACAGGCTGTCTTGGTATCCGGTGCCACAGAAAGACAAATAACAAGAGGGGAGTTTTTCAAAGAGCAAACATAACCCTTAATAACTAGAAATGGACTGGGACCAAACCCCGCTATCCAAATGCCTCTGGGAGTGCAGGGAAAGCAATGCCTGGATGAAAACTGAGAGGCTCGAGCCAATCCCTATTGCTAACATCTGCAGTTTTGCAGGCTCAGATAATGGTGTGAGGATAATCACATTCATGCTGCAGGGTGTAATCTGAGCAGAGGTTGGTAAAGAAATGGTTTTTTCTCCATATCCTGGCACTGCACAGCTATAGGAGGCTGAGTACATTGCCAGGAACGAGATATCGTCGTTATGGATTATTTATATTATGGTAGTGCCCACAGTTTGCAGAGCTCTCCCCAAACCTCTCGGCAGACTCAGGTAACTTACTCCCAAGGAGAAGTTTGCACGAAGGAGGAACCTCAACAGCAGACTGGTCATGGTGGTGCTTGGTAGACCCCCTGGATTTGGCTGCCCTTCTGCTTAGCAAGGGTTGGATTTCCATCTCCAAGCCCGCAGCAGTTCTGCCAGAGTATTTGGAGGGCAAACCTGGAAGATACACTTGCTCTAACAGAGTAATACTGAGCCTGAGGCAACACTTTCACTGGAGCAAGGCTTTCTTCCTAGCATCATTGATGCTAAGGGGGAGGTAGGGTGGCTGCGGTCCTAGCCAGTGTAATATCTTCTTCAAGAAGCATATGTTAGCTGTTTTTCCCTTTTTCCTGCTTTCTGCTGATTGCTATGGATGAGCAGCTCCTACACATCCTTGTGCCTATATACAGCAGCCAAGCGTAGGGTAAGATCTTTCGTGCAATGTTATACAAACCCACCCCGGTTCTTACCAAAGATGGAGCTAGTTTGCAAATCCAAATTCCTCAAATTCAGCAGGAGAGTGCGGGATGGTCAGTTTTGGCTCCTTTCTAACACAATTTGCCTGTGCTTACTAAACTTAGGCGTTGGGCTCTGACTTGCAATCAGGTTGCTGTTTTTAGCTGAGCTGCAGCAACTGTCTATCACCGCGGCAAATGCAAAGTTACGGGCTGCATCTTAGCGAAAGAAGATTAAGTAAAATTGCTTTGCCTTCTAGTTGGGATGGGCTAAGGGGCAGGCACGTGGGCAGATGCCAGGAGGAAGGAGATGTGCAGAAACCTGACTGCAGTCTCTATTGTTCTGGTTACAAACAGAGTGATAATGTATGCTACAGGCTGCCTGGAACGGCTCCAGGTGCCTCGTATGGGCTTGATTTTCCAGGGGAGGAGGAATCCCTGTCAAATCTGTGCTGAGGTGCCTTGCCAAAAACACAGTAGCTGGTGATCGCAGGACAGGAAAGCTCAAGTCCAATAAAGTGCACTCATAAACTTTTAATGTGAGGCTGTTGGCAAGATGCGAGTTGCAGCACGGACAGGGGATCGAGAGGCAACGACGCTGTAAAGCAGCGGGAAACCTCCTCAGTCTTTCAATCCCTCCAGGTTTGAGCGAGGCCAAGAGGACAGTTTTATTATGGAGATCGCCGATATCGCACCCCTCAGGAAGATGAGGATCCGGATGGACGGGAAGGGGACTCGCCCGCACTGGTTCCTGGAAAGGGTAACGCACTTCACATCGCGCGTTTCTTTGCGACCTGCTTGTGTTGAAGCCTCTCAGCCTTTGAGAAAGAGGAGAAAGGCTGCCAGTGACTCGCTTTTATTAATTTCCTCCATTTTTCCATTTGGGTTCTTGTGTTTTTTTCCTGCAGGAATTGAGTCAAAAAAAGAAGAGAGCAAGGGCAAAGCTGTGCTGTAAAGCTTTACCACAGTCTCTGCTGTTAGATCTCACTCTCCTCCCCCCCGCAAAAGAGCTTTGGCTTGCCACCCAGGGCACCTGCAGTATTTTCTGGTCCCTGGGATGAATCTCAGCTCCTGCAGACCCCTGCCAGGCTCTGACCCCGTGGGAGAGTGGATTCCCCTCTGTCAGGCAGGGACAGCTAGCGTGGGCCTGGGCTGGGTGGGACATTTCCAAATAATCCATCCTTTCAGGTGAAGCATCCCATCTCTCCCCTTCCCTTCTCCCTCTAGCACACAGGCAGATTTCTTTCTTTTCCTGTTCATACAAGTAAGGTGTCATTTTCTTCTTGCATTTTGATTAGAACATGCAAAATGGCTCTGGCCGCTTCTGTTGATTGCATTTTTCCCTACTGTCCTATCTTGCACAAAAGCACAGTGCTTGCCTTTATCTCCTCTACCAAACCACCAGCTCCTTGTAAGGATCACTTCTATTTGGGCAGTTAAATGCAGTTTGCTTGTTATGGGTCCCTATAATTATATTTCTAAGATAGAGATGGATCGATGTGCTGATTCCACACCACCAGATGTCATTAAGGGAGTAACACATCTCTGCCATGTTTATTTAGCATGTTTTTTTCTGGAGTAGATATCACGCTGGACTTCTGTATTGTGACTTGTTTATGAGAATAGGTTAAGACCCAATAGCTTAACCCACAGTCAGAAAGAATAGTGCACGATTTTTTTTATTGAGTCCTTCATCCTTCTCGACTAGTCTGAAGCTGTCCTTCTTTTTCCCATAAATAATGTGTTTCTAAACGCTGGTCCTAGGCGACCACCTGTTTCCAGTGAAGAGTTGAACTGCTCTTCACCTCCATTAGCATAGTCTAAAAAGCATTTCAGTACCTTTTTTACTTGAGCATTACCACTTTTAACTTTTTTCTCGGCAACTCTTGTGCAGCTTTCCAAAGCACTAGGCCTCCAGCATATATCTTCAGAATAGATGCCACAGACACACAATTTTTCTCTCTGTGCCTAAGGAATAACTCAATCTGTTCTCTGATTTGATTCAGTCATCTTGGTCAAACTCCCTTTGCCAGTTCCCCGATACTTTCCCCTGAGTTTTATAAATCATATTCATATAAAATGAAATCAAATAATGCTTATTCATCCAGAGACATCCCAGATCTTGCAGTCATGAATTAGTAATAGCTCAAAGGCAAGGGATGGTGGCATCTTTAGGGGCAGGTAGCACCTTCCCACCTTCCTGGTCCCAGCTCTGCCCAGTCGTCCAGCCTGCTGCACTGTCCCACCCAAAGCAAAGCTTTTCCAGGGAAGTGGGCAAAAAAGTCTCTCATTTGGACCTATCCGATGGGTTTATAGCCCTCCAGAAGCAACAGGCGGACCATAATCTTTTAGACCAGGATTTTAGAAGCTTTTGAGAATTGTACCCGTAGTTTCTCTTTTTCTTAGAGAAACAGAGCATGGAGGATCTTCTACCTCTAGTGATACTTAGAGAACTTTATTTATTAGTTTTCTTTCCCACCTTCCCTGCAAAGGGAAACATAATATTTGCATTCCCAGGCAGAGAGTGAGGACAGAAGCGCTCTGGAAGAGGGGAGGAAGGATTTGTGTTCTCTGATTTGTATTCCAGCCTTGAAAACTTATGTAGCCTGGTGTGACATGAAAACTGATCTGAGCCCATTTCCATTTCTGTCAAAAGTGCATATTAAAACTGCATAATGAAATACTTGTGGGGGTAGTGCTAAACTCTCAGACAGATGGTTCACAGTTAGTGCTAACTAGCACAGTGAAATGAGAAGCTAGATTAAGCCATCAACCCCGTAATTAACCATTTGTTGCTCCATTTATCTACAGGATTTTCTCAGTTTTCTTGTTCTATTAAAATAACAATAAATGATCTTTTTAATTCTCTTCGGTCTTTTTGTAAACTGTTGCTGGTCATAATTTATACTGCTTTTAGTTTACCAGAAATAGAAATGCATAAATACCAATTAAAATGCATGAATTATCAATGATGTTGTACACAGCCAAAAGATTCAATTTACAAGCAGGGAAGTAGTCATATTTTTTTTTCTGTCTAGATAAAATACATTGAAACTTCATTCAGAATCTCAGCGAAGTAATGAACTTGGTGCCAAAGATTCAAACTGCACCAAAAGTGGGAATAAGTTTTAAATGCTGATACCTAGCCCTCCAGAGGGAACAAAATTTGTTTAGTGATTTGTTGGACCAGAATGAATATTATTGATTGTTGCTATGCACAGAAAGACATACCGAAAACTCTCCAAAGCTGAACAACACTTTCCTATCTCACCACTGCTGGGAGAGACTTAGAGTTTGGATATTTTCCTCTGACCTAATGCTGAATCTCATGTTCTTCCACATCAAGCTACTATGACACTGCTCTGTGTTTCTGAAAAATCAGAGAATAGAATCATAGAATCATGGAATCATGGAATCACAGAATGGTTTGGGTTGGAAAGGACCTTTAAAGGTCGTCTAGTCCAACCCCCCTGCCATGAGCAGGGACATCTTCCACTAGATCAGGTTGCTCAGAGCCCCGTCCAACCTGACCTGGAATGTTCCCAGGGATGGGGCATCTACCACCTCTCTGGGCAACCTCTTCCAGTGTTTCACCGTTTCGTTGTAAAAAAATTGTGACTTCTAATTAGGAAACTTATCTAAATGCATGCTTTGGAAACTTCCTCCTGGGAGAGCTGGTTCCTCAGTCCACACGATGATTTCACCTGCTTCCCAGTGTCTTAGATACAAAGCTGAAAAGCTAGAAATAAGAAAGGATGAAAGCTGTCTGAGTGAAATAACAGGAATTGTGAGACTGTTGAATTCTGCAGAGTTGCTTCCCTCAGAATTTTAATGTTACTTTGTGCTGTCAAAGCCAGGCAGATAAGAAGCTGCCTTAATGAAGCACTAATTGCATTGCATTCAAATGTCACAAATAATCCTGAATGTGGGACTCAGTCTTTATTCAGTTCTTTTTCCTTTATATAAAAGAGATTAAGAGAATTTGAGACAATTCATTATATAGCTGAAGCTGACTGTTATTCTTTGCAACAGAGCAAAGTCTTTTTGTTTTACAGTCAGAGGACCCTGTTTTTAAGTGAAAGACTAGAGACATGCAACAGAACCATAAAAACCTGTGGTTGAGTCTTTGAAGATGAATTCCAGGATGAAGGTATTTTGGTGTTAGTGGGGTGTGAGACCCTGCAGAGTGTGTTTTACACTGCAGCTGGGAGAAGGCTGGGTAGAGGTAAATCAAATGATCGGACATATCAAACCTTTCTGTTACAGCATACAGCGCACAATTAATTTCAAGTTGCTGGTTTAAAGTTCCTGTCAGCTACGATATTTGCTCAGCTAGAAAGCAAATGATCAACATTTTATTCATATACACCGCGCTTACTTTCTTTTCATTGTTTATACGTGTTCTGCAGCCCAGTTAAAATCCATGCATAATTAGTGATGAAGTTTGAGCTTAAAAGCATGCAGATTGTCCACAGCAAGTTCCAGGTACCCTAAAAATAATTTAGTTGCAATGTAAAGTAGCAGTCTTATTGCCAAGCGGCAGCTAATTTTTCTGAGAGAAACAGACAGAAAATAAAAATACCCTCAGCTCAGCTCCCTGAGACTACTTTCTTGAACCTCACAATCCAAATCAACATCCTGCATCATCCTGTGTGTGTGTGTGTGCAACACCCACGAACGTGTCCTTGTAGGATGGCGTTCATTTTGTGCTGTTTTAGTCATCGAAAAAGCTATGTTTGGCTTTCACCTCGTCTACCAAACTACTTAGGCCTCCTCTGTAGTTAAAAGAGAGATGGATCTGAGAGAGGGAGAGATGCCTTGAATGGTTGTTTACCTGCTCCCAGCTTTGTTGGGATGCGCTGCTTCCCTGGTGGTACCCAGCCCCGACCACTGACCGTAGGGAGGACCGACAGGATGCTCTTGGGCTGGATGCCCGGCGTTTAGGCGATTCGTGCTAGGTAAGGTAGGCAACGTACCCACGTAGTGACCGAGCAATCGGCTCGCCACAGGTTTCCCACTACCCCCACGTCCCTTGCTGTGATCTCCGCTGAGCAAACGAAGCTCGTAAAATGAATCTCTGCCTCCTGTCTGCTCCTCTCTGGAGCAGCGTCCCAGAACGAGATAGCAGAGGCTGCTCGCTCGCTCTGTGCTAACCGCTGACATGAAGCTGCACACAGATGAAATCACTCATCCTGATGGGTGAGGGGCTGGGGATGGAAAGAGAGGGCATTTTGCTCCAGCAGTTTTAGTAGCCAGACAGTTTTTCCCAGACAGCATCTGGAGCGTTGGGCACGGGCTGGTTATTTGTGAGAGGTCTGATCTCTCTGCCTGCGAGTGCACTCCAGCTGGCAGCTCTAATCTGCTTCTACCCCCCACTGCTTTCCTGACATTTCCCTGCAAGCTTTGCTCAGGACTTTTTGGTACTAACTGTGTCGCTGTCATTCCCCAGCAGGGCAGAGGTAGAGCTGGCTGAACTTTTTCCAGCAAAGAGTTTATGCACCAATGGGGAAAAAAAGGCATTTGCAGTCAACCTGAGATTATTCAGGATTCAAACTTGCAAATTTTAGCCAAAGAAAAGTTTCTAGGTTGGAATCCTTAGAGGATGTAGACATCGTTCACGCATCCTTGAGGGAGGAGACTTCCTTCTGGTCTGCGCCCCAGCAGAGAGGGCACCAGCTGGGGTGGTGGAGACCTGATTTCTGCTTGGTTCAAGGCAAGGATTTAATTCAACATCTCTTGCAGGTTTTTGACCAGAAAGTAATAGTGTCACTGGCTGTGAAAAAGCAGCTTTTTCTAAAAGTGGGACAGCTTCCACAGCCCAAAATGTCCTGTACCTCTGGGATGAAGGTGCTGTGTTACAGTTCCCTGTTTAGCATCAGGCAGAGAGAAAACCCCGGATGAGTGCCCTACCCACAGGACTGTACAATGCACAAATAGCACAGCTACTGCTTCAGCTTCAGTGTAGCTACTGCCATCCTTAAAAATCATTTTTTATAACCTGGGGCAATGTTCTTCTTTTGAACTGCTAAAGGCTCCGGCAATGCTTGGTTGGGGTCAACAGAAGGCCATGGACTGGGACACATGTAGTCTGAGGACAGAATTTGAGCACATTTTATCTCAAGATAAGTTTTATAAGTTTCTTAGGCTGATATATGAGAGTGCAGTGGAAGGTCACTAAGATAGTCAAGGGGCTGAAGCATATGGCATACTAGGAAAGGCTGAGGTAAATGGAGTTTTAAGCCTTGAGAAGAAAAGACTGAGGGGGGAATCTATTTGCAGTCTTCTGCTGCTTAAAGGGAGGTTACAGAGACCATCAATCCAGTCTCTTCTCGGAGGTGAACAGTGAAAAGGCGTGAGGCAATGGACACAAGTTGCAACAAGGAAAATCCTGATTAGATGTAAAGAAAAAAATCTTCCCAATGAGAGTGGTGCAGCCCTGGGATGGGGACCCAAAGTGCTGGGGGAATCTCCACCCTTGAAATTTTCAAAACTCGGTTGGACAAGGCCTCGCAGTTAGCCATGCTTGGCGCACGAGGTGGGACTAGACACCTCCAGGTATCCCTTTTAACTTGACATTTTTCATGGCTCCATGATTCATTTCTTCCTAATATCATGTCACACTTCTCTGACGTGTCTGGGCTCACGCTTCCATGGCCTTTGCAGAGATATATCTTGCCAGACACTGTTTGCTGGTGCACTGCTACACTCAGGTATGGTCTCTGTTTCTGTTAGATGGTACCACAAATGGTAATTTACAACCCTGTCTCCTCTCTTCCCTCCAGCTCCCCCAGTTTAGTGAGAATTTATGCTGGGGTTTTGCTGTAGGCAAGTGTAATGCCTTTCTCCCAGTGGACTGGTGCTCCGCTGAGCTCATGTTGAATAGGACACATAAAGGTGGGTATCTTATTAGGTGTTTGGTGGAGCAGCTCACAGGCTTGTTCTAAATAGGTTCCTATTCTGTTCTTATGACCACAGCATCTGAGCTCCTTCCCGTGACACATTAGACAGTGTGACTAATATCTGTAGCATACTGTTTGTTCTGTCACCTTTTCCCAGAGGGAGAAATGTGTGAAACATTAAGTTTTGCTGGCCTAATTTTATCTTGTGCACTGCTTTAACTTGTTTGGGGTTGGTTTGCATATCTTTTCAATGATTGCTGTGTGTTTGCACAGAGGAGGCAGGCGAAAGAAAGATACTGTGTACTTCAAGGAGAGGTAGTGAGGTTTTTAATTACTCTCTGTTACTTCTTCTTTGGAGTGAATTCCATATTGGCTTCCAGGAAAGGTCTGTCTCTCTTAGAGATAAGCTTTCTCCATAACTTATGCCAGAGGAGCAAATTTTTTCCTGTGCTTTACCCCATGCATGAAAAGGTCCAATATTCTGAAGACTCTTTCTCAGGACAAGTCACCACAGCACATATTGTCCATATGAGAGAGCTCCGTTTCTCCCAGAAGAGCTCAGTACAGGTTTTGAAGCTATGACCAAGCTCTACCCGTGTCCTACCACACGGTGCACTTTATAAGTTTAAACTTTGCCCTCATTCAAATGGTAGCTGAAGTTTAGCTGAAGTTTTTTTCCCTTATTTTGGCTCTTTGCAGATCATTTTGAAGAACCTGAGTAATCAAGAAGTGGCCACGTTTACCTATGGTGAATGGCTGTCAAAGCTGAAAAATGCCAAGGGAAGTCTTGTGTGTGAGATGCCAGCTGTCATAAATGACGAGCAGATGATGGAGGACACAACATACACTCTTCAGGTTAAAACCAGTGATGTTGGAGGTATGTCCATGGTGGGTATTTTCTGACTCTTCTGGTATGAAGTTTGATTTTTAACAATGGAAAACATCCCCTGCTTAATCTGAAATTATGTTAAGGAAAGCATGATTTAGCCCTACTGTGCTGGAACACCGCCATTTTGGCTGGCTGTTCATCATGACAGTGTTAATCTGTGGGATTCATCCTCATCTGAGCTCTGGGCATAAAATATTTAGACACAAGGCCTAGATTTGACTGCTCGCTGCTTGCTCTGAAGACACCTTAACAGAAGCTATTGCCAGACCATGTTGCAATGGTCAGGAACCCCCTTTTTCTTTTTGGTCAGGTCAGGTCCATCCACATAGGATGGGAAAAAAAAGGCTGCAATCAAAGCTGGTGGGCTCCAGGTGTTCAGTCAGCACTATCTGCTTTGCCCAAAGACGACAGCAATAATTCACCCTCCTTTTCAAAGTGTTTTGAGACCATTTATCTCAGGCTGTGAAAAACCATCCCTAAATGCACACCAGATAGAAGAGGTGGAACAGAGTATAAAGAAAGCTGCAGAGCTTCAAGAGCCAAGAAATGGGATTTCTATGTCATTTCCTGGGATCACTGCCTCTTTTCATGAGAACTTCTGTCAGGCTGCTAAATGAAAGCTGCAACCACATACAAGCTGCCTTGTGCCAAAATGGGACAAGTTAGACATTATCATGCAGACACCTTGTTTGAAAGGTTGACCCTCAAAGGGGATTCTGCCACACCAGTGCACATCATCACCTCCTGATCTCTACCTCTCTTTTTTTTCCTTTTTTTTTTTTTTTTTTTCCCCCTGGATTTACCAGTGGTAATTTAGGCCGCTTGTGAGGTTTGATCTAAGAATATAAAAATTCCCCTGGCAGAGTGTCTTCGTGCCACCTCACCATTTTTTATCTATATCTGCTCTGCCTGCTGCTTGTCTGAAAAACATGTAGTGAAATACGAAAAACAGAAGACAGAGAGAAAGATTTGTTTATGTATCTGGCAATCCATCTAATATAATGGTAGATCTTCCTGTGACCTTTTTGTGAAATCCAGCCCTAACTCACAAAGGCAATGGAAATAGAAATGAGAGGAGAATAGAAGATGACAGCAACAGCAGACAGATCTGCCCTTCCCATTGAATGAAGGATGACCGGTATTAATGATGAAGCATTTCATTTCATTTTGAACAGCGACAACCAGTAGGGAAGAGCAGATTACAGAGAGGTTTCAGAGAGTCTGTTTATGATTAGATCACACAGCACACTGACATAATGCTGAACTTTATTCAGCTTATCTAAAGAGGGTACAAGTCATGAACCATCTCCCCTCTTTGATCATTACGTATTCCACGATTACTCCTGGTTGGACCAATACAGGAAAAAAGATGTTTTATCCTTGACGGTTAGTTTAAACATATTATATCATCTCCTGCCACACTGACATTGTTTAGGGACAGCAATTCTCCACAGTGAATAGAACCAGACGTGTTTATTTCTAGGTATAAAGTTTTTCTCTGCAAAAGCTTTCAACTTTCTAGTGCACCAGAGGCATTGAAACAAACGAAAAAAAAGAAAAGGTAGGGTAGGATTCATCTCACCTATTTGTCACTCTCAAAAAAATTATACTTGTGCTCTTAACTCCTTCTAGGAGTTAAGACTGTCTAGGCTAGACTGTCTCTGGTCAATTCAGGGACCAGAGGAGTCTTAATCAGTGGTCTGGATCATCATCTGGAGGGTCTCTGTCACTCTGTCTTCATCAAATTGAGACAGAGCCCGGACAATTAAGTTAGGCTGGATGGCTAAAGTTGGGGAAAATTAATCCCACAAAAAATGTCCTGCAGTGAACTAGAAAGCAGCAGTCATTTCCTCGCCAACATACACACATATTTAACAACAGTCCTGTTTTACTTTTTCCTCAAAGAAACCTTTGAGTTACAGTTTGACTTTCCAGAAGTCACTCAACTTCGATGATCGTGTAACATAGAGGCTGCATCAGGGAAAGTCTCCTCTCTTGCAAAGGTCAAATCTCCTTTTCGAGGCTCAAATCCAGAGGCCACCAGAAGTACCTCAGATGGCAGCTCTCGGAGTACACACAGATAAGGGGAGAAGAGGTTGTTATGGCAGATACATCCCAAGTCAGATGGGTAATCTTTGGTTAAAACCAAGATCTTGATTTACTTTTGATCTTATAAGAGAAGTAACTCACAATCTACTTTTCTTCAAAGTATGACCCACAGACACAGCTGCAATAGAGCTGGACCACCTGATGGCTCTTTCTGTGGCACAAAAATGTCCTCGCCTGCTAATTTTGATTTACACAGGCTTTCTGTATTCTATATGCAAGCGTCATATACATGGTAATGCGATAAAGATGGAGAAAGAATAAATACTGCTTTCTCATTTTCCAAGCATTAACGAAGCAGGAGGTTTTTCTCTCTGGTGTTATAAGATTAATTAGTATGTTGTCAGCTCAGTTACAGCCTAGAAATTACATAATTTAGGACAGTTGGTGTCAGTTCCTAGTGCCTTATACAAGTCCCTGTTAAGTCAAAAGAAGGACATTCTTTGGCCTCAGAAGGCTGTGACTCAAGCCTACAGTTTGCTTAAAAATAATGCAGCTGCTCAATAAGAAGCATAAAATCATAGACACTTTTGTTGGAAGCGGCCTCTGGAGGTTATTTCATCCACCTTCTTGCTCAAAGGACTCTTGCCAGCACTAGGTCGAATCAGCTAAGACTCTGCCCAGCCGAGTTTTGGACACCCTCAGGGATGGTCATGCCACCACCTCCCCAGACACCTGATCCAGACCTGTACCATTTTCCTAAGAAAATGATGCCCAGCCTGAACCTCCCCAGCAATTTGTGGCTGTGGCTCCCTGGGGTATGGTCTGACATCTCGACAGCGCATGACCCTGTCATCGTTATCACTGTCCATCCACATGGTCAAGGGGTCCTTGTTCACCTGCCCCAGCTCATCTCCCTTGGCCTCTCCTCACAGTTGTACGCCCCAGCTCCTGTTCATCTTGGCACCATCTACTGAGCCCTCCTCAGTGTTTCGACATGACCCAAGGACCCAAACCGGCACCATGGTCTGAGTATGGGCTCCTCAGCGCTGAGCAAAGGGGGTAAGAGCTTCCCTTCAGCTGCTGGCCACGCTCCTCCTGATGTAGCCAAATACATGGTTTGCACTGAACACTTGAGAACTTGCTGTTAGCTCAGATTCAACCTGAACATGAATGTTCCTGCTATAACCTCTGACTCTTCTTCAACTCCCCAGCATGTACACGTGCGGGGTTTATTCCACCCCAGATGCAGAACTTTGCATTTCTCCTTGCTGAATTTCATGGGATTTCTGCTTGCCCGGTCCTCAAGTTTCTCAAGGTCCATCCGGGTTGGAATTCTGCCATTCAGCATGTCAGTACTCCCCCCAATTTAATGTTACCCAGAAATCTGCTGAGGATGCGCTCTGTCACTGTCTGGGGTGTTGATGGTGAGGTTCAGTGCTGCAGACCCCAGTATCGACCCATGAGCTATTGCACTCATTGCCAGTTAAGGCTTGTGCAACCACGGTACCTTCATCTCTTCATTTGTCAAATTTGTTACAGTTCCTAAATGTGCCTGACAGTTTCCTGGAATCAACACCACCACCAAAAAAATCAGAGACCCAGATAGGTGAAATGTACATTGATTCAGCAATTTCTGTTCTTTTCTTTCCCATCTCCTGCTAATTGCTTGTGAGGGAAATGTCACAGCATGAGGCCTTCATAAGCTTCTTCCTGCGGGGAAAGTTTTGCTGAGAAACAGTTGGTTCTGTGCTTTTTGAGACCTTGCATTAATTGGGAGCCTGCTCCTTGTAAGGAAATGGACTTCAGCTTGCTTTGTTCCTCACCTCAGCAAGCTTTAGGGTCATAAAAGGTACTGCCAGATGAACCGCCTGAATCCCTGATACTTCCTCTTCCTTCTTAAGTCCTTCCCAGGGAACTGCTGAAAATTAGCCCCAATTTAACACAGGCAATTTTTCACGTGGACACCAAATGTTGCTTTGCCTTTTCTCTGTATGACTCTTTTTCTCCTCTTTTTTTTTTTTTCTTTTAGGTTTTTTTTTTCAGTCCTTCTACAAGAAGGGTTGTGATTTATTCCTAATTTCTGTATTCAAATAATTATCCCAAAGAAGTAGTAGCTTTCTCAAAAAGTTTTCAGTCCCCCCAACTTTGTCTCTGCATTGTGTTGTGAACGGAGCTGTGGGAAATACTGTCCTCGTGGCCCAAAGTGGATTTACGGTACTGTTGTGTAAGAAATGGCTTGGCAGGCGGTTAGAGTTTTCAAAGCTGGGCTGTCTAACCAAGGGCAGCAGATGCTGGGTTTCTTTGTAAGACAGATTTGGGTTTGATGATCTTATTTTCATTTTCCAAAATTTCAGGGCTTTGGTTCTTCACACAGCAATAAATGTCTGCGCATGTGGAATCAAATTTCTTTCTTTGAATCTGCTTTTTTATTATGGCATCAAAAAATGAAAAGCAATAATTTTCGTCAAATTATAAATAGTGACAAGTAAAAATGTTGTAATGCTTTCAAGCTAAAATGTTCGTAAGATCACTGCAGGTGATGGTTTGGCCTTGAACTCTCCAAAAGTCAGGAAAATTGACAGCACGGCTGTTTTATGCGGCAGAATATGGACAGTAATGGGCATGTGAAATTCAATATCAGGTAATAAAGATCATCTTAGAAATTATTCTTTTCCTAACATATATAAATAAGAAGAGGTGGGAGTTGATGGGGCAAACTGTTGTACGAGAAACTCTGACTTTTTCCATTAAATGCAGCACGGACAATATTTTGAGAAACAGGAATACAGAAGGAAGACCTATGGGAGGGTAAATTGGGCCACAAGATGCTGTAGCGGTTTGGTTGACGATCTACACTTGGCTGTCAAATCCCTGTGCCATCCAAGACAGGGAAAACAGTCCAAGGCAGACCCCAGCTGAAGTGTCCTCGGTGCCACAAGACAGCTTGGAGGAGGTTGTGGGACTGCAGAAGGAGACCAAAGTCTGGAAAAGGGACTGTGGCCCTGTGGGAAGCCCAGGACAATGTGTACTAATACTTTGTAGCTAGAAACGTCAAAATATGTTCTTTAACGCCCTTTTACAGATTGCTGGATGTTGCTGGGTAAGTCATTTTGCTTCCCAAGCCACCTTGGAAAAAGGGGAGCCACGGCACTGACATCCTCTGCTAAGCAAGGCGATGCACAGTGCTCCATTAGGAGCAGATACTCCTGCTTCTTATTAATATTGCCATCCTCACGGTCACCATACCTCGAACGCAAGGGCGAAGCATTCCAGCTGTATTTGTGGGATGGGCTCGAAGGGCTGGCGTGTTAGCTCGTTAGTGTCCTCCTTGCAGGATCCTGCAGAAATTCACTGAAATTCGTCGGCTGTACCCACAGAAACCTGAGCATCACTGCGGCCTCTTCCAGCCTGCCTTTGCTGCCTCCATTTCCACGTAATCGGGGGCCGGGGGTCAGCCCTACATGGCAGGCTAGCTCGTGACGATGTGCCTCGCTTTCTCCTTCCAGGAGCAGGCACTGATGCCAACGTGTCCTTGATCCTGTTCGGGGAGAATGGGGACAGCGGGACCCTGGCTTTGAAGGAGTCCAACAAGTCTAACAAGTTTGAGAGGAACCAGATGGATGAATTCAACTTCTCGGACATGTTGAGCCTGGGAGATCTCTGCAAAGTGCGGATCTGGCACGACAACAAAGGTCAGGGCAGCAACTTGGGGGGGTGGGAGAGGCTGGGACAACGTTTTCACTCGAGGAAACACATCTTGCTCCATGGAGATGGGGCAGGCTGAGGGCACTGTTCCCAGCTCTGCTGCAGGCTGGGTAATCCCAAGGGTTTTACCTGGATCCTGTGTCCCATCTTGCCTGTCTAGACATACCCCCTTCACGCAGGAGAGCATCTCCCTGCATGCCGGTGTAGCATCTGCTCTAATGGGCTCCCAGCTTCAGCGTGAGCTTACAGCCACCGCTGCAGCACGGATAACGATAGCTCCTCCAAAGCAAAGCCATCCAGCCTGTTATCCCAACACACTGACGCTCTTAATGCAATACCTTTTTCACAGGCCAGAATGGCACTTTCCTAGCAATTTAATGCTATCAGCCTGACACCGACACATGGGGTAATGCAGCCTGGCGTAACACAGTGAGCTTTAGAAGATAGAAATAAAGATCTGTGTCTGTCTTTATTAAAATCACTACATCAGCCGGTGAGCGTGCGGTGCCCTGCCGAGAGAGATTCTGACATTTCCCTGCTGCTGGACACCCTAACAGATTTCACAAACAGGAGAGCAGCACTCAGTACCACTGCCATAGCCATTTGTGTTGTTATTCAGGTACCAAGCAGCATCTTGTAACGAATGCATCACTCGCACTGCTGCGATGACATCCCATCCCATCCCATCTTCATCTAAAAGAGATGATCTCGCATTAATAATGACTTGCTCGCTAATGGCAGGCCCTTGCTGCAGCCCAAAAGTGAGGCTTGATGGCTCCCATAGACCCACCTGGGTCAGTATTAACAAGGCAGTTTGGACAGTAGTATTTGTCAAAGTCCTGGGAGGAATGGCAGCAGGACTACCCAGTCATTACCTGGTTGTACTGGGGCAGCTGGTTGATGGTTGGCCTGGGGTTATATGTCAGTATGGACATGTCCTGGCCATCATCTTCGTGACATCTCCAAGTTGTGGCAGATGGAGAAGGCTGCAACTCATGTGATATTAATAAAAGATGCTACCTCTGCATCAGATTCTCCCACTGGAAGTTTGCCTCCTTTTTTTTTATTAAAAAAAGAAAAGAAAAGAAAAGAAATCTTATTACAGCCTCTGTCTGTTGTGAAATATGGGAAATACAACCATCCACCTAACATGATCGTTTATTCCCAGCCACTGCAAGCTTTGGGCTTGTATTTATCACTCCCACAACAGAGGACAATTTAGTTGATTAACCTCTGTAATATCATGTTATATATCTGGTGCTGAATGCAGTAAGGGAGCTGCTTTTACCTGATTTGAGTTACCAAACCAGTTATTCTTTGAATCTGCAGTTTAGATGCAGAAATGGAAAGTGCTATCAAAATACCCACTAGAGTTTCAGCTCAGCACACAAGAGTGGTTCGGATGTCCTTCTGAGAGCAGCAAGAAGTCAACATGGACTTGCAGATTCATTTTCAAATATATTACCAGCCAAAATGTCTACAAAAAGAACATTTTCCTCAAAAGACATTGTGGCTCCCCAGTGCTTGGTCGTGCTAACAGAATGAAATACGCCCACCAGAGCAGCGCTGATCCTTCAGGCTCAGGCACACGAACAGGCTGGCATGTAGGAAGACGAGAACTGGGTCAGACCGAGGGTCTGTCGAGCCCAGCAGCTCTTTCCAACAGAAGCATCACTGGTTGTCCGAGGAAGAGGATGAACTGAGCAAGCATGTGTAATCCTTCTCTAGTTCTCTACATTTTACTATACATAGCTCAGGGCATCTCCTGAACTGGATATCATTTTTGTCCATTAAGTAACTTTCAATGAATTTTCTTGTTCAAGTGCTTGTCCAGACTCTCCAGGAGACATTTAGCGCCTGAGGCATCCCATGGCAATGAGTCCCATGGGTCTGCTCTGCTGCGTGACAAGCAAATCCTGTTAATCTAGGTGGTTTTGCTGCCTTTTCCTTCCTCCGCAGGTGATCACGGTTCACCTTCTCCATGTCACCGATGCTGTCGATGGTACAGGTTGGGGAGTTACCACATTGCAGCTGAGCTATGGTAATTGCTACCTGCATGCTCTTGGTTAGTGGCAGAGGGAAGTAAAGAGTTTAGCTTTAGGCTAAGCAGTAAATAGGCTCAATTAGTTTAAATTTGCTGTGGGCTAAGAGCATGTACCCAGATAGCCACCACTAGTCAGCTAAAATAGTAAACCATGTGTCCAGAACCTGAAAAAATACTTCATATTTATGGATATAAATACACATTGCAACCTCATATTCTCTTTCCTTATTTCCCTCATATCACTGGTTTCCATTTATAAATAATAGTTAATAGGGCTTTTACCAGACCTAGCTGACTGCAGGGTTAAGCCTTGGACAAACAACATGCTCAGGTTTTGTTCAGCAAAAATGTACTTGTTTTTCTCCCCAGAAAGAAGGACAACTGTAGTTTAAATCATAACATATGTTGTCTTCATTGTTCTTGCATTAGTCATGTGAAAGGCATATCCTATCTAAAACTTCACACAATGCAGCATGACAGTTTGTTGGGTGGGTAGAGTATTTATTACTGCTGGGATCCCAGGCTATAGCTATCCTTTGCATATATGCCTGCTCTCTCTCTATAATTTATACAAATTGGCTATGCCACTAGTTAGAAATTCCTGGCTCTATTTTTTGGAAAGGAGTAGTGGGGTCAGGGATTGAGGATTGTGTATGGTTTTTGTCAGATGCTTAGGGGACTTTGGGTATTAAAGAAAAATGTGCTTGTATTTACCATTACTTTGAGGCATCAGATGTTGATCATTCTTTCCTTAGTTTTTTGCTTTTTTGTACTAAACGGTTCTCTGCCAATGGTCTGTGGAGGACTCAGCCTCACACTGACCTCCCCCATTTGCTCCTCACATGCTGAATACTTGGAACACGGTCGATGTTCTTTTCCTGATTTTCTTAATAATCAGCCTCAATGACAACATCGGCCTGTGTTGACTCACATTAGGTGCCTTTAGCACCTATGGGCTAGTTAAGGGAACCATCTCAAGGCTTCTTTTTCATTCAGACATCACCTGGTCCCAGCAAGAAGTCAACAAATCTGCCCCCATTTCAGGATAAAACACATTTAAATGGCTTGCCCAAGGTGGCTATTTTGCCATGAAGTCCAGCTCAGCATCCGTCCCCATCAGCGAAGTTTTGCTGCAGTGGCTTTGTTCCCAGTTCACATCCCACTTTTGTTTATCTTTTTACTGAAATTTGACTGCAGTGGGGGGTTCAGAGTTGAAGAGACCATAATTGCAATGGCAAAGACTGTCAGAACGTCTTTAAATTGCAAACACTGTGTTTACCTCCTCTGGAAAAGCATGTCAGTTTTATGGTCCCACTTTAATGCTTTTAAATGCCATTTTCTCCACAAAAACTGCTGAGTGGCATCTCTGTATGAGACATAAAGGAGGAATGAAGCCCCCATCCAATTCCTCTGACTTCAGCAAAATTGATTAGGGAGGAAGTCGGCGCTCATTTGAAAACAGGCAGTTTAGAGACTTCACAACTGCAATTTCAAGGAACTTGTTCCTGATTTTTTTAGATGTTTCGAGCTCACCAGCAAGAGTCTGGTAACAATGAATTGCTGTGAATGAAATTTAGTTCTAAGTTTTGCTCCATGTCTTTTTATCTTGCCCCTGTTTACTTTGAGATACTGATGTTCTACCTAATATATTTAGACTCCCTGAGCAAATTTAATCGTTTCCAGACTCCCCATCTCCTGATCTCAGATAGGCACTATGTATTTTCTCATATCTCAGTTCATTTACTTCTGCATTTATGCAAGATCAGTATCTGTAGGTCTGTAGAAATGCTGGCTTTCTAAATATAGGCCTCATTTTTTTCTCTGGTTTAAGAACTAAATCACCATTCTGGAAGAATGGCTTAAAGTTTCTCAGTATCTCAGTAATGGAATTATTTACCTAGAAAAAGCTTTTTTTTTTTTTTTTTCCTTTTTTTTTATTGCCTTTTTCTCCTTGCAACAAGGAGATATGGGAAATCTAGATTTAGCTCCCTCATCTGCCTGAGTAGATTTGAACCCAGATGATAAACAGTCTTTCCACAGTCATTAATTTCAGATTCTTGATTATCTCAGTTGCCATCAGCCAAGGGGAGCCAGGAAGAGTCTAATTATGGATAAACCAGACTTCTCTGTGTTATTATAGGAGCAAAGACAGAAGTAAATAACAAGGTTATGCAGCCCAACTTCTTCTTTGCCTCAACAGGGCCCTTCTCTCAATTACACCAACTGCTATGACATTGTCTAATTGAGTTTTAAATAGTCTAACTGCCCCAGTGACTCCTTTCGGGTGGCTCTTCCAATGGAGAAGTATCTTATTCCCCTTTCTTGATCTGGACCCAGCTCAAAAACATTAGCATACCCTTGTTTTTCCTTTTCTTTCTCTGAAGGAACTACCTTTTTAAGGAGTAGTATCTTGAATCAGATCTTAAACTGCCCCAGCCTTGAACTCACAGCACACAGCTTTTCCAGAGATATGTTTCTGCAATATACGGGCGGGATTCTGGGCACTTGTAGGACGTAAATTATTAAAAGAAACCTAAAGAAAGATCTGCCTTTTTAGCCCTTTGTCAGGATTTGCTCAGCTATCAGACTTAAGAAGGGCTTTTCTAAGCCCTCTTCTCAACGTTTGACTGTTGCCTCATAAACTCTGTTGATCCATGGGGCAGATTTGTTGAATGGTTCCTGCTTTAAATAAAAAGTGAGCGGAAGAGAAACACATGTGTAAAACTGTCCAAGGAGAGGAGAGTCCCTCCTCCCCCCTCTTTTGCTGACGGCTCAGTACAGAGGGAGGCAACGTCAACTCCTGCATCTTTCTGGATGGACTGAAGTCAACGCCGTAGACAAGGCACAAACGGGCATGCAAGCTGCAGACCTGCGTGGCAGACCAGCAACCGTGCCGTAGGCTGCTCAGCCCTTCAGATTGCCCAAATCTGTCTTCAGCCCCTCGGGAGACCCCAGCACCGACCCGCAGAGCCCTCCTCACATGCCATACGCCTTCCTTTCTTTTCAATGGTAGGTTTTTTTCCTTACGCTCAACAGTCTTATCACAAAGGTGGGCTTTGGCACACAGTGCAAGCAGAAGACAACGCAAAGATCTCACAGTCCAGAGTTGACATAAAATAGAAGAAAAAAAGATGTAAGCAAACAAAACAGCAGCCTTGGAGAGAAGGTGAAGACTTCAGTGTTGACCTTGCACAGACTTTCATTTCTTCCCAATCTCCTGTAACTGCACAACCCTTCACTATGGAGTGGAAAGAACCCAAAAGGTCAGATATAGCTGTAGGATTATAAATTCTGTAAAAGCTTCTCTTTATACAAGCCTCCTTTGCTCCTCCTGGGGACAAATTATCCTGCATCCTTGTTAAATGCTTTTGCATCACGTATGCCTCAATAAAACACAAAATATGCTTCAATCGCAAGAATATCATCTGAGAAACTGTTATATCTTCACTCTGAGCTGTTAAGTGTTTTTGCACAGGAGTAGTTTATCTGTAAGATGTGGAAGGTTTTTTGTCTGAGAGTAATTTATGGGTGGTTTTGACCTGAGTCAAATCCTGGACTGAACAAGTTGAACAGAGAGGAGGAGGGGCAGGGGACCTATTTTCTAAAACTGTCCCAAGTGTTAAGCTTTTGCTTTGTCAAAGGTTGTGAGAGGTTTTGCATTGCCTGTCTGCTCTGATGAGAAATATTGTGGTGTGAACTAACATGATCCTAAAGGAGAGATATACAAAATGGATCTATTTTTATTCTGCCACTGGCTTGCTGAATGACCTTGCGTAAATCACATCCCTGTACCTCATTTTCAATTATGTAAATTGGGGATAAAAATTATTCACCTTCTTAAAGTGTTTTGAGATGTATTGATGCAAAGCTAGATGCTATGATTTTAACACCTCACAATTAACGCTCCATTTCCAGCAATCTGATGCTGCTATCAAAACTCCCACCACTTTCTGGGTGATGTCTCATGTGGTGGTGTTTAGGGATGGATGGTCATCTAACCAGGCAGGGGATAAATAATATCAGAGGACACAAGGCTGATGAACTGTCTTTGTAATGGTCATTACTTTATGTTTCAGAAAATGTGAAAAGTAAAAAAAAAAAAATGCAGTTAGGGAGCTGAGCAGCACTGGCTGATGGTTGTGAATGGCTGGGCAGCAGCAATTCTTCACTGACTCCTGAGCAGTCAATGTCCCAAGCAGAATTTTTCTTTTACTCCTATGGGAACATAAGCACCAGTAATGACTTCATTGGGCATCAACTGCTTTCAAAACCAAACCAAAGAAGATCTGCTACAGATAGACAAGGGATAGAGAGGAAGGTCGATGAACACGGCTGCAAACAGTGGAGACAGTTTAACTTCCATGGACATGTGTGTATCCAAGTCTGGATGTGGTTCTGCCAGCGCAGATTTGATCCCACCAGCTCTCGCTTTGCAAGGAACAGTTAATATTCACTTAAGCAAGGTCAGGGACCAGGTGCCTAGCGAGTGGTGAACCCACCAGACTCGGTTCATTCTCACTCTTTTTCTCCCATCCTCCCCTGTGTCTGCATGTGTCAGAACAGCTTAATATTTTGGGGGTGAATATAGGCTGGCGCAAGCGATGGCTGTTCCCAAGAAGGGCAAAGGAAACTTCTGGTGCTGCAAGTTGGGGTTTTAGTTAGATGAAGCGGTAATGTCATTATCTGTGTTACATCTATTACTTCTAAAGTCAGACTTGACTGCACTAATCACTGCAGAAATGCATGACAAGGAGCTTACAATCCAACCTGTGTGTTCAACATCAGGAAAGCACAGACTTTCAGCATTGCCTGGGAAAAAGGCAGGATGGTCCTGTGAAGACCTTGCAGACATACACAGAGGGTCCTCACCCAGCATCACCCGCTTGTCAGCTTGGGTCCTTTTGAAAAGGACGATAAACGGGACAAATAACTGCTCTTTTGGGTAAGGACACTTGGGGAAGAGAATACATTTCCCTACATGACACTAAATTATACAACTGCCGGAGTCAAGCAAGCAAAGTGATTCTGTTTTCCCCAAAGCTCTTCTTCTCCTCTAATTACTTTTGAAATGTTTTGCATGCTATTGAAAATGTCACTTCCAGCTGCGGACCATTAAGGAGCATACGTGGCACAGCCACGGGTTTTATTAGGGCAGGTTTGCTGCTGGGGATTTCGATGGCAGTGAAACAGGCCTGGAGTGAATTACCTTTTGTTACAAACATTGAACACTAGTTATGGTGATAGGGGATCTTCCACAAAGGCGCAGTGGTGGCCAATCTATTTTAAAGACTGAGACCTGCATAATCAAGCAGAAACTGCTCAGATATGTGCTATTTCTTCCCTTCTGCCCCAGAGCAGTAATGGAGACAAAAGTAGTGGTCCTGGTTTGTACTGGGGTCACTGCAGAAAAGCCCACGATGCTCTCCAAGGCATTCGTGCAGTTGGTTTGTTCCTGAGCCCTTGTTCTCCTGCTACTGTTGGTTGAAGTGCCAACAGGTTACAAAGAGATCTGCTCCGGCTCTTCTGCAAGCACCGAAAGTTGAGCGATGGAGCAACTGTGGCTTTCGCGGCAGATCAGGATCCACCACCCAACAGTATCCAAGGAAAAGGCTGGTGAGCCGTTGCTGCAGAGATCCTGCACTTCTTCACTGATGCTCACTCCATAAACCAGCTTGTGTTGAGGATTTGATGCCTCTGGGGTTACGGCCGTATGGGATGTAGTTTCCTTTCCTGTTGTTTTTTTAGGTGCTGTAATGGCTCTGAGCCCATTGCTCAGCAAAAGCCCCACAGGAACAGAAGGTGTAAACAGGGTTATACCCTGAAACCAGGATTTCACGACCTCAAAAGTGGTTCTGCAAGCACAGTTTTTTCTCCTTCCACTGATGTGCTCCCCAGCACACAGAGCCAGCTCAGTGGAGGGAAAGGATCACATTTAGACTTCGTGCATTACTGGACTTTGCATTTTTTTTTCCCAGATCAATGCAAAAAGAAATTAAATATATCTTTTCCCAGCCTGAATCAAGAGGAAAACAGCACCTTGTCTGATAAAGCAGAATAGTTTCTTCAGCCCCAAACCAATCCTTCCATTTCCATATCAGCTTTTAAATGGGGTTTAATGCTGTGGCAGTGAAACCCTTGATGTTTCACCTGGGGTGAATTATTTCTCTTGAGAAATGAACAACAATATAGGATGCTTCTACAGCTTCCAGGTCTCCTAATCTAAGTTGCTAACCATCAGGAAGGAAAACAGGAAAAAGGAAAGACCACGTCTAGTTAGAGGGAAGATAAGTATTTTTTAGTTTAAAGCAGATGGGAAGGTGCTTTGGGGCAGTAGCACCATTTTTCTAAGAGTGATCAGCCAGCTCCTTGATTTGAGGTACCCTTGTGCTGTAAGGGACAGCCTCTTTGTATTTGCTTTTCTGTGTTGATCCCCTGACAAAGCCCGGAGCTTGCTCTTTAAATAGCCCAGAGCAGATAAATGCATCTTTTGCGGGGAACACCAGGAAAAGCTGCACTTTTTGTGCTTGCTTTGCCCTCAACTCTGACATGTGCTGGAAAGTCAGCTCCGGTCCATCTCTCCCTGTGATAAAAAAGCAGGTTTTTGTTGCAGCTCTGCTGGTGAGCAGCTGCTGGAAGCAGGCTGGAGAAGAGGGAGGAGGGTATGTGCATCTCATTCAGCCTTTTTTCTGATACCGCTGCTTAGCACTGATCCTGTCCCAATCATGCTGTTCACTGTTGGCAACAAGACTAAGATCACCAATTTATTCTATCCCGGGCTGCAGTCATTGATCTCTCTTGCTGGAGAAGGATGAGATGTTTTCTTTCTTTCATTCTGTACTGTTCTAGCTAAAGTTTTGATGGAAGTGGAGCAGCCTCCTGAATATGCTGCAGAGATGTTCATTGAACTTAAATGGAAATAAGCCTGCCAAAAAGATTAAGGGCTGACGCTGCCAACATGTTTAGAATACATTTCCAAACAGCCCCAAAGAGCAAGTTGCTCCAGTTATAGTGCAGTGGGAGCCCTGGGGAACTTGATAAGATCTGCCGCTGGAGCCTGGAGGAGGTCTTGCACGTTTGGCTGGTGCATCCAACCCCCCTGCCTGGGTGTTGCACCCGTGGTATTTGCACAGGTCTTGTCATTGGCACGTGGCACTGTCCTCCCAGTTCAAGAGAGACGGGAACATACTGGAGAGAGTCCAGTGAAGGGCCACAAAGATGATTAAGGAATTGGAGTGTCTGTTGTATGAGAAGAGGCTGAGAGAGCTGGGACTGTTCAACTTGGAGAAGACAAGGCGCAGGGGGATTTTATTGATGTGTACAAGTGTCTGATGGGGGGAGTAAAGAAGATGGAGCCAGACTCTTCTCACCAGTGCCCGGTGACAGGGCAAGAAGCAATGGGCACAAAGTGAAATACAGGAAATTCCATTTAAAAATAAGAAAAAAAGCTTTTTTCTCTGCATGGGTAATCAAACACTGGCACAGGTTGCCCAGAGAGGTTGTGGAGTCTTCATCCTTGTAGATATTCAAAACCTGACCTGACACAGCCTTGAGCAACCTGTTTTAGCTGAGCTTGCTCTAACCAGGGGCTTGGACTAGATGTTCTCCAGCGATTCCTTCCAGCCACAATGATTTTGCAGTTCTGTGCCCCCAAATTTTAAGGGGCAAGTGGTATCTTTGGTGTCTTTGTGCTTTGTAGCGAGCAGTTTCCTAGCTTGAAGAAGGTTCAGGAGGCCAAAGTAGCAAACGGGAATGGCTGTGAGGTTGGTAGAGAACTGCCAACAAGTGGTGTGGAGGGATCGCAGTCCACAGGACCAGGGTGACTTGTTGACATAACTCAAAAAGGTGCCATCATTTTCTTTTCAGGGCTAAAGAAGGTTAATATTTGCAAACTAAGGAAGTAGGCACATGGCAGTGAGTTCTTGGAAGAGCAAGAGTTGTTTAATGTCTCTGGGATGTAAATAATAAGTCAGCAGAGATCTCTCATCATGAACATAACCTTTCTTTGTCTGACTAATACCAGGACTTGTAAGTAGGACTGTCAGAACCTCCTGTCCCCCCAAGCTTAACAAGGGCTTCTTCTGTTTCAACAAAGAAATCAGGAAACTGTTCCCAAATGCCCTTTTCTTCATTTTCAAGTTGCTTTTCCACTGAAAAAAAAAAAAAACCCAAGGAAGTAGAAAACTAAAAGGGAGCTATGACTCCTAAGAAGGCCCTAAGGCAAAAGTTAGGTGATTTGGTGGTCCCTGCTGGAGCATCCATCACTTTAGTCTATCCTGTGTTCATGTCCAGTCACAGCATTAGTGAGTTCACCCTGGTTGCTTGGCAAAGTCAGGATAGCATGGGTAATTTCCTTGCATGGGCTAGCTGGCAGGGTCAAAGCAGCAAGCTGTAATTTCTGACCTTCTGACCTTCAAATCCAAGTATGAAGGGTTTGGGGGTAATACAGGCCATAGAGAAAGACACTAAACCCTACAGCTTGTGGCCAGCTAGCACTCCCAAAATGTGAAGGGACCACCACAAACCATGCACACACTGCTATGTCTTTTTTAATAGCTACAGACATGTGTGGTGGACGAGTGGGGGTTAGGTGGAACATGAACTCATGTCTTTCTTTTGGCTTTAAGGCTTCATGTTTCCCTTAAAATGGAAGGAAGAATCAGCAGCAGTTTCTGTGACAGAAGCTGCTCCATTAACTTTTGCCCCTAAACCCAGGAGATTTCGTGCTTCTGGCTCTGGCAAACAGGGCCCTGATTTCTCTGGGGCTTTGTAAGGGTTTGTTGTCCCTAAGCCACAGCAGTGCTTCTACCTGGGGTGGTTCCCGTGTTGGTATGTTGACAGGAGGCACGCCAGCCCCATCTCTCCCTGCTCACTGCTGCTGCTACTGGTATTGCAGAAGCCCTGTCTTGTGCGACGTGCTGGGCAAGGACAAGCGATGGTCTCTTGTCCAAAGAGTTTGAAATCTAGCTTATCCAGGACCATGCTCTAACACCCTTATATCTGGTCAAGAGCCAGCAACTCCCTCAAAAGCATGGCCTGACTCTAGAAGAGGGATCAGATTATGGTCTTGAGCAAGTCGACATCGGTTTTGGTATCAGAACAATGTCATGTTCACTTGTGACATCATCTGAAGCAAATACAAATAATTTCTAGTACCAGCAGGATGCTACCGAGGAAAGGAGTCTCACCTCCTTACCCAAGCTATGTGTAAATATCCAAAGCTTTTTTATTTTGTTGTTTTACTAGGAATCGCACCGGGTTGGCACTTGGAATATATTGACGTGAAGGACTCCGCCATGGACAAGACATTTCGCTTCCAGTGTGATCGCTGGCTGGCTAAAGGTGAAGACGATGGGCAGCTCATAAGGGAACTGGCTTGTGCCAATAACGACATCCTGGAACTGAAGGAACGGACCGGTAAGTTTAGAATTGACTTGTGGCATTTGCTGAGGGACCTCAGAGGCCATGTGGTCCTAACCATATCTCCTGCAAGCTGCTCCACTAAGCGTTCCCATACAATAGGCGTTTGTATTTGCAGGCTTTAAGGGTTGGATTATTTAAGGCACTCTTTGGTTCAAAAGTGCAATGCTGTGATAAGAAAGAAACAACTCAGGATTTATGAGGAAGAAAAAGATCTCATTCTGAGTTGAAACGTAAGAGGAGCCCATCTGCAATGGTTCAATCCAGCCATAAGGACACATGGTTAGCAAGCCATAAGGACACATGGTTATGGTCTCATTAGAAATAATGGGCTTGAGTCTTTGAGGTGGAAAATAAGTTCAATCCTTAAAGCTTTGTAAGTAACATTGTTCCAGCTTCCTGCTTAACATGTTCTGGGCTACTAGCTCAAGTATCCCAGCTGAACATGATGGCTGAGCTTAACACCCCATAGCCCTGGGTCTGCTCTGGGTAATTCCACTGAGTCCAAGGTAATTACACTGGCGTCTAATGTGGTGAGCTGGTGAGAGAGTGAGTTATTTAACTGCACTGATGATATGCAAAGTGCATCTCAGGAACTCCTGCACCACAGTGCTCTTCTTTAGGAGAGTCCTGGAGAGTCAATAATCACATTACTTCAGTGTGATTTCACTCTGCCCCTGCAAAAATTCAGTCTTGTGATTGCCATTTTGGGTACTTACATGCCACCACAGCATCCGAGCACTTTCTGTTGGGTGCGTGGATATCCTCACTGTCCCTGTTAGGAACGGTGGCACAAAAACTGTAGGATTTGGGCTGTGTTAAAAAAAGAGTGTTTAGCACAGCAGGGAGCTGGACATAACTTGTTCAAGAGCAGCTCCATCTACTCTTGCTAGCTGATTGAGCAGTACTCATATTTTTCATGAACTCTGTCCCTGCATGAAATCCAAAGCACGTAGAAGTCAAAAGTCCCACAGATTTCAGCGTGGTTCCATGCTTATTTTGCAAATGCTTCCTTGTGTGCTGTGACAAATATTAGGAAGAGAGATTTTAAGCAAAGTGACAGCCCAATGAAGAGATCTTTCTGGCCATCTGCTCTTCCTTTTCTGTTTAACGCGTGTGTTAATTATGCTTTAAAGCCTATGAGATTGTCACAGTAACAAGCGACAGAGAAGATGCAGAAACAAAGGAAAACATCTGGATCATCTTAGAAGGAAAGCTGGGCCGCTCGAAAGAATTCCTTATGGAAAACTCTTCCAAGAAAAGGAGATTTGAAAGGTAGTGGGACAGGATGGTGGGCTAGAGGAACTCCCCACCAGCTGTGTGTCTTCCACAAATGCCACCTCTTCTCCAGGGTGGTTTACAGAGTTGCATTTGTGCCATGCTCTTTCTTAGCCCCTTTCCAAAAAGCCTAATGGCTTCTCACCTGGAGTAAAAGGAAGATGTAAAATTAGTTTTTGATGGGCAGACACAGAGTAGGTTTCAAAATGATAAGAAAAAGAAGGCATTTGGTAAAAGGAAATGTAGATGATGCAAGTGTGTGTCCTTTTGTATTAGTACATACAAACGGGCTTCTGGCGAGCCCCCGGGGAGGCTGTGTATTTTTGAGCTGGGAGGAGCAGAAGGAAGCTGGAGGTGGTTTTAGTTCCTTTTACAGCATCTCACTGGCAGTGGGAATCAGAGAGAAAGTAAAAATAGTTAGAGGCTAAATGTTGTCAGAGCTGCTCAGATTTGACTTTCCAGACGAATCTGGGGAGTAAGGCTGAAAGATCACTGTCGCGTGAGGAAAGCCGAATATCAGCCTCATGTGCAGACGAGCTGGAGGCACATCTATGTAGCGTGGGGCAGATTCCTTCTCCCATGTGGGGCCAACGTGCTCCAGATGTGAGATGGGTTTTCTACTTTATTTAAGGATGCAGCACGCCCTTAGGAGACGGGAACCTCTTCAAAGTTATGGACACTGCTGATGTTCTGTTGCTTTGCAGGGAGGAAAGGTTTTTCTTGCAGCTCTGTAAAGGAAGGTGAAATTACAGCTGATGTGGAGTCTAGTGTGAATGGCTGAGATTTCATGTGAAACATGAAAGATGGGGAGGAGCTTCCTCCTGACCTTAAGCTGATGGTGTCTACAGTGGAGTTAAAAACACCAAACTCCAAAGCACTAATCACAGTCCATCCTTGGAGGCAGGTTAGAATAAGGACCAGTCCAAGGAGATAAACCTAAAAGATACGCAGGGGACATGACAGGGAGCCAGCCAAGGGTTTGACAGAGACCTATCGTTTCTCTAAACTGTTTTCAAGCTGAGCTTCGGGAAGGGTGGCTGAACTAGCAGATTTAAAACAGCTATGGTGGGTAGATGTGTAACAGATACAGTATCTGTCAAGGATGAATGAATAAGTGCTGGAGGGGAAATTAGTCATTCTTTAGCTTTATCTATAATGAGGCAAATTGATTTTGTATGTGGAACAGCCCAAGTTTATCCTGGAAAGTCCTAGTGGCAACAGTTTAAAGTGTCACCCCTAATCAGAGAAAATACTAAATTTAAATATGGAAATTATACTTTGTGTTGAATGATTGTAGTTAAATCAAATGACTTTAAATGAAGGCTTATCTTCTATCTTCAGTACCCATGTGCAAATTAACTTAATGTCCATATGAGACAAGTCACTGCCAGCCTTCAAGATATTAACTGAAACTGCTCCGTTTCCTGTAGGGGAGCAACAGACACCTTTCAGTTTTCTTCAAAGAACGTTGGTGAGATTGCAGCCATCTGTGTTGGTCACTGCCCAAAAGATGGGAAGAAGTCATCTGCAAAAGCTGATGTCTTCTGGCACGTCCAAGAGATTGTCATAACGGAGATGGAGCTTTGCAACAAGTAAGTGCCTCCTCACCTGAAGGAGCCGCTCCAGGAGGACGCGGGGAAGCTGAGCAGCTCTGCATACGTCTTCCTGAAGCATTTCAGATTTAAGCAATAGCAGAAAGTCTTACCAATCTTCATCCCTTTCTGAGAGCTAAGGACAAGCTGTTTAGTGTGTCGGGTACAGAACATCCCTGCCTGACTTGCCTGTGCGATGTCTGAGTTGTTAGAGAGGGCATTAATATGTGCAGGTAAGTTTATAAATAAGTTGACTTGGGTGAATCTCGCAGCTATGACAAAGTAATGCCTCAGCTTGTGGAAAATACTTAGAGTGACTGAAATTTAAGGCGTTTGTAGGATGCTCTGCACAGACTGGCCTTTAGGTAAGTCTTGGAAAAAGAGCTCCTAGAAAAAAGGTGAGAGTAACACAAAACCTGAACCTCCAGTTCAGACCAGTTTGGATGAGAGATCCTTCTGGTATGGTCCAAAAGGCCCACTGGAAATGTTGCAGTCATGCAGCTCAGCTACTCTGATTTGAATATGACTGAAATCTGCCATGGCTGAAAAATGAACATGTCTGAAGAGCCCTGAGCACATCAGATCCAACATGCTTTCGTCTGAGCCCTGTCTTTGGAAGGGCTGACGTTCACGACTCAGGGAGCAGATATCACAGCCACCATGCAGGAACTGGAGAAGATCACCCATTTGCAGAACAAACTGCTCTTCAGAGAAAATATCCACAATGTTAATTGTGGATATCTTTTCTTCTCCGTGATATTTCCATTGCTGCTAAGGAATTTAACTATAAGGAGTTTGTTCCAGCTGAGACAATTGAGTGTTTAAGAAGAAATCCTTGAAGTGGTTGGTTTTTTTTTTTTTAGAAGCCAAGAGTCTCTCCTAGCAAATTAATCAGCCAGCAGAAGAGCCACAATAATATTTGCTGAGTGAAAACTCAGTCAATTACATACTAAAACATGTTCTTTTCTCCTGGTGGGGAAAAAACTGGAACTCTTAAGTACAGCTGTGCAATCAAATCCATGCACTAAACTCACTGGGAGCACGCTGAAACTGCTGAACCAGTGTGTTTTGAAGGGGCGAAAGATCTTCCCATAAAGCCCCAGTTTTTTTAAAGTTGTTTTAAAATAAAGAGGGCAGCCAGGAGACACCGGTGAAGCCTGCAGCCTGTCATTGCACTGAAGCAGGGCTCCAGCTCTGCAGACGCAGCACTTCACAGCGGTGTTTGCTCTGCAAAGGAGCAACTGGAACAGATTGCACTGTGAAAGCAAGCTCTCACTTCAGGTATTCCCGATCTCAAACATCAAAAGACCCCTACCCAGGCAAGCCAAAGACCAAATTAAAAGAGTTATGATACTGCTGCTGCAATAGTTTTGAATTATACGGGGATTTTTGCCTTTTAGTAGTAGATTTTAGTATGTGAAAGGGCTGCATTTAGAAGCTTTTGATTGCAAATCCCAGGGCTAGAAAGGTCATCTTTTTTCTTCTTGCCCCTCGTGAAGACTGGCATGCTGCATTATAACTCCAGACCATGAGATATAACATAGCCCAAGAAATAAAACTGCAGCATCAGGCAACCCCTCCACTTTACTCTCATGCAGTTTTTCTGTTCTTGAGCCTAAAATTTTGCTCCCACCAGAATTTCTCATTTACAAAGCTTCCTTCAAGAGAAAGGAGTGCTTTACCTTGGCTGCGGAAAATGTCAGAAGTGTTGGAAGTGTTTAAGCAGCACAGTACCGCTGGAATCGCAGTAACCCTTCCTCCAGGTGTTTATTTTACGGGCACGCACTGCAATCCAGCTACGCTCCCTCCAGGAGGACCTGCTGCAGTTTGATGAAGGAGGGGGAGGGGGAAAAAACTCATTTGGAAATGATCTGCATCATTGGAAATGAAATACATCATTAAAAGCAGAGTGCTCCAGCCTCTGGCCGGGTGCCAGGTACGCGGTAATTTATGGATGTGCTGTGTGCTCCCTGCACATCACCAGAGGCAGCACTGCAGAGCCGAGGGCTTTCGGCATCTGGTACCTATCATTTCTGTGCTCGATGGTTGTTTTTTTTTTTTTGCCTGCTAAGGACGGGCTGGATGATCTAGATGAGGAAAGAGGGGGGATTTAAACCTCCTCCTCCTCCCATCTTTCCAATTCCCTTTTTTCTAGTTCCTAGCCCAACCTTAACCATAGCATCAGTGAGGATAATTGCTGATGTTCCTGCTCCCAGACCAGTTATAATCAGCGGTGCTGGGCTGCGTTAGCTGTGGGGCTGATTTCTTGTCCTGCCTCGGTGGGTCTGTAACTGGACGTGCTATTGCACAGGCAAAAAGAGGTGACAAGTGCCCCACAGCAACCCTCCCATGTGCAGGGTGTCTGTGGAGATGTTGGGTTTTCCAGTGGCAATGGTGAATCACGGCTGTCTTTTTAGAGAGAAACTCTAGTATACGGAAAAGTATTGAAACAGCATTGATATTAGGCAATTTAGTAGCACGCCCAGTCCATACCATTTGCTCAATAAAGTGGCCAACCGTACCATTAACATGCTGCTAATTTTCCTTCGGCAGATACTTTTTCAGGTGCAATGTGAAAATCCCTCTGCGTTACAAGAGACGGGACTACAAAGTCTTTGAGTGTGCCAAGGTCACCGAGAGCTTCGCCAGCAAAGCCCGGAGCTTGGTGCCAGTCAAATACGAGACCATCGTGGTCACAGGCTTTGAAAAAGGCGCGGGGACCGACGCCAATGTGTTCATCACCATCTTCGGGTTGAACGGGGACTCGGGAAAGCGGGCGCTGAAGCAGAAGTTCAGGAACCTCTTTGAGCGGGGCAAAACCAACAGGTTTTACCTGGAAACGCTGGACATGGGGGAGCTAAAAAAAGTCCGGATTGAGCACGACAACAGCGGTCTGGCACCGGGCTGGCTGGTGGAGCGGGTGGAGATCACCAACTCGGCGACTGGTGTGACCACCATATTTCCCTGTGGGAAGTGGCTGGATGAAAACCGGGGCGATGGGTTAATCTGGAGGGAGCTTTTTCCTAGGTACTGAGGCTGCAGGAGGGGTTTGGTCTCTTCTGCATGCACATTTTTCTCAGTATATACTGTTTTATATTGCATTTTACTTTTTAAAAGGCTGCCTTTTATATTGAGAGATTTTTAGTAGCAAGATGTGCTTCCTGGCTTAACATTTTGTAAAAGTAATACTGCTTTTTTTAAGGTGCATATAAAATTGTGAATGAAATAAATACATTTCTCACTTATTTATGATTAAAAGCCACAACTAGCAGAGCCATAACCTATCCTTTAACAGCTCAGATGGCATCTTCTGCTTTCAATGCTTTGCCCTGCCAGGGCTGGGGAAACCTGCTGGCCTCCACTGCTGATGGGCTCCCCTTTTAGATGACTAAAGAGGATTAGAAATATTTAAGAAAATTGAGCTTGGAGATCACAGTTTTTCCCACTTCTGGCAACTGTGAACACTGCATGTCCGTACACACACATGCGCATCGAAAGCAGCGGGCGCAGCAGGGCTTTCTGCAGGGAGGTTGGGAAGGACCCGTTATCCACCCAGCCAGGTCTCAAGGGGTGGGATTTGGGTCGTGTTTGCCACCCGTGGGCTTTCCTCCCCAAGCCAGACCCAGCTCTCCAGCTGAATTTTTCTGGGTCTGCCCAGAGCTGAGCTCTACAGTTAATGGCAGCCGGAGCAAAAGACCTACCAGCTAATCAATTCCACTGCAAGGAAGCTATGCTAACTATATTCAAAGCTGTCTCAGGATAATCTTACCCTATATGGCCTGAATACCAACTCTGTTTCAGAGCAGCTGCCATTCATTTTAATTTTTTTTTTTCTTTTAATAAGAATCGCTGTTTTGATTTTTTTCTGTGGTGGAGAAGGGATTTCCCAGCCGCAATAAGGGCCAGTGCTCCTGTAGATGGGCTCTTCCCAGCGACTCGCATCTCTACAGGTACCAACGAGAAAAGTTGTTTACAAATCATCACTTCTAGAGCCCCATCTCCCTCCCCAGGGAGCAAAGCAGGACACATCCTTCGGAGGAGAAAGGGGGATGTCTGAGCCGCCATGAGAAGACGACCTTCCTCCTGGCCCACCCGTGTCCTAGGAGAGGTCGTTTCCCCCTCCCAGAAGCTGATTTTAAACAAGTATTTTGTGCGAATGAGGATCAAATGGGTCAAGAGGGGGTTAAACCTGCTGAGCCCACCCACGCCATCAGTCCCTGGGTTGGGGAGGATGCTTCTGCTGGGACATGACCTGGATGTGCCTGGCTACAAGGCAGGACTGTCCCACTGCTGAACCCCTGCCTGGTCATGGGCAAAGGAGGCTCCAGCAAAGGCTAGTGATGCCGAGGCAGGAGTTAGGGACGTATTCCAGGTGCTGTCTGTTGCTCCTGGATAGTTGAAAGCTGCTGCATCCCACCAAAGTCCTGCCAGGGAAGTACTGCATCTTTATTTTCCGCAATAGGCACCACCGAAGAGACTTGAGCTTATTCAGGGCTGTCTGTGCCAGCTCGCAAATAATAGCTCAGACTAATTCATTTTAGAAACCTTTATGGTAACTGATGGGTTTGGAGCAGAGCAAGTTGCTTAAATGAGCCCAGTAATCAACCTCATCAATGATCAACTACTCACTGATGGGAATAATAATAGCAGCCTTTACTGGCTGTATTCTCCTTCCTCGCTGCAAACTGATGCTCCCAAGCTCTGAGCAAGGGCCGAGCCAGGGCTGGGAGCTCACAGGAGGACCAGAAGAGACCTCAGGAGGGCTGGAGGTGGGTGCTGGGGTCAGCAGGAGTGTTGCATCCCTGGGACCCTGCTGGGATGGGACTCGGTCTGCCTGGGCAGCCAGGGGTTCCCACGGGCAGAATCCGGATCATTTGCTTTTGCTGCTCTTGTTCAATGTCATTGCAAAGCAGCGGCTCCTCAGTGGGTGTTTTGAAACAAAAAAAGGGTCAGGCTTTTGATCTCTCTGCTTTCCCTCCCACCCCAGTCTACCAAGGCTATGAAAAACCCCTCCCTGTCAATGGATTTGTCCCATTTTTAGACAAATGTGTGCTGCAGTGAAATAAGAGGTTTTCCCATTATAAAGCTGTAGTCCCAGCGTTTCCGCTTGGCTCCACTCAGCACCCACTTGGTGCCGAGATGCCAGAGACGCTGGTTTTACAGCATCGCTGCATCGCAGCAGTTTAACCCCTGCCAGCCCCTGAGCAAATTCACTGTGACGCACGTGGGATCGGCAAGGAGGAAAGAGAAATCCTTATCTTGCATGTGAGATGTGCTCACATCTGGGAGTAATCACATGTAGCAAGTAGCTACAGCCACGGGTTGAGGTCCTGTTGAAGCAGGAATGAACAGCTTCAAGGTCGTCAAATCACTGTGTGGGTGAGAGGTGGGATTGCAGATACCTGGGTTGCCATCAGAACCATCTGCCATCCCTGGACAGGCATGTTCAACACAAAAACTGTGCTGACCTCCAGGTAATGCTGCCGCTAAAAAGGGCCAAAGGGAAGTTTGCTGGTACAGGGTCAGCAACCTCACTCCCTCCCAGGAAGGCAACGTTGGCAAAGCATGAAAAAACTCTGCTTTTTTCTTCTAAAGACTTCAAAAATGCCCCTTGTTTGTGCAAAACTCAACTCCACCCTGGCCCTGGGGAGTCGTTCTGTTGCTACAACAACTAATGCTACAAAAGTAATAAGGCAAGAGTGAAGTTTTTCCAAGGGCTGGATTTGCATTAAGCTGCTAAAACCAACACGTTCTTGGCCAAGTGGAGAACTGGGGAGGAGAAAAGCCAAAATTGCCCTAGCGCTGTGCCTTTCGCAGGGCTCAGGCAACCTCTGCCTGCTGAGGCAGAGCATCCCAAAGCTCTACGTTGGGCAGATGCACAGCTCCTGTTCCCTCCACCACCCTTTACCTTTTTTTTTTTCTCTTTATTTCTTAATTGGTGGGGTTTTAATGCACATGCCTTCATCCAAAAAACATTAATGTAGATGAGAAGCACGAGCAAAGGACGAGGATGGTGGTACTCAGTGGGAGTCTGCAAAACCAGGCTATCCCATTGCCTCTGCGGTCCCCATGGTATTGGGAGTCTGATGTAGTGCTGTGTTTAAAAAAAGCACTTGGGTGCTGCCAGTGAAACCAAGTATAACCAAGGAATCCTTTGCAGTGTTGGATGCTAAGAGGGACTGGTTGTCTCTTGCTGCAGGATGCAGAGAATTATTTGAAAATCTCTACGAAATTGTTGTGAAACATTTTTGCTAGCATCATATATGTACGCTAACCTTATGTGCACGAAGGCAGAATAACTGAGGGGTGTGAAGCATCCAGCTTATAATCTCCCCTGCCCCATCGTTATGTGTAGAAGTCCATTTTGACATAGAAGGCCCATTTAAAAAAACAACAACAAAAATTACCGATGGGGTTGTACAGCTCTGAGCTGCAACCTATGGGCCAACTGAGGATTTAGATACCACAAAACACAAATAAGGGCTGAGCTTCCCGACCCCAGGCAGCTGCTGCAAGAGCAGATGCTCGCAGTGAATAAAGATGTTGCATTTTGGCCCGTGCTGTTATACCTTAATGGGCACATCCCCTCTCCCTCCCCAGCGCAGCCACTGGTTACTGCTCGCCGCGCTCGGCAGGGCTGTTATCAGATTGCAGCGGCGCGTTTGCTGCGGCAGCTTTGACGAAAAACCGATTGCCATCTCAAGCAACTCTCCCAGCGCCGTTACCCTTTCGAAGGACATCAGCAAAATCTCAGCGAGCAACTGAGATTTTCCCCAGCTGGACCAACAGGTCATTTTTAACCCGTTTTCTGAATTTGTAAAAGCTTCCTATAATGGGATCTTCGTACTGCTTGAATACGGTGCATCCCTTATGCAGCCTCTGTTGGGTGCTGGAGGAGCCGGCAATTCCCTTCAGCTACCGGAATCAAATCTCTAGGATCAGCAGCCGCCTGTCTCCAAGGCTTATTTAGTCTAATCACATAGTCCAAGCTGGGGACTGGTCTCAGCCTTTCTACATGAAATGCATGAGGAGGAACAGCCGAATCGCGAGTGGGTAGGAGCAGAGATCGGCACCATTCATTGTGGGAAAAAATAAAAGTGCAAGAGGACCTACGAAATGAGCTGTGCAGGATGCAAAGTTGGGCGTATGGCCCATTGGATTCTCCATCAGGTAACAAAAGGATTGAAAATACCCTCAAATATATCTGTATTAGTTTGGAGGATTTTTTTTTTTTTTTCCTTCCAATAAGTTTTTCTTTCCTTAGTTATTAAGCAGGAGACTCACAGGGAGGGAGATGCTTCTCCATGGGGAGGACGGAGGACCTGTCGGTATCGCTGCAGGACTTGCCAGAAACATCCTACAGGCACCGTGGGATGCATTTAGAGGAGAAATCTCTCTTTAACAGGCAATTTCCAGCCTGGTTCTAGAAAGTGATTTTGGTACCTAATCACAAAACTGGTGCCACAGGACATCACACGCGGTGGTGTGCCCGGTGTGGAGAGTCTCACCTCGCTTCTGCCACGGAGCTCAAGCACCAACAGCCTCTGCAAACCAGCTGGGCAGACTATTTTATACCCCGGCAGCATTTCTTTTGCATATCAAAGTCCAAAGGCATAAGCAGTGAAAGAAGAATTGACTCCGACCCAAAGAAACAAGAAACGAACGGTAAAAAAAGACCAAGCGATGGCCCTGCCAGGTGACTTCTCTGTGGCACAGGTTTATAGTTAGCAATGCAGTTTGTTTTATTAGTTATAAATAAAGTACAAAAAATCCACCAAAAGTGAATCTAAGCATTTACACAATTTCTAATGTCTTTTCATTTCTTCAATGCACTATTGCTTTAATATTAATAATAAATATTTTTCTAGCTTTCTTCTATAAAATAGTCTATGTAGCAAAATGTTGCACAGCACAACAGAACAGCAGTAGGAGTACAAAAATGTGGGTGATCCTTTCACCAGCCTGGGCCATTAAAGGAGAGGATTTTGTTTGTTCGCTCCTTGTTTTACTTATCCCTTTTACAGTGTCTTTGTGGGGGGGAACAACCGACCCCCTGTCCCTGAACGGCTCAAAACCGCAGCTCCAGGCTACAGGGGAGGAGTATTAGAGAGCAGCAAGGAAAAAAACACAGACAGGTTTTAAACCCAGGGTAAGGCAAAGTCAACAAAGCAGAGCAGCACCCTGAAGGGCCAGAGAAAAAAAATTAAGGTACAGTCATTTTGTGCCTTTCTAATCCAAAGGAGAATTGCATCCAAAGCCTTTTTTTTGGGGAAGGGCGGGGGGGTCAGCTACTGGCTGAGCACATGCATCGAACCCCACTTCTGTCCATACATGGCCGAGCATCTGCGCTGACCGAGACGGGTTATGGCTTAAAGCTTAAAATATTATCAAAGACGCTCTGACCTTCTCGCGAGGCTCAAGCACTTGATATTCCGGAGCTTTTTGGGAAAGGGCAGTGCGTTGCGAGAGCGGCGCAGCCGTGTCTGGGGATGGGGATGCTCGGCCGCTGCTGCAGGAGCGGGATATCAGCTTGGGGCTGACCTCCTCCTTGGGGACGGGAAGGCTCCGCTGCACGTCCCAGCTCTTCAGTGGATTAAAAAGCTCCAAGCTGAAGTTTCCCTTTTGACAGGGGGGAGGAAACCAACCGATCAAGAAGATCAGCACTGAGGGCTTCTGCTCCGTGCATGTTTCACAGCTGGGTTATAGCAAACGCTCATGGCCAGGCATTACAAAAGGATGCCGAATCGCTCCCGCGTCCATCCCAGCCCCTCTCAGCTAGACCATGGGTCAACCCTTCAAAATTGCAACGAATCCCTCAGTTTTGTTGCCTCCTAGCTCAGGCTCAATCGATCGCCTCCTTCATCCTCCCCGCAGCTGGGTGCACGCGCAGAGGGTGAAAAAAGCCAGACCGAGCACTGATAGGCACCAAAAATTGGACAAAGCCACCATGCCTGGGCTCCCTTCCTCGGCTTTTGAAGCAATTTGCAGAGTCTTGCACTGAATGCATGCATCGCCCCAAGCACAGCCTTGCAGCGGGGGCCCGCCGGGTGTTATTGCAGGGTAACACACGCAGCAAGAGCAGGAGCATCACCGGCGGCGTCGGGGACAGGGCGGTAGCAAGAATCGACCAAAACGTTTTGGTTTTGCAGAGCGCCGTTAATCGCCTTCAATGCGCAAGGGCGCAAGTGAAAGGATCACCAGAGTTTGATTATGAGTGCAAATAATATTCATATATATGTGCTAAACACAGTCACTATATTGCAGTTTTCCACTATGTCACAGCATACAGAATCAAAGGTTTGCATTTTTATGGAATGTATCCAAGGTAACAGCACCACAGTAATACAGTTTGTAATCACACACCCTGATTTTTTTCTCTTTTTTTTTTTTTTTGATAAGATAAGCATTACCCCCCACATCCCATGTTTAATTTTTTTCTTTAAAGTACCGATGCATGCAAAGCATTCCATTCCCAGAAACAATGCAAAAATGAGGTAATAGGAGTAATAAAAAAAATTAGTATTAATTTCTAAATAAATAAATTATAATTAAAAATGCAAAAAACAACTATAAAAATAATTAAATAAGAACCCACAATATCTACAAGTTAGTCATAAATTATGATTGTTAAATATAAGGCATTTAAACTCACAAAACCCTGTAAACTATCAATGTTTTGTTCCTAGAGATATTTGTTGTTTGTTTCGTTTTGTTTTTAAACTCATCCTATTATCGCATCCTACTCGTACAAATTATTTAAACGCAAAGGAACCTGACACATCGATGCAACTCCAGACGCTGTAAATTCGCACGCACCTTGGGATCAGTCACTCACACGAGACCACGGGAGTTTGGTGCTTTTCTTCACCAAAGGGTTTTTTTTTTTGTTGGTTTTTTTTTTAAAAACTGTGCTTGTTCATTAGGCAAATAGTAATACTTTCGCATAGGCTTTAAGAAAACGCGCGGTTCGGAAGCGCTCCTCATTCCCTCCCCACCTGGCCAGGGTCTCAATTGCCCCTTTCCTCCCCCTGCTTTGTCCCCAGCTCACGCCTGGACAGACCAGACCAACTTACAGTGTATTTTACCAGCAAATCCTTGCTTTGCTTGTCCATATTATTAATAATATTAGTATTCTTTTTAATGCTGCTTCAATCTGCTGCTGCTGGAGCAAGCCCCATAGGTATTGATGGACCACTCCTTGACCCATGGACATCAGGGCTGGGACCACCACATCCCCCAAGAAGCCATCGCCTGTGCTGGGTGGCAAATATATCATAGAATCATCGAATGGTTTGGGTTGGAAGGGACCTTTAAAGGTCACCTAGTCCAACCCCCCTGCCATGAGCAGGGACATCTTCCACTAGATCAGGTTGCTCAGAGCCCCGTCCAACCTGACCTGGAACGTTCCCAGGGATGGGGCATCTACCACCTCTCTGGGCAACCTCTTCCAGTGCCTCACCACCCTCATCGTAAAACATTTCTTCCTTCTGTCTTCCTTATATGCCACCATGTGTCCCCCTCCAATCCCTCCCACCTGCATGGGCACAGCAAGAGAGGAGCTCCCGCATCCTCGCACCCCGTGGGGCTCCCCTCTTTCCCTCCCCTCTCCATTTGGGAAAAAAAAAAAAAAATCTCTGTGTTGTCTCTGAGGTTGGTGTTTTCCAATTACAGCTCACGGGAATTCTGTGATCTCTCAGACTCTAATTTATGATTTTTCTTCTTGGAGAGCATCGCTTGGCTCCAGCAAAACAGATGCTCAGGGGAGCCAGAAATCATTCCCGCCACATCAGTATTTTCAATATATAATGTTCCTGACTAATTCCCCTTGTTCCTCTGCTTCTCCCTTTGCTCCCCTAGTATGCAAAAAAAAAAAAAAAAAAAAAAAGAAAAAGGTTTTTGGTTGTGAATGTCAGTTCTCCGGGGAGTTTTCAGCTCAGTCCCTGCAGTTGGCATGCTGAGGCCTTTATTTCAGGGGAAGCTTGGATCGCAACAGCTCAGTCCTTCGGGGACCACCTCCTAATTCTGTTTTGAGCGTTAATGCAATTAAGTTTCATTTTAACAACCACTCCACTCTCCGTATGGATATGACCTGTGTATACAAATGCACGCGGGTGCAGGTGCACGTGCTTTGAAGCGGGGTCACAACCCAGCCCCTCCAAAAAGCAGCAAACTGCCCTTCCAATCTGCCTTCCCCTCCCGTGCCAAAACGCTCACGGCCTCAGCAGTGCCTTGCGAACATCGAGTTTTTTCCCTTCCCGTTAGCAGAGATGGTTTTGCGTGGGAGAGGACTCGGCAGCGTACATCTCTCAGCACCTCTCTGGCGTTATTAAACCCCAAAGCACAGCTATAGGCACCAACTCCAGTAACCATCCTTTTGGACCAGTGCTGGCAGTGGCTGCTGAAGCCAACCAGCCTCACAGCTCACAGGAGAAAGCATCACGGACAACAGCAATTATGAAGACAGCCCTTCCTTGGATTTCGATACGCCAAGCTATCGCTAAGAGACGGAAAGCAAAGAAACAGCATCTACTCCAATATCGTGCCCCTACAGAAAGTGTCCAGCACCAGCAGATAAGCAGGAACGAAGCTTCTCCCTATTGCTTCATTCATTTCATTCCCAATTTTTATTTTTTTTAAGTTTCTCTAAATTTGCAACACACTGTAAATGCAAGGAAAGGAAGCACACGCGGCTGAGGCAAAGAGCGCAACCCTTCTGACTGTAAACAGGATTTTGCTTTTTCGCCTCTTCCCCCACAAGGGTGGGAAAGCTTGACCTCTATTCCCCCTCCGCAATGTATTAATCAGGCACCAAAATAAGGAATCTATGAAAAAATATTTGGTGCAAATTAGGTAACAGCAACATGTCCACCACAAGATGAGTAGGGCATCAAACACAACATTTCTTAAGCTAACATGCTCCAGCTGCCATCCATAGAAATAGCTAAAGGACCCCTAACATGTTTCTACGTATTCGAGAGGTATATATACAATCCTCATGAAATGCAGGATTGACAGGCCAGACTACCACAACTAGTTCCTTCATGTTCAACACTAAATCTTCTGCAGCACGGGGTCTCTGAGCTCCGGGAATGCCAGCTCCCTTTCACCGGGCCCGTATCCTGCGTATGTGCAATATCTCCTACTGCTAGATATTGTACCGCCACCTCCTCCTCCTCCTCCTCCTCACTAACGTGCCTGCAGACTTTTCCTCTCAATCAAATGGCTCAGAAGGCAAAAATTTTGCTGCAAGGGTTTATGGCCATATGACCTGGTAAGGAAAATGGTGTGTCCAGCCAGTCCTTTCAGCTGTCCGAGCCGAGCTGTGTTTCAATGTCCACCCTGCAGATCGGGCACTTCTTGCTGGTGGCCAGCCACTGGTCCACGCACACTTGGTGGAAGAGATGCATACAGGGCAACCGCCTGCAGAGAGAGAAGTACCACCCCGTTAGGATGGAGAAGGTCCAGGGGACCAAGAAAAGCCAGAAAGCAGCAGCCGGCGCTGCTTCAAACATGGGAAAGCACCGATGTAGGGACACCAGTACAGCCTTCCCCAACCACGCCAGCTCATGTAGGGCAGTAGGTCTGAGAGGATGTCATTCTTGGCTAAAAGCCTTTTAGAAAACCCCCCACCCTCCTGAACTGAGTTGTTCCAGTTATTAATTACCCTGGCTGCTGCTTTCAGGAGTATTAGGTTATACTCCAAAAGCCTCTTGGTTCTTCATCGTTGTGGCTCATTAGCAGTCAGGTGGGTCCCCAGCACTCCTATGTGGGTGTCTGGTGTGCCCCAGGGATTGTGGTTGCTTTTCTCCTACATCACCTTTGCCATCTTTTTGCTCACCCTCATGAGCCGGAGGGACCCTGAGCCACAGGGATTCACAGCAAGAAGATCAGAGTTTTTCTTGATGGTTTAACGCAATTCAAGGATGAGGAGCAGGACCAGGTAGTGCAGCTGCACTGCCCACCTGCAGCTCCTTCAGCCATGGTAGCTCAGCCCCTTGCAATTGCTTGTCCCCCATCCACAAGCAGAGATTTGACCCAACCAAGAGCCTGGGGACATCTGTGAGCGTTAACTGGGGCTTTATTGTTGGCTGAGGACAGTTCCCTGCGACCGTGCGGGTGGAGTAATCTCACTTATTCTACAATAAAGCAGCTCCCTCCTGGCCACAAGCCAAAACCCCCTGGACTTCACACCCGCACTCCATTTTATTGTACTTCGGTCATCTGTCAGGCTCAGACATTGATGTCCCTGAGCTCCAGATGGCTGTCTGAGACCTGGGACCCATTCTTCTCTGACACTTGCCAGCTGGCCCATTGGCACAGCTTTGAAGCAGGTGATCCAAACCCAACTACAAAAACTTGGCCCTTCTGCTGCTCTTCCTACCTACAGGCCATACCAATGTCCATCTAAATGGCATTTAGTTTCCCAGACCCTGCAACAGCCCAAGTGAGTTTGTCAGGACGAGAACAGGGACAATCCCACCAGCGCATGGCACCATTAATCCCAATAAACACAACTCAGATGGCATCCAGAGTCAGAGGAGCAGATGGAAGGATCGTACCTGACGTCTTCTCCATCTTCAAGCATGGACAGACAGATTGTGCATTTCTCGTCGGTGTCCGACTCCTCTCCATCCTCTTGCTCAGCTTTGCCCTCCTGCGGTCTTCTCTGCAGCAAGGTTAAAGACATAATTTGGTTAGGACTTGGCTTTCTAATGCTCTCCCAAGCCCTGGTAGTTGCAGGAAGGTAAATAATAAAAGCTTCATCTGTCAGCCAGATCCTCCAGCTTGGGGAAGCCAGCCCACCCAAAACAGCCAGTGAGGGGAGGATGCCACCAACATGCTGCTGGTCGGCACGTCTCCTCCTGGGGCCGGTGGCAGCGGGGCTGGTGGTAGTGCCCCAAGGAGCACCCTGTCCTCTGCTGCCCTAACAGAGCCCCCCACCACCTCCTCCATCCATCCTCCTTGCAGTGGGGCTAGGCCCATGGTCTCCTTTGCTGGAGGCTTCTCCTGGAGACCCCAAAGCATGTGGGGCCACCACTGCCAGGAAGGGCAACCACTGTGCCCCATGCCAGCTTGGCCACTGGCCCAGCCCCACGCTGCGCCATGGGGCAGTGCTTAGCCTGTCAGCTCTCCCCTTTCCTCTTCCCTCCACACATCCATTCCTATCAAATATGATTTTTCTGGATCCACTGGAGATGCGGTCAGACATAAGCGCAGCAGGAGTTGACTCACTTCCAACCAGGGCAACGCAACATCCCTACTTGTTACTGCCCAGCCGGGAATGACCAACATGTGAAATTACTACCCAAACAAGCATTTTCCCCGTTTTCTACTTAGCACAACCCCAAAATACGGCACCCGTTTCCTTAGGGGCAGGAGATCAGCTCCAACAGAGGAGACAACCCTTGCAAAGCGAGGGGAGGACAACCTCCCCCACACCATGGAGCCCGCGCCCTCACGGCGGGGTGCGCGGGCAGCGCCGCTTGCATGCAGAACGGGGTGGGTTTGCATGCACGAAGCCCCCTTGGTGTGTGCACTTTCTTACCAGGTGCGGACAGGGGTGAAATTGCACCCGCTGGGTGGGAGAAGGTTGAGACCCTTTTGAAAATTTGGCCCGCAGCTTCCTAGCCTAGAAGTGAGAAACAGCCAGCTGAGCTACACCACTGCTTCAGCCCGGGAGCCCCACAAGAAATTAAAGCATCGATTCCGGATTTTACATTCCTCCCCCATTTCGGGGAATATTTTGATTGACGGCGCCAGTTTGCCAACCCTGAGGATTGCGACCCACCAACATCCTTCCTTCTGTCCGCTCTGTGCCCACAACCCTTGGCCAACTGAGAGGGGCTGGCAGCCGTGACGCGGTTTTGGGTCGCTCACCTTCTTGTACTTGTGGGGGAAGGTGAACCTCTCGATGGTGTTCTGGACGGCACCCCGGCTCACGCTGCCCAGCCTGTCCTCCAGCTGCAGCAGCTCCTGCGGCACAGGAACACCAGCAAATTGCCATCAGCATTGCTCCCGGGACACGAGGTCCCACCACCCTGGTCCCTACCTGGTGGTGACCAAGGCTCCCTCCTGCCCTTTCCTTGATAGAAATGTCCATCAAACCCAAATGAGTCGTGCTTTAATGATGGATCTGAGCCCTAGCGCTTGGGCTAGTAACTAGGGGTTCAAGGCTAAGAGCTGGATGTCCAATATTTCAGAAATTAGGGTGGAATTTGAGCTCCGTTTGACAGGCTGGGAAAAAAAAACCCTGTAGATCTACAGCACTTTATTCACAGACATGAAGGGAGCCGGAGTCAACCCAAGCCAGACCCAGGCACCTTGGAGTAAACCAACTTTTACCAAACTCACTCAACCCCTTTGCCTCCCAGTTATTACTAAAATTGCTGCAAGACTCAATGCAACTGCCATGCCAAAAAACAGTCTTACAAGTTTATGCCAGAGCTCGCATAGATTCCCAGCATTTCAACATTTAATGATAATTCTAGTCCCCAAGATACATACTTCATAGCTCTCCCGCACAGCGGACGTGTGCCTGCTTGGGTTCAGACCCTGAAGAGCAAGTAACTGAAGCTGAGGATAAGGGTAATTTCTGATTTCATGAACAACCTGCAAGAAGAGAGGGAGGAAAATAAAGTTACCTGTACTTGCACGTAGAAATCCCTTGTGTACCCTGATTTAAATCTAGTGCTTTAAAAATTCAAAATGAAAGAGCAGACCGACACCTTCCCCAGTGGAAGCCTTTTAATAACCAAAAAATGAGGTTTTATTAAATAGATCTCCTATAAATGATAACTAAGAACGTGCATTTCTTCTGAATAAACTATCTGTTATAATAATTCCTGTTGCATTTATAACATTGCAGTTCCAGAGTCTCAACATGGATTAGCTTAAAAAGAGATTTTATTTTATTTAGTTTTAAATGGGTGGATTTCTCTTCATCCAAGCTTTGATTTTTTAAGCCTTGCTGTAGTACACAAGCATCAGGGTCTGGCTATGGGCATGAGGCAAAAACACCCTCGTGGGATTTCTGAGGATTAGCAGTGCTTGGCACGGCTCAGCTCCAAACACAGCACCCTGTTAGGAGAAGGGCCAGCAAATGACCCCAGTCAGCCCATCTTCTCATCAAACCCCACTGTCGTGGTTTAACCCCAGCCAGCAACTAAGCACCACGCAGCCGCTCACTCACTCCCCCCCCCACCCAGTGGGATGGGGGAGAAAATCGGGAAAAAGAAGTAAAACTCGTGGGTTGAGATAAGAACAGTTTAATAGAACAGAAAAGAAGAAACGAATAATGATAATGATAACACTAATAAAATGACAACAGCAATAATGAAAGGATTGGAATGTACAAATGATGCGCAGTGTAATTGCTCACCACCCACCGACCGGCACCCCGCTAGTCCCCGAGCCGCGATTCCCCGCCCCCACTTCCCAGTTCCTATACTGGATGGGACGTCACATGGTATGGAATACCCTGTTGGCCAGTTTGGGTCAGCTGCCCTGGCTGTGTCCTGTGCCAACTTCTTGTGCCCCTCCAGCTTTCTCGCTGGCTGGGCATGAGAAGCTGAAAAATCCTTGACATTAGTCTAAACACTACTAGCAGCAACTGAAAACATCGGTGTTATCAACATTCTTCTCATACTGAACTCAAAACATAGCACCGTACCAGCTACTAGGAAGACAGTTAACTCTATTCCAGCTGAAACTAGGACACCCACCTCCACCTGTGCAAGAGGTCAAGCAAAACCTTTACAGATGGCATCAAGGCTGATGTAGAGAACGACGACGTGATAAGGGACGGTCCTCGGGGTTGAGCCAAGGAAGGGAGTCACCTACTGCTAATCCTTCTGTATACAAAAAGTCCTGGGAGCCCACAGTTTGTTCCATTATTATAAGTATTTTTATTATTAGTAATAACTGCTGCGTCTCTCAAACCCTGCCCAGGTTTTGCAGACCAGCTTGTGAGCGTGGTGCTGCACGTGATGGACCGAATCTTTCCAGAGCAGCTGAGCTTTTCTTTCCTTTCTCTAATCCAGAGTGCAATGATGCAACATTATCCTTTCAGACACTCCCTCCCACGGCCGGAGATAAGTAGGATTCGCAGAAGACAGGTGATAGAAAGATAGCAGCCTTTATTTTGACTGCCTTCTGGCAGACAATGCTTAAAACATTTCTCGGTAAAAGCGTTTCACTTACCATCTGTGTCGAGGATGTGCTTCTGGGGAAATGGTGCATCCGAGGTGTAGCTAAGTAATGCTGATAGGGCTGAGGGACCGGCCGGACCTGGAACTGGGCGTGAGTCAGTCCCGCATCGACGCTGAGGTCCCTGTGGGCACGAGGATGAAGATACGGCTTTGACCGCACGGTTTTATTGCATGGCTTACAGCAAGTTGGATCCTGCTCACAGGGCAGCCTCCACTGGTGGGCCCTGGGCTGCTCTGGGTTCCTCAGCCTGGGGTGATGCTACCGCTTGGAATGGAGTTTCCTCCAATTTGGGCAATCGCCCACAAGGCCAGCACGAAGGAGCGAGGGGTTGTTTTTATGCTGGTTAGCATTTGTGTTAGCCAGGGTCAAGAGCTGCACAGATGCAGCCTGCTAATTTCAGAGCAAGAACATTTTGGTGGCTCCGTTCGATATCCAAGCTCGGTAACTCAACCTAGCCAGACCAGGTCTTCCCTGTGCTGCCATCGCTGCAAACAATTGCATTCTGTCTTGAATATTTTGCAGGAATACAGCTAATTACTCTGGGGACACACTGATGAACCATTCTGGGTAGTTGTTAGGAGCCAGCTAGGCACTCTGGGGGGGCTTTTCGATGTGCCTGTGCTCTCTTTGAAGGTTTCCCAGCCCAGGTCATGGTAGGACGTGGGGAAACAAGGGAGACCGCACTTTGCCTGACCCCAGCCTCAGGGAACTCCAGAACTGCTGTTCGTGCAGAAAATATAAAGGTTTTAAGAAATTTCTGGATGAGACTGCTGTAGGAAAGGGTGTCACACAACCAGCGGGCCAGCACCAGTGAAGCAGGACACCCCCGATGGTCCCACTTGCCCACACGCAGCCTGGCCCAGGCAAGGAGAGCTGGGGTTCAGCTTGGTGAGTTTGGGCACTTTTTTCCTCCAGAAAAATAACCCAGCTCAATCCCAGGACTTGGCATAACCAAAATCCCAGAAAACCCCGCAGCTCTGCCCAATCCAAGCATGCAGAAACAAACTGCAACCCCATCCACACGCCGTGTGGAGGGGACGGGAGGAGACCTAACACAGCATCTCCATCTATAATCCAATTAGCTGATCCCTCGTCTCTCCAGCCAAGGAGTCTGTCAGCAAACAAGTGCTTTGAACGTCATTTACTTTATCATAATTACCAAAGCTGGCGCTCTAATAACCATTGTCTTCACATTTACCAAAGCAAAGCTAATTAGAGCACAGGGGTGGCTTCCCATTTCAGCCTCGAACTTCTCTTCCCCTGTGAGGAGGACAGTGGCAGCGAGTGCCACGGCTGGTTAGGAGCAACCGAGACGTGTCCTCCAGCAGCTGTGAAACTGTTTTCGCCCAACAGCAGATAACAGACGTGAGGGGACAGTAAATGCAGAAATCCTTTACCCAGAACAGCCTGTGTACCAGGCAGCAGCTCCAGGCCTCTAGTACCCCCTAAGAAGACACCCCACATCAAGCTGACGCAAAGAGAGGGACTATTTTTGCTGGCCCCGTGCTAGCCATGTATGTGCTAGACAGACAAAACCTGGCAGAGGATAAAACACAGCAGGCAACTGGCAGGAACACAACCAGGGTGAGAATCCGCAGGGCTGGGCATTTTCCAGCTCCCGTGTCGCAATTGTGGAGATTTATCCAATTGCTTAAGACTGTTCCCAGGTGGATGGAAGGCTCAAGTGGAAATCAGGAGGCTTTGGGTCCCTTCCCAGTCCTGTCACTGGCCTGATGCATAACCTTGACCTCTTCCTCTCTGCCTTCCCATATTCCCTGTCTACAAAATAGACGTGATAATCCACAGAGTGCTTTGAGAACGAGGACCGAAGAGATCTCTCAAAGATGAATGGCCACTATTAACTTGCACAAGTAATTGGAATGACAGGACTGCTGAACTGTTTGTGCACCGGTGTAGCTAGAGCCTTAAAATTGGGTGTCGAGGCTCCTGAAGCGATTTTGTGGGTCTACAGAAGGGTCCAAAGCAGAATACTGCATGGAATGCTGTTTTCCCAGGGTTTGGGGGTGAATAAGCAGAGCACATTAGCTGAAGGAAATCAAAACCAACCATCACCTTCTAGCCTGTGCTACTGTACAGCATCTTGATGCTCAGATGCGAGGCTCAAGAGCTGCGATACTTATGGTACACGGGCTGCCAACAACCAAGAAGTGAAGGATAAGGCTCCATATAACAGGTTGGATGGTCGTCACCCAATGCGTGTGCAGAAGATGATTTAAGGAACCAAATGGGAATTTATTTATTCTTCGCTGGAAGATTTTAATGGAGGTTGGGCTGTCTAAGATGACTGATCACTTTCAGATCTTCTTTCCATCCCCATCTCCCGCAACAGTGCCTACCACCTACCGCCTCCGAGTGAGTGCCGCTGCTGCTCTTGAGGTGGCAACACATTAAAGGAAAGTTTTTATATCTGTCACTGGGCAAAACTGTACATGTGGCCCGAGGGGAAGTGAGTCACCCAAATATATGTACACAGTATATGTTTTCTGTCATCCCCACTCCTTAGGTTTTATAAGGCTATGGAGCAACACAGGGGGAAAAAGGAGGGAGGAGGAGTGGAACATAAAGCGATGCTTTATCAGATCCTTTTAATGATTATAATTAAACACTCTGCGCCGAAAGAGAGGCAGAAAGAATGGCTCTATCCGGGTGGTATGTGAACCGCTTTGGCAAACTGATCCGAACAATGTCATCCTGGCCAAATTCAGCTCACAGTGGTGCCAGTAATGGGAACACCTGAGAAGAAAATGGCAGAAGGATCTGGCCATTATTTTCAGCTGTGTATTATTACCCTGGAGGGGGAAAAAAACCCCTGTGTTAAAAGGACTCTCCATTTGCAGAGCGAAGTGCTCATATGCTAGGAAATGCCATAATTAAGATTTCCTGTGCCTTTTTATTTCCATCCCCTTGTGCATACACATTGCGATTGTCTCTAATTACATGTTCACATGCTATTTTTTCCACTCAGTGCACAGAATGGACTTTGCTCAGCTAACAAGCAGCTACTCAGAAGTATGTTTTTATTTTCTTATTCTTCCAAGTAGGGGCCCATACCTTATTAACTGCGCAAGAGCTCAAAACCTGCTCTGAAAACAAAACGATCAATTCCTCGCTCAGCTTTTCCAGGGTATCGAACACTACAGTGGGAGAACGATTAACAGCTATTAATTCATTCACACCACCCTGCGGGGCAGGACAGCACGGTGCTCCCTAATTTAGAACACGGAAAAAGTTGTGGCCACTGGTTTTTGAGTGCCTGGTGGACAACAGAAGATCTACTTCAGGCAGAGATGTCAGTCTACAGAAAAAAGACACTGGCTGTGCCCTGCAGCAGGAAAAGCCCCTGGGGAAGATTAATGTTTGGCTGTACTCTATGATATCAATGCCTCGATGTTATCATATACATGCATAAAGGCTTTAGCACACACTCACGGCCCTCCCAGAGATTAATTTTCCCATCACGCACCCCCCCGCATTGTATCTGTTGAGCTGAACCGTTAGCTTTCATGAAAGCATCGATCCACGATGACGTTCACCAACCCTTGCAGCCTCCCCAGGACTTCTTAAACACCTCATTCAACTCACTAGCGAAACGTGGAAGACTTACCAGTCCGTGCCTTCGGCTAAATACCTGGGCTGGGGCCCCATGGGTTGTGGAGTTTGCAGTTGGTGGCTGAAGTCAAAGCTGGGGTGTAGACGGTGAGGCTGAACAGACATGCGCTCCTGAGCCCGCCTGCGGTGAGGAGGAGACCAGCAAGCGAGTTAGCCGCGCGGCGGGCACGAGCACGTACAGCTCCTCCTCTGAGCCCATGTCAATAACCAGGGGAAAACCCAAACGGTTGGGCTTGTGAATATGTGTCCAAGAGAAAGAGTCGAGGTGGGTGTCAAGGATGATGGGAAGAGGAACCCAGAGCTATGTCACTTACTCGTGGTCACCACGGACATAACGCAGACCTCCGCTCACCCCCTGCGGCATCCACATCCGCTCAGTTTACAGAGGATGCTATTTCATGGCACCATGGAGAGAAAAAGAGGAAACCAAACAACTTCTTCCTTAGCAGCTTTGTGCCATTTGCAGTATTTTCTTTTTCTCCACTGTCAGCCCCATAAACAACATACAAGATAAAACATGTCCCTGCTTCAGCTGTTATCCATCATCATAAAGAAGCTGCAGGTTGCCTCATCTCCCCATGCAGTCCATAAACTCCTGGGGAACCTCATTCATAACAGGATTACTCAGGAGTAACTGAAAGCAGAATTTACTCTCGCTGGCCTTTGCCAACATTTCTCTGGATGATGGACAGGCCAGGCTGGGATCCAGCACCTTGTCCCCCAGCTCTGCTGTCTTTGCAGGCAGGGAAGGGAAAGCGGTAGAATATATAGCAGGGTTTTTCTATGGATTTGAGTCTCTTCTTGTGATTATTGCCCATTTGAACTACTCAGGGGAAGAGCATGGGCTGCTTGATCAGTGTCCACATTTGGAGAGGTACAAGGTGGATACACAAGCATGATTTGCACTACAGACGGACTCATACCCCTTGCTCCCTGCTTACCAGTGGAACCATCACAAAGCAAAGCTATGGGAAAACACTAGAGAAAATGGAGCAGGGAACTACTAGATAAAGAATCTTTCATGCACCCACAGTTCAGAGGCTTCACTTTTAAGGGCATGACCCAGATTCCCATTACTGGGACCTCATGCCCCACACCTGTAACGTTTCTGACACCCTCCTCCGATGCAGCTGTGCTTTCAGAAACAGGCTGTGGGACTGGGCAAGAGGTTCCTGCCCTTTTCCACACCACAACCCACTTGCAATGTAACACTGACAGCATTTACCAAAGCAGCTTCTGCATGGAATTGTGCTCCGTGCTTGTATTTGAATTCAGCTTATGACTAAGAGATAAACACTTGTATCATCGGTGCCTCAGCCTCGCACATATTTGCTACCCAATTATTAACTAATCATTAAATCCACCTAAAATCCAGCTTATGCAAAACAAAACAAGGATGAGAAGAACACACAATTTTCACACAAAAAGGGTATGGAAAGAAAGTGTTTTCCATCTGCAGCATTCCTTCCAAATGAAGCACTATCGCAAAGACTCATCCTCTGATTCTTAATCCATGGGTACAACCCACAAATAGCTTCCATATGTTTCCAAAAAAAGCACTCCTCTCCTACGTGCTATCTAAACCCCTCTCTCAAGAAACACAATCAGGACAAGGCCAGGCATCTACTTCCACCTCTGCTGAGTTACAGTAATTCTCTCTGCAGTCGTCAGCCCAGTCTGAATTTAGGCTGCTTTCTGTAATTGAATGTGCTGCAGGTCAACAGCATCATCCCCTCACAGAGCTGGGAAGCCTACCTAGACCCAGGGGAGCGAGGTCTTCATGTGCAAAACCTGTCGGAACAGGTGGATACAATCTCTTAGACGGTTTTGAAACAGCAGCTACGAGGAGGTAGCTCGTGCACGCCGTCTATCGCTCCCTCTGCCGCGCAGGACAGGTTCACTGCAACACCGAGGTGTTACCATCACGATTCTCCTACAAGTGACAAGGATAGGTGACCTTGGGACGTACTAGATGAGCATGGGATGGATCCCCATGGGAAAGATACACCTGGAGGCGCAACCTGCCCTGCAACTTCCCTTCTGCCGGATGCTTTTTGGGGGTCCGCAGACCAACCTGTGAAGAAAGGTTCCCACCGCGTGCTGCCGGGTTTTTGCAGAAGCCACTTTGCTCAAGCGAGGCTGCTGTAGGTTCTCGGCATCCTTCGGGAAGAGTCAGATCCCCTTACCTGGGATGGGGCATGAGCCGGCGGTGCTGTGCCTCGAGAAGCTGCTGCTGGAGGAGGTATTGCTGGTGAAGCGCCTGAGGTAGGAAGGAGGGTCCGGCCACGTCTTGGAAGGGCAGGGCTGGCACCGGTGCCAAGGGCTGGTGCAGGGGACCGCTGTGCTGGTGCGCGGGGGCCATGTGGGGGGTCAGCCCCGGCTGGGGCTGCACCGCGTGAGGCAGGGTGAAGTCGGTGGAGAGCTGAGGCTGGGGACCCAGGTGGAAGTGCCGGCAGGAGGTAGCATGGGGATGCTGAGACCTTTGAAAAGGAGCACCTGGAAGAGAAATGCACGGCCGTCACGGGGGCCGGCGGCGGCCAGGGCAGCCCAGCCCCATGGTTGCCCATCCGGGGCAAGAATTGGGCAAACGGGTGTTTCTCTCCTCTGCCAAAAGGGTTAAAAAAAGAGAACAGGTCAGTTAACGCCGATTACGTGGAAAAAATGTTGATTTTGACTTATAGTTTTTCTCTTCCAAAAACCATTGGAACCAAAACATAGGTTTGGGTTCAAAGTGACTTTTTGGCTCCAAATTGAAGTGTATACTGATGAAAACTGCTTCAGCTTGTTTTGGTTTGCCTGTCTTAAAGAGAAAAAGAACAAAAGTTTTAATAGGGCCTGTAGCGATAGGACAAGGGGTAATGGTTTTAAACTAAAAGAGGGGAGATTCAGACGAGATAGAAGGAAGAAACGTTTTACGATGAGGGTAGTGAGACACTGGAAGAGGTTGCCCAGAGAGGCGGTAGATGTCCCATCCCTGGGAACGTTCCAGGTCAGGTTGGATGGGGTTCTGAGCAACCTGATCTAGTGGAAGATGTCCCTGCTCATGGCAGGGGGTTGGACTAGATGACTTTTAAAGGTCCCTTCCAACCCCAACTGTTCTATGATTCTATGAAATAGCCTCAAAATTTTAGAAAAAAAAAAAAAAAAAATCTGTTTTCTGAAATATAGTTTCATGGTTATGAGCTCACCAAAGTTCTCAAAGCTTGCTGAATTTCCGTGCAATTCAAGGTATTTCTTTGCCTGTCTAAAAATGTCCCATAGGCAAGGAAATAATCTCTGCTCTAAGAAACTGTCTCTCGCTGACTGCAGGACGTGAATGAGACACCTTCCACTTCAGAGTGCCGGGATTAAGACCATGCGTCTTTCAATAGCCCATCCTCGTGAGCTGCATGCAGGGAGAAAGCGGCTGCAGGAAACACAACATGGACTGCTATGAGACCAGCCATGAAACCGATGGGAATGAGGAAGAAATGAGGTGTGAAAGATATCCATAGCGGAGGCTTTTTGCAAAACATCTGGCACTGGCTTGCACCTCGCTCAAGATCCTTGCTTGGATGGGCCCTTGGCCCAATCTGACACTTTAATTCCGACATTCCTAGAGCACTTACAGGCGTCACGGCAAAACTTTTGGCTCTTAAACTAGGGGAAGAGTCAACTCAGAGGTGAAGGATGAGACTTGAGCGTGGCTATTAGAGATGCCTCTTTGCTGAGGATGAGCCCCAGGGTAGGACACCTACCCTTTTATGCAGCGTTTTGAACACCTCATCTTCCTAAAAAACTCCTCTTTCTTTTTTAATCTTTGGGAATGGCACAAAATATCCAGGAACAACAGCACCACAAGACACTGAGTGTCATTCCAAGACAGAGGCAGGCACATCATGCCTTCTTCACCCAGATCCCTTCTGCTTATTTCCCCTTTCTGCTGGCAGGCAGGGCCAGTCCATCACAGCAGCTCAGGGAGCCCCGAGCGCTTTCTGTTCATGCCCGTACGGAAACAGAAGATGCACAAAGCAAGCCAGATGTCAGCAAGAGAAACAACGGGAGAGGACCTAACAGAAATGAATGGTTTGCAAAACTGTGCATAAGTAATTACACACAGCATCCCTTAAATACAACCTAATCCTCCGTAGTGCCCCTCTGAGAGAGGCAGTGGGTAACAAATACGCGTGTCACCAGCAGCAGAACTTCTTAAGGTGATAATTTCTCATGCTGTCAGATACCGGCATGATTCGACTATGTTATTCATTAAAACCAGAGGAGGTGGGATCAGACCCGCCGTTCCTCAGTGACGGAGCTGCAAACCCAGACCCAAGAACCATACACATACCCCGTTCCCCCGGCACTGCAGGTTACATTTGCTGCTGTTGGCTTGGCCCCAACTCACCATACCCCACTGGCAGGTAAAGGCTGAGGAACGACATGGGGATCCTGTGCTGCCCTGGCCCATTGCTAAAGTTGAGCAACACCATAATCAAGGGGAGATGCCTCCTAACTGCTGCGTTTGCCGCGTACTTGCAAAGCAACTCACGGTGAATTGCTCAACCTCTAATGGCCATGGGTCCTCCCGATGGAAAACTGCTGCAGCAAGTCACAGGTGAGCAATTTTACATCTGCAGGTCTTCGCGGGGCCTGAAGACAAGGTGTGAGAGCAGGTTCAAGTGCTAATCCCTCTGCACACCCAAACACACCAGCCTGTGCCACCAGGCCGCAGTTTGGTTGTATTTCAGACAAAAATGGCTTAGGGCAACGCAAGACAGAGAAGCTTAGTGATGTTCCCCCATTTTTACTGGGACACATTTTGTAGCACATAAGTAAAGCAAAAAAAGCCAGTCTCTCATCTTATGCACCTCTCTCGTCTCTTGATGCCTGGTGCAACCTTAGCCAAGGATTTCCAGCCTTTTGCTGTATCTTAGGAGGCCTTAGTCTGATTTAGTGAAACGTCTGCGGGGCCTTTGATGCAGAACCCATGATGAACTAAAGAGCACAGGGTGGGCAGATCATCTTGTCAGTGCTTTTGACTTGAATTTTTCCTCCCATACCAAGACAGTCCTTGTGAGGAACTTGGTCATACACTTCCCTGTGGTCCAGAAAGTGCAAACTTTATCTCTGATATCTGGGCAGGAAGACATGCAGAGCCAACATAACGTACAGTAAAAGCCTAACTCACTTTGTTTTGGTACAGAGAGTTAATTTGCCTTAGTTTGAGGCACTAGTCAATTAAATCAAGCAATTTTTAGTATTTTTTCTGGTACCTACTGGTGCAATGATGCATTTCCCTCCATAGGAAAAATACTATCAAGATATGACCAGGACCATATGATTAAATAAAATCCATCAATTTGTTTTAACATAATACACTATCTTGTGTTGTAATTGTTCATTCCCTACAACTAATCCAATTGCTGATGAGGATTTTGATGGCAAAGCAAAGACTTTAGGGAATACTTCAGCAGATCTATGCTTATTAGCAGTCATCAAGTCATACAGCTGGCGTAACTGAACCAGCTTGCACAACAAAGAGACAGTCCTTGCCAAGCACGGTACTGGTGGACCCCAGAAAGCCCTGGCAAACAAATAACAGCGCAAAACAGACCTTTACATTTCTGAGTTATCTATTTTCAAGTTTACCCTCTTCTGCTCATTGTATCTAGCCACAAAGGGCTTTGGTGGAGACTGCTTTCCAAGTCCATGCGTCGGTCTCGCATACTCAAGGTAAATCCAGTGTCACCCTGCTGACACCAGCTGAGCAGCCTTACTCCACATAACTCACCATGACCAACACCAAAATCTGGCTCTCAGGCTCTCACCCCTATTCAATGCAATGGAGAATTTCATGTTATCAGTGTCTATTAATGATTACTCTGCTAGCACATCTTCCTTCTCTTTCCCAAGCCGCAGTTTAGTCCTAGATCCCATTTGCATTGGAACTGACAAGCATTGCCCATAAAATGCTTCAAGAAAATTTGATTCATGGATTTAATCTGCTTTTTGCCTGGACAGTAATATCTGCCAGAGCAGAGAGCAATCCATGACTAAAAACCAGTCCAGATATGGCACTCCAGCTTTTTGTTTTCACTCCCCAGAACAAGGGCAGGGCTGACATTTTCATTAGCTAAGCTTTGAGGACATTTCTGCAGCAAAGACCATGAGGTTGGAAAGTGTGCCTATCAAGCTCCAGAGCCATTAATTGCATTCTCCACGAGCCATGTTCCCCACCACCTGCCCCAGCAGTGGCTGCAGGAAGGCAATGTTGCTCCGGGAGCAGCAAGGCAGAGACCTTCTGCCAGCTCAATAAGCTCAAGTTTTGGTCTTCATCCTACAGAAGGATCCTCCTTCTCCATTGGGATACTTTGATTTTGCAGGAAGAGATGTCAGCCAGATCTTAGATGGTTTTTTTATGGCCTACGCCAAAGGCACCTAGCAGGTTCCTCAGCTTCAGCGGTCTTTGCTGCAAACACTTCTCTCCTCCAGCTGAAGAGGGAGGGGGAAGCCCAGTGTTCTTGCTGGAGAGAGAAGTCCTTACCAGCCCTGAGAGGCTTTTGACCTGAGGCCAAGCTGGAAACACATGTCCCCATGTCCAGCCTGCTGGTCAAGAGGAGAGGGTCCACCCCGCTGCATGAGGCTCATTGACGTGGTCCTCCTGGTGGCACGAGTAGCTCCAGCTGCTCATATCTGGAGCCGTGGAGGACTAATTTCTCTGGACTCACTGTCAGGCTGCCCACCAGCCAGAAATCCTTCTTTCCTTGTCCTGTTGGTTCTTCCTTTCATTTAAATGCTGTTGCTGTGGCAGATGATGACAGCTCAGAGCAACATCAGATCAGCAGCTCTGAGATGAGCAATGCGTCACATCTGTGTCAGCAAAGCAGAAAACTTACTCCAGTTTCGTGCAGTCTCCCATTAACTGGTTCAGGCCAAATGTCGTTGAGATCAAAGACCTCTGTCTCAATGCAAGCATCTAAACTGAGTTATTTCTCAGCAAAGCAGGGGGGTATTTCCCCCCTCCCCTTCTTTGCCTTTCCTTTCCCTCTCCATACTCGTTCCTCACGCTCTTCTGTTGACCATACACATTTGCAAGGTCTGCTGTCTTTCTTAGCTTGCCCACGCACCCACCCAAACTCCCAGTTTGGACAACCCTTGTTGCCTTACGCCTATCTGGCCTCAGCTAAGCTGCAAAGGCAGCTAATGCCTGAGCCTAGATAATCTAGGTCTAAAAAGCGCCTTGCAAGTCTAAAAGTTTGCCCTAACACATGGAGCCAAAGATGAGATCCAGCGGAGAAGTGAATCAAGTCTTGGGCAAGCCAGGCTATCTGTGGGGTGGGAAAGAGGAGCTACGTGGTCCTCTGACATGCCTGGGGCCAAGCCTGGCCCAAAAGAGGTTACGGCACAGCGTGATGGTGTAGGACCATGTGGCCATGGACATCTCATCCACCTTGTGCCTTTGGGTGACCACCAGCAACACTTCCCTGCCCTGTGTGATGCTCTGATGGCCGCAGCATCCACTCCCCCTCGGCTTCTTCCATCACGTCTCAAAGCCAAGGTCAATGCCAGGGATCAAGGCCTGGGGGAATCAGCGCTTCATTAATTCCTGCCGCTACCAGAACATGAGCGCAGACCAGCAGCTGCCCCAACCGGTCTGGTTCACCTCTGCTACCACGACAGACGTCGCGGCTTCATGCCGTGATGCCGAGGACCCGCCATGGAGCTGGGTCTATCATATTCCCCACAGGTACACAGCTCGACGACGCCGTGGCCCCATCTCCCTACCTGCACCATGAAGACAATCTTCAACTAAAAAGCCTGCGGGGAAGGTTGCTTAACAGCTATTTACAAAGCACCCAAAACACTTAGCTGGAAGGTGGCGTTACAGGCTGCAGTCTCAAACTGAGGAGGTATAAATTCATTTTTAGAAAGCCAACAGATGATGCAGGCGCACGGATAGCTGAACCTCTTCGGCTGCTCGCCACCACGCCGTTTCCACCCTTCGCTCACACAGGCTTTGAACACAGCGGAAACCCGCAGGGAAATTCATCACATCCTCCTCGCCGCCGCTTTCTCACTTCCACGGCTTTTTCTTTTTTTTTTTTTTTTTCCTCAGTTCTACAGTTATATTTATTGTTCCTATACATTATCTGAAGCAGCCTGGACTTTTTTTCTTTAAAAGAAATGATTCTGCTTCCTTCACACCCCCAGGTGAATCTGGCAAACGATGCAGGTTGGTATGTGACATCGAGTCACAGAAATGTACTGGTCTGATACTGGCTATTTCTGTCACTGGGGATTCTCGTTTAACATCAAGCAAGATTTGACTATGCATATGCACATGCAAATTTATCCATCCAGCAATATTTCACCCAGAAAGGCTCAAGGGATCTGCGCGCTCATTAAACACTGACCCACCTCAGAGATGCAAAGCCCCTGGGTAATCCCAGCAGAGAGACAGGGGATGCTATGGGATTTATGAAAAGAAAAACCCAGAAAGCAGAACAAGTTATTTCCACCTCCTTTCCTCACGGCAACAATATTTTTGACGCAGTCGGGCTACTGGTAAGGGACGCAGGATGAGGCCCGGAGCTGGCGCTGGGGATAGGTATCTCGAGCAGACAGCTGCAGCCCAGGGAGCCCAGCCACCTTCGAGAGGAAAACAAAATCTGTCTTATGCTGTTAAGCTGCCTGCGATGCATGTGAATTTTTCCCCTGGGTAAGGCAACCTGGCCGGCTTGTCGAGGCATTCACGGTCTGCGTGCGAGCATGTGGGGGCTGAGGGGGGGTAGCGGGGAGGCTGGGGCTGTGTATACCTCTCGATCCTATCGTGGCTAGAGAGGGAGATGGCAGCTCCCAAAGAGCCCTGGCTTCACTCACTGACAGATTTTGAAGCCGCGGAAGATCTGCCCGTCGCAATCGGCCGAGCCGGGGGACGGAGCCGTGCCGTCTTGGGCGTTTTGCCCTGATTAGAGCCCCCACAACCCCTCCTCCTGCCCTGGGAAAGCAGATAAACCCCATAAACAGGAACCATCCGCCGTGCTTCTCCAAGCACCGGGCTCTGCAGAGAGCCTGCCAGGCTTTTAATAGCCCAGGCGCCTGCAGTTTCTTTCCCTGGACGTGCATTAAAATTCCCCTCGGAGTCAGCAACGCGGTGGGAAGTTAGCGTCGGTCCCCGTGGTATAAAACGAGTAAAGGCTAAAATCGTGGGAGCAGCTCCGGCTTCACGGGGCACACCGAGAAGGACCGCCACGGGGGACTCAACTCACACTTCGATTACAAACAAGCTACTAATTGCCTGGTGCCATCAGCCATGTGTTAACCCTTTGTAAATTATTTGTGAGTATACCCTTATTAAATGAGTTAAATCGACTTGCTAATAGGAAATGATGGGTGATAATGCACCTGGAAAATAAAAAATGAAAAAAATAATCCCCCAGGTGAAATCCACAGTATATTCAGCTGCATAAAAATTTAGTGGTCTTGCACAGAGGGAGATATTATGCCGTCTCACTCCTGTTATAGGATAGTAAACTGCAGGGTGAGGAGATTGGGGCGGGGAGGATGGAAGAGGAGGAGGAAAGAATTTGAGAAAAATTTATCAGACAGAAAGGACTCTGCCTCACTTTCAGCACCTTCCCCAACAGCTTTCTCATTTCGTTAAGTAAACCGCAAGAACCGTGCCAAAAATAATAGGCAGCCAGCTCAAATCCAGCCCAGGGTGCAGCCTGCCGTCCCAAGCATCTGGTGCCACGCAACGGGTAGCAGACCCCAGCACCAGCCCGTGGCCGGGCGAGGAGCAGCCCCGGCACGCGTTAGCGATGGATAAAGAGCATTTTCATTTGCCTTATTTGCTTGGCCAGACTGTACAGCACCAGGGACCGAGTCAGGATGGAGCCCTTGCGGTGGGCAAAGGGCTGGTGTGTGTTGGTTGGCAGAGCGTGGTTGGGTCCTGGATGGAAACACGAGGTTTTGGAGGTTTACCATCCTCCCGCTCAGAGTCTTGCACATTTGATAAAAAAGGGCTGCAAAGGGGTTTAGGGGCCGAGATGGGCCCCCCCATCATCATTTAACAGTTTGGTGGTCACCACTACGCAACAGCCCTTATTGCAGCCCGCCTCTACGGACCTCTGTGCCGGCACAGCGAAACACAGCTCAGCTCATCGCAAAACCCGCACAGACGCAGACCTGGGAGACCGCAGATCGCCCCTGCCTACTTGTACGATCCCCATTCAACATCCTCTCACCCTGACAAAACCGCTCATTGATTTCTGAGTGACGTGAGCTGGCGTGGCTGGAGCATATAGGCTTGTACACACACCCGTAGTCCCTAACACGGAGCAGAGCATCTCCTCTCCTGCACACCATGGGGGGGGAACCACATACGGCCCTGATGTACCCAAAAAAAGGCTGAGCTGGGACTCCTTCCAGAGCCCAAACTCGGCATTCAACAAAAAAAAAAAACCACTTACAACTGGCAATAACCAGCATTTATCAGCGTATTTCTATCTGGGCTGAAGCAATGCTGAGCGGTGGGGATGGGGAGCAGCAAGAGGTATTATTGGGATATGACTGGGCAGCCTGGACCCATCGCAGGAGGGAGACGGCTGTTTATACAGCGCTGTCTGAGGGTTTTTTCCTGCAACTCTTTCCCACTAGCTTCAGGGCAAAAAAAAAAAAAGTTTTGTTGAAAATGATGTTTCACAGGAACGTGTTGAATTCAGCAATATTTTCCAAGGAAGAAGGAGAAACACTTTGGCGGCGTTGCTACACTGAAATCCGTCTTTTTGCTTTTGTACTTCACACTATGTTTTAATTATAGCTTTATTCTAATGTACGGTGTTTGAGGGTGTATTTACAATTTTTGGATTGTCACACCAAAAAGCCAAACCACACTGAAAGAAAATGTTTTCTGAGATTTAACGGTCCCAATTTCACTACTCCCCTCCCAGGCTCTCACGTTCCTGGAGGGACAGGTGGCCCCGGCAGCCTGGTGTGATGTTTCCCACCCTGCCTAGCTCTTCCTCCCCAAACTGCCCCATTTCTCATGGTTTTGGGCCCAGCTCTGTGCATCTGCCAGGAAAGGGCACTGGAGGAAACGCAGCTTTGAAGATGTTGCAAACCCCCTCTGCGACTTTTTCATAACGTCTCTCATTTCTCTTTCGTCTGAAGGCATCGGAAAAGATGGAAAATGAACAGCCGACAGGAATCGCTTGCCCTTAAAGCCTGGGCTAAAAGCAGGGGTCACGTCTCAGGTCTCAATGACATTTTTGGGCTGCTCGGCCGTTTGCAGGGCTTGTGTTCGAGCAAAACCCCGGCGCTGCCAAGGGCAGAGAGGGTTTGGCTGGTACCTGAACTTCAAGGCAACTCTTGGGGCTTTGCCCGTCAGCCATGCAACCCGATGTGCTCACCCATCTCTTCTCACCCACCATCATCCCAGCCAGCTCCTATGTGTAACCCAAGCCCGTTTTACGTGCCGTATAGCGGGAAAGGCAAACAAAATCAGAGCTTTTCCCAGTTTATTGGCAGGCACCTTGGCTCAATGGCTCTTCTCCAAGGTTTGGACTGTTAGCCCAATTAAAAAAAAAGTGGAAAAGGGAGTTGGAGGGGCCAGGGGCCCCTTTGGCCAAAGAAGGCAAGAGAGCTCATCTTTTTGTGGTCATACATTACTAGCAGGGTGTTCTATCCATGTGAATCACTCCCCAACCTGGAAATGGGAACATTAACCAGGGAAAGGAATCCATCCTCAATTTAAAAATAAAAAATAAAAAATCCTGACGTGACAGCGGTCTATTACTTGGCTCTGCCTGCAGAGAGCAAAGGGGAAGCACTTGGAGCAAGCCCTATCCCTGCCCTTGGGAATGTAAAAACGTGCTGACTTGTGCACGCAGGAGCCTTCGACTTTGATGGGCAGCGATATGCTGCAGCCAGTTGTTTGGAAAGGGAAATTCAATACTTGGGTTTCCAATGTTTCCTTGCCTTCACAGTGTCCAAAGCCCTCCCCAGACATTTGGAAGTGCTCAACACCTGCCTTAAAACACTCTTTACTGCTCCTAATGACCGGCCAGGGGCCTTGCAGCAGCTCCCTCCTACCAGTAACGATACGCAGGACGTCCAGAAACAGGCAAAAAGCCAAAACCATGGGGAAAAAAAACCCAGCTAGACATTGCAAGGACCTGGCAGGATCCTGGGTGTTGCGCAGCATTGCTCACGGAGCCTCTTAATTCTGCGACAGCCCAAACCAAAACCCTCCACCCAAACGCTGCTAAACCTGGTGGGTCTAAAATCCAAATGCAACTTTAACCCTTCCCCAGAGAAGGTGTTAATGGAAAGAGCCAATGCCCTCAGCTGTCTCTTGTCCCTGTTTAAGTAAAAGGCTTTGTGATCCCACCTAGTCTCAAACCTAACATCAACGCATGCCACCCGTGGGCACCCGGGAACCAGGGCTTATCCACAATCCCGGCACAGGCACCCCAATCCTGTGCCAGCCCAAACATCCCCTCCCTTTTGGGCAGCTTTTGGGTGAGAACCGGCGGTGTCGGTGCCAGCCCTCTCCTCTCCACACCTTATATCCAGTTCATAGGGATTTCCCCTTATCATCAAAGAAGGAAAAGATCTTTTTGGGGCACAGTTTGCCTGACCTGCTTTAAACCTCCCTGCTAGGGAGAGATCAGAGCAGCGTTTGAAACTTGTCCTAAAAACATAGAGGAGGTTATTTTGGGTGGGTTATTCTGCACCAATCCCATCCATCTCCATCTCACATGCATTGATTTTCCCCCCACCCCATGTTTTAAATGGGACTGTAATAACCAGCTGGGTTTCCTGCTGGATTTATTTATCTGCAGTTTAAGCCCAGAGGTGGGACATCCCACCCAACACGTCTGCACAGCTCCAGAGTGAGTGGCAGTGATTTGTGGGGCAGGTTTGGGAAACCAGCGGAGTGTTTCACTATTTCTGGGAACAGCACATCAGGTTGGACAGGGGTTCTTTTGCTGGCTCTCTGGCAAATCAGCCTCAAAGCCAGAACTTTTTGACAGTGGAGCACAGCTCCAAGTTTTGTTTCTCCTAGCACCCAAAACCAGCTGTCTGACCTCACGGAGAGAGCACAGCGCGGGGGAGCGGCAAGAAGTCAGGCTGGCTATTAAAGAGAGGGAGGTGGCAAGCGTTGGGTGTGTCATTAGTGCCGCTATTAATGCTGAGGGCTAATAAAGTCTGTAGCGGTGAGAGGCAAGGATGGGAGTCAGGACATGGCACGTCCCCTTGCAAAGGGATTGGTTGATCCCGTGTTGCAGGTCACTTTCTGGATTTTATCTTAAACCCTGCAGACACATGCCGGGTAGGGTGCAAAGCATTTACTGGGCTGCACGAGACCCTCAGTGGGGCCAGGAGGGCAACTCTCGCAGCATGTGCGGTACCTGCCACCCAGGGAAGCCAATATACTGTACGGTCTCCCTCGAGTTTTTTAAAGACTGCCCAAAGCCACACCAAAAAATGCCCTTCCTCACCCCACAAGGCAGAAGGCAGGACATTCAAGAGCTGGCACTTCTTCCAAGTGACAATATCCAGAAGACAGGAGCGCCTTACAATTGCTAGGGTACAAAAAAATGAAGATTATCTCTTAAGAGAGAGCAGAAATGCTCCAAGTAGGTGGGTCCATGGGATACGGTGAAAGAACAAGGTAAGCAAATCCCCTGTACAGCGCTATAAGGTCCCATCCTGAGCCCACGAGTTCACCCCCCCAGTCCAGGAACGGTCCTCAGCATGGTGGCTTGCACCTGTGGAGCTCCTGCAAGTTCCCAATCCCCACTGGACCTCTTCATTTAATTAACCTAACGGACTTTGGAGGTTAGATCATCACTGTGCACTGGTTGGAGGTGCAGTGCAGGGACCTGTTTGCACCCCCAGCACGGCGGCAGCAGCAGCCAGGGCCATGGTCCATCCCAAGGACCAAGGCTGAAGAGAAGCTGAGTGAGATGCGATGGGTGCCGGCAGTGAGCTGCCATGGGTCACGGCAGCTCAGCAGCTCTTTATGCTGAACTGATTTGAACTCAGGTTTGGGAAAACCCCAGCTACCGTGAGTCTTGGGTCCTGGCAATTCCACTTTTATGCTCCATGAATAAGAAGTCTGTAGCTAAAAATCAAAGATCCTGGAAGCCTGTTCCCCATTAAACTTAATATCCCAAACTTTATAGGTATGTGTCACTCCAGGAGAGAGAGAGAGCTATGTTTAAAGTACAAGTAAAACATCAGTTTCTCGATGCACAAATAGCTCTTACTTTACATTTCCGCATGAGGTCCTGGCATGAGTTAGTGATGCTAAGCCCTGCTGTAATAACATATAAAGGAAAACTACCCAGACAGCAAGAAATATGTATTTTATGGGGCTAAATGTAAAGTCATCCATCTAAGAAAAACCATACAGGTCCTATTTGCAGGTGACAGGCTATCTGAGGGAAAGTGATTTTTGGTAATCAGCAAACCATGAGCTCCCAGAGCCCCGGCAGTATCTAAAAGCACAAGTATTTGCTACATAAAAAGCAGGAGGTGGGGTCCTTTGGGAGCAACAAGCCCCTTATATTGATGCCAAAGCCAGGAAGGAGGCTTGGAGAGGAGCCCAAGGGTGCCATGCATGTACCCTGGAGGGACGCACTGCAGGAGACCTGTGACTCCACGTCAGAAAGAGCAAAGCTGAAACCACGGTTGAGCACAACCTAAAACGGTGCCTCACGTGCGTTGGGCAGGATGAGGTTCATCAGCCTGGTAATGAGCCCAACAAAACCCAGTGGCTGGGACTGACCTCCAGCCAACACAGGCATCGCATACTCAGAGCCAAAATCCCCTCCTCAGCACCAGGGCTGGTAAAGCTGAGGCTGGATGGTTTCCTAAAAACATCCTCTTGCTCAGGCAGGAATTAATTTTGGGCTGCGAGATGGGGAAGGTGACAACAACTGTCCCTTCCGGCACGAAAATCCACCCGCTTGTGAATATTTTCCTCTCCCACTGAAGTCAAAGAGGGCTGATTGCGAGGGACTCGCTTTTCCAGCACAATGGGAATAGGAAATCAGGTTCCTGCTTATTCCATCAAGAATATCCCGCAGGGCTGCAGGTGGCCCAGCAGCAACCAGGTAGGATCTCAGGCAGCATCTCATTTCCCTGCAATCAGCTTCTGAAATATCCCAACAAGCATCTGGCATCCCTGAGAGAGTTAAGACTAAGTCAATGTTTCCGTCATCAACCTCGCTTTCGAGGGGCTCGTAACTCTCGACGTTTGTGCTCTCATGAGGCCAAAACTTGGCACAGAAGCACGCGGCCCAGATGCAGTTTTATTTGGTAATAAATAGCTTAAATCTCATAAGCCTTTTTTTTTTTTTTTTGGCTTGAACATGTAAAATGGGAAAAGAAAAATGTGTGGGATTTTTTTTCCTACCTTCCGATAATTTTGGAAAAGCAGCTTATACTGAATAATAGCAGGCTTTTTTCAGAAACACAAAGTCCACGATGCCATTTCTCAAATATCCTGCCTTTTTTAATATCCGCTCTTTAACAGGATCAATGTCCTTCGCCCAGCACAGCACCAGTATTGCAGCCCAAGATTTCGGGGGGTGACTCGCAACGCCGGATTATTCGATCTTTGGCATATTAAGCCTGATGTTCAGGAAGAGTTAAAACATGGCAAAATTCCCCAAGCCCTTTAATCAATGCCGGTAAAACGTTTTAATGATGTATTGCTGTTTTAATTGCACCCCTGTGACATCCCACTTCTCTAGAGTTCAGGCAGTTATTGCAGCCCAGCACTATCTAACCACCCCCTGGGTGAGCATTGGTTTTTGTCAGCTATCCACCGGGATTTTAGCACTTTCAGATTTACCCCAAACTCAGCCTTTGCTCTACCGAGGCCAGCTACTTTCCAGTGACCAAAAGCCGAGGAGACACCCCAAGCCCCCAGCCCAAGGGCTTGGCTGCCCTTCAAAAGTCCACCTCAGCTGGAGCAGAGAGAAATAGCAGTGATTTTGCTTATACAGTCAGCTCCAGACGTTGGAGGGTCTCCAGTGGGACACTGGGCTACTGTCCAGCTGGTGCCATTATCGGAATGCTTTGTTATCTGCAGGGCTGGGATTTTTTGCAGGAGGCAGTGGGGGGCTGCCGGGTATGGGAACGTTGCACTGGTATTGGGAGCTAGGCTGATGTTGGGTCAGGGTCATGCAACGTGGCCCGAGGAGGACTCTGCAGATGTTACATTAGGAAAATGTCCTTTCCACGGGGTGTGGATCCACCCATCGACCTCTCTGAGCCACGTCCCCATTTGCTGGGAGGGAGGATTGAAGGCAACCCTACAGGGTTGGAAATTTTCCCCCAAAATGGCCTCCCACCAAGTTCTCCATCTCAACGCCGGGCTCGCAACCCAACGGCACGCACAGAGCCTCCCCACGCACTCGTCCCACCTCTCAGCCTCCCCAAATCCCGACAGACCCAGTGAAGAATAACTTGCAAGAGAGATACAGGGAATTTGCTGGCTGGAAACAAGGCAGGCGGCTCATGCTGCAGAGCCCACCCCTTGTCCCAGAAGGTCCCAGCCTGCCGTCAGCCCTGCGTACGTGTAGTCTCCAGGAGGAATGAGATAGCCCGCATATGGTATGGATTTGCACAGGATCCAGGAGACTCGCTAAATGAGGGAGCGGTGGATCGGAAGAAAAACTCCCAAATATACAGATACACTTTGGGCCATCTGTCCTCAAGCAACACCAGCCATAAGCCACATTATAAAGCACGTAGGAGATGTCACAGCAAGAAGTTGCTCATGTGAAACTACTCTGACATGGCATAGCAATTGCACCCAAAGAAGAAGCATCCTCCTGCTGCAATGAGGCCACTGTTGGTAGGTGGACAAATTGCAACGCTGCCTCCAAAGCTAGCTCCGACCACAGCAAGGTCTTCCCACCTCTCGTTCACATAAGATGTAACCCAGCTCCCGCAGCTGGGTCTCTGGAGAAAACACCAGGCACGGTCCACAGTTGGGAAGCATTTGCTTAACATCAGGCTGGTGCCAGGTGTGTCTGCTGCAAATCCATGCATCCTGGCTTCAATCCGTTTGCAGAAAAGACAGCAGCAGTAGGTCTGCACTCCCTGTGCTTGCCGTCAATGAATGGCTTTTTTTTTTTTTTTCCTTTTAGATTTAAAGGCAATAGAGTGCCAGTAATTAAACTAGTCTAAAGAAGCAAACCCAGCCACCTCAAACAGAAAAGCTGTTGCAGAGCCAAAAGATTAATCCACATAAATATTAAAGACACAGAAACTACCAACAAATCCAGAAGGAACCAAGCTGGGTGACGAGGGAGACCCATACGCAAACCTGCAAGCCCTGGTTTCACATCTTCTCCAGCTGCCGCGGGAGGAACGAGGGGCTTGAGCAGATGAGGACGATGCAGGGGAGGGGGAGAGGGACCCCAGCAGCAAAGTCTGCTCCCTCCTCCGAGCAAAACACAACCCCTAGCAGTCTGCCTCCTCGTCAAATTAGTTCAGGCAGAGCTAAACTGAGCATCGCAGGGTGGGAAACTGGTCTGGGTCCAGAGTCCTCATGCTCCATCACCCCCTTGGTTGGACATGATGGGCACCTCGTGGGATGGAGAGCACTGGGGACCTGGGGGAGCTGCTGGAGAAGAAAGTGCTTCTCAGCAGGGGATAAGCCAAACCAGGTGGCCTTAAGTGACCCGAAAGGAGGGTTACCAAAGCAATGGCAGGTGAGTTTATCTCCCTTCACTGTTTTCTTTCAAAGAACTGCCTCCTCCCATCGCGCGGAGCAAACCGCCCAGCTGGGACCCGAGCTGACCTCCTGTTATGATTTTTACTATTCCTGACAGTGGTTTTGCCAAGCCCGCTCAGACAGAAACATTTTTCCTCTCTCACGTGGATGTTGTTTTTGTCACATCTACCTTGGAAACCTACACGCTGCCATTCGGCATAACCGGCAAGCACAGCAGATACGGGGAGGCTACACAGCCCTCAGCCCCGCTGGACCAGCAAACCCCCTTGGAGAAGCCCATTAGCAGCACCAGGTTGCCACCGTTATCTTGTTTTTCCAAAGCTGGCCTTGCTGTTGAGAAACAAAGCTGGCATTCAGAGGGAATTCAGCTCCCAGGGCTGCGGGTGCTGCTTTTAACAGAGACAACAAAATAAAGAGGGTTTTGGTTACAGGGTGCAGAATAACCTGTAAATTGTTGTTTATAGGGCTGGTTAAGTGGCCCATCAATACAAATAGTGGCAATGACTGGAAACCGGTGGGCTGTACTGGGGAAGGTGAGATGCTGTGGCAGGGAAAGCATGTGTCCCTCGAGGGCTTTCTGCACACCAGGCACTTTTTAACTTAACTGATACAGCCACTCACATGTTTTCAGGACCAGTCACTACCCACCACATATGAGGTGAGGTTTCTCTCATTCCAGTGGTTATTTCATGTTGGCAGGGTGTCCCCTACGGGTTTTTTGTGGTTTTAATGGCTGTGAGGTTCAGCTGCTCCTCAAACTCCTGGTTCTGGACCTCTGGAGGTTGTGGGAGACCCAGTGTCAGACACCAGAAATCGGACCAGGGGAGAATTAGTGAACCCGGTTAGACCAGCCATCCATGTCACCACAAGAGCCAAGGAATTTGCCAGTTAATTAGCACAATACTATTAGGAGAAGGTTGGTGGCTTGGGGAGAAGCCTGCAGCCTTGTTGAGCTCTTTCCACAAGAGTCTAACCCCCCAGTTAACCTGATGCTTTGACTCTGCTTTTCCCAGATGAAATTCCTGTCCGGTACAGTTCCTGCACTTGCAACTTCTATGTCAGATGAAGCCTTTAAAAGACCAGATTTTCAAACAGATGCAGGACATGGTGATCTATCTAACAGAGAGGTGTCCCTTGCCATCCCCAGGAGCCGGGATGGGAGGCCGGCAGATGGACAATGCTCCGTTTCACAGCTGCTGATTAAACTCTGATGACAATGCTCAGCAAAACGCCAAATTAATTAGCACTAGCCACACGATCTACAGGTCCCTTTTGGAGTTAAAAAAAAAAAAACAACCTAAGAATTTTCCAAATTTGTTTTCGCACACCTCACTGGCCTGACATTTTCCCTTGAATTTGCTGTACCTGAAGCTGTGTCTCTCTTTCACAGGGGGCTTGTGCCATTTTTAGATGCCGTGAGTTTGAACGTGTGACAGAAGGATCTCTGAGCCTTTACAGCTCTTGGCCTTTCAGAGAGGATGGACTAATCTTTGGCTGATATTTAGCAGAGGCTTGCAGCGCTGCACACAACCTCCTGCTTGATATTGTTATGACCTTTCAGCTTCATTTGTGAGACCATGTCAAAGTTGTTTGATTTCGGTTCCTCTGCAGGACCTTCAAGCAGACTTTTTGTGCCGTGACAAATCACAGCACACCCAAATTAGCTGTTTCTGTACTTAAACGGCACGGAGGGAGGATGGCGAAGTGCTTGCCCAGTGCCGTGAGGACCGGGCTGGTGAATGCACCCTGTTTTACAGAGGAGGAGGTGGAAACTGGGCAGAGGACGGAGCTGGCCTGCGCAGCAGAAGCGGTGGGGAGCGGACCCAGGGCTAGACCCTCTCCTCTGCATCTCTCTCATGAAAAGGTGTTTGTACAACTGCAGGTTTCTGCCATGCCGTTCCCTTCCCCACTGCCTCTTGGCGATGCTTCGGGGAGCGAAGCCACCTCTTCCCCTATGACCAGTCAAGGTCTCCTACATCACCCCATGCTTGCAGGGCATTTACAGGTATCACCCCACCCAGGGCTCCCACACCGATTAGTGTGTTACCATTGGTAGTAAGATGAACCACAGAACAGGGCTGAGTTTCTACCAGTAGCAGCCTAGATACCCCTTTTTTGCCTTACATGAACCACTTTTTCCAGCAGCATGCGGTTTTCTGCCCTGCAAACCATGGACGCATATGACCAGGAGTGGGAAGATGCGCCCTGGAGGGCACTGGGTCAGCCCCAGGGAGGTGGGCAGCAGATTTACAGACCATAAGATAGCTCAGCTTCGTCTATGTATATCGCTCCTGCATCTTAGGGATCCTTCCCAAAGGATGACAGAACACCTTTTACAGCATCATGGCCCTAGGTGTTCAGGAAGCATTTAAGAAATTGTAATTGGATCTTTTAGCTGGCCCAGAGCTTCCTGCTGGCTCCAGAGAGATGAAGACATCTGCTCCAGACCGAGGAGGGACCGCGCTTTTCCCTGTCAAACAGCTGGGATGGTGGGCTCATTCTGCAATTTTACTTTTTTCCTGCAAGAGCCCCGTGCTGGGAACTCCCCGCCTGTAGCTCGCCTGCCTGCGCTGCTCCACCAAGGGGCAAGCGTGGCTCACGGGGAGAGGGGAACAGGCAATAAACCTGGTTGATGGTCCCAGCCTGGACACTTACTCGTACTTTTTGTCTTTGGCACTTGCAGGGCAGGAACTGGCCAGTGCTGGGTCCCAGGCAGAGCCCAAAGTCCCGAGCCACAGGCAGAGGTTTGTGCTTCTTCCCACAGTCTCAAAAATCCCACTGGAAGGGGGGAAAACAGCCCCTGCCCAGCGCAGCTCGTCACCCAGCTGCACAGACGTACTCGACAGCAGACAACCTCACCGAGGGAGCATCCCAAATCAGTGCAAGCTCCCCAATCCCCAGGTATATCCTATTAAATCAACCCGTTGCCTGTACTTCCCAGCGGAGCAAGGACTGCGACCGAGCACCAGGGATGCGGAGTGACCGCATCCACTCTGGACACCTACGGATTTTTAGCAGGTGACCATCCCTGAGGCCAGATGGGAACCATAGGGAACCCAATCGCCGCAGGTAATGCACCCGCAAGGAGGGACCCCACGGGGCAATGGGTGCATCAGGAGAGACCCCACGGCTGAGGGTCTCGGGAGTACAGGGCCTGTGCATCTCAGCAAAGCAAGAGAGACCAGGAGGGCGATGGTGATGGTTACGAGGCTGGAGATGCACCCATCTGAGAGGGGCCAGGAGCATCTCAAAATTTTCCACCAGTCCAGGGCAAAGAGACTGTACCTTGCTCCTCCCCGCGGGACACGAGAGCCTACCAGGAACCTGCGTGGTTGAGAAGTAGGAAAAAAAAAAAAAAATGCACTTTTTTTAGTTCCATTTGTGACCTCTAGGCCCCAAGGATTTTTACTAATTACTGAATTTAATTTATATATTTTGCCATCTTCTTGGGGCTAAGGCTTTGCATTGCTGGGCCTGTATTATTTCCGTTACAACCTGCTGGTGTCCAGAGAAACTTCAATTTAAATATCAGTCGCACATTAAGGTCAGGCAGCTCAATTCCATTAACAGGCGGCAAGACTCAGCCTCCCTGTAATGAATGCTGCCCGTGCCTCCTAATGATACCAGCAGAGGAACTGGGAAGAACCAGCACAGAGTGATTGGCACCCCACTGACACCAGGGACCACAAAATTGATTTTAAAAGTCCATTCATCTTCTACAAATCATGGCTTAAGTTTTCCTGACCTGTGACAAATCTGCATGAGCTTCAATTGAAAGATAGAGCCGAGAAGAGGAAAGAAAAAAAAAAAAAATCCACGAAAAACCCTACAAAAAAAACCCCAGAAGCAAGAAATAGATTTCAGCAGGGTTGCTCTGTCTCAGTTTCTAGTCCTCACCCCAGCCATGTACTTCTGCCCATCACTTTATGAGCAAGGTTAAAGGTTTTTCATCCCGCTGCCTGCCACAAAGAGCATATAGAGCATTTAAAGATGCTACAGGATCCTCCCTGTCGCTGGACTCGTGGACCTTGGGTCAGGACAAGTCCACCCCAGTCAGACCTATCGGGTGCTAGTCTCCATCTGCTTTTGACAGCCCAACAGCCACCAACACCGGGACATTCACCTCCCACCCCCTGGGCTCTGCACCTGGCTGGGAAGAAGCTTTGAGGAGCTGGCAATTGCACGGCAGAGAAATGAGCAACGAAGGTGCCCACCCCATCGCTTTCCCGACCTCTTCCAGCACGGCCCCTCGGCCGGTGGTCCACAACACTTGCAGTTTCTCTCCCTGCTTCTACAACGACGTGGTATAGCTGCTCTCACCCACGGGCAAAGCAGGACCTACGAAAGCATCAGAAAATACGTTTCCTACTCTTCAGCACAATTAATCCAATCCCGAGGGTGCAGCCACCTCATGGCTACACCAGACCAGTACAAGCTGCAGCTTCTTATAGAGCCTTAATTTATCGAAGCCCCATTCAGGTACCAAGGTGAGGACGTTCTCCACCACGTAACACAACAACATGGAGAAGAAGCTGACTTGGGCTGAAGTCATGAGTTGTTCCGCTGAAGCAAGACGATGATTTTAGTTCTGTGTGACTACCCAAGGTCTAACCAGCTCTGTGCCCAACACCATCGTTTCAGAGACCTTTTGAAACTGTAATAGGGATGAGGAAGAAGAGGAGGCGAGGAAGAGGATGAAATAGGACTTTAAGGCACTACCACAGCATAAGGAGTCTGGGCTTCAGGCTGTAAGCTGTCACGTCATTATTGCTGAGCATTTGGGAGGTTTATAATAGGTCTTTTACTCTGTAAAATTCATCCTTCCTAAAGGAAAACATTTATTCCACTCAAGTACAAATAAGAGTTAAATACAGGCAGATCAGTTTAACAGTGTAGTTATGCCTATTAAAGCGACTGTAAAACTAACATCAAGGCATTTCACATTAATTCCCTCTCAGCGCTCCAGATCTGATTTACTTCGACAAATCCCCTGCTATTGAGAAGTGGCCACAAGTCTCCATAGCCCTGTATCAGCTGGCATTGCAAAAAGTCACTGTCGGACTCAAAAAGTCAAGATCTGTCAGCTACATGGGGAAAGCAAACTTATCAATCAGAGCAGCTAAATAAAGAAGTCGTACAGTTAGTGTCAGCAGCCAGGTTTTCCCCCAGATCATTATTTTTAAGCAGATTTCATAGAGGATATGGGGCCTGAATCACTCTTCCCACTACTGCAGTGGGTGACCTTGGGAAAATGCCTGCCCGTGGTTCAAAACCAAATAATGTTAAAACCATTCTGGAAAAAAAAAAAACCAAACCAAAACAAAACCAAAACACATATATATGTATCTATTACACCAAGAAAGAATTGAGGTTCTTTTTTTCATCCAAAAATCTCAGTTTTGTCAGCTTTCTATTTCATTTTAAATCTATGTCCTGAAGAAAGCAGGGATATCTGACCAAGATTTTATGGCTAAATACAATTCTTCAGACATCTCCTGTAACACATTTCCTCAGTAGTGGCCACGGAAAGGAGGATGAAAACCAGAAATCCACTCTTCCCCATCCACACTTACATTTTCCCAGGAATTTTACTTACAAAGGAGCAGAATTGTCTGCATATGCCTTGTTCCCTGAATTTTATACCAGGTGGCCAGCGAGATGGGCACTGGTACGTTGTACAGACGGAGAAATGAAGGTGGGAGACCAAAAGCACTTACTCAACCTTAGCGAAGACCAGAGGGTCCAAGTGGGGATCTGTGGAGCTGGGGGTCAGCTTGTTGTGCCCACTGCCCACCTGGACCCACACGTGTCCCTTGGGTAAGCAGAAACACGGCCAACACTTCGGAGAGAGCAGGTTTCTGCTCCGGGGGTTGGACACAGCCCAGCTGCTTGGCCTCGGACCAGACCCGTGGTGGTTTAGGGGTCTTCCCCGTGCAGCTGTGGCCATGGAAGTGGATATCCCTGCCCACAGAAAATCCCCTTGTTTGGAGGGGATGACCCCAGTGCAGAATGGAAGGGAAGTATCCAACACTAAAGCTTATGGCAGGCGAGAGCACATCTGCACCCCTGCCCACACCATCTGACTGCCCATCCAGCCCTAGGAGTGCGTGTACCCCCAGGGACTGCTGACCGGAGAGCAGGGACCACCGAGGTGCTGTCACCTCCATCCTTGAATATATCCCAGACTTGGCTGGGCAAGACCCCGAGACATTCAGTAACTGTGAACGTAGCCCTGCCTTGAGCAAGAAGCTGGACCAGAGACTTCCAGAGGTCCCTTCCCCACTGAATTATTCTGCAACTGTATCAGCCAGTGGAAGATGCTCTTTTTTTTTTTTTTTTTTTAAGAGCATCTTCTGGGGCAGCTGGGTATGTGCCTCCACATTACAGCTCAAAGCACCACCAACATGGAAAAAGTCTCCTCAACCCTCGCAAGGGGTGTTCTTGTAAATGCACACACACGCAGAGTGGTGCAGCGCACAGCACTTCTGCATCACGAGGAGAGCAGGCTTCACTCAAAGACTGGAATGAAAATAATCCTAGATGTGCATTTTCCATTTATATTGTCAGTTCACAGTGTAACTGAACCTTCAGAGAAAGCAAAAAAAAAGATTACAAGATTTTTCACAGCGCTAACGGCTGAATCCAGGAGAAGACTTCTGCCCGAGTTGAAATAATACAGCATGAATAACACTAACCCATGTAATGTCCGTTGGATGGTGGTTCTGGCAGATATCAAGTAGAAGAGAGAAAAGCAGCAATTACAGAGGTATATTTCGGAGTCAACCCAGCTCTGGGGAAAAAAAATAACATCTGTTCAAGCCACAAAATCTGTTGACTCCTCAGAGCTCCCAGTTACAAACAAAAAGGAATTAAAGTTGGGATCTGAACTTCTCACTGATGTTAATTAAAGCCTGGTGCCTCTAGAGTGCCAGCCGAGCCGCACGCTGCATTTCTAAAATTTCTTCCGTGCTTTTGAGAAAGATGGACTACAAAGCATCTAATCCTGTTCCTCCATTCAGAAGCAGCATTTTGACCAAGCAAATCAAACCCAGCTCTATTAGGAGGTGCTGGTTGGCTCAGAAGTTGCCCGAGATTTGGCAGATCTGCAAACATCTAGCCCCAAAGAGATGCCTGCAGGCAGTCCCCAAGCCCTGAATACCCTCACACGGAAAGCTGGATGGGCAAAATCCTGACTCCTGACATTTTACAGTGGGATCATTCTTATTTTTTAGAGAAACAACAAAAGCTGTACGGATGGCAAACTTCCTCCCGGCCAGGTCATTTACTCTTCTGCTCTATTGGAGTATATGGATTTCTGCTCTCCCTGTTTCAGGGTAGCAGCGCAGCGTAAAGCCCCACTACCATTAACCTGCCTGTAGTTTTAAATTCAGACATGCCCTAGTATTACAGGTGCAGCTTGGGCAGAGTTGCCGAACTCCTGAATGCCCCATTTTCTCGATGACAAGTGGTGGCTCATTCAACCAAAGTGCTCAGCCCTTCAGAGCAGCTCAGCTTGCCTGACAAAGGTCTTCTTTTCTCTTAATATTGTGGAAACCAGTCAACGGCCACCCCCAACCCCTGCCCAGTTTGGATGCGGTGGGGAGCCACAGTTCTCCTAACCATTACTAAGCCACACGGATGAGAATCCCCAGCCCGTGGTGTGGGATCTCTCTGTGTGTGTTGCTGCTTTTCTTTGATTTTCTGGTCCATCACCCACTGCCCTGAGGGCCTCCTGGGCTTCCTACTGTGTGTTGCCCTCCCTCCTCCACCATCACCCAGCACTTCCACCCAAAAGCTCAGCTAAAACCTTTGCACAGATGCAAATTTAAGGAAATTTAAGCCCTGCTCTTTGGAGAGAGCAGGACACCAGTGGTGAAAGCCACCTTCCTCACCACGGAAGGTGGTATGCACATGGACATGCAGAGAAAGCAACTCCTACAGCTGAAGGTCTGCACCACAGCCAACCACAAACCCCAGGAGACATGGGGAGCAGACCCCTCACGGCAGGCACCGATAAGAACAAAGCACATTTTCATTGGCTTTTTGGTGTCGGAACCTTGGCAAACACTTTGCATTTTCATGTTACTGTTGTGTTCTAGGCTTTTATCCCTTTTTTCTTTTTTTGATCACAAAGTTTCATTATATTTGTTGGCTTTCTCAAAGCTCCAGCTCCCTGGCGTGATGCAAAAGTGTGTGCATCACTAGAAACAAGCTTGTTCTTTATGCAAAAAAAAAAAAAAAAAAGCAGGAGCTGGGTCTATTCATGGGCTGGAGAGGAGCGTTTCAGCTCAGGGCAGAGGGTGCCAACTCTGCACACCCACCCGTTCCGTTAAACTTACCTCCAACTGGCTGCGTTCAAAGAGGACTCCCCAAAATCCTCTGCAGAGGTGGCAGTTCCAAGCAGGGTTAGTTGTTGGGTGCCCTGGTACATCCCTCCTGCCCTGTACCACCCACCCGCCTGGCCCTGGTCTGCAGGAGGGTCCCAGAACCTCTTTGATGCTTTTTGGGTCTCACGCTGGCCTGGATGTCACCTTCCCCCCCAAGGGATGCTGCCAGTGAGTTGGGTTTCTGCAAAGCACATCCATCCCCCTGTTTTCCATTTGAATCACAGAGCATTGGGAAGGGGCCCTTGCTGCCTCCCCTTTCCCATCATGGGGCCAGAAAGCTGTGACCAGTTGTGCCAGAGCACCAAAAACAGGAGGTGGGGGAGACGAGAGGCGCCAGCACTCCCTGTTCAACATGATGAAAGAGCAACAGCACTTTTGCCCAGGTACTTTCTGCAAAGCATCCCTCAAAACCATTCCCCCCCTGCTAAAAGTAATATTTTCTAGAAGTGAAGCTGGGTGAGGGGTGTATACCTAGAACCCACTCAGCACCACACCACGATGCTCCTTTCCCCTGGCCAAATGACCAACGTGACCACGCTTTAAAGCTAGTACTGCGGTTATGAGATAGACCTCCCCATCACTGCGTTCCCAACACGTTATTACAGCATCAATCACAGCCATCTCCCGATGCAGCGGCCAAAGGACAGCACTTGTTCTTCAGCCTCCTCATCCCTTCAGCCCATGCAGAGCTCTCAAGGAGGTCCTCCATCTTCTGGACACCCCATCCCATGGAGAGCAGTGCCTTACCTTCCCCTCCATCAACATCAACACACACCGGACCAGCATGCTTGAGCATCTCAAGTGTTTCCAGCAGGTTTGAGCCCCGCGGCCAGCACCAGCCCTGAGGAAGACTTTGGTGCCTGGGGAACGAATGCAAGGAAGGAGCAATTCAGAAAACCCCATCACATCCATGGGGGAAAACATGGCAGATATTTAAAAATGTGGTGGGAAAAGAGAGGTAGAGGTGAAGAAATCAAGTGAAGGTAATACCAACAGCAGTGCTGGCCAGGAGGACCATATATATATATATATGTATATATATGGCATATAACCAGCCTCATAATGCATTTGCTGAAGAGCAGCAAATGTTGTGTCTCTACAGAGAGCCAGAGGATGGGTCTAAGCCTGGGTCTGCCAGCACCGAAGTCAGCCCAGGCTGAAAAGACCTCCTCTCATTGCTTAGTTTCTAATAGAAAAAGGTCCAACGAGAGATGCGGGGCTGTGGACAAGGAATCCTAGGACGAGGACAGGAGCTCTGCACAGCTGGTCTCGCACGGTCTGGATGAACGCATGAGCCAGTGTAACATATCCCCCAAAACGAGCTTCCTGGATGTTGTTGAAGTCTGGCCCTTGATTTTGTTAACGGGGCTCAAAATTGCTTGTTACAGGAAGAACAGTCACACTGGACACCAAGCAAACACACTTTGGCTTCCCTTACAGCACCCAAACTCCTTTCAGGAGGAGCTGTTTTCTTCCCAAGGGACAGGGGGGATTTACCTCCCCTCCCCTCGGTCCATGTCCTATTTTTCTAAGCTTGTAACTACCTCCTGGTAATATTTTCCTTCCCTGGAACACCCCTGCATCCTATAGAAGAAGCACCTGGATGGTATCATGTGCCATCTGGATCTGGCAATACAGGACTCCCCTTGCAGATGACCCAGGGCACGATGACACGTCCTTATCTCCAGGGTGCTTCTATGGTCTCCTTTGGCAAAACACCCAGGATTTCCACCGGTAAATTTGTAATCGCATGCGCCAGACAGATTTTCCTACTCAAATCCAGCAAGGCCATGGAGAAGGTGCTGTTTGTCTCTGAAGGCTGAAGTAGCTCAGGCGGATGAGCCCAGTGAGGAGCAAAGCAGTGGTTGCACATCCCATTCGAGACCTCAGCTCTCATTTTCATTTTGGAAAGCACCTCCGGTCCTCACAAGCCTGGAAACCCACCCTCGTTGCCAGTAGAGGTGAGAAGGAAGGAAAGGCAGGGGCTGACATGACCTCCCTCGTTTTGTAAGGGGACAACTACATTTTGCAACCTCCTGCACCGGGAACACAGCCTTTGCTTCTCCAAGGCTCATCTCAGGCATTAAAGCACTTTCTGTTGATTAAATAAATCTGATTTCTGCACACACTAAAATCACAACGTGGTTTCACAGTACAAGAACACAGAGGACTGCGGCGGTCTATTCCTGACCATTGCATACTTTCCAAGTAAGTAGAAAACACCGAATCCATCTCTTGGATATGAAAAAAATTACATCTAGGTGAAACATTTCTGTACAAAAAAAAAACAGCTGAAAGATTATGATGAATTGGTTTTATTCCCTGCATCCAGTTGATGCCGTTTCATTTTCTGCCATAAGATAGCATTTCACTTCAGGGGTTGCGGCCTATTTAATCTCACTTCAAATGAACCATTTAAAAGCCTCCCCCGCGCTTACCCCTCCCCATTTTGCTGAAAAACTCAAAGACAATATTAAGCCAGGAAAATAAATTTTCAGCCAATGAACCGGAAAATAATCATCACCATCAAAACCAGATATCTCTGTTTTCACGTAGCTCTAGTCCCCGGCAGCTCAGGTCAATAGAAGTGCCATCAGCTGAGCTGCTGGTCCACCACCCATCGCTCACCCATGCACCTCCCCACTGGGGCATGACATCCCTTGCTTCGGGGCCCAGTTCCCATGAAATGCCATATTTTGAGCCTGCAGCTTCAAGGAACAACCTCAGAGACAAGAATCTGGCCACCACTAGTTAATGTAATGCGGAAGGGGGTCAGGCAGAGAGCTGAGCAACAGATTAAGGATGGACGATGGGTTTTGCTGCAGCCTTGATAAGAGCAGGAAGGTATAGAATCATAGAATTGCTTAGGTTGGAAAAGACCATTAAGACCATCAAGACCAACCGTAAACCTAGCACTGCCAAGTCCATCACTAAACCATGTCCCTAAGCACCACATCTACACGTCTTTTAGATACCTCCAGGGATGGTGACTCAAGCACTTCCCTGGGCAGCCTGGTCCAAGTGAAGAAATCTTTCCTAATATCCCATCTAAACCTCCCCTGGTGCAACTTGAGGCCATTTACTATTGTCCTATTGCTTGTTATTTGGGAGAAGAGACCAACCCCAACCTCCTTTCAGGTAGTTGTAGAGAGCGATAAGGTCTCCCCTCAGCCTCCTTTTCTCCAGACTAAACAACCCCAGTTCCCTCAGCCGCTCCTCATAGGACTTGTGCTCCAGACCCTTCACCAGCTTCGTTGCCCTTCTCTGGACACGCTCCAGCACCTCAAGGTCTGTCTTGTAGTGAGGGACCCAAAACCGAACACAGGATTCGAGGTGCGGCCTCACCAGTGCCAAGTACAGGGGAACGATCGCTGCCCTAGTCCTGCTGGCCACACCGTTTCTGACACAAGCCAGGATGCCGTTGGCCTTCTTGGCCACCTGGGCACACTGCTGGCTCATACTCAGCCGGCTGTCGACCAACACCCCCAGGTCCTTCTCACTCCCCGGACTGCAGGTCACCCTTCAGCCCTTGCAGATGGGAGGTTGAGGGGCTCCATCTCCCCACATCCCCCCAACCTCCAGCTGCCTCATGGCCACCTGGCTTCACCCAGGCTGTCATTTCCCACCCTGGCCAGATTCACGCACTGGCGATCAAAATGCCAGATGGCGTAGGTCAGCCTGCAGCACCTGGCCAGGTTTGTTGCCACCTCCAGGCGCTCCCAGATCTGCGCTTAACACACGATATAACCATTATCTCAGGTTCTGCGTTGGCCGAGATGGAGTTAATTGTCCCCAGAGCAGCCCTCCTAGTGCTGTCCCTCGTATCGGCAGCTAGGAAGGTGTTGATAACGCACCAGTGTTTTGGCTACTGCTGAGCAGTGCTCCCACAGCATCAAGGTTGTCTCTCCCCTCTCACCAGTAGGCTGGGAGTGGGCAAGATCTTGGGAGAGAACATGGCCAGGACAGCTGACCCAAACTGACCAAAGCGATATTCCATACCATACGATGTCTGCTCAGCAATAAAAGCTAAGAGAAAGGAGGAGGAGGGGGGAGGCATTCGTTATTATGACGTTTCTCTTCCAGAGTAACCACTACGCGTAATGAAGCCCTACTTCCCGGGAAGTTGCTGGACACGGCCTGCTGATGGGAAGTAGAGAACAAATCTTTCGTTTTCCTTTGCTTCCACGCACGGCCTTTGCTTTTGCTTTATTAAACTGTCTTTATCTTGACCCACGAGTTCTTTTCCATCTCATTTTCTCCCCGCCCTATCCTGCTGAGGAGGACAGCTATAGAGCGGCTTGGTGGGCACCTGGTGTCCAGCCAAGGTTAACAACCCACTACAGGTTCGTACAGAAATTTCCCGCTCAGGCCAACGAGGGCTGAGCAAAACCAGCTCAGTAAGTGCTTTTGGTACCCGTCAGGTAAAATTTTCTCCGTTCAGCCTCATGGAGAGCTACCTGCAGGCCGTCGATCTCCAAGGAGGCTCTGCCCAGAGCAGCGGTGTACAGAGGGAATTTGGGGCTGCCAACGGGCTTTGCGGGTGGCCAGCGTGGGAGGGGACCCTTTTGTATAGGGTTGCATGCAACTGAGACATTCACTATTAAAAAAAAAAAAAAAAAAAAAAAAAAAAGCCTTGTAACCCTAAGTCCGCTCACGTCATGCTATCTCTGCACAGAAAGCCTCCTCGTTCCTTATCTCAGTCCCCGGAGATCTGCGTGATATCACGAATAACGGCTGGACAAGATAAGGCTTCTTCCAACATGCTGGTTGCTCTTAACATCTATAAAGCCTCATCATGATGGACCTGAAAGGACCAGTGCCTGGGGATGCCACATCTCACCTGTTTTCATTCCACCCCTGCTCTTTTCCAGATGTTTTGAGCAAATATTGTGAGGTTTTTTCCCCATTTTCATGCCTTAGGCACCCATCTTCAAACCCTACCAACACCCTCACAGGTGTTGGAGAGCAGAGACCAAAGACGCTCAATTTTGGCCAACCAAAGCTTAATCCACTCCCGGTCCCTTCCAGCTCCTAGCGTTGAGGGAACATCTTAATTTCAATTAGCCATTCGTGCAGTAAACCCGCCCCGAGGAGGAGGCGAGCTGTCAGGATCCGACCCTCCAGGGCTTACCACCGTGGTAATGCGAAACCAGGCACGCCGGCGACAAGATGTTTATAGCCCAGTGATTCATAATACTGCAGAGTTTGCAGGAAATGTAACACCATTCATGATTAAGAAATGCTCTTGTTTTCTGCTAAATATATAAAATAATCACTCATCCCCTGAGCAGCAGATGCAAATTATACATAGTATTAGCCTCATATGCCAACCACTATAATTCCGGTGCAGCATGAAGCTGTTCCCCAAGGCTCTAGAAGTCCCTTAATCTGCCTTTTGACGTCAAATGACAAATTTCTTGCCTGGGGTCATTAACAGGATGACTAATGAAAGCTGATAAGTGAATTTATAAATGAAATTAAAGATATTAATATTAAAGGCCAGGCTACAAGAAAGAGAAATGTGGATTTAGCAAACCACAACAAGAAGCACGGTAATCTGCATGAGATTTACAGGTCCTTCCCTGCCAGGCAAATTATGGACACAGTATTTTCCGCCTGGAGGTTGTGGAAACTGCCAGGCTTGATGGACACCTCTCTTGAAGCATTAGCACCCCCATTACCTTCAGACACTGCCTGAGATTTAAAAAACTCCTGCTCAAGTTTGCCAGCAAACGCCACACCGGGGCTGAAAACGTGCTGATAGTCTTGCAAAGATAACTGCATCACCAAATCCTCACGCAAACAAAATACCTTTAGACTGCGGTCAGTTTGCTGCCAATTACTTTAAAAAAAACAAAAAAAAAACCCCACAAAACAACAACAACAAAAAAACCCCAACCACCTCAAACCAGATTCTCATCTTACTCATCCCAGCATAAATGCCAAGCAACTCTTTTAAAAGTTGAGGACTTATTTTGGATTTATGCACGTATGAACAAGTTCAGACCTTTGCAGCTTGGTGTCCGATCCCACGTCCAGGCAGCTTCACCATGAAGCCACAGCTCATTTCTAACTCCAGCCACTCCTCACTGAGGTTTAGGGCTCCCAGGAGAGTCTATTTAAGTCTCAGCTCCCACCAGCTGAAGATGATCAGCCCTGAATGGACCAAACATGCTCTGCTGCCCCAAGGAGCACAGGCAAATGAGATCCTACCCAATGCTGCAGGAGAACAGGCACCTCCTCTGCTATCAAAAAAGAGGAAAAAGCTTCCTTTTGTCTGTAGATGCCCAGTTTTCAAGCAGACTTACCACGGAAACAGGTTGGTTGGGCAAGTGCTTGTGAGTGATGCCTTGTCACGCACCCACAGCTTCCAAAAAAAACCAAGATCCCTTTGGATATCTCAGCACCTTGAGCTAGCAGCAGGACTGAAGGAAGAGTCAGATGCCACCAGGAGAATGAGAAAGGCCAGAGACACAACACGGAGCACGGCTGGGGAGGGCACATTTCCTATGGGGATGTTTCCCAATCCCACCCTTCACTGGAAGAGCCCGACATGGGGAGCAGCTGCAGCACGACGGACGCCCGAGGGACCGTGTTTCTGAATGTCTTTTAGAGACCCTCTCAAGCCTGGAGAAAAAAAAGAGCAGGTTTTCAGAGCAGCTCCTAACTCAGCCCCAGTGTTGGGTGCCTGGACGTGTAGCCTGGTGGGCTGTCCAGTTCCACCAGAGTCCTGCTCAAGGTCCCTTCAAAGAAGTCCCAGAAGGTAACCACGGCCCGGCTTTCTCCTCGTTTAGGGAAACGGCTGCTCCTTGTACCATTTGGGGATGGAGATTCCCCCCAGGGAAAGACAGCAACGGCCAGCGGCTCCGTCTAAGCCGAGGGTCACCCACATCTCGGGGTGTCACCTCCAGGCAGGACAGCCACTGTGAGCGGCCGGGAGCACAGGGACGCGGTGCAAGAGACAGAGACATCCAGGTCCTTCTCCAAGCTACCGACCTCCTCGTCCAAACATCTCCCCACAGGCACGTCCTCACTTCAGAGGGTCCCAGCCCACGGGTACCAAGCTGCCCCTTATTGCGTCTCCCCATAACCCGCATCTTCTCTGCTTCCAGCACGTGCTTTGCTCCTGACCCCGCTGGGCTTAATCACTCAAACCAAAGCAATAATGTTCATTAAAGAGCTGCGAGCCATACCCATACGACTTTCCTGCAGGCACGTTTTGCAGCTTTTAAAGGGAGGGAGAGAAAACAACAGTGGTTAAGGACACTTACCAAGAGGGATCCAGGACAGCGTGTGCCAACCAGCCCAACCCAGCTGGGGCTGGGAAATGTAAAGGACCAGCAGGCGGGAAAATGGGTGAGAAAAGGTCCTGGGAGACGGCAAAACTGAGCAGAGGAGGAGCAGAAAGGGTTAAGCAAAGGTGGTGGGGAGGCATGGAGCAGACATGGTTTTGCTTTCCCTTCGTCCTGGCTGCTGCCGAGCTCTGCCCTCCGGCACAGGAGCCCGGTCCGTGCCACCACCACGATCTGTCGCTCTGGCTCAAAAGCGACTGGGGGCTTTTTTATTTTAGAGGGAGAATTTAGCCATTCCCCAAAGACCCCATTTTCTCCCTAAAAAGGTTTAGGAGTAAGACAAGACCACACAAGGATTTGACTGGGGGATCTCCCGCGGAGTCCTGTGCGGAGCCGCTCGGGAAACCGCAAGCTCCCTGCCAGCCCCGACTGCAGACCGACCCGCTCCGTCTCCCTGAATTGAACCCAAAAAGGGAGAAAATTATCATTTTCCCCACTGGCTCTTAGGCCCACTCTCACTGCTCACCTGCAGGTCCCTGCCCTGGCCCCACCGCAGCCACACATCGCCCTTCTCCTTCCCAAACCACCGCGTCAGCTGAAAAACCTCCCGAGCGTTGTAGCCGACTTCTGAGTTTTGAGCACCAAGTTTGCCACCAGCAGCAATTTGAAGCCCTACTTCATATACTACCCTTTCATCGAAAAGCCTTGTGCTATCGCCCAACTCCGGGAGCTGCAGGTTTATGTAGAAACACCCAAATACCGTGAGATGCCCAAGAGTCACGACGTTTGGCGGTGCCATCACACCTCTCCCAATTGCCAAACCAACTCTGGTCTTGGAGGTTACGGATATCGAAGACGCTCTAGACGTAGGAGAAGACCTTTTGCAAAGTCTCCCCTTGCATTTCGGGCGCATTTATTTAATGCTTCCCAAAACAAGTGCTCCCGGGTTAAGGGCGGGAAAGGCTTTTCTCTGCTGACCTGCTGCGGCGCAGTGTCCCCTTTTTAACACCTCTAGAGATAAGGATCTTCCAGTTCGGACATGAGGCGGCCCCAGCGCACGGTTTGGGTTTAAACCAGCACGTAAAGGGGCTGGAGGGGATGCCCGTGCCCTCGCCACCCGGCGTCGTGCCCCGCGGAGCCCCCCCGAAAGAGCCGTCCTCGCCTCTCCTTCCACCCGCGCACCTCCGTCTGGTCAGCGGAGAGGGATGAGCCGGTCTTGGATGTCACACGTGCTCCCCGTGGCCCTTGGAGGGGTTTCTCCTACAGGTTTGGGAAGATGGGGCTCCCACGCTTGCCCCAGCAGCTCTCCATCCTCCCCTTTCAGCTAACGAGGTGCTGCCCAAATTACGAGCAGGGTTTAAAACGACAACAAAAAAAAAAAGGAAGCTCAGACTTACTCTAGGACAGGCCTTCCAGGAGGTTCACGGAGGAGGACTCGGCGAGGACCGAGGCCGGAGACGGTTACGGCAGCGTCCCGGCGCCTACGGATCTCGCCCTCCCCCCCCCCCCCAACTTCGGCACCCCACGCTCTGTCCGGGATGCACCGAGCGATGCCGGACCGTGTCCCCACCCGGTCCCCACCACCTCGTCCCCCCCCAAACCGGAGCAGCTCCTGGGTTTTGTGGCAAACCCCCCCCCCCCCCCCCCAAACCTCCCCTCCCTCCGCTTCGCAGCTGCCTTTGCTTTCTCGCTCGGGCACCAACTCACCGGTTCTTAAATAACACACTTCCACGGGGCCAGATCCGCACGCAGCAAGGTAAATCCGGATCAGCTTTCGTTAGACTTTGCTGATAATTCCCGATATGAGCAAAATGTGACCGCTATTTGTTTATCTTTTTCTTAAAAATGATGGAAACTGTGACAGCACCCCAAACCCCCTGTGAGGGACGGATCGGTCCAGCTCCCATTTGGCATCGTTAAATGCACGCAGATGTGTATAAGACCTTTACACGACCCTTATAAAAATGAATCTCAGAGCCCGTTTTGTGTGTGTTTGGGATTATCCACCTCCCTGTTATTGAAAGAAGTTATTTAAAGCAGCCTGGGAATACAGGTTGGTGCTGGAGAGATGTATAGGCTGTATAGAAATCACTGCATGTGCCTCCACACCCACAGCAGCACCATCAGCACGTGACTCGTCTTGGATTTCCTCAGCCCGCGATGCTAAAATAAAAAAAGATTATTTTCTTTCTACCAGGTGGCTTTTCAAGACTCGGAGCATCAAAGAAATTAAGCCATTAAATTGTGGATGCATTTGATGGATTATGAGCTATGAAAGCCTGGTAGTTACTGACTAATAAGGCTGGGAGGTGGAGTGGGGGGGGGGGAGGAAATGTTTCCTCTTGTAAGAATGTGTTTCTAACAAGACAGGTCAAAATATGATGCGGATGATAAATTGCTCAGTACCAGTTGCCATTAACCCAGCAGCTTTCCGTATTATTAGATTACCAAGGCATCCTCAGAGCATATTGACCAAACAGTTTTGCTCTGTATTAGCACTAATTTGCGGAAGAAAATCTGGGGGGGGGTTATTGCGCTCGCTGCAGTGAATCCGCCGCTCCTAACAAAGGGGCAGCTGCCGGCAGGTGTCCGTAGCGCGAGGTACGTTTCGGAAGGGACTGGGTTTATCCGTGTCGGGGTTTCGGGGTCGGGTAGAGGAGGGGAGGGGGTGTTCATTTTTTTCCACGCCATAACCCGAATCTCATTGTCTCGTGTGGGGTGGGGGTTGAATTTAAAAAAAAAAAAAAAAACCAAACAAATAAATAAATAAATAAATAAAATAAAGGGTGGGGGGAGGAGGAAAAAAAAAAAAAAAAATCACATTGGAAAATGATCAGCCCCAACAGGCATGCACGTCTCCCTTCATGCAAGCGAGAAGCACAGCCTCCCTCCTCGGGATGCGTACGGGGACATGTGTCACGCACGGAGCTCAGCGCTGGCCCGGGGCGAGGATGGAGCGAGAACAAAGGGGCCACAGCATACACTACATCCAGGGGGGGGAAAGCAGGGGGGCAACCCGCTTGTGCTCATACAGGGAAGGGGAACAGGATGGCCAAACAGTCATTGAGATACACGGAAAAGGAAATATGGAGAAGGAAATAATAAATAAATGGTTTTTTTTAGGAAAAAAAAAAATAAATAACTAACAACAAAATCAACCAAACTCAGGATAAAGCTAGGAGGGAGGTGGAAAGGCACGGCCTTGCAAAATGATGCGTCTCTTCGAGGGATGCTGGGGTGAGGCAGGGCGGGTTGCTGAAGCCACTTGCTTTTGTTTTGTTTGCTAGTGGCTCCTCTTGAAATTTTAGCGGTGGGAACCACCGACCTGCTGAATTTGTCTTCCTCTCATTAAAGACAAATAACCAGTCCTGTGTCTCCCCCGCTTCTGTGGAAATGCAATTAAGACAAGATGCTTCCCCCTCCTCCCAAAACCCCAGCCCCATCTCCTACTTTTGGTAGCCCTGACTTTCCTCAGTTTCTGCTGGCATCCAAACCGAAATTGGGAGGTTTTACAGGACCATTTTGCAGACCTGGGAAAGAAGGTCTGGCGCAGGAACAAGGAGAGGTGACCGGTATTATTATCGCTTTGCAGCTGCAGCAAAACTGCTCGCTGACCGCAATTTGGTTGTCCATCCCTCCCTGCTTCCAACATTTTAAGGTTCCCGGTGACTTTCTCCCAACCCCACAGTTTGGTCTTTTGACCAAATCGGGTTATTCAAAAGATGGTGGGCCTGGAGGCTTCAAGCAGGAAAATGTAGTTACAACATTAGCAGCTGGGACGGTTTTACGAGCCCTGCCTTGCAGGGGTCTAGTGAAGATATTTATAGCGTGCCAGTCGCCGCGGGACCGAGGCACGGCAACTTCTCGCCTAGCAGATGGTGGGCAGGGCACTCATATATATGTATATGTTTAAATATACAGCTAATAGATTAAAGGGATTTTTTTTTTTTCCCCCAGGTTTATTTACCTCTTGTTAATCAGAGTTTAAAAAAAAGAAAAAGAAAATAATAATTCCCCCCATCCATCCGGAGGTCATCCCTCTCATTTTGGTATCAGTCTGGTAAGGAATGTGTAATGTTGTAACTAGAATGAAATAAGCGGCAGACCCTTCATTCAAATATCTATCTTTTTTTTTTTATTATTATTAATAATGAGGGCTTGGATTTATACCTTTTTATTTTGGCTATTCTGCGGTAAAACAGAATTCTGCATCAGCACAACGGTAATACGGACTGTGCATCTAGGGAGTATGTACACACAGACTAATGCTGAGGGTAGATATGGGATAGGAGGGAAAAAAAAAATATGTATTAAAAAGCCCCCATATCTGCACTACAGGGAAAAAAATCCACTCACTCAAACCTCACGATGGGGGAAAGCAAGGAAAAAATCTAAACAGCAGGATACGACAATAAATGGGAAAACAGCAATAGAAAAAGCACACTAGGTTAATATAGGAAAACTAGTTTCTTTATTGAGAGATCGTATATTAGTATTAGTGGAATCGTGTGTAACAATGTCATCATGCACACAATACAAAAAGGCAAGGCCCACCATGCTATGGAAGGGCAACAGAACAAAAGCAGCGTACACTGAGCAGATGTATAGGCTACAGCACATTACATTTCAGCAGGGTATGTCTCTACAGAGAGATTTACATCAGAAACTAGGTAATGTAAAAAAATACAGACCATGCTTTAGTTTTAGTACAAGAAAAAGGTGAAGATACACAACCAAAGGATATTCGATACAGAAAATTACCCACAAAATAAGAACAGGAAGTAATTTAGCACAGCAGAAAAAAATGTTATCCCTGTTTAATGGAAAACCATTTTGCCAGTCGTCTCTTTTCGCAAGCAAATTTTAAGGGGGGGTGGGGGGGGTGTGGGTGGGGGGGCTTGTCCGCCACGTCGGAGGTGCGCTAATGGGATGGGACACTTGTGGCTCGTGATGGGGATGGAGCGTGGGGCTGGCCGGGCGAGCGGCTGGGTGGGCGAGCGCCCGCGGTGGGGGACAGCTGTCGGCAGCGGTGTCACCGCCGGCGGGGACACGGGGATGCTGCACACCCCCCACTTTGCAGGGGACTCTCGCCAGTGTCAGCCAGCAGCTTTTTTTTTTTTGGGGGGGGGGGGGGGTGGTATTTCAGCCCCTGTTGAATCACAGATCTTACTCTCCAACTCTTTTCCAATTCTATTTTTGGAATGAGGGGTTTTGCTGCTGGGTTTCCCTTCTCAAATTTTATTTTTTGGGGGGGTTTCGTTGCCGGGTTTCCCCTCCCCGATTTAATTTTTTTTTTTTTTTTTCGGGGGGGGGGGTGGTGGCTGCAATTTGGGGGCGTTTGGCCACCCCCAGGAGACCCTGCGCCCAACGACCACAGCAAAATGAATCCACTTAACAGGAATTTACAGTGCAATGTACTCAGCTAAACAGGATGAAGGTACAAAAATGGCTGTTATCGTCTACAGCTACGCTGAAATGGCCTGGTGGCTACGCTACACGGCGAAGACTGGGGTGGGTGGGTGGGGTGGGGTGGGGTGGGTGGGGAAGGGGGTTTCAAATTAAAAAATAAAATAAAATTTTAAAAAATAAAAATAAAGGAAAATGGATCTACCGAAGCACAGACTGGAGGTGCAGGGCGGGATGGTGGGCAAGCGGTGGGCGCCGGGGCGGCCCCGGGGGGGGGTTTAGAAAATGGGGGGGAACCCCCCCTGAAGGGGCACTGTGTGTGTGTGTGGGTGGGGGGGGGGGTGCTCCTGAGGGGGGGGGGGGGGGCGCGGAGCCCCTGCGCGCCCGCGGAGCGCGGCGGGCTCGCCCCGACCCTGAGAGCGCAGGGATGGGGATTTGGGGGGCTTGGTGGGGGGGGGGGGGTGTCGGTGGGATGAGGGTGGTGGGGAGGGGGGGGGGGGGGGGGGGAACCCGGAGAACCGTCGGGCTGCGCGCAACCATACGCGCCCGGCCCCACGCAGCCAAACCCCGCGCGGAGCGGCCCCGGGACGCGAACCCGCGGCCCTCCCCACACAACCCACACACACACACACACACGCACAGCCACACCCCCCCCCCCCCCCCCCCCCCCCACGCCCACGGCGCGGTACCTCTGTTGCGCACGGAGCCGAAGACGGGCAGCACCAGGTAACCGACGTGCACCAGGACCATGCTGCGGCCTTTGTGGCGCGGCGCGGCCCAAAACCCCCCCCCCCCGGCCCCCAGGACCCGGCCCGGTCCCGCCGAGCCCCTCCGCCGCGACGACGAAGTGGCGGCCGCCCCGCTCCGCCGGCACACAAAGGCGGCCGCAGCCAATGGCAGAGCGCCGAACGCCGCGGAGGGCACGCCCCACCCCCGCCCCCGCCCCTCCCTTCCCCAATCGGCCAATAAGGGACCGAGGGGAAGGGGAAAGGGGCGGGAAGCTGGGAGGGCTGCGTGCGGCCGCGCGCGTAACGGCCGCGCCGCCCTCGGGGGCTCGCGGGGGCGCGCATCCCCCGTTCCCTCAGGGGCTCGCGGGGGCGCGCATCCCCCCTCTCCCCTGAGGTACGGCCCGCCGAGCAGGCGTGGGGCCCGCGGCCACGCTGTCCCCCTCCAGAGGAGCACGCCGATCCCTCCATACACCTCATCCCGCCTCGTCCCTCATCCTCCCTCACGCCTCGTCCGCCCGTCCCTCCTGACGCCCCGGCGGGTGGGAAACGAGCGTCAAGCGGGGCGCGAAGCGAGAGGACGGGGCGGCGGTGGGAGCGCGGAGGGGGTCGTCCCCCAGTCCCTCCAGCGGCCTACTGTCTTGACGGCCCGGTTGCTGACAGAACTTAACTGGTTGCGGGCGTCGGTGACCCTAAAATGGCTCCGGCCGAGCGCGGAGGGGTGCGGAGAGCTCGTGGAAAACCCCCACGGGGCTCAGAGCCGCCCTCCTCGTGGGGAAAGGAACCCCCATGGCTTAAAGGAAGAAAATTACCCCATTACCCCCTCCTCCCCCCCCCCCCCCCCAAAAAACCCCCAACCGGGAGTTCATCCTTGTTTATTTAAAACTCATAACGAAGCGGGAAAGGCCCCGGCGCGCGGGAGGGGTTTCAGTCAGGCCGCGGGAAGCATCCTACCCATTTTTTGGGGTGTCCTTCCCACCTTAGCCAAACCCCGGGGTTGTTTTTTTGCCGGGCTTTTCCCTGCAGTGCCCGCCATCCCGCCGTGGGGAGCCCCTTAATCCGCGCTTAGCTTTATCCATCCCGTGCATCTGGCAGGTTTTAAGCGCTCGGCAGCTCCCCAACGTGTATGCGCGATGGATTTGTTCGCCTGGATTATTGCATTGGGTTTGTTGTTGGGTTTATTTTGTGTGGGTTTTTTTGTTTTTTTTGGTTTTGGGGGTTTTTTGTCCTGATCTGAATTAAAATGGGGGCTTGGCAACCTGGAGCTGTTTAACCCTTCCCCTCCCAGCCCCGCAGCTTGAGGGCAGATGCCGGCCCTGCGGTGTGGGAAGGATTAACTTGATCCTCGGGCAGCAGGGACAGCTGCCTGCGCACCCTCGCTGCCTTCTTCAGAGCTAGGACAGCCACCCAAAAGGGCTCTTTTGGGTAAGTTTTCACACCGCTGCTGCACCAAACTCCCCTCAAGTGGGAGCAGGAGCAGTTACAGGTGCTCACTGCCTCCCAGTGCCCACCCGATTGCATCCCAGTTTGGATTTTCCCTCCTGCCTTGCCCCCCCTCACTGTCTCCCAGGAGGCTGCACCGACTCCAGGAGGGATTTTGGCAGGGAAATTCTGGACCTTGTCCCCCAATGTCACTGCGCTGCTCAGAGCAATGCCCACACCACGGCTTGGCCAGCCCCAGATCTGCAATGCTCAGTATTTGCAGGTAGCGCATGTCGTCCCACCAGCACGAATATTTCCAAGGAAGGAGCAAACTTGTTTGGTTTTTTTTTTTTTTTCCATGCTTATGCTGTAACGAAACGCTTCCCGTGCTCTGTTTGTGGTGCAGCATGGAAAAATTACCGCTTTCCACCCATTTCTACCGGTGGCGAGAAATCATTTCCAGCAGCAAGGTGCGATCTGCTTGAGCTCACTGTATTAAACACATCCTACAAAGGGACACTTCTTTAAGTGCTAAAAAGCCTGGAATGTGTGATGTAGCCAAACCCACGCGTGAATCAACCAAGGAGAGCTTTCTACCGTGCCTCCACTCGCCCATCCCCACCGTGACGCCTGCAGGACGGGCCCCAGGGGACTCCCAGGACGTGCATGTACCCTGAAAACCACCCCGACGTCCCCTCCATGGTCCCCTGAGACCGCTGCTGGCCCCGGGCTGGGGGTTGCAGCCCCACCACCGGCTCTGGTTGCCTTGGGCAGCTGCTCCCGTGGCCCCCGGCCCCGCCGCGGCAGTTGTCGCGGGTATTTCGTGGGGCTCGGCCCTCGCCGCTGTTGCTTTTCATCCGTGCACGCTCCCCCCCCTCCCGGGGACACCCGATCCGTCGCCGGGGTTTTGCATGTCACGCAGATGCCGCCGGCACAGGTTGACGTTAAAATTAGCCCTTGGCTTCCTCCTGCCTGCATGGCCGGTGCCTGTTGGTGTCCCCCAGTGCAGCTTTTTGGGGTCCCAGCACCCCCAGTTTGGGGCATCCTCCCACTTTTGCCCCAAGCTCTCTTTAAAAATTAACACCATTAAATTCTTCTTCAGTGTGATGTTCTCCAGCCTCGTGGACGTCATGCGTCACCAGTGTACCTGTCGAGTAGGTGTTTTGGAGATGCTATGGCACAGGCATCAGGGCACTGGGGATGTCTCACCCCTCGGTCCCCCGGGTAAGGTTTCTCCCCTCATCCAGGCATGCACGGAGGATATGCAATAAATATAAATGTGATACAGAGCAGTTGAGAATTTCTGGGGCACATGTGGCACATCAGCCACCATCCTTGGGCAGGTCTGGGGGTGACTGTAACTCTCAGCTCATTGCCAGACCTGGCACTCACCCTCTGCCCACCTCAAAGCCCTCCGTAATTTCGATGTGATTATGGGGTTTTTCACCTTTGCAAAATCGAGCTGGGTGAAATCCTTTGGGAAGTCACAATGGGATCAACCGGCTCAAAAAATGAGACAATTTTCTTAAAACTTGGGTGTTTTTTGGCTGACCTCTGGCAGGACAGTGGAAAAGCCCCAGTGAAAGGCTTTTTCCAGCAGTTTTGAAGCCATGGTTTGCTCAAGAAGGACATCTTGCACTCCCAGAGGCCATTTTATGGCAGGGTGGGGAGCAATGGGATTGATGGCATGAAAAAATCCGATGGCTCGCCCCTGGTAGGGATGAAGCACGTGGACAGTGTGATGGCTTTGCCAGACGACGGTCTGAGGCTCTGATGATTTTATTTTCTGACCTTCAGCTGCTCTTTGGATAATGATATCCTTGGCAGCACATCTTGATGTCAATGGTGATACAATCACGGTACGGTCATGGCTGGATCTTTAGTGGTGCTTCTAGGGCACGGGTGGTGGGAAGGGTGGTGGGTCTTACAAACCCCACAAAGAAGAACAGGTTTGGGGTTTTGAGGGTCTCAAGTCTCAGATCGGGGGAGGCAAAAAGCCCGTTGGGCTTGGGACACCATCACTGAAGAGGAGAACCTCCAGGGAAAAGTGACAGTGGAAAAATTAAAGGCAAAATGAAGAATGGATAGAGAAAGGGTGAAAAGGGAGTAGAAATCTCTCCAGCAAACACCATGGCATTGTACTGTGCCTGGGAGTGACAGCAACCCAAACCCAGGTGGGGAGCCAGAAAGTGGGGGGCCTCCTGGTTCGTGAAAGGGCTTTGTTTGAGATTTAGTTACACTGATGTTTAATCTATGCTTATTTTGCTCGTTTATTTTCTGCCTCCCTGTAATTTTCTCTCTTGTGCTTTTTACCCCCTTTCTTTTTCTTTCTTTTCTCCAAAAAAAAGAGGAGAAATAGAGAAAATCATTATGCATTCGCTTAAAATGAAACATTTGAGCATTTCAATTTTCCAGTTATAGGGGGAGAAAATAAGAAAATGGGTAAAAACCTCAGATCCAAAGAGCAGCCATTTAGGAGGCGAGAAAGAAAACACAGTACCCCTATTTTGCCAGAGATTTCAGATGTGCAGCCCAGGACTTTCTCCGGAGGAAAGCACAAGGTGATTTTTTTCCTCTTCCCCTGAGAGCAGGGATTTTCGGGAGCTCACAGCTGCTCAGAGGGACCCAGCGCCCACCCCGTGCCCTCCCCAGCTCGTTTCAAGAGGGATCACAGTTTATTGCGGCAAAGGGGATGGGGTGTCGCACGTCCAGAGAAGGGCAACGAAGCTGGTGAAGGGTCTGGAGCACAAGTCCTATGAGGAGCGGCTGAGGGAACTGGGGTTGTTGAGCCTGGAGAAAAGGAGGCTGAGGGGAGACCTTATCGCTCTCTACAACAACTACCTGAAAGGAGGTTGGAGCGAGGGGGGGGATCGGTCTCTGCTCCCAAGTAACAAGTGATAGGATGAGAGGAAACGGCCTCAAGTTGTGCCAGGGGAGGTTTAGATTGGATATTAGGAAAAATTTCTTCACCAAAAGGGTTGTCAAGCATTGGAACAGGCTGCCCAGGGAAGTGGTTGAGTCACCATCCCTGGAGGTATCTAAAAGATGTGTAGATGTGGTGCTTAGGGACATGGTTTAGTGGTGGACTTGTCAGTGCTAGGTTAACGGTTGGACTTGATGATCTTAAAGGTCTTTTCCAACCTAAGCAATTCTATGATTCTATGATGCCCCCATTTGTGTCTCATCATTTTGCTAAAATTGAATTATTTTGCTTCGAGGAATTTCATTCTCCGTTTGCAGGGGTATGGCAGCCTACAGAGCGAAGTCATTTTTCTGACACGTGATAGTTGTTGCAACATGGGAGCTGGCGATGTTTCGCTGCATTGAGAATGGAGCAGAACATTGGGGCTGATTAAATGCTTCCTTCGAATTACACTTTTAAGCACACATCCTTGACGTCGACCCTGTGCCTCCCTACGGAGGCGGGAGGGATTCGGCCTTAGAGTATTTCACATCACCTTATTTCAAGAAGAATGGCCCCAAATTCATCCTTTCTCCTCTGTCCTGCCCATATTTTTGGGGAGCACAGGTTTTGGTGTGTTTTCCTTCGTGGTCCCCTGATGCTTTCCCCATCCCAGCATCCCGCCAGCTCCCTGCGGCAGCAGCTTTGGGATGTAACTGCGGCCAGCGTGAGAGTGGGGGGCGAAAGGAAAGCCCTCTCCTGGCAACGTGCTCAGCAGCAGCCCTCCTGCAAAACCCCACAATTTCTACCACTAATCAAGGATGTTGCAATATTTTATTTAAGAAATCCGCTCCTTGCTCTCAAGGTGGCTTTGCAACTAACCAAAAATAAGGCAAGGTCGACGACCCCCGTCTGCATTCCCAGATCTCGGGCTTGATACCCAGAGAAACAACCCTCCATCGGACTCATCAGTGGTTAATTACCTCAAAATCAGAGCTGGGTAATTTAATTTTGGCGTTACGTCCGGATGATTCGATTTCTTTTGCTCTTCCTGGGGCCCGTTTCCCTGCCGTGGGATGGATGCTGGCCACGCAGGCAGGGTCTGGCCAAGGCAACGGAGTCCAGCATGGTCAGGAAAACCAAAAAAATCTGCTGTTTTCACATCCACGAGCCTTTTTGCCTGGTTTTGGGGGCACTTTCCCCTATGCTGGGGGATGCAGTGGAGGGTGTGATGGCAGCCCGGAGCCCGTATCCTCCGGCTTTGGTGCCATCTAGTGCCTTCCTCCGGGCTGCTTCCAGCCCAAGCTTTCTGAGCTAAAATGTCAGTGGCCAAATTACATTAAAAATCATAAATATTACCTCCTTTGCAGACTGGGTGCTGCTGAAAGCCCTCACCTCCATCCACATGACTGCCCCCTCAGTCTTTTTGTGGGGCTGGGAGCAGATCGGGCTGAGCCTAGAGCACCAGGAATTAAGGAGATTCCTCCCTGGAGCACAGGGAAAGGGGGAAAGTGGGTGTAAAGCTAATTTTGAAGGAGTTTTGAGAGCTTTTCTGAGCATTTTTAAGTCTTGCTATACCCTCGGGCAAGCTGAGAGCGCTGGTCCAGGGCAAGACCTCACATTGGTCATGGAAGGATGGGGGATCTCAGCATCACCCCTCTGAAAACTTAGCTGTTGCATGCGGTGCTGCTGCTTGCCAGGGTATAAAGGATTATAATAACACTTTTTTGGATGGCAGGGAGCTCAGACTCTCCTGGAAGGCATGCTTCCTGCCTTGTGCCGTGCCCAAGCAGGACTGCATTTAAAATTGCCCTAATTCTTCCTCTTAATGAGCAGCTGGAGGAAGGAGAGATTGTGCAAGGAGCCAGTGGTTCCACAGCTCCAAGTGGGATGGGGTTTTTAATGGCCTGAGACTATATTTTAGCAGCATCCCAGCCACAGAAAAGGTCCTTAGATGCTCTCAGGAGGCGTGGAGGATGGTCAGGTGTGCACCCGGGGCTCATCCCCCTTTGGCAATGGAGGAGATGAACTAAACAGCATTTTCAACTTGCCAAGTCTTGTCCGAGACGTGCTGCGAGCTGCCTTTTGAAGTTATCCCTCTTCTCATTAGGATTTACTCACTGAGTTTTGTCTTCTGCTCCGGGTGTCTTAAACCACCAGCCTGCTCTTCACCTTCCCACTGTTGACTTCTAATGGCTTGAGTCTGCCTTGGGTTATCCCAAAGGCCACCCGCACCCATCTCCCCACCTCTGCAGGGGCCAGTGGCCTTCAAACCTAGGGGGAAGCCGCCCCGGCTGATGAAAATAAGGTGCAAAAAAATAAAACCCAACTGAATGAAGCACAATAGCGAGACCAGTTTTGTGTCTCCCTGCGGCAGCGGAGGGGCAGGACACTGCTCTCCGGTCCCTTCATCACATCCCAGGCATCACATGTCAGGGTCTGAGGTGGTGGCATGGGCTTCGTTGCACAAGAGGAGTCCAAGGGCTGTACCGGGGCTGTCTGATGCTCATCAAGAATACACCTACAACACGCCCATGGCAAATGAGTGCATCAGCACGCGTAAACACCCAGCCTTCAATTATTCAAGGGAAGGCATCTGCTTACTTGCTCCAGCCTAAGTAATGCATGATCATTTGAGCAGCTTCACACCTGCCCCGGAGCCAACAGACACCAAAAAGCCACAAGACTGTGTTAGGTGTTACGAGATGGGTTGAGTGGTTATTTAGGACATCTTGGGGTTGTCGGAGCAAACCTCTGCCTGGCCCCGAGTACCTGGGGAAGGTCGTACTGTACATACACTGCTTCCCCTACACGCTCCTGGCTCCCATATCTGGCTTTTCCTGGGCCAGACGTGGTTTGTGGACACGTAGCGACTCCCAGTGATTGGATTTTTCATCGTTTCAGGGACTTTTTTTAATGAGAGGTATTTGGGAGGCTGGTTAGGCAAAGCACAGAAATGGGGGTGTTTCTACAAGCTGGTGCTCCCACGTCTGATTGTCCGCCAGGATTTTGTCTGGATAATCTCCACCTCTTACCTGTCCGGAGCTGAAAACAGTTCTCTGAAGAGCTCTGGTCCTTCCACAGACCCAAGGGTGAGCTCCTGTCACTACCTGTCCAGCCTAACGTTCAGCATGGGATTGGAAACCCGACACTAACAACCCACGAAAAGATCCAGCATGCATAAAGAACCATCAGAAACAAAAATGATTTGATGAAATACTCAAACCTGCGGTTTTCCCCCCTTGGGATGCATCTCATAGACAGGCAGGGCCCATCTCCCACCTTCGCTGAGAAAATCAGAGACCATCCCCACCAGGGATGTGCCTACAAGCCGAGGGTTTGGCCGCATCACTCCACCGTGCTGGAGATGACCCTTCTGCCCAGGGGTTGCGGATCTCCTCCAGAAGCAAGAGGCAAAGCTGGAGGAGAAGTTAAGGAGTCACCCACCAGCGGCCCTCGGTGACATCCCACTCCCACGGGTCCCATCCTCGTTGGTACCCCGCGTTGTGAGGATGCCTCCATCGTTCCCCGCTCCCACGCAAGGGAGACGGGAAGCTGAGCAAGTGCAGTCCCTCACCTTCAAGAGCCAACCCCGAATGCTCAGAAGAACCACCGCTTTGCCCAAATCTATTCATTAACCCCCCCACCGCTTTGTTTAAGTGCAAAACGATTTTCTTAGGGTGTCCTTCTCTCTTGCTGCTCTGAGCAATGCAGAGACGAGGAGGAGGTGTCCTCTTCTTGGGGATGTGCTACTGACCAGAAGGAGGAAAGCCCAGCCAAGGTGGTTTCCAGCACATCGCCGTGTCACGGAGAGCTTTGCTTTGGCTCTTCATGTAAACGACGGATCCCATTAAGAGCTGTAAAGTGTTAGCAGAAGGGGGGTGTTAGTGAGATGTCAGAAAACAGATCCGAGGCGCTCGGCCGGTGATTTGTAACCGGCAGAGCTCCTGCGAGGGGTATTTTTATTCAGTGGTTTTGTCACAGGCGGTCCAGGGAGAGTGTGAATAAATGGACCTGAATGAGAAGTGTAATCGTGTGGAAAAGCAAGAAAATTACCCTTTCATGAATCTCTGTCATATCCTGCGCCAGGTAAGATGAGCTTTGAGTGAGAACACAAAACACAAGTGACACGTTTCCCATTAGGATCTTAAAAGCATCACTCCAGCCCAACCACCTCTGACTTGAAAGCTCCTCTTTAGGTGTACAGGACCACTGCCAGCTCGTAACACCGCGGATAAACACCTACGTATCTACAGCCCCGGAGGGGGGATTTGAACGCACCCTGCTTCGAAATGGCAGCCTCCCCTGGAGGTCCATGCTGCCAAACGCTGGGGCATCCAGAGGGCTATAGTTGTAATGATGGGGAGAAAATCAAGAGTATTTTAGGATGCAGATAATTAAATTTGCTGGTGGTAACGTTAGAAAAGATGCATTTCCAAGGAAGCAATGGCAAGTGACTATTTTTATGAGCGATTTTGGCATGTAGACTTGGAGATTTCTACTGAAAACTGCTGATCACACAGAGTTGTGCAGCAGCACTGTCAGTACTGGAAGTTGTGGATGACGTCGGATGAGCTGGAGCGATGGACGTGACACTGGAGTTTAGTAAGGTCAACTTTTAAGGTAGACGCACAAGGACCTGGCAGAAAGGAAATGGGAAAGATTTGGGTGTCCTTGATCACGGACCAGCCAAAAGCTGCCGATGCTACGAAGCCATGGACAACGCAAATGCAATCCTCAGCTGTACGAGATGGCATTTTGTCAGAGGCACGCGTAGGAACCGTCCTGGAAAAGGGACCAGTCAGACTCCAGGAGCTCTGCATTCACTTTGCATCACCTACAGCAATGAAAAATGAATTTGACAGGGGACTTTTACTTGTTTCTTTTTCCAGTTCTGATGTGGTTGCCCCGGATTCACCCAAAGCTGCCGGTGCAGCTAGTAAATGTAGAAAATTATCTGAAATTAAACTTTCAGACAGTTTTCTCCTGCCCACTCCAGCTTCGCCCTGAGATTTACTGTCTGAAAGATCTTTCCTTCCCAGTAACTGGCACTCAATTCTAATTTTGAACTGAATTGCAAATCCAGATGACTAACCAGCTCCGAGAGAAAACTTCCAAGGGGCATTTATGAATCAGCAGTCGCAAGGACTCTCAGGAATGCATTTATACTTTTCATAAATTCCCTGGTACCAAGATATAGACCTGGGGGGGGGGGGGGTTGGATCCTCATCTGCTGTTTAGCTTCGATAAAAGGAGGGCCTTCACCTTATTTGCACCAAAGACAAAAGTAAATGCAGGGTTTGTCCATCGCAAGTTTGCATTTTGCAGGCGCGCTGCTCCTTTCCTTTGCAGACAGAAGGGAAACTGCATCTATCCCTGTGATGCTCTGGAGAGAAAGCCACAGCAGCTGACATTCAGAGATGACAACCCTAAAAAGGAAAGGGAGAAACAAGCAGTATTTCAGCAAACAGAGGTGCTGCACTCGGCAAAGGACACCATTTGCAGATTCTCCAGGGAACCAGGGAACTATTCCACTTAGTAAAACCCTTTCAGTTCCCAATTTAAGGCAGGCAAACTAAATTTTTAGTCACAAAATTAATCTGCATTGCAACAAATTCACTGGGGAAAGCAATACAACATCTAATCTGTTGGGGTAGTTTTTGTCAGTTCTCATATTGCCCCAGAAATGACAGTTCCCACAAAACTGAGCGGCTCCTACATAAAAGCAAAGCGGCCCGAGCCACGAGGGATATGCCGAGTGCCGCAGGAGAGATTTTAAGCTTTCCATTCAGTGTATCCTGAAGTCTAAAGACTCTGGGTATCTCTTGGTGATGGAGGAAAAAAAGATTCAGGAGATACGTCAGCTCTCCTCTTCCCGTATCTGCACCAAACTCCGCAGCGCTGTTCTCCCTCAGCCGGTGATACACATGAAATAAAATCCGAGCCTGGCGTCCGCCTCCACAACCACCACCAGACCCAGAATTTATATTTTCAAGCTTCACAAAAGCCAAGAACTCAGTGGGGCTGAAAAGCCAACTCACTTCACTCTCGTTAACCTTCTTGACATTTAAAATACACGGGTAAATGGCTCTCCTTATTCACACCACTGAGAGCCTCCCTCACATGAAAAAAAACATCAGAACTAAAGCAAACTCCCCTATTTACCTGGAAACGTAATGGATTTCATTAATATTCCTATTTCCATATTGGCTATGAGAAGACTGGCAGGCAGCGGGACCCTAAGTTTAACACAGTGCAGTTACACTTACCATCCTCTTTACTTGCACCTTTAAATTCCCTGGTATAATTTAGCGGTTCTCCGAACGCTGTTCAGCCTGGCACCACCTCTCGTGGTCCGCGAGGACTTGCCCAGAGCTTCATGGCTGGTCCACACATCCATTTCAAACGGTAGCAGAGCTGAGCTTGCCAGCACCATCTGGCTGCGTGAGAAAATCCGAGTCTAACAGCGGTCTCGTACTCAAATGCTTACTGACCAGCAGAAGACAGCTGTGAGGATGGGACGAGGGGATGCGGTCGGAGAAATACAGGTACGAAGGGTGCTCAGGCACCCGAAGGACTGCGATGTGCGGGGAGATGGAGGCTGCGCAGAAACCGCATCCCTCGAAGGGATTTTGCAGAGCGCGATGGGCAGCGGCCGCTCGTTACTGCTACCTGTGCATCCCCCCGGCATCCCTGCCAGCGCTACAGGGAGAAGTGGTGGTCCTGTCCTGGTCTGGGAGATAAAAGCAACCTTTTGCGGTCAGGAAATCACATTTACATTCTGGATGTTCAAAATGAAACGCGTTACAGCAGGGAACAGTGCTCAATTTGGGCGGCTGTAACCCGTTCCCAGAATTTAAGGCTTTATTTTGGAGATGTGACAAACAGCAGCATATTGAATGAAAGTGGAAAAAAAAAAAATCCCAAACAAATTGATATTGTTTAAATAATACACTCTATTTTATTTTGTCTTAAAATAGTTTAACCTTTATGCTACAGACTTGTTTCAAAAAACAGAAGGTCTCATCTTGCACCAAAAATATATATATTTATATATATATAACACTCTGTTTTATTATTATTTTTTTTCTCCAAAGACCATTAAATACTAGATGGAAAATGAGAACTAAATAATGAGTGTCGAGAAGAATCAAATTTTTTAACTAGAGTCGCACGTTTTAAACATTTATATTCTAAGCAATGATTTGTCTTCACTACAGAAGATTCCAAGTTCACACTCCAGCAATTCAGGAACTGCTAAACCATGAAGGGCTTGAGCCAATGCACACTGAAGTTGATGGAAAGCCGCACATCAACTCCAATGGGTTCTGGATCAGGCCCCAAGTGCATTGGTTCTTAGCCATACAACGGCTAACATTTCTCTTTCCTGCTGAGGAGAGCAAAACCATCCAGGCACCTTTTGCTCTCTTAAAAAAAAAAAACAAAACAAAACCAAAAATAAACAAAACAACAAAAAAAAGCAAAACAAAACCACTTCCTAGCTATCCAGTGATTGCGGTTTTCAGATCACTACCCTTTCAAATTTGTTAAGAATAAGAGAAAATATGTAGTGTTTTAAATAAAAGAAAAGAAAACCTGCATCAGACTACAATACATGAATTGTTTAAACAAACACAGTGCACAATTGGAGGAAGTTTGGTTAGGACGCAGTCATTTTTATATATACATGGAAGTCACATCATATACAAACTGAAAAACAAGAGTTAGTTTGCATTTTTCATGGAAGGACTACAAATGGGTCCCTGCAGCTTTCTTCAAAACTGATCTTTAGAAGACTTTGTGAAACAGGAAAAAGCAGCCACACTAAATCACTGTTCCAAAGTTACCTTTACAGCATGTGTGCTAGCCCACTAAAACAACGGTTGAGTTGCACGATTAAAACACGAGGAGAAAAGATTGACAGCCACTACTGATATAGTGCCCCAACAGTACCGGGCTTTTCCCTACTGCAATGCGAATGGGCTCCATCCACGCGGCGCTCCCTCCCTCCCACCCCCAGAGAAAGAAATCGGTCACTAGAAGCACCACATACATTTTTCTGGCCATGCAATACACTTATGTTCAATGTTTCAGAAAGCTTGAAATTGGAATATCAATCCCTTACCTAGTTGTTCTTTAAAGTGCAGTCATAACCGTTCTGCCTATTAAAGAAAAAGCTGTTTGTTACTAACTATACCACCACTGCTGGGTTTTTTTTCCTTTATGTGACAACATAGGTAATTTTATTTATTTTTTTTGCCCAGAGATAAAATTATTGGAAGCCAAATAAATTTAGAAACCAGCCAACACAAAAAGAAAACAGAGCTTCCCATGTCCTGACTACCCCTTGTTCAGCCTTAAATGGCAAAAAATCTGATGATAGAGCTGTACAAAATTCCCACTAGAAACATTTTGAATACAAAGGAACATTTTAATTGCACAATAGACATTTAAAGTGAGTATCATCTTGTTAAAGTCTAATCTTTGGTTTTTGCCTTGAGAAAGGCTCAAAATGACAGATGAGGGGCAGGAATTTCCAGAAATTTACACTACAGAAACTACAGCCTGCTAAAGTAAGTAGTTCCACTGATTTCGGTAAATATTCTGGTACAAAGTGTTTCCTGGATCATACCCTAAAAACAATTCCAAAACTAGGATAAGAGACATGACCTTAAGCCAGGAAAATGGTGCAGATCTAGTTGTTTTTTTTTAAAAAAAAAAAAAAAAAAAAAAAAAAGATCACAACCTTAGGCTCTGATCCTGCAACATCTCTTAGGACAGAGTTTTAAGCACTTGAATGGCCCCACGAGTTTCAGTGAACTGTCCGAGCTGAACGCTACGCATCTGCTAAAGTGCTTTGCCAGACTGGGGCTTCGCAACACGGTTTTTGTTGGTTTTGTTAGGGATTTTTTTTTTTTTTTTTTTTTTGAGATGGTCAGTGAAGCAAATAAGCAACAGTAGAAATGAGGACTAACAAGCAAAATGTTTCATTTCTCTCCTTCTCCTACTCCAGGCAAGACTCAGATATAGGTAAAAAAGTTCAGCTATATTTGAAAAGGAGAGGGATGCCGGGCCTTTTTATTACTTTTCTTGTGCTTTTGCAATAATCAGCTGCTACTAAGTCACTACTATTACTATCTTAAACTGTAACAAGCTGTGGGAAATGATCAGTGAAACACAGTAGTCAAGTAGACAGAAGACTCAGCACTGAAAAGAGTGTAAACTATAAATTATATTGAAAATAAAAATCCTTTAATTAAAAAGCTGTTCAGTGCATACGTTATGGGCCGTTTGTATTAAAGACAGTCCCTCCTGCTGGTAACATAACCAAATCAGCTTGGGTATAAATACTCTTGGCCCAATTTTCGGAAGTGTTGAATACCCCCAGTTCCACTGAAATCAGTGAGGACACAGCATTTCTCAAAATCACTGATGCTCGCACAGCAAAACACTAGCTTCTACTAACAAACTCAATATACCGATAAATTAAAAATGTTCTGAAGTTGGAGGTGGGAAAGGGTGGGAGGACGTAAGTTTGCACACAGTTATTTCTTCAGATTAACACACACACGTTAGTAACTGTAGATGTGTTATAAATTTGGTGCTGTTGGGTTTTAATTCTGGGAGGAATCCTCCTTTGAGAAGGCAAAACCATTTTAAATGATACTGAAATTATACTACATTCTTATGGAAATGAAAAACTTCATGAGTTTGAATTTCGTAATGCCAGGAACAGGGCTTCTGAAGCTGAAGCTTTAACAATGAACTTCTGTGCCACAAAAGGGAGAAGGGGTGGGGACAGAAACACAGTGACATTGCATTACAGTAGATATTTGCGTCTGGTATCTTCATCCAAAGTGAGGTCTACTACTTCTGGGGGTGAAGACCAATTCTGCTGGGGAGTCACAGCTGTCCATGATTGCGTTTGCTGAGTGTTAATATACTGTGAGCCTGAGCCATGCTTCCAGGAAGACACACTCTGAATCACACCTCCCCTGGGATGCACGCACCTGTAGCGAGGCAAAAACCACAAAGGATTAAAGCTACTATCGAATTCGGGCACAAGATTCTCAGCTGCAGTGTTTTATCACTTAGGCATCTTGTTAACATGTCCCTCTCCAAAATGTCCTTGTGGATTTTCCAGTTGTAGAGCCCATGACATCTTAAACAGCCAGTAAACAAAGCTGAGACTAAACTTAAACTTGGGGGGGGGGGGGGTTGTGGGGATTATATTATTTTTAAGAACTGAATTCTGCCAGTGGGTGTAAAGTGATATTCCTTACAAAATATATGCATGGATCCCAAGGATCTTGAAGAAGTCTGCCCCATCATGTATAGTACCGTGCATTATTCAGAAGCGTAGTTTCCTGCTAGCAGTTTTACCCACTGGACTTTGAAAAAGAGAAAAATTTTAAGTGAGGCTTGATGAGACAAAAAGAAAAGCTATCTTTCTATATGAAATCAAACCCATGTTAAAATAAGGACATAATGATACTTTCATTACAATAATTACAAGAGACACTTTGTAATTACATTATTACAGCCATTACATTTGATTTTTCTTTGGTCTTAACTAAAAATTACAAACATGCTGGGAAGTGCTCACTGAGAACAGTACAACTGCACTTCAGCAAAACATTTAAGCTTTCAGTGATTATAGTCAATAAGACTAAATCATGTATTTAAAGATAAGCACACACTCAAGTGCCTTGCTGAAGTGAGGTACGTATCTACTTATTTGCACGGTATTCTTACCTATTATATTCATAATAGGTATGTGACAATTGAAGTACAAGCTAATAATAATTAGAAAAAAAAAAAAGAAAGACTAATTTTGTTATATGAGGAAGTGATGACAAGAATTTACTGGAGTCTTTTAAGATGATCACTCCATTTCCAGCTGTAAATCTTCAACAAGTGCTAGTAAAACTTTACACCTAGTGCTCCAAAAATTGTTTTGCTCTTGTAACACTGGTGGAGGCTGTAGCTGCTCCTGGCTGCATACGTAAGGAGGAGATGTTTGGCTGCTGGGGTAACGTTTTCCCATTTCTTTGTGAAGGCACGTGTACTGTATTTCAGGAACCCAGGTTTTCTGCACTGGTCAAATATCCCTGACATTTACATTTTATTTGTTTTAATTTAAGGTAGTGCAATTTATTTTCTCCAGAACTACTTAGGTTATGCTCATCTCTCTTGGCTTGGTTAGAGTTTCATGAAATAGAATGAAAAATCTCATTCTCCGAGCTCTAACTTCTCTGAATTTAAATGTCTCATTTCCTTCTCAGATACGCTATTTAGTTTTGGATGTGATGTTCAGAATGACTTTTTTATTACTTCTCAAGTCTTAAAAATACATTTTTAAAGTACATATCTACAAAGAATTAGTAGTAAGAGACAGAACTCTAACAAATGTAGGGGATTTGGATTTTTTTTAAAGCTTTCTTTTAAGAAGAAATATTTTTAAGCATAACTGACAAGAAAAGCTTGTAGCCAAAGCAAACTAAATACAACATTCAGTCTCAGGGACTATGGTCCATCGTTCTGATACAGAACAGTCCTCAATGCTTAGGCAAAGCTAATACTAACTTTTCTCCCTGAAGATGACAAAATGCAAGCTACAAATTATCTCATGGAAATGATACCCCACAAAAATGAAAAGTGTTTATCCTCAAACAAGTCACACAAGCAGCCAATAGCAAAACGTTCAATCAAACATTAGCTTAAGGAACATGCTTTCCAATCTGTAGCTAAGGGAAGATACCAAGTAAAGGCAACCAAAAAAGGGGTGGGAGGGGAAAAAACCCTAGGAAAAAACAGAGGAAGACTGTTTTATACACATGCACGATTAAAAAAAAAATCTATTGGAGAAAAATTAAACAAACTGAAAAACATGACTTGGTGTACTAAGTAGACGCCAAGTAATATTCCAATGATGAGAAACACCACCAATTCACTAGCAATCTGAAAAACTACAACTGATGGACAAACTCTAGGGTGTCACGACTCACGCCAGTCCAACAACAACATGGAATATGGAGCACAATAAAAAACGGTGTGAGCAAAAGAACTACATCCAAACACCATACTAACTAAGCATGCAAAAAATACTGATCAAAAAACCTAAACCTTTTCCAAACGACAACCCTGTCAGAAGCCCATCAATACTTCATAACTGCAAGCCTAGACCTGCAAGAGAAATAAAATCTAAATAGGATTCGAACAACTGAAATGTGTGAGTATTCAATGAAGCCAGTAAAAACTAGTCTTTGGGAGACGGTAGATGGTTACACGAACAAAGGAAAGCACAAAAGTGTGCTTTAAGTCTATCTTTGCTGAAACTATTTCAGTCCATACCTACTAAAACTGATTTCAAACAGCAACTCTGCATTTACTTAACATTTCCATTTTTGTACATGGTAAGTATTATTGAGGCAAGCAGCATGGAAAGCTTTTGAATAGGGGTCCTCAAGCAGAAGGGTTGTGCATACGTAGTGCTAGACAGATTTACACAAACTACTACTGGAGGACAATTCCACACTGCTTATCATTAGGACAAAGATCCTCCAAGCCCTGGGTCTGCTGGCTAAACAGCCAGGAGAGCTACTTCCTCAGGAATTAGTAGCTTCCGAAAGAGTTTGCCATGCAAGGACTGTCACTATTTTAAAAGCAAAGACTAAATCTCTCTTTCTTCAGCACCTTAAAATTTCCCTTTTTTCACATCCAACAGCACTGGATTGTGCCCACACTATCTGTACAGTTTTCTGCCTGGGAAATTGGGTCCTGTACACCTTCCTTCTTCCTCTCCTCAACAAAGATGCAGTGAAGGGACAGCGAGGAACAGCTTTGTTCCTTGTCCTTCACACCCCTTTTCTGCATCCAAGCATCCACCAGACAGCAGGTTAGTTTTAGATAAAGAGCTTGTCTGTATACTGTTTTAACTTGCTTTTATTCCACCATATTAACACTCCATACTATATGGAAATCCCAGTCTTGCTCAACTGCTTCTTAATACCTTAAGCCAAGGAAAGATCATGGACTAAAGATGAAGAGTAACATCAAAAAATGCCTATCACGAGTAACAGCTGAAGCACAGCTGGACAGCTGTCTATCTGAGCTTGAGAGAAACCTCTGGATTCCTTACCCTCATCAGCTTTGGGGATTTGAACTCTCTTGTATCTTGAAATAAAACCAAGAATCATAAGGATCCAATTTTTAATCTGAAAGGGCTATCTTATGACATTGGCCATTGAAAAGTTGATAGTCTTTTTACAACTACTGATTTATTCAATAAACTGGAAGCTTATGATTAAATGCTTAAAGTGAATATTTTGAAAGGAAACAAGAACCCACATAAATATTTTTGTTTATGTATTTGCATATTCACACTATGCCCTTAAAATCTGAATTCCTGATGTATATAAATTTGGTATCTCAGTATTTGGTATTTTAATACTGCATATGTTTAGCCCGTTAATGTTTGATATCAAATCACAAGCTTAATCTGAATACTTACCAAGTTGGTAATGTTCTAAAGAAAAACACGCCCTGTTGTTCTAAAGAAAAACATCACCATGACCAGCAGAATAGAAAAAACAAGTGCAACATTTATTACCTTTTGGGCATCAGTCATGGATAGATAACTACAGAAGTGGAAGTCAGCAGTTTTTTCTTTATTAATTTTGGCAATACAGATATTCTGATAAAATAAAAGAAATATTAGAGCAAGAAAAAGGAATTCATACCTGGCATGTTCCTGAACTCCAACAATCTCTACTTCGCTATCAGAAGAGGCGATATTAATTTCTTCATTGATCTGGGGATTACCAGAGGAGGTTTTGTCACTTGCAAGGAAGCCTGGATCCAAATGACCTACAGATGGGGAAAATGCAAATACAGCCAACATTTAACAGCATACACAACTCAGAAATCAGCTGGAGAAGGAATTTTCCAACTAACAGAAAAAAAAGATTGAAACACTGAAATTGGAAAATCTTATTAGATCAAGTTGTCCAGCTTTCAGTTCATCACCACATACAGGATGACCACTGGATTTATCCAGTCTCAATAGCTCTAGTGATGGTGTTAGCACACAAATGTGAACAAAGCCTGACTATCGTATCAAGCACACTTGATGTAATTAGGCTTTCCAGCTGTTATTTTATGACAATGCTAAGAGTTAGACTGTACCTAAACCTCTTTGAAATAAAGACACAAGACAATTTATTGTCAATAAATCAAACTCAATGATACTGTGGCAAACAAAGCCTATAGGCTGGACAGAAACATCACACACACCAAGGAAAATTAATTTATTTTCTTTTTTTTTTTTTTTTTTTTTTTAAAATAAGGGTAAGTCGGTCAATGAAAAAAAGAAAAAAACAACAAACCCACCACTTTCTGGTCACACTGCTTCACACATCTGCTCTAACATTATTAAAGATACTTGAAAAAAAATCTGTTTTTCATAAGTTCCATATACAGCAGCATTGGTTTTTAATTACAGTTTCTCAATGCTATCCAGTTCATTGGTCTGTCAAACAAGTCCTCTCTAAATACAAGTGTGGCAGGTTTTGCCTTTTCTGCAAAGAAGGTCCTTCGCCGCAATTAGTGAAGCTGTGTTGTGACATATTAAATAATATTTGCATGGAAAACACAAAAGAGCCAAAATTATTTGTTTTATAGAAAATAAATTATTAAAAAATCAATTTAAAAAAATTTCAATAAAAAAGGTAACTTTTACTTTTTTTTTAACCCCCTAAAAAAGAGATTACTTCTACTGTCTCTCTTTAGCAGTCACCTGGGCGATGCTGGGCAGCCCTGAAGCAGATGACACTACCTACTTCTTGGAAACCACTCACTCAGCTGTATTACACAGGGGAAGAATCATTTGTCGAGCAAGAAATTTGAGATTGGATGAATATATTATGTACATCTAGTTTGACTGGACACCTCTTCAAAGGTGAGAGGAGGAGGATGCAACAACGATCCACAGAATTTCAAAGGCATGCGAACATGCAGAACTGATTATACCCCCAGGTAGATCAAGAGGACACAGAGAGAAGAAATTAAACTTAAAACAAGTGCCAGGGAAACTTTCTAATGACTGCCTAAAGTACTTGGAAAAGAAGCAAGCAAATAGAAGGGCAGAGACCATACTGTATGTTCAGTTTTTGCAAAGCGAAGACGCTTGGTGCAACATCTGATCAGGGTGAACAAGGGAAAGAAACCTGTGTGCTGCCATGTACCTGAAGGAGGAGTTTCCATCTCACAAGACAAAAAAGATTTGTCAGCTGAACTTAAAACGAATTAACAGCCCAGGCAGACTTTTCCTAACATCACAGCTCAGCTGAACATTTCTTGGCAAATATCACTGACTGCCAGAAAGTCCCAAAATGGGTCACGGATATTTCTTTAATAGAAGTGGCTGGGCACACTGTGAAACATGAAATGGAAGCGCTCAGAGGCTTTGATTCATGTGCTGGCGATGCAAACCGGGAGCTTTACGGGATCACCGCCCCAGTGATTTGCATCGCCCCGCTCCTGAATGTCACCGCTGCTACAGCACAGGCAGCAGAAGAGTAACACAATCCTCCGTCATTGATTCATGCAGACTGGGATGGATATCAACCTGCCTTAATATGTCGTATTACTGTATTAATGACATACGACCATTCTGCACCCTTTGCTAGACAGGGTAATGTCTAGCAGAGGAGCAAAGCAGACCAGCTCTTAAATAGACCCAAAATGAATCCCCAGAGGTATAAATGGGAGCCCCAAAAGAGCTTTCATACATTACCATAGCTTTAAGTTCAGACAACAAAAAGGTAATTAGCAGTAGAGAAACCATGATTAGCAGAGTAAATACTGCGAGAGTAGCTGAGTGTAAATCAGGATTATAGCATACAGATAGATTTACAGCCTCTGGCCATACAAATTTCATGCCTAATAACATGCCTACACTGTTAATTTCTTTGCACGAACATTAGGATGACGCCCAAAGGAGATGTTTTGTTTGCCCTACAACATCAGGGCTTGCAAAACAGCCCAAAATATTTGCCCATGCACAAAGATGTGATAGTGTGTCCTAATAAGATTTTTCACTTAGATAAAGCTTATGTTGTTATTTTCCCATGGGAACACATCATTTAATGTCTGTTAAATTAGATACTGGCTGAAGATTAATTTGGGAACAAGATGTAAGATTTGAAAATTCTGCTTTCCAAATATGCAATCCTAGACATGGTAAGAAAAGGCCAGTACTGACAAATGTGCAGTCAGAAGTGTACCGAGGCTATGGGGCTCTGGGGCAAGGTGTATGCAGGAAGAAAAAAAGAGATTCATCCTTTAGACGTCGACATGGCCGTAGCACCAGGAGCAAATTTGCCTGGACCCATTCCCACAGGGTCAGGGATGAAGAAGTTTCTTGAAGTTTTCTAGTTTTCTTTCACCTGGCAACCTCTTCCTTGCAAGTCCCCTTGGATATAGGTGGAAGGAAGAAAAACAAACTTTACCTGCATCACAGCATTGTACTCGTAAGAGGAAAGTGGAAGAAAGCTTGGTAAGAAACATTACTTTTTATTTTCCTACTCTCCTTTGAAGTACCAATCCATTAGTGCTATATAATACAGTTAACTTCAGCTGTTCTAAACATTTAATAAACCACTTAATAAAAGAGTGGGCTTGTTGGGGGTCACATAGCTAACTATCAGTCAGCTGCTATTCTGCAAACAATACCAGTGAGCTTGAAAAACACCGGCTTGCTTCAAAAAGGCTGGAACAACATCCAGCCACAGACCACAATGAAAATAATGCATCAGAGATTCTCATATTCAAATAATGGACTTGTCCACTCTATAATAATGGAACATCTCTTTCAAAATCAGTCACATAGTCGTATTTCTTTAAGCCTCATAGACATTGAAAAGTAGCTCGGAGATACCAGGATGCTTCCAACGTAGGTGCCCTTTGGCAGGCTTACGTTTGGAAAACACAGCATGAAACAAAAAACCGCTGTGCGCCACCACTGCGGGCAAGACTCCGTGTCTTATGAAGCTAAAAATCCTAACGTGTATTTAAAAAATGAGTGGAAAGGAAGGCAATATGTTGGCATACAAGGCTACGGGATGAAGTCGATAGGAAATATTCCCTGTTAGCACTCTACATCCAAAACACAGTAGCATTTCATGTTGTTGTATAACTCTTGTTAGTGAAGAATTGCAAGCGCTTAGTGAAGCTGAACAATTTTTATGAGCTACATGAACTTCTCTGAATTCTTCCATCATTATTCCCGCTCTTGCTTTCTTGAAGGAAATGTCTTTGCTGTCTCTTGATGCTAAGCCCACCTTACCAGCACCTGTTCACCCTTTGTCTTTATCTGATGCTGGTCTGTCAAATTTTCTAAGGTACATTAGAAATGCAGATGCAATATGGGAATAATTCATGCTTCCATTTTAAAGAAATAGAGACAAACAAAAGACACAAAAAAGACATAAACAGACAACAACTATAATACTTAAAATGAGATCATGATCTACTTACTAGCTGGTGGCATGGGTTGTCATAATCAACCATTTAGTAACAAGCTTAGCTCACTTTCATTTAAAAAAAAAACCCCACCAAAACCCCAGACCTAAGTTCCAAGAAGTAATTACAGGGAAAAGGAAAGAAAATAATTAGGAGAATTAGTGTCAAAAAATACATGGCAGGAATCTTTGTCAATTTTTATCAGTTGTATTTTGGAATAAATGTCAGATTTTTAATAAGCACCTATACCTATTTATTGCAAAATTCACACAAGGAGTTTTTAAAGCTGTATAAACTACAAAAATACTGAAAGCAAGAAAGGGAGAGACACTGACTGAGATGCTGGAACAAATGTCAGAGATGGGGAATTTAAACAAACCTGTATCAGCACTCAGTTCATCTAGCAGCCCTCTGGTTCTCCAGGTAGATCCCGAGTCTTGATTTCCTAAAGAATTATTGTGCTCTTGAACTACTGCAGCCGCCAACAGATTGTCCACATTTACCACTTCTGGGTCTGAATTTGTGTCCGATATATCATAATGAGCTACAACTGGAGGTCCATCTGCAGAAGGAGAGAAAAGCAACACGGATTAGAAGTCAGCATACTGTGAAAGACACTTTTAAAAGTACAAATAATTTGTTTAAGGATTAATGCAATCTCCTACATGAGGCTCTTAAAGACCTAGAAATTATATGAATTATTAAACTGCAGTTAATGAACATGGTCTGAGATTACAGAGACATTTTAACCTTTGCATACACAGAAAACACAAATGTAAGAAAAACACGTTTATCAATGTATCAGTTATTTGTGGATTATCTTTTACATTAACACATAAGCATCTCCGTATCTGACAACGTTACATTTACAATCTAAAAGAGGATAAAAATTTCAGTTTAAAATAAAAAATAAGTTACAGGACATTAAATTTGGCAAGACAAGATATTTATCTAGAGAATTTTACAAAACTCAAGTGACAGCTTACATTACTTTAGGGTTGACTGAATAAAACTAACTTTTTGATATAACTGATCCAGTAACAATAAATTTAATATTAGGCAACTTTCCTTTCATAACATTTACCTGTCAAGGACAGGGGAATTTTTCAAAATGGCGAAGTTTTTTGCTGTTGTTTTTTTAAGATCAAGAATAACAAGAAACAAAACTATAATGTACAGTGATAAATATGCTTTTAATTCAACATGATTACCATATGCATTTTTGGCCACCAAAGTGAAGGGGGAAGAGGGAGAGAAAATTGCTTACACGATTCTGAAATCTATTCTTGAGAAATAACAAAAAGCTATTTCTGGTCTATTTTGTTAGGACAGACTATTTTCTTTGTGAGGAATGAAAAATCACTTCTAATTGGAAAGGATGCTACAAAGAGAAAAGGCTCTGAAAAAAAGTCAAATTCAAGACAAGGATTAATGTGGAGGCAAAGAAAGAACAGATAAATATTCTGAAAGGATGCACATTTTAACTCAATGCCTTGTCTGAGCTACAGCTTATTGACTCAGAGTGGATGGAAATGGCTGAAGTTCCCACTCCCCAAATGAGAGAATCAAAACTTTCCTTGGGCCAAGACTTCATCCACAAAAATGAGTATGAAATAGGAAAACAGGTTGGGCCAAAGCTCAGCAGCTACTGCAATTCTTTAACTCCAAGGAAATTCTGACAGTTGAGTGTCTGCAGGACTATTTAGTTATGGGTATGATACATAGAGGGTTCAATTTGTATGGGATAATATAAAATAATCTTAAACTAATAATGTGTTTATGAAGATAGAACCTTCAGAATTATAAAGCGATTAGAGAAATCTTTAAAAGTCACAAAGAATAAAATGAAAAGACTTTTCAGGAAAGATTGGTTTCTTTCAGAAGTGCTAAGTGCTTGCTGAAGACAGAAAGAGCATGATGAACTAAAAGTTTCGAATTTAGTCCTCTGGAAAGCTGTTTCTACTGAGGTTTTTTTGGGGGGGTGGGCTTTTTGGGGGGAGGGTGGGGAGGTTTGTAACTTGGTTCCTGAAACATAATTCAACTCACTATTTTAAGAAACGCCTATTTTGTGATTAGCAACACACTTTAATGAAGAGAGACCATATTGCTTAAGTTGTACTAAAGATCAGTTTTGCAACAAGGTATGAAGAAATTCACAGAATATTTCCGATCAGACCTGCCTCCAAAACAACAATTTCATAAACCAATGTTATATTACAAACTTAAAACAGACCCGACAAAAATAAATGGGTAGTTAAATGCCAATGTATTAAAGACCAAACTGTTCGCAACATGAAACGCTGATGATTATGACTGGAAAAGAAGTCCTGATAATTAACTGAAAGACAATCTTTGTCTTTTTAAAAGGCAATTACAAAATAATGGAATACCAAGTTCAAAATTAAGCTGGCTGATGTTCAGTTAATTATTTGTGAAAGCCGATGATTAAATTACATGCAGAAATTACAACTGGACTAAATCATGAGAGGCATGTTTTCTTTCAGTCTTATCATCAGAGTTCAGCGTGAACATATATAATGTGAGCTATAAAAATAAACAGTCGAGTGCAGAAGATACGAGGGTCAAGTACAATATTGACTATTTGACCATTTTTTCAACAGGTTATCTAAAATTTCAGGAGCTATGTACTGTTCCTTCAGGTCTTTGTTTCTCTTGCTTCTTACTAAGATAACTCCAAAAGCAGAAGTGAAATTTGATTTTAGATAGACATGTCTACACAAGTAAAATTATATTTGGACAAAAGGCACCAATAGTCTCAAGTCAAAATTGTACCACTCCTACATGTATAATCATGCAAAAATGTATAATAAATGTATATACATGCAGAGTGATATTCTCATCACCTACCCATAGAAATAACTTGTGTGAAAGTCTTCATCAGTAGGAAATACAAGCATAAACTTGTTATCTGTAGCTCCACTCTTGTATCTTCCACACTTCCAAACAGCACACCTTATAACTTAGCTTAAATTTAGTATACATCAAACAGACAAAAATATTTTCAATATAATTTACATACTGTAATTATATTTGTCAGTCTAATAGCCACCAATTTAACAATCTGGAAAAAACAAGCTGCCTATTTACAAAGCAATAACAGCAGAGATCTATTTTTGCTTTTTTCAGCCTTGCCTTTCAGGATCAGATTTGGAAATGAAAGGCCCCTGACACCAGGGTTATCCATACCTATCACCAGTAAATGACCAACGAGGCCAAGATAACGGCGATGATGCTGCAACAAATCCTAGGATTCCCAGCATGTATAAAAGAAGAAATAAGCAATAATTGCCTACATGTGTTTAAAAAAAAAAACAAAACCAAAAACCAATAAATAAGTTGTAGACAATTACAACTAGATTAAAGTTCTAGCGAAGGCATATAAAAAAAAATCCTCTAAAAATCCTCCATTCCCAAAAGTCTGTTTCCTTTCCAGTGCTACAAGGTCAGGACAGGAGGGGTTAAATTCAGAAATAAATAATACCTCCCTAGCCAACTGCGTGATCATCCGATGATGTGATGCAAAGTGAATGTATGGTACCAAGAAATAAGGACAACTGGCTTCAGCTAGGAAATAAGTGAAGAAATGCTTTCAGGTTGAAAATGTAAAAGGATTAACTACAACCATAGTTGTAACTTATCATCTTTTCTTTACAACAGAGCCACTCCTCGTAATTACTGACTGTAACAGGATTTCAACAGATAGAAAAACAGACACGAAAATAAACCATGTCAGAATCAAAATTTAATGTAGCACAATTAGGAGGTTCCCTGGTCAGTAATTTAAACAATCTATTTCAGAAAAATCACATGTTTTGAGAAGCCAAGGTAGCTGAAAGACTTACATTTCCCTGGTGATAAGCTTTAATTCATTTCTAAAGCAATAAATGCTTGAAAAAGACAAGGCTGAAAGTTAATAAGTACCAGCAGCAAAATACAGCTGTTGACATTTAATGTTAACAGGGGGAGGGAAAGACTGCCTCTTTTTTTTTTTTTTTTTTTTTTTTAAAAGAATTCAGAGGCAGAGGTCATCATGGGGACAAGCATTTCCAAGTATCCAGTTCTCCCTTAATTTACAGAGCTCATCAAAACTAACTCCACTCAGGACAACTGAATCAGAAGCCACATGCACAAAAATTCAGGTCTACACACATCAATTTTTATTTTAAGCTTGTAACATAGAAAATTCAGTAATTTCTTATCTGCTAGCAACTCTCATGCTTTTCATAGAGCCACATCTCAACATCCAGCAGTCTAAACTGTGTTGTAAACTCCACACCCCTATTATCCCTTAATTCATTATAATGGCAGCACAAGCAAAAAGGGGGAATCAACCGTAAAATTTCAGCTGTAGGTTAAAAGCAGCAATCCTATAAGAAGCACCATACCTTTGCACTGCAACAGCTGTGTATCAATGCACAGCAGTACTTTATCATAGGAAACAAAAGATATTAGCTGGCAGAACCTAGAGGGAATTTAGTCCTCTAAGTCATTCTTTCTCTTTAGCTTTCTTAAAATTTAGGCATGTAGTGCCAAACTCATCACCTAAACTCCCTCCCACTGTAGCCAGAGAGGAACTTCAGGGTCAAGTAATCTCAGCCTGGAAATTGCAGCCTGGAGCATCATCATCTCCCCTCCTTCCCCAGTAAATGGAAAAAGCTTAGACAACCACCTTAGACAAGGCGCCTAACTTTTACACTGCTGAATTTCAGCAAGATGAATTCCAGCCTTAGGGATGGGATTTAAACTTCACTATACTTTCTCTACAAGAAGTGGAAAAAGACTGAAATCTCCAGAGGACTATCCTGATTGAAATAATTTCAAAATTAAAAGCCTAATTTGGGTGGTCTAAATCGCCCTCTGGAGTCATCAGTGTCATTGCAAGGAGGAGACGTGGAGACTTATTTAGGTGTGAATATCACCCTAAGCTTTAAAACACATAGAACAGGTACAATAATAATAGCAATAATAATTACAGCACTTTATTCTTGCAAAAAGCTTTCCATTAGTGGATCTCAAAGAGCTCCGAGGTGGTTATTAACCTCCTTTTGCCTACGGGAGAAACTGAGGCAAGCAGAGATTTGCAGCTTGCTCAAGGCTAACGAGCAGAGGAGCTCAGCTTTGCTGAAAACAACACTCCCCTCAAATTACTGAGCTATTTTTAACTGGTAAATTATTGAGGAGTTTAAAAATAGTGTTTAGGAACGCTTTCGTGAAACATGCAAAAGCTAAAAAGGCAACACACAGAAACACGCAGGTAATCGCAAGCCCAAGGAGACACAGCTTCTTCCAGCCTCACCTCTGCATCTTCAGTGTGAACGCAGGCACTGCTTTGTCTCAATCTCAGTACTCTAAACTAAATTGCATTTATTTTTATATAACAAAAGGGAATACCGAGACATTTTAAAATAGTAAAAGATCTAACAATGCCCTCATTTACACTTGACAAATTTAAGAGATAACTCCATTCACTTCAAGATTAAGCAAAACATAGGACTTTAATACCTACATAAATTTTAAGATCAGATGATCATTACAGTAATCGAAATAATCATCTTTTCTGTGCCAAAAAACTAGAAGATTCATCTTAAGTGACTTGCCAAAACAGTTTTACAGTAGACACATCCATAACTGATCCAAACAGAAAGGCTTCATATACAAGACTACAGGCTGAAGTGACAGTCTTCTTGTTTTAGATAAACAATACAAACCTGGTATTATTAAAAACATGATCCAAAGCTGCAGTTTCATAAAGTATGTGCAGTTCAAATGGCATAACCTAGCTGAACCCTAAAACAATTCCCAAAGGGGGGTGGAGGAGGCAGGAGATCTGTGCTTTTTTTATATTGTTTAGCAACATGAAACACGTCACTTCTATTTATATTTATTTATTTATTCCAGGTTACAGTAGTTACATTTCAAAATTTACAGGGTTAGGCAAAGAATACATTGTAAATACAATAAAAAAACAATAGTAGTGTAACAACATTCTCTCTAGAGTCATAAAGTGAACAAAAAGTTATCGATGAATCCACTTTCCTCATATTTTCCTTCATTTCACACAGTAAAGCTTTTGTGTTTGGTTTTTTTTTACCATAATAATAAAATAATAAACTCAAAACAACACAATCAAATGAGTATCTGTTCTCAGACTGGATCATTTTTAATATATCACATCAAAAGAGATCTCAAAAATTCAAGTCTCGCTGATCAACATTCATTCTTTCGGGCTTTTTGATGACTAGATGGAAAATATCTTGGATTTTTTTTACCAAATTATATATAAAGACATAATAAAGTCTTTCGCATTGTGCGTTAAGCAAAGGCACATGGAACATGGCTGTGTATCGAAAATACCAGGAAGTGGCATGGCATGCACTTCGTATCTCATGATAGGATTTATTTTCCCTGATGCCACCTTATGATTCATTAATTATGGAAGCAGATATATTAGCCAGATCTCTTCTCCAGTTTTACTTGCAAAAGCCTATCAGGAGGGTTTTGGAAACTGTCACACCTACTCTTACATAGCTATGACAGTTAAAAAAAATATTCCCTATGTAAATACAACTTACATTAGGAAAAGGCAGGCAAACATGCACCCTGTACGCAACCCTCCAGAAAACATCACGTTTTTACAAGTAAACTGCATCTTCCCATGGAAGGACTGATACAGCCTTGATGCAAAACTTTTGATGGTCCAGACTAACCTCCTGCTCGATCAGTCTGCGAGATTTAACCGAGCGCTTGAAAACACTTCTAACTTAATAAGCCTATTTTCCATGTGCCTTCAATTTTGCTGATCTAACACTATGAGACTAATAAAATTTGTGAGAAAGACCGGTTTCTAGCTTCATGTTTTGCAAGGTACTGTCCATCTCTATCAATCAGCCTGAATATTTTAGCTTCTACAGTACAAATTACACAGTGCATTTGTTCTAATGCTTCCAAATGTAACTGCAGTGGTCACAGTGCAGACCTCGGTTATTTTAAAAACATCTACTCAACTGGCCTGATTTACACACGCTTATCAGACAACGCCTCCCCTTAAAGTCAGCTGAAGGATTCTCTGACCAAAAACTGCAGAATAAATTCAATTTCTAATGAGGTGAAATGCTAGCCCCATCGAAATTAGTAGAAATTTTCTACTGCTTTTAATAGGGCTAGGATTCAATTTCTTAATGCCCTTGAAATATTACTTTAAAAAAAGAGATGTACAGTATGTGGATACAGAAAGAGACAAAATATATTAACTAGAGAAATCAGTGATAATAAATATGTTTCAATTTGTAAAATAACTGCCAAATATAATCCCGTTTCATTGAAGTTAAGATTGGTCCTCCAGTCTTAACTCTAGCAGCTCAGATAAAATAACCTAACCATCCTGCAAAAACACTAAAAGACACTGTGAACTTTAAAAAAACAGATATGTATATTTCTGCCTGATTTATTTTGTCCTAATACTATCAAAAATAACACTGAAGAGCAGTATATCTGAAAGGTTTAAGATTTTTCTTTTTTTCCCCCTGCTCAGTTATTTTTTTGCAATAGAAAAACTGAATAAAGTTTCACTGCCTTTACTTGAATTTGTTTTATGTGGTATATTACCTTAAATTTTTATTTTTCTAAACAAAACCTGAAAAATCAGATGTTTTGTTAGAAGCATGCGAAGCAAAACCCCAAACCTTCAGATAAAACTATGTGTGAAGGGTGGAATTTCCTACAGACCTTCCTTACCAAACCCCACTCGAGGGAGGGAAGCCGCACAAATGCCTGGGGAAAAACCCGCAGCCAAGCCTGCAAAAACACTGCACACTAAAGCCCCTGGACTTCCAAGGACTCCTATACATAGGGTCCAATTCTAGGAGCAGATCCTTTAATTTTTCATTTACTGAATTGTCAGTTTGACATTTAGTGACATTTAAATTGAGCCTTTATATAAGGACTTATTTATTTTGCACTTGCACAAAGATTGCTAACAAAGTAGCTGTGTTTCACCTGCTACTAAATCCCGACTGCCGTCATACGGGTGTTCAGTTACTCCCATGCAGAAACAGCTGCCACACTGAAAACATATAATTTGATATTAAAAATGGCAATATATAGGAATTTGAATAGGCCAGTTGGGGTTAAACTGGCACCATCCTCCCCAGAATTACAGCAGTCTACACCAGCTGATCTGAGTTGATGCATTTACTCTTTCAAACCATAAGATAAGTAAAATTCTAAAGAAACTAGACTGTTTCTTTACTCCATTCTGAAGAATAAAACCTAGGGCAATTAGAGAAACTCTAAATTATCATCTGCGATTCCCCACGTCTGTGCAAAACTCCTACTGATTTCTCCTCTCCTTGTTAAATTTGGTGGTTTTGAAGTAATTTGTTGAGATGTGAGCAAAAACATACATTCAAAATGTAACTCTGGGTTGGAAAGTAGAAGAGTTTCCTTCTGGTAATCTTAAATAAGGCCAGTCTGCTTTAATGAAATACAGAATAGATGAGATTAAAACTTATGTTAAAATTTCAGCGGAAGAAATTTTAACTCCCTGAAAGTTCCTAGTCAGAGCCCTTTGAAAATAAGAGCTTATAATGGAAATCATGACAAACTTAACTGCAGCCATATAATATAGCAAAAATATTTCCAGGAGAGAAAAAAAATTAAATCTGAAATTATGTATTTGGAATCCGTTTTCTCAAAGAGATGCCAAAGGCTGTTGGGTGCACATTTAAAATACAGACTCATCACTAGTATTGGTATCTGAACATTGGTTTCTTCAGTGCTCTGCATCTTTCAAATTCACAATACAAAGCAAGAAGAGAGATGCTCCTGTTTAATTGCACAGCCTGCCAAATCCTTCATCAGGTAGGTTATACTACACCTGAACAACAGAAAGGTGGGGTTCCCCTCTCAGTTCCTAGAAGGAGAAACATACTTCTTCACATGGAAAACAAGCTAGTGGACCAGATATTCAACTGTGTAAATCAACGCACACTTTTCATTTCAAAGGAGCTGATTTATGACAGCTGAAGATCTGGCTCCAGTTTTGAGGCAAGCGAAAAGAGCGACCAAACGAAATAAAATTTACCATTTACAACCATTTACAACCATTGGTCTTGCAGAGGTGTTCTTAACACTAGGTAGCTTTTGTGGGGAAATTAAGTTAAATTTATATCTAATACGAACTATTCCCTCAGTCTTCTGGGTGCCTTGGAATAATTTTATCCTAGAAAGAGTACAGCTTTAAAGTCTGTATGCTCACCTGCTATAATCCTCTGCTTGGTCTTTCACGTTCACACCTGCTTGCATTGAAAATAACAATTAACAGTAATGGATAAAAATGTTTGAAAGTTTTTAATTTTTGCCTGTAGTAACAAAATCTGAATTTTTATCTATTAATACACTGAATTATTTCAATACTTTTAATTTTTTTTAAAGGTTACCTAACCAAGACATTGAAGATTGGCAGAAATTTCACTGGCTACATACCTAACAAAGCTGTTATCCATTTATGAGATCCGTATGTAAATGTGTCTCAGTCTGAGAGATAAATAAGTTCAACTGATCTCCTTACACAATTTGTTTTGAAATACCTAATTGCTCCATATATACTATTTTATAAAAAAGGTTAAGGGCATGCTTACAGACATACTGAGTTAAGTGACTCTTACACATTAAAAGAAATCAGTCACTGCAAAAAGCTGCTTCTGCATGCATGGGAAGACTTGTAAAGTTGTCATGCTTTAAAATATGCTGCTCTTACCATTGTCATAAAGGTATATATATATATCAAATCTATGAACACCAGAAGGATCTGATTTTTTTTTTCATATCAGCAAATAATCTTCCCTGAAGGATCTTAAATTTTAAACAGATGAGGACAAGTTTATTAAATTGCAATCAAACATAAAATAACTCATTTAACTTTTTACCTATAGTGAAGTCAAAAACGCACACAATGTCAGACGAGGGAGTTTTCTTACAAGTTCATATCAAAATCTTTGTATCAAAATTATGCATGAAGGTGATCCGTAAAGAATTTATTCCAGTACTTAAAAATTATCTCCTGCATAGTCTTTCAAACAGTTACTCTGAAAATAACACAGCTCTCTAGCCTCTTTTTTTTTTCTTTAATGAAGGCATCACATACTTAAAAAAAGTCTGGGCCAAGAATAATGTTAAAACACCAGTGTTAGTATTATACTGACAACAAAAAGCATTTCTTGAGTTCCTGTTACAGGTTTGATCCAAATCCTCATATAAATTGATGGAAAAACTCCCACTGACTGCAGGGAGGAAAAAAACAAAAAAATCAGACCTACAGAAGATGGTTACTTCCAACAGGAAGAAAAATAATTACATTGAATTAGAAAAAATAAAAAATTGACTGTGGCTTAAAAAGCAAAATAACAGAGCTAAAGGAGACCTATAGTGTTCTCTTTGCTTAAACTATGTCTATGCAAAGACTTTCAATTTCCATTATTAGAATTTTGACTTAATTTGCATTAGAAACTTTTAGCAAGTTGTAACTGATGACAAATATACATTTTTGGTAGCTACAGAGAAGTTACTTCACATGAAGAAAGGCCTTAATGGAGAGGTGACCAAAAAAATCCCTGTGTGTAGTGATAACAGGAAGAATTAAATAGAGATTTCTAATATATATAGTTTAAATTAATCCTACTTTAAACATCACAGTTTCAAGCCTGCCTATTCAGGATAACTATCAGTATAAAAAAAATCCACACAATAGCAAGTTATTGTATTATTTAAATGAAACTAACGTTCTGGCATTCCCCATCACAAGTAAATAATGATTTCAGTGGCATTCAAACGTGGTTCAGAAGAAGCTTTTGCTGTCTGACCCAGACCAGCAACCCATACCTCCAGACCACCACAGTGTTTACTAATCTGTCAAGCCTTCCTTTAAATTCCTGTGCCAAGGCTCAACCCATCCACCAACGGCTCCTTATCTTAGGACTGACACGACTATTTTTATTCCAGCATGAAGGATGCAGTTTGATCATATATACAGAAGGAAGCAGCAGTCCTTTGTGTGCACAGGTCATGCATGCACACACAGTTGGGTGTGATTCATCTCACCTAACTTTAGCCCAAAGTTATCTATTCTAAACTGTTCGTAAGGGACGTTTAGACAACTAATGGAAGAGAAAGACACTGCCAGGAGGTATCCTCTGTAGGCGTCTACCTCTTCCCATTGACTCGGAAGGAGATCCACAGGACAGCAAACTAGACACCTAAAATCAGAAGAGATGACTTCCACCCAAACCGAACACATATATATATGTATACATGTGCGTATTTGTGCACACAATGTAAGACAGCTGCTTCCATAAATATGCCATGTGCAACACAGCAGTGACATTAAAAACTCTGGACAGAAAATGAACTACTAAATGGGAGACAAAAAAAAATATCAGTTGTGCACATTTGTTATATATAGCTAAATCTTTAGGGTAAGCTTATTTATTACTTCTGCCTAAAAAGGAAGAAGAAAACACTAATGTGTGACATTCACGCTGCAAAACTCGGGAGTAAACAGATAGTTAAGGAAATGTTAACGGGTCTGTATCTAGTCTGGTTCTCTAGGGTACTTTACATCTTGAAATATAAAACTTATTTCCTTATATAAATGTTTTAACATGCAAAAAGAGCATTTGGATGAATACTCTAAGTGCTCCTATTGTAGCAAACATAGCTCTACTGATTTTGGGGTATCTAAACAAGGATTCTAAGTTATATTTTCCCAAGTTTGGTGATGAAAGCTTAGGGTGGTTCCCCCCCACACACCTTTAAAGGTGTCTGTATGTGTGTGCTAGCACATGCACGTGGGTATACTGTGGGGTTTTTTAAACTACATATATATTCTCTATAAATTAAAAAAAATGATACCATGGTAACAAAACGCAAAAGAGAAAAACAAAACAAACATATACAAAGAGAAAAGCAAACCTTATTTTTAGCATAATCCACAGTAACATCAAGATTGCAAAGATTGGATTTTTTTAAGTTTATGATTGATTCAGATCAGGCTCTGCAATATTCCCATTCTCTGGAAAGATAGGTGGAAAATTGTTATTAAAAGTCGCTGGAAACTCTAGCGTAGCATCGACATTTTGATAGCCCACGTAAGAATTAAATGACTGCTGTGGAAGTACTTGGCTATCAGGCATCTGTATGAAAGCCCCTGACTGTGTGGTAGGGGGGATTCTTTGGCCAACTAGTTGAATTTTAGGTTCCCTGGGCTCCAGTTGTTGCTTGCTTTCTTCATCCGTGTCAAGACGGGTTAGCTTTTCTATCCACATGCGAAATTTCTCCTCTGTCTGCCTCTGCATCTCGGCAAAGCAGTTCATGGCCTCTTCCAGGACATTGCCTATGCAGTTCCTATCCCACACGGTGCCCCTGTCAAGCAATCCTGGAATTTCCCTGGTCGCTCCTCCAGATCCCCCAGCACGACTGAAGCCAGCTTTAAAGACATTGAGGCCATTTGATAAGACATCATTAAGTAAGAACATAATATTGTTTATTAAGGCATGTTAACTCAGGAAAACAACTTTTCTAATTGTGTCCCTTGGATATGACAACGGGGGAAGAATTAACAAGTATTAACCAGCAGTATTACCATAAAAAAAAAACCAAAACCAAAACATTTTACACTCACTGAGGTTGTAATAGAAATTTTGGCTTCAAAATTATTTTTATTCTAGAATTCTCAGACAATTCTGTCACAAAGGTCTTTTTTTTTTTATATGAGTCAACCAAATTAGTCCAATTCCCTTGCAATTTGTTTTGAATTCAACTGAAGGTGTCAAAAACATTATACAATAACATGTTTAGTTCTGTTAAGCTACGATCCAAAATACTATTGTTTAACTGATAAACCTGAATAATTATGCATATTTTACTTACATACTTGAACCTTTTTATAATGGACTGTTAAACATAGACAAAATTGTACACAAGATAACAGAGATAAAGGCTGATATAGTGATTGCAGCATCTCAAGTAGCCAAGCCCAAAGCTCTTGGTCTAATTTTGGAAAACACGCTAAACATCAACAAAGAGAATATACAACACACACACAAACATAAAAAGATATGTGAATGCTATGCTAATACATGAGGTGAAAGCAACCTCTGTTAGGTCTGATGGACACAGCTACATCACAGGGTAATCCACACGACACATAGGAGTGATCAACCTCACACCAACTAGAAGCGTGCCCTTCATCGCACCAGCCACTGGCTGTGCAGCTTTTCTAGAGTTAATTCTAGCCAAGGCAGAAAACAGACAGGGCATAGTTGGAAGGAAATTGTTCTCCTTCCTTCTATCCATCAAAAAGATGGTTAAAAGGACTGGCTTTGGGATTATCAGGAAGAACTTCAGCAGCAACAAGAGAAGGCCATCCTCATTATCTTACTCTACGTATCAATAAGAAAAGGCAGCAGTATCTATATTTTTAAGTTTAGAGTTCACTCAGGAATCCTCTAGGAAGCAATAAAACCCCAAGAAAACAAGGCTCTGTACCTGTTTGAGAATAATAAACAACGTGTACATGCTGTTTGAACACACAGATGTTACCTAAGGTAATTCCAAAACAAGACAAGCATCAAGCGTCACATTAAACTACACAAAGCAGCTACAGAACCTGAAAATTTAATATGTAAACATGAAACCTGTGGGATTCTCTAGCTTAAGAATAATAGTAAATATCCCAAGAATGAGAGAAATCATTGCACAACCTAAGTAAATATTTACTAATAAAAACATAAGGCACTAAATCTTTATTGGGATTTCACTGTGTACATGAAATTACAGTATTACTTAAACAATACTTTCTTTTTAGGAGCTGTTTAAATGAGGTATACATAAGTCCTTCAGTAAGAGCTAAACAAAGCCTAGGATTATTCTCTTGTATCTGAGCAGTAGCAATGCTACCTGTCAGGGGCCAAAACCCTTCTATTAAAAACCCTACTTTTTAAGTCTTCTCCCCTATCTGTTTATCTATCAGGCAGGCTGGAAATTCAGCATTCAGGTCCTCTGCTCAAAAATAAATTACTTTATAGCAACTAATTTACATCCCTCCGACTGCATTTTAACTAAAAGTAATTAAGTAAAATGGTACCTTTTTCCTAAAACGTGGTTCCTTTTGTATATTCAATGTCTTTTTCCTCCCTGAAAAAAATATTTCTTCTGTTCATATACTCCTGGTGTTGAACATCCAATATGATTCTGTTTATTCATCTTTAGTCAGGGATCTTATCCTAAGATCAAGTCACTAAATGGCGGTCTTTCTGATTTCCACAGGCTTACGATCAGACACCTTTAAGTAATGTTGAGTAAGTTTTAATTGCAATTGAAATAAAAACTATTGACGGTGGTATGTGAGACTAGCTAGGCTTTTAAGATCAAGAATGAACTAGCATGGTCAAAGTTGACAAAATTGTTTTGTAAACTGAAGAGACTATGTATTGAAATACCTTTTAAAAATAGTATTGCAGGGTAAAATATATCATTCATAGTATATCTACAACTTACAGTAGCAGCAAATCAATGTTTCAAATGCTTCCCTTGCAGTTCTTATAACAAGTCTTATTCAATCTTTTCTTTACTGGTGGCCTTCAGGGTTAAAAAGGAAATCAAGCCTAAAAATGCATTTTTATTATATTAAAAATGCTAGCATTTATCTATTTGGTCCCTTTGCTACCTGTAAACTTACAGCTCTATAGTTTTGGAAGTTACACCAAGTTAAAAGGCGAAAAAATTTGCAATCACAAAGGGGTCAGAATCCAAGATGTATCTTATTTTCAAGACAATACCTCCTGCAAAACAGCACCTAAGAAATGCCCCAATGCTGTCTCTTTATGGGATCTATTAAGTACTATGTAAATAATAACCAAATCCAAAGTAATTTAATTTAGGAAGTCTGACAACACAACAGTTTAAGAAGGTATGATGCATCTTCATTCTAATTAGCAACGGTGAATTCCTCCGTGTCATTATGCTGACATTTTCAAATTAGTATCTTACTGCAAATCACTCTTAACAGATTTCCTCCCACCCCGTTCTTAGATAATTGTCATTCTGAGTTACTTTATTCAAAGTCTATGCACAATTCTTCGGAAGAAGTAACCTCGCTGAGAGTCCCTCACACACACTGTGCCCCTCTCTTTGCATTTCTGTGTATTCAAACTTTTTAAAAGATTTTTTGAAAGCCTAAAACATAAGTCATCCCTATTTCAATTCAGATTTTTCTGAGTTGTAGAAAGCACAATGGTGGTAAAAAGCCAATATTTTTGTATATTTGAATTTTTAAAAACCCCTTCCTTCTTCCAAAGAAACTGTTTACACAGAAATAAATATTGATTCCCAGACTTGCTCTCATGCCAATTTCATTCACAGTTAATTTGCATGGTCAAATTTGAAATTGTTTAAAGGAAAAACTTTCAACAGTAGCAGGTCTAGCAGAACCTATTACAGGACTCAAAGATCATCCTCTTATGCTATGAATGCAATCTGGTGTTTGTTTAAGAATGGTAGAATCCTAAATGCCAACAGAGAGGCTCAATCATTAAAAGATAAGAAATTGCTCCTCATCTGCAATAATTCAAAAATCATGGCGTTCCCTGAATTAAAGAGCTCAAGATTATAACTGCTCAGGTCAGTGAAAAGATTCTCAGTAGCACCCATGAAGTTTAGACTGAACCTGTATTTTCAGGTGTAAATTAACATCACATAATGCATTCAGGACAACGTAACATATATTGTGCTTAGCTCCTACTGAGCTCACAATATTTGTATTGAAGTAGCACCAGCAGGATCTCAACTCTTTGCTCTTCAATCTTTCTCAAGAAGAAAAACAAGCCTGCCAGTATTTTAATCCACATTAGATTTGAGTTCAGCAGAGAGAACTGACTCTATATTGCACAACTGTTCAGTTCACAACTTCATGGCATTATTATGTATTTCACTGAACATTTTCTTTACCTTACTCATTTAGCCAAACATATTTCAGAGCCAGTGATGTGGATGGTTTGAAAAAACTAACTGCATTATTAAAATGGAAGAGGTTCAGTTACACAACATCAAAGACTACTATATTCTCAAATGTGGCACTTCAATTTTCAGACCACGCACAAGCAAACTGTCTTCTGTAACACTACGTGTGTTGATAGAAGGTTAAGAGCCAGAGTATACATAACCTTCACATATGAAGGCCACACTAACTGTCACTAAAAATTTTAGATCATCTCTGTTGGCAAAGCTATTTTTCAGACAACAGATGTTTGAACATCAGTCCCAATAATAAGCTATGTTGAGACAGTAACCAACACTACAGCTGAAGTGTCCAAATACAGACTAAGGGGAACACAGGCTACCTGTAAAAAACTCTTCTGCATCAATGTCTACAGACTTTTTTCAAAAGTAAAGGCAAAAGTTTTTTCATGCTTATGTCCTTCTGACAGGTGTATTGTAGTTTCTTGTCACTCAAGTTATCAAGTTAAACCTCTTAGCTTCTGACTGTGTGCAGAGGACACTCATGGCCTGAATTTCCAGTAATGCTTTTTGATACCCTGTATTGTTTTCTAACTATATGTTCATTCCCTAAATTTTGAGGATACTCACAGTGTAATGCTAAGTGCACTAAAATGGCTTTCTAGTCAAAAAAATAATTTAAGCACTTTGCCAGTTCCAAGAAGAGGGATCGCAGATGGCATGTGAACCTACCACTGCGACGGAGAGCTGCGAGTCCTACTCAGACTCACAGCTCCACTGCATCTGTCAAGACCACAACGTTTCATTAACCCACAAGTAGCACAGGATGCCTTTTTGGCCAACCTTGTCCTTATCTCTATGGAGAATATTTTTCTCTTGTACTTGGAGACTGTTTCCCCACAAACCAAAGTTGTTTCTATTTAAAGGAAAACTGCAGCGTGGCAGGTACTCATTGCACCTAATTCCAAAAGGACAGCTCAAAAGTTTTAATGTCTTAAATGTAATTTAGTATCAAGCAGATGATACGTGCTATGAAATAAGAATAAATGTCATTGTTCCTCAGGGCGGTTGTTGCACTCCCACATCTTGCATCGCAGGTAAAATTGGGCTTTGGTGTAATCATCACTAAATAATCAAGTTCTTCCGTACACTGCAATAGGACCTTTTCGTTGCAAGCATCTCATGGTTAAGACCGAGAGCTCAAACGCAGAAGAGCCTAGAAAAAGTACCCTAGAGTGGTTTCAGGTCTCTGCAATGGAAGTCAGAAATCTAAGCAGATCTGAAAATACCATGTGGTGCCTTTCTGGGTCACAAGGTACTTTTATGACTTTAAAAAAAGAATATAACCTGGGGGATTTATTGTGTGTGTTTTGGGTTTTTTCAGGGGGTGGGGAGGAACCTGTCCCAAAACTCAATGAAATAGTCTTCTTTGACAGGCTTTAAATCACGCTTTAATTGCCCAGCAAAATGTAAATATAGTAAATAAAAAGGCACAAAACTATGAAAGCTAGAAGTCTGACTAATGACTAAATTGGTAAAAATAATTTTAGATCTCTATTAAAAGCTTACTACACAATAATTATAGGAGGACTTTGCCTTTCCCAGACTTTCTAATAATAAACATTAACTTCCTTTGTGCAACCTGCTTCCTAGCAGTATGTGGGAAAAATGCCAGTTCTCATGGTGACAGAATCATTCACCATAATCAAGTCAGTTAAAACAGTTATTTGTAAAATCTTCTGCAAATATTTTAAATAATTCATCTAGCAAGCATTAGTTCAGCAACTTAAGACTAATTATTGCAGTTTTCCTTTAAATGTTCTTGCCCTATGTAAGCTGATATTTATCTCCAAAAAAAAAAAAAAAAAAACCCAACTTCTAGCACAAGAGGCAAAAAGGCATGTAACCCAGTAAAAATTGGCAAGCCAAAAAGTTTATTTTTATGTGATTTTATTTTTGATTGCCATATGAAGATTGCCATATGATGATGGTTCTATGGTATAATATGCTGCAAGGATAATTCACACAAAATCCTGTCCACGGCACTTGGGCTAATAAAATAACAAAGACTCAGCAGACAAAAAAACCCTTGAAGAATTCATGTTTCTTTTGCTAATAAAATCATAAGAAGGCCCCTATAATTTGCTGCCTCCAATCTTAACATGGATGTGTCAGCAAATTAAATGTATAGAAATTAGAGATCCTTATGACATAGGAAAATGGTAACAGCTTAGTCTAAAATGTTGAAAATTTAGGCGTGGATATAGCTTGGGCACCTACATAAAGAAATTCATATTTACGTCCTAAAATAGGTGACCAGCTGTGATCTGCAAGAATTTACAATAAGGCTAAGTAGGTTTGTCATGCACTGAAACGTAGAGCTGAAAGCGCAGCGTAAGTGCAATAATGAACAGCGCCTTACTGTAACATGGGCACAAGGTATGCCATGTTATTTCTAACACAGCTGCTGGGCTGTGGTCTTAATATATTAAAGCAAAGCTGGCCACTTATCTTAAGAATGTATTTATTAGATTATCACCATCTAATGGGATTTGACAGCACTGATAGGAGTTCATATAGGCTTACAAAGGAAAAGATCTGAAAATTCCAGAATTCAAAGATAGTCCTTCCTCCAATTTACCATTTCTATGACTTGTTGGTGTGCAAAAGTGCACTGAAACCTCAGAACAGATTTTAAAATTTGCCCATGTCTTGTTAACATACTGCAGTCTTCAAATTTACACAGAGCTGCAGTTCTCCTGGTTTTTCTCAAGTGTCACTCATCTAATTTAGCATGACAGCTGAGAAACGATGTCAGATGCGTTACAGTTCAGTTTAAAAAACATCCTCTACCTGGTATCTCTGCAGTGATTGTCTTGCTGCTCCCTGAAACCTCTTCATCATCATCTGATGAACTCGTGCTCGAGTCACACGTCAGGTCACTATCACTGGTACTGCTGTCCTGCAGCAGGTTGTACTTCTTGCGAGCAGCTGCCTCCCGTTTCTGTCTTAAGAGCCGGATTCTTTCTTTGTGCTTTTGGCTTCGATGACCTTTTACCTTGGTAACTCGACCATTCTGCTTATCACTAGACTGTCGGTTTTTCTTGGCAGCCATTGTTGAAGTTTCACTTTCAGACCTGGATCGCCTGGATTTCCTCCCAACTGCAGCCCCAGACACCGCAGAAGGGTCTCCCTCTACAGCAGCTTCAGCTTGACAGGGCTCATTCTCTTCTGTGGAAGACAATGTATCTGAGTCAGCCAGATGCCCACTGGAAGAAGGGGAAAGCATGCAATGATTAGAAGAGTCACTCTCGTAAACTCGACCACCCGTTGGCTTATCACTCTCTGTAGATGCTAGCTGAGACTCCGAGGAGTCTCGCCTCAGTTCCATCAGTAAGCAAGGCATTGAAGAGAGCACCGCAGAGTCTGCTGCAGTGGGCACGTTGTCTTTCTGAGTTTGTGTCTCGAGTTCTATAGGTCCGTCTTCATCAGGAGCAGTCTCTTGCTTTTCAGAAGTCTTTGGTGGAACTTCTGAATCAACAAGTTCTTCTGCTTTTCCCACTGCCTCCATCTTCATTTCAGAACACCAAGGTCCTCCTGGTCTCAAAGCATGGAGCACACGGTCTGGAAGACTGGGTGAACTAGATAGGGACTTCAGCAACACAGCAGCCTGCATGAGAACAGAACAGTAAGAATAATTTACCCAAATAACTCACTTAGTCCTGCTCTTCACAGTATTACCTAAACCACTCATTGCTTTCAATTACAGACAGCGTGGTTTGGTGTCATATTGGGTTTCTTCATTTAGTTTTTCCTAGTGAACTCATCTTGTTACAGCAAACTATTCTTCCTTTTACACACCCATGAAAGACAGTACTAGAATCACATTAAACGTGGTTCACCTCACTACAATGATCAAAACAGATCAGAAAATAATAAAAATATTTCTAACCTTTTACTCTAGAAAAGTTAAATCAATATATTATAAGCAACATATGCTAAACTTCTTTACCTAGAACTTTAAACATATTTTAATGGAGAATTTTAGCCCTTATAAACAATGCCAGCCTGAAAATTCCCAGACTTGGTAGTCATCTACCTGGACAGACCAGAATATAGTTCAGATTCCATATCTATGAGAAATCTACTTTCAGTTGAACAGGACCTCAACCTTATAAAACTACTATGTTTTTCTGGTAATTTGCAAACTTACAGTACCAACATGACATTGAAGAAATCCAGTCACTTTGAGCACAAACCAAGCAGCTGCTGAACATTACAGAGCAAGACTACAAACACCTTCCTTCTCCAGCGGAATTGCTCTGCCAGCAGATCTCACATAACCAAGCTGTATTTACAAGAAGCACCATAAAGCGATACTAAATTGTCAAGGACACTGGGTTTACGACATCTACCGGCAAGGTCTTTAGAAACATTAGCTATGTGTAACACAGATTTGTTCTCAGCAGAGAACTACCACGCTAGTGAGTCACATAAAGACTTTTTAGGAGTATCTAATACACCATTCAAGTGCTCCTTGAGTGTCTCCCATACAAGTCCTGCTTGCATGAGAACCTAGAGGCTGACCTAGTTTCTCTCAAATCGGCCAGGAAAACAGCATCAAATAGTATGGGCTGCAAGCAAGAAACAGTATCCACCCACACCAGTATCCTACATGTTACTTCAAATTATAATTTAATAAATTGCATTGCTTCAGTGCAAATACAAAAAACCCAAGCTATTTATCTGATTGATAACTTGCACATTATCAACCCAAAAGTACCTGAAGCACCTTCAGGGAAATTTTGTTTTAGAGATCAATATTTATAATTTTATATTCATTATTCACACATTGCTTTCCACCTAAATTTTCACTTGGAATTCAACAGAAAGATCTTCCAACTACCACATTCCACTTACAGATGAATGCTATGGAACAAATCGCTTATGGGTTTACAAGTATAGTAAATGATAAATTTATGCCACTTCAAAAAAAGCACAGATAAGAAAAAGCAGTAGTAAGAATTAATCTACTGTTTTTAAAAAATGCATTCCTGCAGACGAGGGCAATTATTACTTGAGCCTGAGAAAACATGGATGCTTCAGAGGGATTTTTCTGTACCCTCACAATCCTTCTTCAGTTTCCTGATCCATCCTGAGCTGCCTGTAATTGTACGTGTGTAATTGCACGCTGCTTCCCCCCCTCCATCCGCAGCAGAGAGTAAGGCTACTTCCCTGCTTCTAAAAGGTCCTGTGAAAAGCTCAGTGTTGTCCTGTCCGCCCTAACCCACTTTGAAACTTCATATTTAAAGAATACTAAAATAAGAGTTCATGCTTCCTTCAGGCTAATGAATGAAATGGTACAAGAAAATTATGAAAATATTTATGGGAGAGAAACACCAGTTAAGGAAGGAAAGCTTAGTTAGTATCAGGCAACACAAGAAAGATGGAGATGACAACTCTAGGACTGCTAAATATGAAAAAAAAAACCAACAAAAAAACAAAAAACCAACCCAAAAAACCCCAAACCCCAAACAAACAGTAAACCCAGCATTTTACTTCCCAAAAAAGAATAAAATACACACTGTAAAATACAGGAACATATATATATATATATAAAGAAAAATGTTTGCCAATGCTTGCACTGAGTAAAACTCTCTTGAAAGCAACTTAAAAGAAGAATTTCTGAAGATGGTAATTTAATGCAGGCAATAAATATCGCAGAAGAACCAATTTATTTCCAAGGCCACAGCACAGCATCAACAAACCCAAATGATGAATACACATGTTCCAAGACATAAATGCATCCCAATACTGTAATAAAATCAGTAGTTCTATATACTTCATCTGCAAATCTACATTATTAAATAATTCTCCTATTATACAGGTAAGTAAAACACAGATTTGATGACTGAATGACCGGCCAAGAGTTATACACAGTGGGGTATGTATTGTCCCTGCTAGTGCAACTCCCAGCTTTGTTCTGGTCATGCACTTTGAAAAGAAAAATATCTTTTCTAGAGTTTTGAAATGTACGTGTAAGGAAAAATTTGGCTGCTCAAACACAAACCAGAATATTAGCCTGGCCAAACGAAATGTATTTAAATATTCATACTAATAACTGCAGAACAGCTTCTGCACTATTCATCGTTTTAGCCTGGGGAGCATAAAGAACAGAGCTCGACACAAAGCTAAAGGGCAGCCGAAGTGAACTAGAGACTCTTTTTTCACCAATGTCCTACTTGGGAACATCATCTACCTCACAGCTCCCAAAGGGACTATAAGAACACCTGCACTTGCCTTTCCATCTCTCTGGCCTATCAGAAAAAATTACGTTTCATCTACATGTTGACACCTTGCTAACAGTCTAATTACAATGACTTAAGATTTTTTTATTATTAAGTAGGATCTTACTTTAACTACTCAAACCACGCTGGTTTGATCCTTCATACAGTGATCAGTGAATTATATTTTGAGTGAGAAGGCAGCACAGGGACTAGTAACTTCACAAAAGTCTATCTGTCAACATTGACATGTGTTCCTGTGTGCATGGAAAAAAATACTTGCTCTAATGAGGTTTGTACTCTCCAGGTCCCTTGAACTGGCTATTTAAACGTCAACAATTTGAGTATTAGTATATATATTAAAAAGAACTTCATATTTATCTCAGTGGAAAAAAAAGTCTATCGTGACTCAGACTTTGCTGCAAGGAAGAATACAGACAGTTCAGGGGAAAATATCTATGCCAAGGAAAGCTTTGTCTCAAAGAAAGAAAAAACATACTGATTCAGTTCTACTCAAGAAATGTATAGATCAGAGAGACTATACTGAAAAACTCCCATTCCTTTCTTGTCACTCACTTTTCTAGTAACAGTACTAGAGAACGTAATCTCAAGGTTATGCTAGAGAAAGAGCAGTTTTTTACTTAAATGAGAACGTAGCACTGAAAAATAAGTTGTGATGCTTACACACACAGATGGATACTTAATTAGACATTGCTTAGAAATGTCATTCTCCTTTTTCTGATGCACAGATACTGCACTGACAATTTTAAAAGGCAATTCTGTAAAAACTTCTGTGCTAGATTTTTCCAACAGAAATTATTTTATTTTCCAGCCACACAGAGAACACACCAGTATGCAGAAGCCCTTAAATATCTAACTGTACCTTTACCTGGGAAATGTTTTCAAATTGTGCACTCATTTGTAAAGGCACAGAATTTGTACACTATGAAACCTGCACTTTAGCAAAGAAATCCAGAAGGATTTTGAAGGTCAGATTAGTAGAGACAGCCCAGCCAATCTCACAGTTCGCTGCCACTAACAGGGATGGGTTTTACCCCCTACCTAACCGCGACTGCGCAGTCATGTTCCCTCCTTCGCACCAGAACTGGCTCATCCTTTCTTGGGTAGATTCACTTCACTAAGCCAGCAGAAAACAAAACTAGAAACTAAGTGAAATTTTCCACCAGAGCTGGCAGGAAGGAGGGAAGGGAGGGCAAGCACAAACCATCCCTTTAGAAAAAAACAAATCTGATTAAAAACTACCTGCTGTTCAGTCTCATCATACCTTGAACCCACAGGTTCCAGCTAGACACAGGAGAGGGCACTGAGTGTTTCTTTCACAGCACTGTTTGCTCTGAGATTTTTGAAGATAAAAAATGATTAAAAAGTAAGAAATTGAATTCAAACAGAGGTGTTAGTAGCTTTTTAAAGCACTAGCATAGAATGTATGCTATTAAGTAATACATACTACTGCACAAAGAGTTATATCAAAGATGGCATGCATGCCCTTTATCAATCAATAACTGGCCACTCATACATCCATCATAATATTTTTGTTTGGTTTGCTCTCAGTAAATGTTGTTCTTTATAATTGCATATCCTGCAATGTCAGAAGGAAATGAGTTTCACCCAAACAAATGATAAGGCCTGAAATACTTAACAAACACCACAGCACCCTAACCTTAATTGTACATTGTCATTTTAGGTGTTATTGAACTGATTAATGATAAAGAATGCCTAGCATGAATGAAGGAATGAAGCAAACCAGCTCTTTTTCTCAGCAGCTGTGGATATGACAGATTCTTACTTCGGAAGTACCAAGTTTTTCATAGCAGCTTGCTGTTAAAAGTCACTTTAGTTTATTACTGACCCATTTCCTCTTATGCAGGGTCCAACAGACCACTTCTTTTCCCTGCTTACAACCATATCACCTTTGTATGCGAGCTCTAGCAATTGTTTAAATGAAAAAAATTATCTAGCAGAACACTGTCTTTTAATGCCATTTTAGCTAGCACTGAAAGAAAAGTTTGAACAACCTAGCTCCTTGCACCACTAGCCATTCATTTGCAAGCTGTAATTTAAAAAAAATGAGAAACCGTACCTATATTTTTGCAGAAAATAACATCAAGTACGTTCTTTAAGCTTTTGTGACTATGTAAATGAAAAGTTAAACTGCACTGCTGCATAGGAGTTACCTGTTCAGAATACACAGCTAACTACAGAGATCCTTCCAGAGCATCTACTACCTTCTAGCCCCAGTGTCACAGAAGTCAGTATTTTCATCTAAATCTGAATTTGTTTTCATATTTATACAGAACTAAAGGCTATAGTGGCTCACACTTACATAAATGGTTATTTCCATCACCAGTGGATTACATTATTTCACATTTACCAAACATATCTAAGCATAGATGGAATAAATTAGAGGTGTGAGAGAGGTAATGACAAGTTATACAACTGAGGCTAATAAAATTATTTAAAACAGCTGACTTTTTAAAAAAATGTAAACACTTAGGCAAGCTCATCAAGAACTCCGAATCAAACGCTTGATAGACTATGTGTCTAAGGATGGTGGGTTGGGAAAGGACCGAAGCAGCACACGACCTGGGTACTGAGGAGTTGACCGTGACGCACAAGTCCACTTTGTAATACAGGAGAAACTTTTGGCAAAGACCAAAGCTATGTCCCCTTCTGACAGAGCCACGTAACTCTGAAGATGTGACTCTGGCCGCTTCCGAAGCTTCGCCAAAAACCTTGGAGTTGTACCTGAGTGGTGGTGGGTTTTTTTTGTTTTCTTTTTTTTACTTGAATCGCCTTGCTTTCCATTAAAAGCCAACACACTTAATTCAGCAAACTCACCAGTAACATTCTAGTACAAATAACACATACAGGTATGCCCAACAACCAAATGTCTAAGTAACTAACAACTAATCAAGCCAAACCATTAGACCTCTACCAAACAAGACTAATCTGCATCCAGACAAATGTAGATGTACCAACGCTTTCTGGACTTCCCAACTGCTGTCTTTTGGACTTGTTCATCTCCTCCCCGAGATACCATACATTCTTTTTTTTTCTTGTAAGTATCACACATACCCATGCACTTAAAACAACAGAAATGTGACCAGCACCCAATTTAACTCAAGACAGTTGACTCAGCTCTGTGTGGATGTGTGTGCACGATGCTCTAGAGCAGATTTTTCATAACACTAAGCCACCCCCACATGGATACTGTGTAATTTATATAGTGTTCCTTTGAAAATGCTGCCCTAAAGCTGACTCACTAGCATACAATTCTACCTAAGGCACATTTCTGGGAGTGGAGCTGGCTCTTTATCAGATGATTCATAAATCAGGCCTGGTAGCAATCCTAAAGAATAGGACCCTTCACAACTAACATGGTAAGAGAATTGCTGTGTGAAACAAAAGAAGAAAGGATTAAACTAATGCTGTGTTTCAACTGGTTTTGCATAAACAAATGAAGGTTAAAAATAAGCTGCTCCTACTGAGTGCTCAACAGGCTGCATACACAAATTATCCAAGACTGAATAAAAATTACAAGTATACGTGTTAAAACAAAGGTTTGCTGAGCATCCTTTGCAACCTTGAAAAGCAACATTTTTCATTGTAAATAAGAAGCAAGACTTTACATTTAAATACAGGTTTTTGCATTGTAATGCTTAATGCACATATTCTGCCTCTTTCAAATGAAAGGTAACTACCAGCTATGGGTTAGTTCACAAGCCTGCACACAGGCTTCCAGAAACATTCACCAGCTGCACTGGAATCCCACAAAAAAAAAAAAAACCCAGCAGTCCTCATAAAAACAAATTCATTAGCATACAGATAAAGGCACACAGGGTTGGCTGCACTTAGCCTTCTAAAAACCTCATTTCTTCCTCATAGTGAAACCATTTTTCTCAAGTGTGCAGCGATTTAAAGTCCACAATGCTCTCTAAAAATTAGAGGGTGCATATTTTTATTGCTATCTGTTCCAAAAAAATTAAGCAACTCGTTCTTGTATTTTTTCATTATTCTTTCAACAAAACTAGTGGCAGAAATCAATGCTAGGATTGCCATGCTTCATTTCTTTTTCTCTCTGCCATATATTAGCTTGCAGAAGATCACCCTACTGAGGACAGTCGTACAGATGTACCATCTTTTTCTAAGATTTTGAGTTTAACAAATTTTCCCACATTACCTATCCATTTCTGTTACTCAAAGGAAATGTATTCTGTGCTTCCTCCGCTGGTTCATGCCATTCCATATAAACAGACCTCTTCTCCTCAAGAAATGTTGGTCTATTGTTCTACAATGGTCAATAAAGTAATGCTCACAGAAAAGCCACATTTTAAATTGCTTCAGCTTAACAGTAACAAATTAATCTTGATTTTCAGAGCACAGATTTTCTTTCTATTAAGAACAGTTATCTGAAATATCCTGAAACTAATCAAACATTGTGTTATTCACCAATAGCTCCAACTGGCAGATGAGGACAACTGCAACGTAACTTTGAAGTAGTAAAGTCTTCTTAGTACTGCAGTATTCATTCGAGAAGGGCTTGTGCTGCTGTCGCCTGCAAAAATCAAAGCTGGTCCAGCACAGACAGGCACAAATGTTAATTGCTGTTATTTGGGAATCTTGAAGCAGCAACGAGTGCCATGGGACACAGGCTGCAGTTCCAGGAGCCCTCAAGTCCACTTCTCGTAGTCCACTGGCACTGTTAAGAGGCAGAACTGCCTACCTGCTGGGCCAGTTAGCACCCATCAAGTTCTTTTGTAATTCAACTTCCCAGAGGAAAGCTGTGCACCTTAACACGGGGCTAGTTGGCTGGATGAGATCAGAGTCAGGGTCCAGAAGGACAGCAAGGAGAGCATCTTACACAACAGACAGCAGCGACAGGCCTGGAGCAAGGGAGAGCATTGGACCGTTCACCTGATCTTGCAAAACACCACTCCAAAATTGCATAACCCTTGACATCAGGAGGAAAGATAGTCTCCGCAGATAAGAGAGCTGTTTTGTCAAGTTCTGCATAACGTTCCTTTCCAGTAACAGTGCTGCCTACCGAACCGACGCTACAACCACCCGGGCTGTCTTACGGGCACTTCCACAGCTCATGCAGCAACTCGCCAGCATCTCCCCATCTCTTACAGCTATCTAAGAGCTCAAGTCACCGAACTAAAAGCGGTATGGATTTATCACAGCCGTTTAACAAAGATGAGTTAAGAGATATTAAGTGACTCTACAGTTTGTAGGTATTTTATGATCGGACCTTTTTACACATCTTTGCCACAGAAAATAAATAAAACCGACCCTCAGGTATTTCAAAGCTTCAAATACTTTAATTCAACACCAGTACTGTGTCTTTGCTTTAAGCCAGTATCTTCCTGGCATAGGGCAGTAACATACCCATTTTATGGTCTGGCCAACTGAAGAAGAGAGATCAGGTGACATGCCCAAATTCTACAGAAGGGCTGGAAAGGAGCTGTAAGCCAACCAAACCCTGATCTGAAGTCATTTTCTCACCCACAAGCCACTAATATTATTCATTTGTTTCTTTAATTATTAAGCTAGTAATATAAAATCTAAATACTGCAACATGAATTTGCAGTAGGTATATTACTGAAAAAATAAATGCTATCAATACTCTAAAGGCAAAGTCACATTGCATTCCAATTATTAAAATTTTAGTAACAGTGAGATACCAACTGCTGTTGGGCTGTTCTTGACACCAAACCCTTGATCATTTTTTGACCAGTAATAAGAGGTCCCAATTGATTTCAACATCCGCGAGATTGCTAACAATCGATACCATAGTCTTTACATGTCCAAAGTGCTCCTGAAGAAGAAAGCACTCATGACACTGGTCTATCATGACCTAATTAGGACTCAATAAGCAACAGGTATAGGTAGCTTCACTGGAAACAACCCCCTACCTTCTCACCAAGAAAGCTTGCTTGTGCCACTGAACCATGCTCAAGAGCACAGCTAACTCAAGTTAACCTTTAGGTCTGTATCTTTACAAATCCTAACACTCTTACTTGAGCTTTCCTAAGAAACTAAAGCAACAAAAAAGTTAAATTCTTGTAGGATGCCACAGCCACAGACAAACATCTGTGGGCACTGGCAGAATTAAAGGGACTGTGGCACGGTCTGTTATGGAAGGAGAACAAAGCCTGGTAAAGAAAAAGGACAGTGCAGGAGAGGGTTAATTTAGAATAAGCTTTTGACAACAGATGAAAAAAAAAACAGTATGAAGTAAACACAGGTTGGTTCTAAAAATGAACAAAAGCCACCTTGGGTATTTCAAAAACCAGAACTGATTAGGTCGAAAGCCAGTTACATGTGCATTGTGAATAATGCCTCTAACACTGGTTTTACTATCAGATACTTCTTCCTACAGTGTTTACTCCCATTTGGCAAAGATGAAGAAATCTGACCTCTACTTTGAGAGGATAACAGACAGACCAGGAAACAGACATTTCTTTCCCACAACATACGGAAGACTTTGCATATATTTGACTACAGAAATTAAATAACAGCATGTAAAAGGATACCAAGTTACCAGCTATAAAAAGAACAAAAGAAAATTAAAAGGTAGTTTTCATCAGTACCATGCAAGTACTGCGGGGGGGGGGACGGGACACGACAAGACACAACACCCCCCCCCCAAACCCCAAACTTACCTACCCTTAAATAGAAGCATAATTTACCCCAAAATGATTTGTTACATTATTGTTCTTGATTTAGGAAAAAGAGGCTCAGCTGGCAGAGCTTTCATAAGAATAAAACTAATGGTTAGCAACAGGAGACAAACAATATATACAACTTCCCCAGCAAAAGAACAGAAGGAAAAAAGTGCATCAAGTCGCGAGTATTAATTCAACCCCATTCTGTTCATTCAACACAGAATCTTATTATTGCTGTACCTTGATGAGTTCCACACAGACAAACAGTGAAATCCACTACAGGTGTTAAAAAGTAGGAAAACCATTCTGATCTTGTAAAACAAAAAAGGGAAATCAAGTGTCTGTTATCAAACCAACTTTAAATTGAGGCAATGTCTATAACTTCATAAGCCCTCAATAATTAGCTGACTCTGGCAAGATATTCACTAAACTTCCCTAGCTTAGTTTTATTGGTATTCACCAATTTCTGGATTTTCTTTATTACAGTGAGCAGACCCAAAGCTTGTGAATTGCCTTTATGACGACTTATTAATATCAGTAACTGGAACCATGGAAAATAAAACTTCACCTTAAAGGCTTTTTTAAAACAATACTCAAAGAAATGGGCTTTTTTATAACTCTTCACAGATTCTGCACAGTGCTGATCAAAAGTATTACCAGCTCTGGAGGAACCATAGCTATTGACAACTCAGATTGTATTTATCAGTCATTCAGCTCACGGGCACTGCTACCCACAATGACAGCTTCATTTCCAAAAGACATCTTACTAAACACAATGAAGCCTCAGGCTACCAGCATTTCATCCAACTTACTTCACTAGGAGACGGCCTCTAAACCCCCCTTATCTTACATTGTATTTCCAACCACAAGCATATGGAATTAGTAGACAGCTTCCTGACCTACTCTTTACCAACCCTTCTTCCCTAAAATTTTTCTTTTGCCAGATTACTTAGAACTGTCTCTCTAGCAAGAGCTGGCACTCCCCGAGAGCAAGAACTGGGAGAGCGAGCTGAGGAGTCAGGAGATTACCAACTGATGAGAAATCCACAGTACAAGAGAACAATACTGTCTTAACCTTACCTGGCTATCATGTTAAGCTGCTGCTTTTTACTTCACAAAGTTTGACAATACTATTGGAGCACGCAGCGCCAACCTCAAACTGGTACCATGGAAATGCAATACTCCCAATGAAAAACAAAATTTCTCAAACGGTAATAACTGCATCATCACACAGACAACTCGTATTATAAAGTTTGGCTCTTAGTTATTCCCAGCTCTGCTCCTGTGAGTCACTTGGTCTCTACCCATATTGGATGAATGGAAGTGAAATCTGCCTTCTCTAAAATAAGTCTTGAAAAGCTAATGACCAAGCACCATGAAACAAGACCTTACAGCAGAAACATAGCAAGAACACTTATCCAATCACGGTCTGGCTCTTCCTGCTCATTTCCAGGAAATTTTGAAGTATCAAAGCAGAAGCGCATTGTGCAGGATGCTGCAGAAGTCTCACTATAAAGTAAAATCCATGATCCATGTATATTGAAACAAAAATGCTAGCTTGAAAGATTCTTAAATACTTGCATTTAATTAGAAAGTGACCACCTGTTCTGCTTATGATTAACAAGCTGTCAGATTGAGTCCTAACAGTTTTTAAGCTGTCCTCTTGGAGACCAAATATCACAAGGCATGATACAGCTGAAGCATGTATACTATTCTGCTGCTTAATTTCTGAGCATCCAAGAGACAGAATACGTAGTCAAATTGATATAAAACCCTAAATACCTTCTTAAATAAAAAGGGATATTAGGTTGGATCATTCCAAATCTAAAGCTGACTCACCAGATGACCACAGGCATGTTACTTGACCCCCCTGTGCATTCAGTAATGCATCTGCAGCGGTGTAACAGCAACACCTCAGCAACTGAGCTGCATCTCATTTTCAGTCCTGAATGAGTAATCGAAGTGTGCCCAAACTGCGGAAAGTCAGTCATATCCGTGGAGAAACTGTACAGCCTCTATTCATGCTGATCAGACATGTGAAGAGGGAACACTAACAAGTGGGAACGGACAACCACAAATTTAAATTCTAACCCTTCGCAGTAACACTGAGCAAGTGACAAGGTATCAGTCACTCCAGTCTAGCTCAGAGATGTACTCTGTTATGAGAAAGCAACTGCAGAGGCTAATATTTACACTACATGCACATTTTCATTTAGAGTCTCCTTCATCCAGTTTTCTTTTTGCTCAGAATTGCACATTTGTAGACGTTGCACTCTCGACCTCAAGTCGCAGACTCAGAACTGCATTATGCATTAAAAACCTGGAACAAAGATGCGACAGAAAGACAACACAAATCACCACGAAAATCATACTAAGTTCCCTGCAATAGTATTTGCTGCCACAGATTCTGCTGTTGTAACAGTTCAGCTGCTCCTGAGTTACAGTGCTAAAGTTAAAGGCACAAGTGTCGGTCCTCTGCTGAACTTTGACTCACGTACTGGAAAACCAAGACAAAAGTGGTTTCCTTGCCACGTAAGCCTTGGGTTCTCTCGGAGCTGCAACTGCGCAGCGACACGCACCGTACCACACAACTTTATCCCAGAGCTCTTTCCCAGCACTACGCCTGTCCCCCTCTCCCACTGCTGCTTCATTTCTGGTTCCCCATTGCTACCGATAACATTCAAGCCAGCAAAGATTTTCAAGTCTTAGTACTTCTTTTCCAGAGTGCTTGTTCTGACGTGCGAGTTATACGCTTGTAACTATGGTATTTAAATCTTTCACTCTGATCTAGTAAATGTGTTATTAAATCTGCTGCTCAGTTTCTGTCAATGTTTACAGTTTTCTAAGTCATTTAGTCAACTGCAGATAAAAACACAGAAGCTGAGATTGACCATAGACCCAATTCTGTCAAAAAGTACCATCAACACACTAACTTTGAAACATTATAGAAAACTAAATAGAGGTTGCTTGAAACTATTTACTCATTTTAAAAGTTTCCAAAGCTTTAACATATCCAGTGGTGACATTTCGGTCAGAGGGTAACCAGACAGTTGTGAATGCTCCGTCTGCGGCCGCTTTCGCAGCGTGGTACGTAGAGACTCCCATCTCATTAGCAGATGTTTAAGTGAGATGTTGATATACAGGCGGGTCATAGATGGGCATACATCCTTGGTGGAGCAGGGAGTTGACGTGATAATATACAAGAGATAGTGAAGAAAGTGAACAAAATCAAGGCAAGGCAAAGTAGCCTGCGTTTTAAAGGTAAATAGACTGCAAGGAGATGGGAGGTCAGGACAACCAAGGCAATTATTTCTTGTTGCTCTGATCAAGTTACACCAACTTATCTCACTAATGCTTAGTGTTCAAAGCCCCTCATGATTCTCTATATTTACTCTTTGTTCATCCAATCTTATCTTACCTCATTAATCCTCACCTCCTCCACACTGTCAGCTGCCAGCGTGATCTGCCCATTTGTCAAACATACACAAACACCCTTCCTACCTCTCTTTTATCAGTTAGAGCAGTCCTTGGTTTGTGTGTGTTGTGACCACTCCATATCGACCATTCTCAACTGCCTTGCGGTTGGCTTCAGGTTCCTTCCCCTTTTCCCTCCCTCCGCAGTACCCGGTTTAAAGTATCCACTCATTTCCCAACTTGTTTGTGTGCTTTAATTTCTACCAAGCAGGCAGCCTTCGTGCACCTATCGAACACAAGCATAGATGGCCAGGCTGTACTGCAATACACATCATAACGCTTGACTGTGTAAGAAGACTACAGTCCTTTCCTCTTCCTGATTTCTCAGGAATTTCTCATCGCACCTCTTCATGATGCCAACTAGCAATTAGGCTGAAGAGCAAACAGAAATAGTCGACACATTATAATTAAAAATTCAAGTGTTTAAAAATGAGTCAGAACTGTTATCCTCATACTTGAGCATAAATACCAGCTGCCCAAACTCACGTACTACCTTCCCTCACCCCCGCTGTCCCTCCTCCTAATCCCCTAGACAAAACACCAGTATTACTGGTATACCAGAACCACAGAAAGCAGTATTTTACTAGCTTTTAGTAGCCACATAACCCTCCCCTTTGGAGCTTCTCTTGCCAGCACCAGACTGCTCTAGAAGACTAGGTGTGAGAAATACTCAGAAAACGATGCTTAAAAGTGATTGCTGTTGGATAGCTGAGTTCTCTGCACTTCATTCATCTCACTGCTTTTGAATCATACACGTATAAGGGGGGGGATGTTGGGGTTTAGCAAACACATGACAAGCAACTTACTGTTCTCCTTAGAGCTTGTTACCAACCTATTAGCTCCGCAAAGGCAATGTTGCCCTCCTCCAGGGCAACAGGGGAAGCTGCACTGTTGTGACTGCCTGACTTTCAGCTCTCGTATCACAGAAACAGCAATTACAGGTGTTAACTAGGGCAGGAGAACCACAAGATGAAGACCTCAAAAAAGCACCATACCCAGTTTCCACCTCAAGGTCAAACATTAAGTTTTTTAATAGACTTAAGCAACGTAAGATGCTTTAAGAGAAACATTTTAAATTTAACCTTTCTTTGCGGTTCTAAGGGGAGAGCTATTACTGTTTGTACTTAAAATTTTAGCTTGAAAACTGGAAATAGGCTAGCACTTGCCTGTAAGTGAAACTTTTTTGGTCTTGTGCTTGACAAGTACCAGAGAAGACTTAAAAGCAAATAGAATCTCGGGGGGGGGGGGGGGGGGTGAGGGGAATTCAGAGAAATTTTACATTTTTAAAGAGATGCTCAAGGGTTCAAAGATTTACTACTCATTCATTTTTAAAAGCTAGAATTACTTGCCAGTGGAAAAAAACCCAAACCAATACCAAACAGGATTGACTTATGCCACAGCATCTCTACACACAGGTTTCTTCAAGCCTTTGAAATGCTGTTAGGTACTTTGTGCTGGTTTACAGTGTGTAACTAGTTACAACCAAGACCTTTTTTAACCAAGTTACTGCAGTTACGGTTTCACAAAGGAACCTACAAACTTTAATACAAGTAGCCTTGTTCCACTATTAACAAACTAAGACATAAATACAATTAGATGCTACTTAACAAAGGGGGAAGCTCTCCCTACCAGCTACACAATGTAAACAACAAAAAAACCCAAACCCCAAGTCTTTCAGAGAGTGGCCTTTTAAGTAGTTGTCCAATAACCTCAATGCAAGGAAAGTTACAATACTGGAACTGGGGAAATAGTTAAAATATTACAAGTTTGCTCAGACTGCCTTTTTCCTTTTTAAAGAGAACAAGTAGCACAGTTAAATTTTATATTCTCCTCGGACGGCTGTGTCGCTGAAAGCCACATCTGCAACCCATTAGATGTTAGGAGCTCAAGGGGAACTCAGGCTAGATAAGCAACGAACAACTTGAACTTTTTTTCCACATAAAATATATACCCCCGCATCATCCAAGGTAAACAAAGCAGCAAAAAAAAAACCCAAAACAACCTAGAGAAGCGTAAAACTAGAGCGATTACACGCCTTGTTTTTCAAAGCCCTTTCCCCCCCCGACAGCTAACGCCATCCCACGACGCGTTACAGAAGTCCTGGGAAACACAAAGTGGCCAGAAGTTGCTTCCAGGAGCTGTGGCGAAGCTTTCATCCGATGACTCCGGGTAAGATTAGGACCCAAAAAAAAAAAAAAAAAAAGCGGCGGCTAGGCTGGACTCCTGCCTCCCAGGCACCGTGTCGGGCCCTGATGGAGGTCACCCCTCACCGAGTCGGTCACACCTAAAAGCCACCCAACGGGCACCCACGTTTGCCCTGAAACCCCTCTCCCGCCGCGGAGGATACCCGGCTCCGCCGGGACCAGGCCCCTCCGAGCCGCCCCGGGGCCGCTCCCGCCGGGCCCTGAGGGGAAGAAGCGAGGGGACGGCGGACGACGAGGCCGCTAACCCCCCCCCCCCCACACACACACACACACATACAAACACCCACAGCGGGGCTAACGGCCACGGTTCCGGCGCCACCGCCGCTGAGGCGAGGCGGCCCGACCCGGCCCCACGCCGGACAAGCGCAAACGGGCGAACCCCGACCGCGCCGGCCCCACTCACCTCAACGACTCAGGGCCCCTCCTGGCCTCCCCCCGCGGGGGGCAGCAGCTGGGACATGGGCGGCCGAGGAGGAGCCGGGTCTCAGCCTTCTTGTTGCCGCCGCCGCCGCCTCCGCCGCCGTTTCCCCCCCCCCCCCCCCCCGCGCCCCCGACGCCACAGAGAATGTCACCGGAGGCCGCGGGGCTCCGCTGCGCGGCGTCACTTCCTCCCTCCCGCCGCCGCCGCCGCCGGAGCAGCCGAGCGCCGCGCAAGAGCGGCCGCCGCCCGACAACAGCGCCACCCCGCGGCCAAGAGCGGCGCCGGCGGGCTCCGCCCCCTCTCTCTCTCTCCTCTGCCTCCCCCCCCCCCCCCTCCGCTTCCCGCGGCGACCTGAGGCGGGCGGGCGGGCTGCGACCCGCCGCCCTCCCCACACGCAGCCGGGCAGCCCTCCCCGCCCCGAAGCCCTCAGGCAGCCCCCCCCTAAAAGTCCTGTGGGGTCCCCCGCGGGGCATCGCTTGAGGGGACGCGCCCGGCTTCGGCGGGAGAGAGGCATGTGGTGGCGAGGCTGAGATGGCGTGAGGGGGAACGGCGGCTGGCAGCCATGGCCGAGGGCTGTTCGCGCCGTGGAGTCGCCCGCCCGTAGAGGATTGCTGAGGTAAAATGAGGCAGGAGGGAGACCTGGCTGCGGGCTAACGGCGCGCCGCTTGGTTGGGTTTGCCAGCGGCGAAGCAGAAGCGGGCAAACCGCCGCGCTCACCGGAGGAAAAGAGCAGTGGAGGAAGCAGAAGGAAACGAGAAGAAGAAAGAAACTTCTTGCCCCGGCACAGGGGCCGGCTGACGAGGAGGGCCGAGCTCGGGAGAGACGCGGGCGAAGGCGGCAGGAGCCCGGCAAACGTCTCTCGCCGGTCCCTCGGCCAACGCTAGTTCTCCCTCCGACGCTGATCCTGGTGATCCTGCTTCTGCGGTCCCTGAGATCAGAGACCTGGGGACTGGGTGGGGGAAGCATGGCGTGCAATTAGGGCGACATTATAGTGCACGCAATAAACGTCGTTCTGATGTTTCTTAATCAGAGCATTTAGCTTTGCAGCCCCGGGGTATATATGCCGCAGAACTGCACAATACATTGTAGGTAGTGCTCGGCAATTTGAAAACGTGGCAGCAATCATTTCAGTGTAGTCCCTAAATCCTGATCGGGGCCTACAAGCGCCTGGGAAATTCACGTGTTGAACGTGCATCGTACAGCAGATGCTGTACCCTTGGAGGATCACGCTCCTCCACAGCCACTGGTCATGGCACAGAATCGTTACAGGGTTGATAGTATAGAAACACCTGTAGGCATCTACCTCCTCCCCCAAATCACGTACATGGACGTGCGAAACAAAGACAGACATCACATACGACCTCAGAAGAATTTATCACACTGAGGAGAAATAAGAGTGAGGTTCAGGTAGGAGGAGAGCTACATATTCAGGAATTCACGATTCTCTTTTAAAACAGTACTTTGCAAGGTATTTCTCACCAAACACGTAAGAAACTTCCTTTGCAAGAGCACCAGCCTTGTTGGTGTATCCAATATTGGCGGTGTCAGCAGAAGAGGGAACAAGCAGGGGGCTAATGAAATCCACACTTAAGAAAAGATAAAACCTGCCCCGTGTGTGGCTGCTGGGGGCTCGAATCCAGAGTCTGCTCTGATTTCCTACATGGCTCGAGCCGTGCCCTGCCACCAACTAAAATCAGCCTCCACAATCCGGCCGGCTACTTCTGGGAAAATAATCCAGAATCTGTATTTACAGGGGAGGATGTGCTTTGGAGGCATGACTCCTGAAAGACACCCGGAGGACGGCATGCTGTTGCACAGGCGTTAGGACACGGCGGCGAGGAACAGGCATTGCAGTTTTGGACGGCATACAGAAAAGCATAACGACACAGGCGAGGGCGGTGAGCATCTGCCTTGCATTTGCAAGAAGAGTGATAAATGGAAAGGAGCTGAAAGAGCCACGACTGAAGGAATCTGCAGGCTGGAGGCATTACGAAAGAAAAAAAGAAATTCTGACTATCATAGGTACAACAGAATTAGTAAACTAAGCAGGGAGACATTAGTGATCTGTAAATATTTGAATGAAGTAAGTGGCATGAAGGGAGAAGACTGGTGATACGTTAATGATTTTAATGGGGTGAAATTAGGGAAGGGCATGTTTAAGCTGAGGATCAGGGTGGAAAGCTTTTGAATGAAGAACTGTAGGCTGGAAAATTGTCTCCCTAAGTGAAGTGGTGAAAGCTTTATTGCCTGAGATTTTAAATGCCAGATTAGGAGATATATCAGGGGACTCATTCTGAGTATTCAGGGAGATGGGCTGTAAGATTAGGAAGGGAGAAGGAAAGGTAAGAGGTGGTACTGGCTCCAGGAATTTAGGGAGTAGAGCCCAGCGCCTCTTCTAGGCTCCTTTGGCTTCGTTTTATCATTCTTTGACAGCCGCTGCCAAGAGTGAAATGATTTCAGCATTAGTTACCTCCACGGGGAAGCGGCAAGAACTCCTCCACCACGAAGAAATGCGGTTGAGAAACGGGAGTCTCGGTGGGACACCTCTAGACAGGATCACCGGGGAACAGAGCGGCAGAAGCTCCTTCAGCTGCGGAGGGGCCCAGCGGTGCAGCCCCGCGCCCCAGCTTCCAGGGGACCGTCACCGCCACCACCACCTCCCCTCTGCGGCACTTGAGCTTCCCCAAAGACAATGGGAGGAAATTAGCTCAGCGCTGGAGCAGACGGCAGGAGCGACCCCGAGCCACGCTCCCGTGTCAAAGTAAAAGCTGGTTGTGAGAGCACTTTGGGTCGTAAGGGCTTCCAGGCTGGCTTCCCACACCCGGCTCTTGGCAGGGAGAGCGGAGCTCCTCCGTCCCCGCTCCCATCTCTTCCCCAGCCCCAGGCCAAAAGTTTCCCTCCAGCTCCAGACTGGGAGAATGACTTTTCAAGAGCCCATCCCCATGCATCTGACGGCGGCATCCGTGGGCACATCGCTAAGCATCCTCTGCAGAAAGGAATATATAGAAACTTCACCTTCCAAGTAACATTTAAACAACGCCCGTTTTCCAAGCTGGGCCGCAGGCTGCCAAGCATCTGAAATCACAAATGCGCTGCTGAAACCCAGCCAAGCCATCCCCTCGCTGAGCGCCCGCTCCTTCGCAAAGTCACCCAGAGTCCTCCACAGCCACCGGTGGCGGCCGAACGGGGACCACAGGAAAGGTGCCCGGGACACTGCGGGGTTCACCCACCCCCGAGCTACAGCCCGTATCTCCTGGGGAAGGAAGAGAGATAAAACCTTTCCTTGCTGCTGGGTTTTACCAGCCAATATTGGCTAATTAAGCAGCTGTGCTATGCTGCTTAATTAGCATTAAAGGCATATTTAGCAAGGGGCTAGAGGAAGCATTTATTAGATTAGGTCATAGTTTTGGAGTTGTTGCTTGTTTTTTTTTTTTTTACCGGAGATTACACGGTTCAGGAAGGACGGTGTAATGCTGAATGACTCCAAGGCAGATGGAGGTAGTGCTGTATCCTCCCACGTAGGTAGTACGCAGCGAAGAGAGAAGGAACCGCAAGTTTTACTTTAAACACACGCTTACTGGTAAAGCCTCTGCTTACTCGCTTGTGGGTTTTTTTTGCAGAAGAAATATTTCTGAATTGGAAAAGCAGAAATCTTCAGCCCAGTACTGAATTTTTTAATGAAGCGAGCGTATAAGAAAACAAAAAATATTTCTAAAGCCACTTGAAGTTACTAACAGCAACTGTGTACTCAGAGACAAACTGAAGGATTTCCTGCAGCATGCAAGGCAGCACAGACCAGGATCACTATTGTTTCACTGCTGACCCTGTAATTTAAAAATTCAAAGAATAGCTCAGAAATACAAAATCTCTCCTATACCTGTAAGACCTATTTAGTACTAGATGCAATTAAAAAAATCTTAAGTATGTTTACAGACATTTTTTGCTTGTAAGTTCCCAAAACAGAATCCTGTATTGGAAAAGTATTTGGAGTTTTTTACTGGAGACAGTGTAAAATGCAAACAACTTACTTTTTAAATAAATACTGAAACTACTTTAATATTTTTAAAATCATATTTAATTACAAAGTCCCATGTTAATATTATCTATCTGCTAAAGGATTGATATGAAAAAAAATTTTGAATAGTTTTGGTCAAAGGAAACTTGAAAAGCAACCACAATGAAATGTTTGCAACAAATAGAGTATTTCTATAGTACTAGCCAAAATATATAGCCAAAAGAGATTCCATCCGCTTCTTTTGATTCAATGCATTTTGAGTAAACAGACACGTATTTCAGCTCAGTAGCCTTAAATTTGCTTCATGTATTTTGCCTTTCTCCAGCATTTTATTTTTATTGTTCTGGTTTTAGTACCTAAATGCTTTGTTTTAAATAAATCTCTATCCCCTAGTCAAGTTGGGGATGAATTCTAATTTTTTTCCTAAAGCCATTATTATTTTGCCTATTGGCCTGATAAGAACAGTATGTCACTTTGTGGTAAAACATATACAAGTTTACACTTGAGGTTGACCACTGGTTTTCACATCTAGTGCATAATTTTAATTTTTTTTTTTTTTTCAGGTGGAATTTGGATCATCACAATTTCCAGGCGGAGGAATTGAGCACACTGCGATAAAGCACACACATCTTTCACACTTCATCCATAAAACTGAGGGGTCTGCAGCTCAGCCTGGCTCTGACTCCAACCCCACAGCGTCACACACCGTGGGCAGCTGCCCTGGAGCTGCGGGACCCCCACGCAAAGCTCCCAGCAAGCACAACTGCTCTCAGCTTGCAGGTGTTAGTAGACGGGTGTCTCCAAAAATCAGGCTGGGAGTTCAGAGCAGAGCAGCTGATGTAATCTGAAGTGAGGCTGAAGCCGCAGAGGCCTCTCCAGGCATTCGTGTCATTCTCAGTTGGGCAATTATTTCATAATATACAACAGCCGAGGGGTCCAGCTGGCAGTCTCCCTCCAGGCTGCCACAGCTCCTCACCACCCAGTGTGACCTCTGGGGAAACACTCAACAGTTGCCAGGGTAGAAAGCGAAGCCCAAAATCTAACATTTTCTCAGCCAAGCACTCAGGCTGGCGTGCTCCTGTCTCGGCAGGACCTCTGTGAGGCGTTCCTGCGCCAGCATCCCGTCCCTGTGCTGGAAAAGCTGGACCGCCCCAAAACACCGACAGCGAGGAAGGACACCTCCGCTTGCCCTGCAAGGCGCTCTGCCCATGCAAATGCACAACTGAAGAGCTGAGAAATCTTACTGACAGTCCACTGGCTGCATAAAGCTTGTTTATTTGACTTTTCCCATATCCATCAAAAGCTGAACTGTCAGACCTGACAACGGGCTGCTGATTTATGTTGCATGTGCTGCAGATGGCACAGCTGTGGCACACAGCTCGAATGCAGCTGCTGGGTATTTTTTTTTCTCCTTGCGTTTCCAATGCTAGGAAGCAACACTTGGCTATCTCTGGGCAGCTCTTGAGTCAGTCTGGCCCTGCTGCTCTCTGTTCAGGCTCTTTGCCAATGAATGGGACACAGCACATGCTGTGAAACAGCAGCAGCCAGGGAGCGGTGCAGCTGCCCTGTGGGCACAGGGGGAGAACACTCCCCAGGTTTCACAACTGGTGCGGTGTTACATGATGAAGTGGTGCTTAAGGGAGTGCCACAGTCCCAGGAAATCCTCCCAAGCCTTGAGTCATGGTTACGCGTGTGCAATAAAAAGCCTTCATCCAATATTAGCTGAGTAACTCTTGAGGCTCTCATTGCAAAGCAGGGCTGGTAGCATCCTCGAGCCCTCATCTAATCCATCTTTCTATCCCAAAGCACGATCAATGCTCCCTCGTGTTATAAACACATAAGCAAAGCATTTCTGGTCTGCTCTTAAGAGCCCCCAGTAATTAAGATTAAGATTCCTTAACTGTCAGGCCATGACCTCCAGTACCTTACAATGGCTTTCTTGTTAAATCATTCTCTGATGTCTACCCAGCTATGTTCTGATGCCTTTCAAGATTATGACTTCTTTCCCCTTCCACAAGAGGAACAATCAGATTATGCTCTTGCTCTTTCCAGATTCAAAGACTACTCCCTTGCCTTCTTCTGGTGTTTTTTTGGCAAGAAGCAGCTATACCTGTAGTCATCCCTGCACAACTGTGCCTGCTCTAGATTTCACATCAATTACCTCTGAGGTAATTTCCCCTTCGCCAGTTTAGCCTACCTGTACAAAAGACAGCTTGTCCACTTGCTTTTGCCATCTTGATTTCTAGCCCAGAAGGAACTGAAGGTAAATAGCCATGAAACTAAGGCAACTAACCCTTTCCTAATGTCTTGATTTAAAAGCCTGAAACTAAACAGCAACTCCCACTGGTGTACAGAAGATGAGGCCAAAGATTCCTACAAGCAGCAGCTCTCTGAACATCCTTCAATTCTTCCCCATCACAGTGAAAGAAATGAGGTGAAGAAGGTCACAAGGTGAGGAGGCTGTGGCACTTTACTGACACCAGTGTCATTCCGAGCTTGCGGCTTCTTAGAAATCAGAGCTACACCCTAAGCATAATCAGACACAGATCTCATGATCCTATTGCTTCAAGGGAGGACATGAAGCAATAGAAAGAATCTCTGCCTACAGATCAGTGAAATCAATTTCTGCAGTGAAGTAACAGCTCCGGGGGACAGGCACACCATGCTAAATCATTACCATAATCTTTTGCAACTCTAATCATAAACAGATGTAGCTACAAATTGTCACCAAGAGCACTGCTGCTATTTGTCTGGACTTTGCCCAGTACAAACAAGCCCTAGTCCCTGCTTGATGTCCTTAAGTGCTGCCACTGTATCTAGATTTTCATTTTTCTCCATCCACAGGAGATTTTCCTATTTTGGCTTTAGTACAAAACAACTTTAAAAGCTGGGGTGCTTTAAGGCTGGTGTGGTGGTGACATGGAAGTAAGAGGAGGGCTCTGGGGACCCTTTTGGAAGATGACATTTGAGGTAGAATTGGAAGGGACAATCTAGCTTCAGAATGATCACATCCCACAGTGGTTCTAAAAAAATATTGATGTATTTTCAGACCTAGAAAGGTCTTACTATAAAGCCCATTTCTGTTTTTAAAGCTATCGCTTCACTATCCATAAAGCTATTTTTCTACTTCCGTTTGCTTAGCTCTATTTATAATGTAAGGAGAAACAACAAGTAGTCAACAGTAGATTGGTATCTGTAGAAGCCTTGAACATGGGCAAACCTTACAGGTTAGTGCTGTGAGCTTCCATTTTCTCAACAAAAACTACCGAACCTTAGGAGGTTGATGCTGCTACATCTCAGCTCAGCTCTTACCTGTGTGAGCAGTACAATTCGCTGATCCGTGAAGCCAATACTACGACCCACGTGAAACATGGTCAGAGCTCGACCTCCTTCCACGAAGGTAGACAGCCATCACACACACGAGAAAATCCCCTCTGTGGGCTATCTCGGATGCTGCAGGGCTTTAGAAGGCAATGGGAACTCCTATTCTGAGCCCTAGATCACAATTTCCGTATTGTTCACTTTGATTCACATATCAAATCCCTGCTGAGGACATTAAGGAGAAAATTAACTGTTCACTTCTGTTTAAAGAAAGTGCTCAAACTAAGAAGCACTCCAGGCACGATTCTAGAACTCATCTTCACAAGCTTGGTAAACATCAGACAAGCTATTAGTGGGGAAAAAAAAATTAAGTGTCCCCAACCCTGAAATGACAAGAGAAAACAAAACAAGGGAGCAGAAGCCAGTGATCTAGCAGATGTAAAGAAAGTCTATCATCACTGTACTTGCACCACCAAAGAGAGGACTCCAGGAAAAAGCACAATCCAGAGCCTGGACTGGGAAAAAGAAGAAAACCAGACTTCCTGAGCAGTTAAATTCTAAGTGGTAATGGTCAAACAAATCCTCACAGGGACATCTCCTTGTGAAGGTGCCACCTGGAGTCCAGTTACAGGTGTGTGTCACATATGGAAAAAGAACTGACAAAGAAAACAGTATGGGGGTTATTTTATGAAAAACAGGTGACGTTTACAAATACAAGGCAACATGAACCCCTAAAAATGAGCATGCTTGCTGGAAGGTCACAACTGTGCCATCCAACAGCAAGAAGAGTAAGGCAGGAAGCTGCAGAAGTACATAAGAACTCCAAAGTGTTTTACTAGTGCAAATAAATAGACAATAGAAGGAAAATGTTCCACACAGGCCTCTTCAGCTGAACTGGAGTTTGCTGGGCTCTGGCATCTCAAGAGTCAGCATATCAATCTGCTTTGAGAACTCAGCCTCCAAGGCATTCTAGTGGGAGAGAAAACCAAGAGGAATCAGTGACCATGAAACAGTTTTCTTACGTTCCTGTTAGACAAACATATCTACAATGATCAAACCTTGGGATATTATTAGCAAGCCAAAATTAACCCAAGTATTTGAACTGGAAGGTCTCACTACTGCAAATGGCAGCAGCCTCTGTAGACAACTACAGAGAAATCTCCAAATGAAGGGCTAAACAAGCTCAGCTGCCTTTACACTGTGCCCCAATGGGATATTAGACACCTTCAAGCTGAACAGGTACTCTCCAGAGGTGAGTATTCTGACCTGGTAAAAGCCTCAGCCTGGTAAGGTGAGCTTGTATTTCTGAATCAAAAACAAGTGGCTTACCAACCTGAGCAGTCCCACCTGAAAATATACAAGATACTCTCAATTAGCTGTGATTTTTTTGTCACAGCTTTAAGGCTTATCACTGAATACCTTGTGCTCTATCTATGAGCAAGCAGACAGTAGCCCAAAGAAACAGACAGGTTTTATGCTCAAATGTGGCCCAGCTCACTCAGAAAAGCTACCTATGAACTCCCCAAACAGCTTTATGTGAATGTTTCCCAACAACCATACCTGCAAATTACACAAGCATGGATGAAACAGGCATTATGTTTTATAGGGGAAAGTCCCCATTGCAGTCTACAAGGCAGCTGTTAGATAAAATATGGGCCCTAGAGCCCTCTGAGAGTTCAGGAGCAGCAAGGAAGGTTGTGAGACCAAGAAGCTGCAACGCAGCTGAGTGAATAAACATTCTGACAGGTGAAGCAGACAAAATCCAGAGGGATATAGATACCTAATCCCCACTGATACCATTATGCCCAACTGCCTTTGTAGCTTAGATATCATTCCTCCACCAGTTCCTCCTACCAATATGCACAGCTTCTGCCTTACCAGAGCAGAATTTCCCTCTAGAGATCATTAAGACTACAATCTGAGGTAGATAAATCCACAACCGATATATATAGCTTGTTTTGGAACGACAGCACTCATTTAAATCTCCATGAAAGATAAAAAGCTCTTACCAGTTCTCGTTTTACTTCTTCAATCTTCACTTGTGCAAGGGAAGGATTCTAATGAGAGAAAGTGGCATAAAAATCAATTTCAGCTGGAAACAGAGTCCCTGCATCATTGCAAGAGTCTAATGATGTGCTGCAGGGGAATTCAGGGATAACGAAATCAGTTTTGTGTACACCCTTCACATCCATAAGGTACTGAAATTAAAAGCCTGCTATCAGCTTGGTTTGAGCAATCGCATATTTTTCAAAAATCTGGTATGGCCTAAAGTCTCAAAAAAAAAAAAAAAACACCCCACACCAAAACATTTTTACCAATTTTCCAAACCCATCAAGGAACTGGATTTTAAACATATCCGTGCATGAATTTTCCAAAGCACAATAAGCTTGCAAGGACAAACCTTCCTCCCTCCTTCTGCCTGCACTAGAAGTGAGGCACCGGGGCTCTCCCTGTCTCCACCGACAAGAAGATGGGAGGGAGGGAGGAACTGGGGAACCTAATCCAATTTGAATGTCCTGTTTTGCTTGAGGAAAGAAGGCAGCTGCCTCTTTGAGTAAGATGGAGTTAAAAGAGAAGCAGTGCCACCCTCTCTCCCTTCATCCTTTTCTTCTAGGAGGAAGACAGTAGTAGTTGTTGAGAGGCAGGAACTCGATGGAGGAGCTAAGGAGGTGAAGAGAGAAGCATGGCCCAGCAGACAGGTCCCTAGTTCATAATACAAGAGACGTGATTAATCGCAGAGTTTCTACGGGTTCCTGGACAAGTCTCTTGGTTTCTCTGGACCTCTATGCCCCATTTATAAGAACTGGAGTAAATCTTTTTCACCTCTTACACAGAAAGGTCTGAGGTTAGCTCTATTAAAGGCTGTGGGGTGCTCAGATGAGGAGGTGACAGGGGACCTATCAGGTAACTCAAATACAAAACTATAAACAGTTACAATCGTATTTAATAAAACAAAAACCCATTCAACTAATCACACTCCATTTTTTGCTACTTCTCCCCTGAATGACAGAGTCCTTAATACCCATCTGTAAAAGGAATAGCAGCCTTCCAAAGGAGACTGGAAATACTTGGGTTTAGTCATCCCAAGTATCACAGGTGGCAATGTACCAATGCCACACAAAGCCAAGGCCTTCTGTTTCATGGACTAAAGCCTTGTTTACCCATGATTTCTTTAAGCCACTATAAAGTTGTTCACAAAATCACCCTTAACTGGAACAATCTTTTGTAACAAGCATTCTAATTTGAAAAAAGTAGAATCCCTTTATAAAAGATGCTTCCCACAGCAGTCTGATAGTAGCACAGGGACCAATAGTGACAATGGCCAAAATATAAAATGAAGAAGAGATACAGAGACAGGGGCTTTCAAAACTGCAATTTAGTCACCTAAATGAGAAACCTGCATTTTCAGAGAGCTGAGTACCCAGCATCCTCAAGAGAAATCAAACAAAATGATGAAGCAGCCAGTACTCACACTAGCTAGAGTACTTGTTTAGGGGACAACACCTACATTTCTTCATAATCATTAAAATCTTGCTCAGAGCTCCAACCACTGCACAATGTGCTGTGTCCACCATATTGACAGCCTGATGACACATACAGCTAATATACTGGTAAATCTCAAAAAACTTGTTACACTAAGGAATTATATTTTCTGCCACATTTCTTTGTCTAACTTCTAGCTAATTTACCTCGATACTGAGCTCACCCAGCAAATCTCTGCATTTTGTTAGAGCAAAGTTTGCCTGGTAAGCATACTTAATTTCTTGGCTTTGATTAATAAATAGCCTTCTGTTTAAGTAAAGTCTTCTGTTTACACCATTAACAGACCTGTAGGACATCTACCTGTTCACTGAAATCATCACAACAATAGCCTTTACATTCTGAAGTCCATCAAAATTAATCTAATGGCAAATACAATAGAACAGTGGAAAAAATAATTACAGGAGTTAAATCTAGGTAGGACTCCAGTTTCTTCTTCAAAGGCACAATTTCTTCCTGCAGTCCAGCCAGTTTCTGTGAAGAGAGCAAGGCAGATTATATTCTATAGTCTTACTTGTAGAAGTGACGTAAATCAGTGAAATAGATCCACAATTATCTACAGCATTTCAGAATCCACAGATGTTGGGGAGAGCTTTCACAATCCTTCTTAAAACCCATGGAAGACGAAAGCTCTGTTATTCATTCCGTTATCAGTCAAACCCAGCTCAAATTTTACACAGAGGTATCAATGAATTTTTCTTCATTCTCAAGACATCTTCAGATGTCTTTTCTTACAGTATAACCACCTGATCTCACCTCCCTGAAAGGAGAGAGGATTTGAAATGAGAATCCACCAGACAGAGGATTTTCTCTGTAGGCCAGAGAGAGGACTGAGCCCCAAGGAAGGAGATACACTCTCATGCCTATGGCTTCTGTGTGAAAACAGTTTTGCACACACAGTCACAAAAAAGACAACCCTTACACTTGCACTGCTTTGCTTATTCTGTTAACAAAGGGAGGTAATTTCTCTTAAGGGCTGAAAATTGAGCACCTTCCACAGTCCTCAACTCTTTTCAAATAATCAACTTAAAAGTGAAGAAAAAAAAAAAACAAAAAACAAAGCGCTCTGAAGATAAGTCATTTGTGCTGCCCAATTCACTGAGCTCCTGGCAAAGCAGACACAGAAATGTCAGGGAGTCAAACCTGCCCTTACACTCAGGTTCTAGAATATGACAGTCTAGAAAATTGCCTATGACTTTTTCTATGTAAAATTCCAACAGAAATTATTTTTGGCTAGTACGCTTCTGAAACACTGTGCAATGTAAACATTGCCACCCAGTGCTGGTTCATGAGAATGACAACATAAAAATCAGAAAACCTGTTCCACTGTTCAACTTAACCGATCTGCTAGAAAAGCTAGAAAAAGTAGTGGGGAGAAAGACCAAGTTCTCATTACAGTAATAGCAAATAACATTAAAATGCTGCGAGTGCAGACAGAACAATACATGTTACGTGTGCACAAACGCTTCAGCCCAAAGCTGGAGAATCTATAGCTAGTAACTCAAGAAATGTGCTTTTTCCTTTAACAAATTATCTCGCTGGGCTTACAATACAGCTGAGAAATGTTATATTTAAAGACACAAGAAAAAATAAAAGCACAGAATTTGGTTCAGAATTTGGGTTTCACTTGACCTCCTCCCCTTACTCTGAAGCAGATTTATTTCACACAAACTAGAAAGAATCACCTGGGTCATTCTACCAAGTAATTGCAATACTCAGGTAGCCATGTAACAGGATATAGTCCACAAAATATCCACTGTTTATAACACGGATCACAAAGAGAGGACGCAGATCATGGGCTGCCAATTTTCTTTCAGTGGCAGGGAATTTATTCTGTGGGAATTCTCTAGTAGGCTATATTCCCAATTACAGAGGCAGAAAGAGAAAAGAGGGAAAACAAAAGGCAACAAAACCGAAGATGCCAATTGTTCCCCTCAATCAGTTCCAGAAGGAAAGCTTCTTCCCAAGTCAAAAATAAGCCCACATCTAACCCTGAAGAAAAGGTACCACTTCAGCACCCAGATGCTTCTCAGTTTCCAGGGGAGACAAAGCTATCCAACATACTCCAGTTTAGAGATAACCATCTACAAGATTTTTACTTGTGCTTCTTTTTACCATTAATATTTGTTCACGTAACCAAACAGCCGACTACATTTCCTGAAACCACCCAACAAACATGCCTGCTCTGTACCACTGTAGAAACATCCATCTTGTACCAAAAGACCTACCTCAGACAGGCTCACGAGCGACTCGTGTGTCAGCGACTGGTCCAACCCCGTGGCAGCAAGCTGCTCCTACAAACAGGAAAGAGTTCGTTCATAACTGACCACAAAATACAACAGGGAGGAGAAAGATTTTTACCATTTCCTGGGGTTTTGATCTAAACAGGCCAACAAGAATGCAGTTTGTCAACACCAGAAATATCTATTTGAACCACAGCTATAGCTAGTATATGAAATCAGTTGCTACTAAAATTTGTATCAAGAATAACAAGTCTTTCCAGAAAACTACTGGGAGAAGAGCACATGGCAAGGCTGGGAAGAGGCTTCTAAGTAAAACGTCATCAACAATGTTTTCCATCTCATATTTGTCAAGGTATCAGACAGCATCTAAGTGTTAAATAAAGCATTCACATATCCTTCATCACATAGGAAAGGTGAAGGAGAAGACAGTGCAACTTCTGCCTTCTGTGTTTAATCATGTATTAATTTCAAAAAATGGCTATGTTCAGAATTTTGACACACAGTTTACCTCAGTGAATCAGCTGCTCTACTGGTAGCTGTCTGTATACTCTTATAGGACAGTACCTCACAATAAGCACAAGATAGTCCAAGCTAATGCAGTTCCCAGTGAAAGAAGAGAAAGTGTCCCTGCATTTATCATAGGATGTCCTGGGGAGAGACCACGAATATAGCAAGAACAACTGAAGTGTTGTAACATGTTGTCCTGTTAGCACGAGTCCTCAGTCCTGAAATGTCTCTGTAACTACATGTTTGGTCCCGACCAACCATGACTGTGCCATGCTGTCACAATGCCTTGTTAGAAAATTCCTTCCATCTACCTCAGCAGCCTTGATCCTGATTTTTAAATCCTCAGATTTATCTTTCAGAAACTTCAAGTTCTGGGATCGGCTGTCAGCTTTGGCCTTTTCTACCTCCAGAAGTTCCTCTGTTTTTTTAAGATCCCTTAAAAAAAAAACCACAAACAGAAACAAACTTTTACATTCAAAGAGATACCAGTACACCAATACTGCTTAATTATCTATGCTCAAGCTAAAACCTGTAATACAACCAACACAAGAAGGGAGAGAACGGAGAAAAAATTGCATTTCTCTGTGAGATTTCCCAGTGGAAACATCCACAGCTGTTACATCCAGAGTCCCAAAGGCCAGGGAAAAAAAAGAGGCCAAGGGGAAAGCCAGCTGCATGAAAGCAAAGAGTAATAGCCTTCTGTATAATTCCCTAATTTAGTTAGAGACCTGCTACGCAAGCTAAACTTACAATCACAGAGAGCAGCCATGGCAAACCTGCACAAAGCATACAGATCTGGTATCTTTGCTACAAGCAGTGCCACAATTACTACCTTAAAAGACAAAAACCAGAAAATAATTGGACTGGAAGGGGGCTGCGGAGATCATCTGGGTCAATCCCCACTCAAGGCAGGGGTTGATCCTGCTATGCTTAGCAAAGCACCTCAGATTACATCCTCTAGGGAATGGACTTGATACCGTTTTTGTTTTTTTTTTTTTTTTTTAAGTCTCCCACACACTGGTTAAAGGAAATTCTTACCTGGGAACAGGTTTTGTTTTGCCTGACTCCTTCACTCTGACTTCAGAGCCCACATTAAATGTGGTGAGAAAATCAGGTTTGCCTTCACCCTCAGATGAAGGCAACCAGTGGAGGATGCAAACCCGTATCTGACAACTGCTTGTAGACCATTTTTGGTTTAAAATAATGAGTTTGATTGTATCCCAAATCTCCTTTGATTACTGAATGTGTCCACATCACATGGCTTTCGATACTGTGAATTAGAGATGTGTCAAAACCCTGAAATTATCTGTGTTAGTTATCACAACCAATGTTCCACACTGCAGAGATCAGCAGTATTGCTTACATCTTTCCCCTTTCTCATCCATTACTCACTCCTCTAACTGCTTTTCCAGCATCACCGCTGCAGTTAGTTTTTTCCTGAGGTTGCTCAATTCCAGTTCCATTTCTCTGTTTTTTGATTCTGTTGCATACAGCTCCGAAGTCATATCATTGATGGCAGAGAAGAAGCTGGTGAAAAAAAGAGATTCAGTGGGAATGCTCAGGAGTCAGCTCTTCTGAAACTCAGAATTATTATTTTCTCTACACTTTCCACAAATTACTTTTTTTTTTGTTCTCATATTATGACATATCAGATAACTGCCAGCTATTTTAGAGGAGGAAAGTAAAATAAGTCACTACGGGTATTTGCTTCCCTTAACTAACAAAGATTTCATGTGGAAGCAGAAATGGCCCAGCAATCTGAGTAGGAGGAAGTAAACAAGACCTAGCACTCTAGTGAATATAACCACTGGGTTTGACATGATCAGATGCTCCACTCCTGGCCTGCCAAATTGCCTTTGAGAGAAACTGTGTTCAGTCCTTGAAAACGCACATCCCTGAGATATGCCCAGCAGTATTTCAGTCTCTTCCTCTTCCCAAATGGTTTAAAGCTGCTAGCCCCTCCAGCTCAGGGAAAGAGCTGCAAGAGCCAAGCTCCTGAACATCATACAAAACTTGCATTCCAAGGCAGATTTTGGCCCTTCCTGACTGCCAGTGCTCAGCACAAACCTGCTGTGTTATGGGTCAAAGCCAGGCTAGGGAGAGGGGCCCAGGAAAAGCAGACTAACAGCTGCCATTTCTCTGTGGCTGAGCCAAGGAAATCTCCTTACATTAACTGAGGCCAGGCAAGAGAGGGAAGAAAGAGGAGCCGAGACAAAGACCAGTTACAGTTCCCCAGTCCTTGCCTAAGCAGTACGAAACCTGCTCTAGCTTGTGCTACCTGGCACGGCAGTCTGAGTGGCAGCATCCTGCAGCCACTCACCACAAAAGCAGGGGCAAAAGAGGGATTTAACTGTGGCTGAGGCACCTCTCAGGCTTCAGAGACTTCCTTTGCTGGGATAATCAGGAGTTAGAGCTTTGTGCTCAGTTCTCCTGTCCTCCAAAGCTGCCCAAGGGGTGCAAAAGAAGCTGGACAAGTAAGGTTCCTGGTACGAGAGTCAAGTTTGAAACTGTTGAATTGAAAAACCAGAGAGAAACAGCACAGACCATCACTCCTGATGCACAGTGGGAATAATTACCTAGCAAGAGAAGTGTCCTTCGTTTCAAGTGTCATTGCGCTGTTTACCAAGACATTGAGGTAGCTGGTGCCTTCGCTGGACAGACTGGATAGGGAAAGACCCAGGCTTTCTGCAAGAAGGCCCTGTAGATAGTTAGCTGAAAAACAAATACAACCCAAATTAGTAATTTCATTTTACTGTTCTTTAAGGCCTAGATGGGACTCTTTCTTTTAACATGTGCGTTAAAAACGTAATTATGATTCCCTGGACCATTCACTTGCTCCAAAAAAACCACATTATCAAACACTCACTCTAGACAGCTTGAGCATAACTTAATCACCTCACTGTTGTTTCAGATTCCTCAAGCGCTTTGCTTCACAGTGGATTAGCACCAGCTCAGACTCTTAAATCAGCTGTAGGGTTGCTTCCCTGTCTATCCAGCCAATATTTCAATGCTGTGCTACTCAGCCCAGCAGGCTGGGAGGTTTTAGCAATTAATCTGCTTGTCCGTATTTACAGCCTGCTCAAGATGGCTTAAAAAATTGCTCTTGACCAACCTTATGTCACCGTAAATTTTGCTGAAAAGAAGGCATGGAATGCATTGTAGTAAAAGCTGTACCAGAACAAAAGCCGAGTCCGTTCCTATATATATTTGTTTGAAAGATTTTAACAAAAACAATCTTCAGGGTCACTGAGAAAAACTTAAGTTTGATGGAACTGAGAACTGGAGCTTCAAACTCACCTTCTGCTTCGTATTCTGTTGCCTTCTGCTTCATGTCCTCTATCAGCAAAGAAACATCCCTGTCTCTGGCTTCATTGCATTCTACAAGCTCATACAAGATATCAATTGTCCTTGCGTTCACTTCGTACTGTGGAACAGGCCGATTCCCATATATTTTCTTCAGCCATAAAGTAACCTGCCAGAGAAGGGAAAAAACAGAGTTAATGGTCAAGTGAAATGACAGAAAATAGCTGATAGATGTGAGAAATATAAAGTGCTGCAAGCTCTGCATTCCTGAAGAATGACTCCTGCTATATCAGTTGAGGCATGGGTGGAAAAAGGGAATTCAACTTCCTTTGTCTCTTCTTCAAACACCCTCTATAGTTTAGAAAACCATTTCCATTTTAATCTCCCTCATTTCTCTGGACACCTGCTTATCTCCAGGTGATGAAATTTTAATCTTTATATTCACATGACATGTTTGTTACAGACACACTAATGATCCAAGAGATGTTAAATGGGTATTTGGGCAGCTGATAAAAACTGCATTAAAGCAGCGTGGGATAAAACTGCCCAAACCACGATCACTGGGAACAGTCTCTAGGGGCTAGCGGGGCAGAAAGGGTTACTTCAGTGCACAGGCAGGAGCCCTGCAGAGCACAGTTTCTACCACTGAAAAGAAGGTCAGAAATGGGAGAAAGATTGTGACTGATAATAATTGAACACATGGAAGTTCAACACTGAGGTAACAGATTCTTGCCTAAGGCTCTCTAAGCAACCTGATGGAAAAGGACCCAGCCTTATAACTTAAAAAGACATTTCTTTCTAGCATATCCTTCTTTACCCTTCCACCGTACCAGCATCTCAGCTACATACACTGCACAGAGCAAACATCACCCTGAACTATTCCGGGGAGAAAACCATCAAGCCCTTAGAAGCAGACAGCACTAATTACATGTAGATAAAAACTCTAATACTGCAAAAAAGCCAAGTTTGCGAACAAGGGATGAATTGCATCTTTCTGCCACTCTCTCCAGTGAGAAAGATTTGAAACGCATAAAACTTCAGGTGCCCAAGACCTCCATAACCTAGCGTCTTAAACCAGCCTTATACTTAAAGGCCAGTGAGCTCGGGCTGTTATCTAGTAGGCAGCAGAGGATGAAGCGGGCGAAGGGAGGCTCCGCTGCCGCAAAACCCACCCAGGGACCACATCTTGCCCGTCCCCCAGCGCTCAGAGGGGCAAGAAACGGACACGGGCTCGTTTCTGCCCTTAAACCTCGCACGTCCGAGCGCCGGGCAAGCAGAGCGAGAGCTGCCAGGGTCCCCGAAAGCCTTCAGCGACACGGCTCGGGTGCCTCGGGTGTGGAAGGGCCCAGACAGACGCTGCGGGCAGAGCGGGACGAGGGCTCCGACAGCGCACCGGGGCCGGCTCCGCGCCCGGCGGGTGTGTCGGGGGGGAGACCCGGCGCCCCCCCCCCCCCCACCGCTAGGCCCTGGGCCCCCGGGCGGGTGAGGGGTGCCGGGCCCGGCCTAAGACGGCCCCAGGACGGGGCCCACCTCCAGGAAACCCCGCACCGAGACAGCCGCACCCCGGCCCGGCCCCACCGGTACCCGCTGGAGCTTCTCCTCCATGGCGGCCTCCCGCCGCCGCCTGCGAGCCGCCCGCCTCCGTCCCGGCTTCCCCCGCGCGCCGCGGAGCCTGACGGGAATTGTAGTTCGGGGGCGTGCCCTCCCCTAAGCCCCGCCCAGCAGGACCCCTCCCACTTTCCTAGCTTGAAATTCTTTCAAGGCAGGGAAAATTAAAAAAAAAAAAAAAAAAAAAAAATCAGCTCAACTCACTGGCTGCAGCCAACGCTTTTACCAAAGCGGACTTAAACGCTCTAAATGTTTTGAAAGAGTTTGCTTCTCCCCTATACCCCATACTTTTAAGGAAATAGTCTTGAATCAGTAACATCATTTCAGGGGATTTTGGGTTTTGATGGATGGAACTGTATGTTTCACATATATCACAAGGCAAATTGCAAATAACGGCGTATAAAGCCCTTCATCAAAAAGGCTTACATCGTATTTTTAAGTTAAAGGGCAAAAATTGAAACTTGAACAGCTGGTATATCACTGCTTACATAAATCCATACAAAAGCTGTGCTCCTTATTAGAAAATATGCCATAAAAACACATCTTCTGAGTCAAACCCTTTACACAATTATCAAGGAACCACCTTTCTTCAGCAATACAGAAAAAGCACAATTGCCCGAGACTTAAATGGGTTATTGAAATCACTGTGGGTTTTTTTTTTTCAGGCAGTATTACAGAATTTGAAGTGATTACCAAAATAATCAGCATAAGAAACATTGCTGAAGCACCATGTTTGATGCGATGCATGCCAAAATGGTTGAGGATGTTTCACTTAACCTTTTCAACTCCCAGAAAGGTCTGCTGTGATCTGTGCTTTACTAACCTCTCTGGATTACCATGGGGACACGATCACACTGTGCCTGCCCGAGTTTCGGCACTCTCTCCCCGGCAGACTAAGTCCTACGTCTCACCTATGGGACTTGTTGCAAAGCGCACTGTCCCCGCAGGGTTAGGCCTTGGTAGATGGATCACAACGAGGGAGAGATCCCTGTCTGCCGTAAGCACAACTGCCTCTTGCAGTGAGATTCTTCTCAGCTTGCGACCCTGTCACCGTCACCTCTGACGGCGTCAGCTTTTAGGTTTCATGTATGTAAAAGCTTGTAACTCCCTGAAACAAAGATTGAGAGAAGCAGCCTGAGGGAAGCATGAACAATGGTGAGAGACAGAACTTGGAAAAGATAAGGGGGGTTGGGGGCAGAGGCTCTCCAAGCCTTTCCAAGGAATATCTCATAGACTTACAAGTACCCTGAACTGAATAATGCAGGCTTGATGCTCAATGAACTGATGAGGCGGACACTTGACCCATGTGGGAAGAATAGCAAAGGATACGGCTGGGGGAGGAAGCCCTGTGGAGACAGGACAGTTCTGCCCTGGTGCAACTTGTGAAGTTTGTTAACTCCACGGTTTTGGGGCCATCACGTCCGATGAATGACCTTCACCTCATTACCCGCAAAATACATATTAAAGTTGACGCCCCTGCATTTGCTAATGAAGATTACAGAGATCGTGCTAAACGTATGTGACCACCGCATCCCTCTCTCAACCCAAATCATGCTACATGTCACCTGGAGGAAGGGGGAAGAACCTGAAACAAAGCTGCCACCGTAGCAGGAAAGTGGGTCATACTGATATGGCAAACATAAAGGGGGAAGATAGGTGCCACTAAAATAAGGAGAAAAAAAAAGAAGAAAAGAAGAAAGAAGGAGGAAAGTGTGTGAAATTCTGCAGAAGAGCACTCTTACAAACCAGAAACCCCGTTGGCTGGACCAACGCTGGAACCAGGACTGGTGATCTCTTTATCTCCCTCTCTCTCCAGTTCTCTTTTCTCTTAGAGTTGTTAAGTAACACAAAGTGTACCTTATGACTTGCCATAATTTGTTATATACCTAACCATTTAACGGAAAACCTAGTTTAAAACATATACTTATCACTGCGGGAATCTAGTAGATGTTTGTATACGGACCTCGAGAGTTATCTCACCTTAGTCCACACCGCTTGGGATTTGCGAATCCGAGTCACTCACCCTCCTCTTCCGAGTGGGTCGTGACAACGCATTACCAGCAAAGCCGCTAAGAAATTTAAGCTCCTCTGTAGCATCGGTAAGAAAACCAACACGGTGCTACACACCGCGTCCCTTTTACCCCCGTTTTCCACACTTTTCTTCTGCCACCAGCACCTGCTACGGGACGGGGCGGCTAGGAGCATGAGCACCCGCAGCTCCCACAAAAATTGAAATTTGAACACCACCACAACCCCCCCCCCCCCCCCCAAAAAAGGGGGACACCACCCCCTGCCCCACAGCCCTCACACCCCGACCTCCCGCGCCTCACACCGGCCGCAGGCCGCCTCATGCCCCCCCCCCAACCCCGCCCCGCCGCCGCTCTCCGCCCCTTCCGCCCGCCGAGGGCCATTTCAAGGGCACCTACCGCAACGGGGTGTTTTTCTAAAAGCCCCGTTTGGGTTTTTTTTTGTTTTTGTTTTTTGTTTGTTTTTTTTAAATACATGGAGATATATTCCCTCAGCGCTCTGAGGCGCAGGGAGGGAGAAGGCGCCACCACACCTGAGGGGCACGATGGCGGCGGGGGAAGCACTTCCGGGCCTCGCCCCGCCCCGCGCTGTGGGCGTGGCCTCGCCGCCAACAGGGGCGGAGCGCGCCGCCGCCATTTTGTGGAGAGAGAGAGAGCGGGGCCGGCAGCCGCCTCCTGTCTGCTTCGGTTTTCTCCGGAGGAGCCGCCGCCGCCATGCTCTCCGCCCGTGTGGCTGCCGCCCTCGCCCGCTCCTTGCCGCGGCAGGCCGGCCTGGTGAGCACGCTTTCTTTTCCCGGGGGTGGGCGGTCGCAGCCGCCCGCCGCCGGCGGCGCCATCTTGGGGGCCGCGGTGACATTGAGGGGCAGCGGCCTCCCGCTCTCGGGGGTCTGGGGCGGGCTGTGTGTGGGGGGATCGCCTCGGGGCTGGGTGACAGCGGGGCCCGACCCTCTGAAGAGGAACGGGGGTGCCCTTGCCTTGGAGGTGGGGGGCTCTAGGGGACGGCGTGTCCTTCCCCGGGGATGCGGATTGGCACTGTTGGGGTTCAGGTTAACGTCTGAAAGCCGCTAGATCCCCGTCAGGGTTAGGGATTTGAGCTGCGAGGCTTTCCCAGGTGGCATTTATTTCCCCCGTGTTTGTGGGGAGAGCGAGGGTGCGAAGATCTGTCGGGACCCGTTCCCGGCCGGTGTCCCTTGTGAAGGTGAACGGAGGAGAGGCCTGCCCGGGCTTTCAGAGAAACGGCGTTCAGGCTGCATGGGACTGCACTGGGAGCTTTGCTTGGGATGTAGGATTATAATCCTTTAATGCGTTCATTATCACAGATTTTTTTTTTTTTCCCGTTTCTACTATCGTATTTGTTCTAGCCCTACTTCAGCAATTCTGCAGTTAGATTTTTCTTAGAAAGGCCAACCCTTAGAAGACACGATCTTATTTCTCCCTGATGCAGAACCATGAGGGATGCACTGATTTCTGTATGCCCCAAGCTTCTGATGTTCAGCGCAAAGGTGGCCAAGGAGAGGAGGTGTTGCTTTGGGAGCTGCTGCAGTGCTGTGATGGTGACATCAGTGCAATGCAGAAAAATGCAGCGAGTAATTTAGAGCGATCTCCTTTACCGTTTATCCTTGCTTAGTCGTGCTGGACTTGGTTCTGTAACTTCAATTTGTGAATGGAGTGCTGTGGAGCCCAACGCAAAACTGTGACACGTTAAATGTATAAGCTTATGATCAAAAATTTTGGCATGTTGTCTCTTAACACTTTTTTTGAATGATAGTGGAAATCTCACTGTTACTGAAATAATTACTTATTTTAGATTTCCAGAAACACCCTGGGTGCAGCATTTGTTGCTACAAGAAACATCCATGCCTCCAAAACATGCTTTCAGAAAACTGGTGAGTCTGAGAAAGGTCTTCATATAAGAGTGCAGTTTAAGAACTTGCTCTATCAGACAAAAAGGAACGTGAATATGGAGTGTGAGGGGTGTGTATGTCAGTTGACAAAACACTTGGGGACATTTATGTACTGATAGTATTTAACAGTGAACTGTTACACAGTTGCATCCAGGAGACTTCACTTTAATAACTGTTCAAATTATGCCCAAACCAAAAGAGTGGTCACGTGTCAGTTGGCTTACACAGCTTACCTGCTTCATGCGGATTTGATTCAGTCTTCAACTCCTGCAGAATTATTTGAAAAAAATGCCTCAAATTCCAGTTTCCTGTCTTGTTTGTAATAATAGTGTGAAGGAATGGATAACTTTTCCAGGCCTGCCTGGGTTTGACCTTGTGTCCTTGAGTATAACTTTTTTGCTGCCAGCATCTTGGTGTTTAGAGCAGGCAGTGGCACTGCATAGCTGTATTTGTGGTAGTGGTTCATGTACAATTTTTGAATTGGTTTAGGGTGATTAAAAGTATTTATTAGGAAATAAGTTTCAGGGTGTTATTTGCTGTTTCATAGCTGAGGAAATAAAAAGTTGTTGGAGGTACACTGCCAAATAAATTTGAGGAAGATGGAGAATGCATTTTTATAGCTTATATTGAAAAAGTTCCTCCTTAAATGTATTGAGTTCCTTTAAATATGTTTGGCTCTTGGATTACAAATCAGTTGACAGCGTGTTTTGATGTCTCCAGTCGAAGTAAATGCTCTGCAAGCGGAGCTAGCATGTCTGTTCTTTCTAATTATTTAGTCGAATCGCTTTCAAGGGAGAGAGATTGCTGGTAGTGTAGGGCATAATGAAAGAAATTGATAGCTAAACACCCATCAGTGTTTTGATTGAAGCTGGCTTGTAATGATGAGTTGAAGCTGGTTTTATTGGCTGTGAATACAGAAGCTGTTACTTCTTATGCATCCTATGTAAGCAAGAGTGTTGCTTGCCAGACCTTGTGGCATACCTGAAAAAGAGTACCTTGGCTTATGAATTCAAGAAAAGCTTACTGAGTTCATACTGTGCCTTAATGTGCTAAATGTGGTTTCAAATGTCTCTTTCCAGGTACTGCTGAGGTATCCTCTATTCTCGAGGAACGTATATTGGGAGCTGACACCTCTGCTGAACTTGAGGAGACTGGCCGTGTGCTCTCAATTGGTGATGGTATTGCCCGTGTGTACGGCCTAAGAAATGTCCAAGCAGAAGAAATGGTTGAATTCTCCTCTGGACTGAAGGTAAGCTTTCATTAAAGCAGTTTGTTTAGCCAAGAAATACAAAGACGACTTTAAGGAGAATGTGAGACTGTGCTCAGAGGTACCTGTATGGACCTTTTACAGACTTCATTGCAACTTTAATGTGTAGTAATTAGTTGAAATAATACTACAAAAAGCAAATATTCTTTGGATTTGTAACGCTTTGCTTTTAGTATCTGGTTCTTGGCCAACATTTGAGCTTTATTTGTCTTCATCTAGGAAGTATAAGAACTAGTCTGGCATTGGATTTTGTTTTCTTTGGTTTCCGGCTGGCTTTTCTGTTGCCTGTTGAGTAATAGCTTCTCTGTGCCAATACAGTGTGCAGTTTGCTGACTTCTTATAGTCCTAAGAGCAGACTAGAGTTAAGTTGTCTGACTGTTGCGAGAGTACTGCAACAGCCCTTCCAGTATTTTTAATGACCTAACTTGCCTTAGGCAGAGAAGAAGCCAGTGCTTTTCCCTTGTCCAATTCTTAGGCAAGAGAGGTATGTTGTATTTGAACCCTGCTTATCCTTTCTGTTCTTTTTAGAGAGAGAAATGACTGAATGCTAGACTGCTGCAACTATAATTATGCGATAAGCTGAAGGCTTAGGCAGGTTCTCTAACCAGTATGGAAGAACATACATGCATTGTACATAAAAGCAAAACATTGACTGTTGTTACAAATAAGATTGAGGTAGATTATGTTGGATGTTCTACACTGTAGAATAATCACATCGGTATTAAAGTATTAAATTTTTTGTAAATGTCAGTTTGGGTTTTCTCAGGATAATGTGATCTTTGTCCTAGGGTATGTCCTTGAATTTGGAGCCCGACAATGTTGGTGTTGTCGTGTTTGGTAATGACAGACTGATCAAGGAAGGGGATATTGTGAAGAGGACTGGTGCCATTGTGGATGTTCCAGTTGGGGAAGAGCTGCTGGGCCGTGTTGTGGATGCCCTGGGCAATCCGATTGATGGGAAGGTGAGTGTAACTAGGTGTTTACTACCTCTGCTTGTATCTATGTGATACAGACTGCAACAGGTTTTCTCCTCTCTTTTAAGGGTCCTGTTACATCTAAGACGCGTAGAAGAGTTGGCTTAAAGGCGCCTGGGATCATTCCCAGAATCTCTGTGCGTGAACCTATGCAGACTGGTATTAAGGCTGTGGACAGCTTGGTGCCAATTGGTCGTGGCCAGCGTGAGCTGATCATTGGTGATAGGCAGACCGGGTAAGTTAAATGCCCAAGCTAAAAATGTTTCCTTAAACAGAGACTCGAATACAGTGTGCGCCAACGTACAGAGCTGAACACAGAACTGCTTAGAGGTTGGGAGAACCATAGGCAACTTAACCAACCAACCTCTGTGTTACACAGGAAAACATCAATTGCAATTGACACAATAATCAACCAGAAACGATTTAATGATGGAACAGATGAGAAAAAGAAGCTGTACTGTATCTATGTTGCAATTGGCCAGAAGAGATCTACTGTTGCTCAGCTGGTGAAGAGGCTCACTGATGCAGGTACAGGTTTTTGAAGATGGTTGAGCCTGGCAACTAGTGACGCCCTGTTCTCATTATAATGCTGAATACTGCTATGACCTCTCCTAGCTGTGAGTGTGGACAGAATTCTTTTCTTATTAGATCTGAGAACTGCTTGCTTTTCTGGACAAGAAATTTTTCTAGGTATCTGGGGAAAAAAACCCCTCTTTTGCTACATTGCATTAGGAGACTAGTATGAGGCCTGAAAACTGTTGCATTTCTTCTGGAAAAGTCATCTTCCATGTTTTTCTTAGCAGAGTTCAGAGAGCTTCCTCTTGGTGGTCAGGCAGGCCTGATGACAAGCTATGGCCTGCAAGTATTTATGGACTTGGCATTAGTTTCATATGTATGCAAGTTGGTGTGAATGGCAGTTGCAAGTTTAGAAGAGAGACTTTACTGCCAAAACATAGACTACAGCCCAAATCTAAGGGATTAAATGATAGCATCTTGATCTTGATGAGTGATCTCATTGACCAAGAAGGCTGCATAGGTAACAGAGCTTGCAAGAGATCAAGCACCTTACCTCTTGCCTGCAGGTCAAGCAGTCTCATACCTAGCAGGAAAATAAACCCCATTTTAAAGACAGTAATTTGTTTGGTACTGTGAAAAAAACCAGTAGTATCTCCTTGCAGAAGCTAGGAAATCACAGACTTTAAGGCTGAGTTACTTCTAGAACCAAAGCGTATCTTTGTGAAAGTCTAAACTTCATTTTAAATGGTAAAGAAGTCTGCAAGTGTTAGCCATTAGCTGCCATGAACTTGCTCTTGAAACTTCTTGAGTTAGTTGAGCTAATGGATGTGTTAATCTAGTACAGCGGTCTTTCCTGTAACAATGTAGTGATGTTGCCTGGGCTTGCTTCAGCAACTAGTACTTCACGTGCGTGTTGTATTTGCTGATGACGGGTGTGATGAGGTAATATACTCACAGTGGCGTGTGTCTCCAATTCTTTCCAGATGCCATGAAGTACACTATTGTGGTGTCTGCAACAGCATCTGATGCAGCACCCCTTCAGTATTTGGCTCCCTATTCAGGCTGCTCCATGGGGGAGTACTTCAGAGACAATGGAAAACACGCGTTAATCATCTATGATGACTTATCCAAACAGGTCAGGAAATACTGTTTATAGGCCTCATAGTCTAGCATTGGTGTTTGTAGCTGTACGATCACCTCAGGTTTAGAAATTCAAAATTTGAAATGAGCTACTGAAGTCTGAGAGCTTTCTTTATACCACACAGGCTGTTGCCTATCGTCAGATGTCTCTGCTGCTGCGTCGTCCACCCGGTCGTGAAGCCTACCCAGGTGATGTGTTCTACCTGCACTCTCGCCTGCTGGAGAGAGCAGCCAAAATGAATGATGCCTTTGGAGGTGGCTCTCTGACCGCCTTGCCTGTCATTGAAACTCAGGCTGGTGATGTGTCTGCTTACATTCCAACCAACGTCATCTCCATCACTGATGGACAGGTAGGACTTCTTCCCATGCCGGTACTTCTGTGTAACTTACTGGCAGGTTGTGTAACTTACTGGCAGGTCTCTGAGGAGGCTTCCAGGCTTCTGACCGAGATGATAATAAAACAATTTTCTCCTACAGATCTTTTTGGAAACTGAGTTGTTCTACAAAGGTATCCGTCCAGCCATCAATGTTGGTCTGTCTGTGTCCCGTGTAGGTTCTGCTGCTCAGACCAGGGCTATGAAGCAGGTAAGTGTGAAACTGCTGCTCCTCTCATCAGAGACGAGTAGTGTGTAGGCTTTCCAACCCATTTCACTCTAAAGAGTTGTGAATAGAGAGGGAATAAAGCTTTGGATTCCTTAGCATTATGAATGTATAAAAGAACAAACTTTGGATCTCTGATATTTCCATTGCCTGCTGAGGCGGGGGCGGGGAAGGAAAATAGTATCAGTGTAAAGATGTAGGACTAGTAAGTTTCAGTATGCTGAACTGGGTACTGATCTAACTAGAAATAGAGAATGCTTTCTTAACCCCACACTAGTTTTAGTCCAGATACGGAATTAGAGAGGTTTAATATCAGCTGTGCCCATTTTAGGGAGGAATAGCACGCTCATGTTAAAAGGCCAAGCAGATGGTGGGATTTTTAGAAATGCGTTTAGTCATCTGTCAGAATCTTGAGATTCACTTGACTGGTATGCAAGGCAAAGCTGACTTGCGACAACTGTCAGCTGAAGATAACCTGCAAACGACTAGGCTCATTTAAAAAACTGGTCACACTCAGTCTGACCTTTGTCTTGTCTTGTAGGTGGCAGGTACCATGAAGCTGGAATTGGCTCAGTATCGTGAAGTAGCTGCCTTTGCTCAGTTTGGGTCTGATCTGGATGCTGCCACACAACAGCTGCTGAACCGTGGTGTACGTCTGACAGAGCTTCTCAAACAGGGACAGTATGGTGAGTGTCTTGGACGTAACAAGTCTGCATTTCCCATTAGTCTCTTGTGCTAATGAGGTTGGTCTTTGTGCCAGCATTTACCGTGTCCGTTCTGTGGATGTGGTAAATGCAGACTTACTTGAACCATGTTGTATGTGTGCATTGATCTCCAAAGGAGGACTCTGTAGTACTGATGTCTCCTGCTGTAAGAGTTACCAATGGCACGAGTGCTTTCTTTTCTGCAGTGCCCATGGCGATTGAGGAACAGGTTGCAGTCATCTATGCTGGTGTAAGAGGTCACTTGGACAAGCTGGAGCCCAGCAAAATCACTAAGTTTGAGAGTGCTTTTCTAGCTCATGTTCTGAGCCAGCACCAGGCTCTCCTCTCCACGATCAGGTATGATGATTTATCTTACTTTATCCCAAGGGTGTTGACTTGATGGCTGGAGTGCAGATAATGGCCACTGAACTGTTAATTTAGTGTATCCTAGAACATCAGGCTTTAAGCTGCCTGTACCAGAACTGGAGGTTAAATCAGCATTCCTACTGTCCTTGCGCTGCTGTCCAGAGCTCAGCTTCATCTGTCCAGTTTTTACAGTTTTTCAAGCATCCAGGTTACGGTTTACAAGCATCCAGCTGATGCTTAAAATGAACCTACCTGCATATGTCTCTTCTAGTCCAATACTTAAGTCACTTAATCTTTTCAGTTCCCATTTTTTGACAGCTTTAAGCCGTTACACTACTGTGGATTAAGTGCTGCTCACTGCCTTCCCTGCTGCTGAGTGAACTGTTGGGGACTGAGTCTTTCCATAGCCCTGTACTGTAAACTGGTCTTGGCTTGTTTTGTCATGAGTCAAATCATGTGCCTTCCATCTCTGAGGCACAGCTTTATAGAAAGTGGAGCCTTGTTCAACTATGTATAGCTGTTTTGAAAGTATTTGTTGACAAACCTAGTTCTTCAACAGGACTAACTTTTTTAGGAGAAGGGAAGCTACGTTAGTTTCGGTGGTATAGCTTCATGCATCGGACAGAAATGTGTTAATTCATCTGTTAATTTTGTTAGAAATTGGAAGGTTTGTTGTAAAGTGTTGTGGTTTTTTTTTTTGTCGTAGTCAGGGATTGACCATATATTTATTCCTGTGTCAGAAGTTTAACTGAACTCTTTTAACAGGACTGAAGGGAAGATCTCTGACCAGACAGAAGCTAAGCTGAAGGAAATAGTCACAAGTTTCCTGGCTACTTTTGAGGCATAAACTCTTAAAACTGCTCAGACAGACTGGGCTGTTGTGGTCCTGTGCTCTAGCTCCATCAAAGACTTAAAAGTACGTGCAACTTGAATGTACAGATCTCGGTGAGAATAAAAGTTTCCATGTAAAAAGGCTCGTATATTCTGTTCTAAATTATTGCCTTTCTGGCTGGCTACTTGAGCAACACATGCCTTTAACTCTGTGGTTTTAAACTCCCCTGGACACACGCTTGCTAGAGGAACTCGGAAAAATCGGGGCACATCTTACCTGCTGTGTGGATCAAACTCCCCTTACAGGAAGGAGTAGAGGTAGCAGCTGGATTTTGTGGCTAACGCTGCAGCTCCCATCGTGACAGAGCTGAGGGTCGCTCTTGCAGTTCTTATCCTTTTCACTAGGCAGCCTGTCTCGGAGAAGGACGTACAACTGGGGAAGCAGTTTGCGCTGTCTCGTCATGGGTGGTAACTAATTGGACCTCGCGGTATTCCTTAACGGTCTGATACTGTGACAGCGTATTTCTTAGAATTGCTGTCTAACCCACCCTGGTGCCTGGCTTTCAGGAGATGGGTGCTTTCAGGACTGACTGTCCTTGTGTCTCAGGACAAGGGCATGTTTAGCTGTTACAGTAGTAACTGCTAAAGATGTAAATGCCACCATCCTCTGTAGTTGAATCCTGTCCTGTCAATAAACTCTGCAATTGTTAATGGTTTGGGGGGAGGTTACACACCAGAGCATCTTTAATTTTGTGACTTTTTTGCCGTGCTAGGTGAGGTACAAGATCCCAGTGTTAGAACTTCTGTCTGGAATGTGGGAAAGTTAAGTTTAAAGCAGCTCTGCTTTGTGTGGTGTATTCAACTTCACCTGGTACACTGGAATGGTCCTTAATCCTCGGTGGGCCTCTGCACCACGGTTACCTGTGATCAGGATTTCTGCTGAGGCTGTTTGCTCTGTTCCCAGCCACCTGCCTTCCCAGGAGCACCCTGCCTCTGAGTTCAACCCTGCTGTGTCACAAGCAGCTGGAAACATTTCATCTAAGCCCTTCTCACAGTTCCAGGTCGACAAGCTTCTCTATTAATAGCTTGGGTGCTTTGAGAGTGTGAGCTCTGGCTTCTGCTGTACAGGAAAAAATAAACACTTTTAGTCCGGGAGTGTCAGACTTCTTTCTGGGAATTGCTGGCATGGCAGAATAATGCTGTGCTCCTGGAGGAGGGCTTCCTGTGGAATGCCTTTTGTCTTTCACAATCTCATTTCTTCGACACACAGCTCTAGCACCGCTGGCTGGGCAGCTTCACAGGCGTGAAGGAATACTGCTGTGGAGCCTTTTTGCTCTGGCTACCCTGCATCGCTTGTCCCAGCACAGCTCTTACAGCTTGCGACTCTGTTCTTGCACAGTGACTAAACCCCCGTTACTTGTTGGTGTTGCTGTGCCATGTTTTAATTGAACGCTGCTGTAGATAGGAAGCAGCGAGTTCAGGGGTGTCTTGGTCCAAAATTGCACAGAGATGTATTTGTTTCTGGTAACAAGATAAATACTCCAAAGTTCTGATTTCTCTCCTGTTGCTGCTGTGACTTAGGAAGGTGGTGATTTCCTCATCGTTAAAGCGCTGGGTGGTAAATACCTCCTGTCTGGTCAGGCAGAAGGACGGTGGGGCTGGTTTTGAAGGGTCGGTCGCAAGTCCCGAGAGGTGCTGTGGGCTGCCCTGCTGTGGGCAGGGTGGTTCTGGAAAGCTGAAAAATAGCGAGTGGGTCGTGGCGGTGAGGGTTTGTGCCCTCTTCTGTTGAAGAGCTGATTCAGAAAATCACAGAAAGATCCCAGAAACACCCCTTTTTAGCGCGGCGTCCTGTGACGGGTAACTCAGCGCTGCGGTAACACCCGCTCTCTCTGTGCTGATGATGACCGCTAACGATGTCACGCTGCCCTGAGCTGCTGTGCCTGGATCCACGCGCTCTGTCCTGCAGGCTTTGGGTCTCAACCCCACTCGGGCTTATCTGCTTGTCCTAAGGTGTGCCCTTCTAGTCCAGTCAGATCAAACGAGGAAAACTTGGAAATTTATTCCAGAATTCACACTTTGGAGTTTTTTGTGTGCTTGCAGCTGGGCGGATTGTACCTCAGCTCGTTAGATGTTCAGATGAGGTTGGTAAAACCTCTTCAAAGCTTTGAAACCTTTTAGACCTGAAATGCAGACGTGACAGTACCTCTGCTGCCAGGGCAGCCACGAACACTGAAAGAAAAATCCTTGCAAACCTGGTTTCTTCAGTATAAAACCTCGGAAATGTTTGCTGAGGGGCAGTGCCCTCAGGTCGCTTGATTAATTAAGTGGAAAATGCCTTTTTTTTACCTTACTGGACTGTTTTAGCTGTCCCTGTGTTATAGCAGAGGCAGCGGGGTGAGGGCAGCGGGTATGATTCAGGCTTTCCGCCACACAGTGTCCTCTCTCATCTGCTTTCATCTTTTTTTAAGAGCCGCTCAGAGGTCGCTTACCCACCGCCTCGTCTCGGGCAGCGGCCCCTAATTAAGGATAAGAACAGCACAGGTGTGGTAAAACCTTCCCGAAATACTCCACCGACCTCTGGCCAAACCAGACGGGGAAAGCTACGATGCTCACCCTCCGCTCCGCGTTCCTTTCGTGAAACCGTGCGGGTCGGTGGGCTTTGACCCGTCACTAGTGGGTTTCTCCCCATGGTGCCTCGCGTCCCCGCCGCTCTCATCCATCGGTGCCGGAGATGAGGTGCCCTCTGCAGCAGCCCACCTTGTTCCACCCCCCCAAAAAAAAAAAAAAACCAACCCTGGAGAACCCAGGAGGGCGCAGCCAAGCTCCGCCACGCGAGTGGGGTGGACGTAACGGGGTGTTTTCGGTGGGGAGGAAGGGACGGGACACGGGGTGGGGACACCGCACCGTGGGGTGGGGCCAGGCGGGGCCGGGAGCGGCGGCGAAGTTCGGCCGTGGAGCTCGGCCGTGGAGCTCGGCGGCGGCAACATGCGGGAGACGAAGTTCAGGGATCACTTTTGGGTGAGCGGGGGCACGGTGAAATGGGGGGAGTGGGGAGCGGGGACAGGAGCCAGGTGGAGCCGGGAGTGTGGGGGGGTCACCCCTCTTTGGTCAAAGTTGGCTCCGAAGCCGTCTTCGTGGTCCTGGGGTGCTTTTGGTGAAGGCTCCGAGCATCCCGCCGTGTCCGTCCCCGCCGCGTCCCGGGAGCTGTGGCTCTGCGACGTGTCCCCGTGCTGCCAAAATACGCCCCGGTGAGCTGCCGCTGCCGTGCTGGAGGAAGTTGGTGCCGGGCTGAGGGCTTGATTATATTAATTGGGCGCCGGTGAACTACTCGGAGACACCGTGGGCAAAAAGGATCCTTTGATGGGGAGCTAATGCCGGACTAGGAGCGAGTCCCTCGGTGTCCTGCTGCTAGCTGCCGAGCTGCGGAGGAAAAGCTGCAGTTCGGGGAAAGCCGCAATTTATTGTTTTGAGTCTGAACTGCGCTTTTGGGAATGGAGAAGTGCTGAAGAGCCGCTTATCGGCTGCAGAGCCTCGGCGCTGTGGCTGCCCAGTTCCTCTTGGTGTTCCAGGTAACGGCAACCAGGAAATAAATGACAAGTTTGGTTTTCAGGGCTGAAAATCCCCGTCCGTGAACGGCACTCAGGTTTTCCCGGGTGATTCCTGGGAAGCAGCTTCCATCTCGCAGGATAGGGGAAAGGCGCGTGGGCCGTGGGAGGAGCGGGCGCCGGGTTTGGGGCTCCCGCGTGTTGTGGAATGAGAAGGGTAAATGCAGAGCACCCGGCTCGCCCAGCATCATTAGCGTGTTATCTGGCACAGCACCGTCAAATATGTAAATCCCACATAGGTGTCGAACCTAGCTCTGAAAATAAAGTCAGCTTTGCACCTGGCAGCTGTTTCTCAGCTATTCGTTGCCCGAGAAATTTCCACCGTGCTTCCTTTGCTTTGCAAATGTGCCGCAGGGGAGGGATGTGAGGGTGACGGCGGTGGTGGCAGCATCCCCCAGGCTGGGGGGAATAATGTGATACCAGGAGAGCTGAGTAGATACGGTTTGTCATGTTTCAGTTGTGCATTGGATTGAAAAATTGGTCCTCGCTGCCGGGCTGGCTTCGGCTAGCGCTGCCCGGTTTGTTCCTCTCCCTCTTTTTTGAAGGAGGATCCCGGAGGAGGAGGCTCGGTGGGAGAAAATACAGGGGCAGGAGCTGCCCCAAGCCCCGAAGGCAAGGAGGAGCCGGGACATTGCATAAGGCGCTCATGCCTGCCCGGTCCTTTTTATTAGCAAACACGTCTATTTACTGAATAATCCTCTTGCTGAGTCCAAAGCTATTGTTGTTGCCAAGGATTTTGCTTGGCTTTTTCCTTTCCGAAGCCTGTGTGGTTCTGTTCCCCCCCCGACCGACGTGCCTGGGGCAGGCGGCCGGGGTGGAGGTTGGATGGGAGCGTGATGGATGTGACTCAGTGGAGAGATCGAGGCCGTGCTGTGCTCGTTTGGTGGATGGAAAAGGCAGGTACCACCCCAAGCCGTCTCCATGCCACGTCCGAGTGACTGTGTATCAGCTGCGGGGGCCGGGGAGGGAGGGGGAGAACGAGAGATGGGCAGAAAAAACCCAATTTAGACGAAGCGCGGAGGGCTGCTCGTCCGGCTGTGGTTTGCTGTTAAGTGCTGTGAGAGAGCGCAAACTTCCTCCTGCAATTTTTCCTCTTAAATTACTTTGCTTAAGTCAAAAAGGGAAGGAGAACTCTGCCAAAGCAAGTGATTTTGCAGTGGTCACGACAGCCTGGTAGGAAAGGGGAGATTTCCATCCCATCCAGGGGAGGGATGCTCCGACTGATGGGACGAAGTCTAAAGAGTAACCAAACCCCCCAAAAGCTGAGCCGGTTTTGGTATTGCATCTTGCAGCTTTGAAACGCGGCTCGTCGCAAACGGCGACCGCCAAATTTCTTTGTGGGGCTAAGCTGCAGCCCCCACGTTGCTCTGCCGGGGCGGCGGGGCTGTGTCTCAAGCCTCAGCTGGGGACTGATTTAGCTTTAAACCGCGGTAATTCTGGTTTCTTCGGTAGGGCACGTGCGTCTGTCTTTTCTTGCGCTGGAACCCGGTCCCTGCCGAAGTTCGTGGCGTGATGCTTGCGATGCACTGCGTCGAGAAAGCACGCTGCGACCTTGCCCTCGGCGTTGGAGTTTGCTCATGCTCTTAGGTCTTAGAACAAGATGATAAATTTCCTTAAATAAAGGGGTTTGCTCTTCTGCATCCTACCACAGCTCCTGCTCACGCAGAGGCCAAAGTCCGGAGATGCCTGGAGCTGCACGTGCATTGCTCCGAATGCTCATGTGACGTTCCCTCCCGCAGGCTGCAGCAGCCTGCAAAAGAGCTGTGCAAAAATTAAAATACACCAAAGATCATGTTTGTTTCCTCTTGCCCTGCCTGTAGCAATTGCCGTGAGTTGAGCAAGTGTGGGGTTTTCTTTTCATTTTTTGCAACCTGCTGTTCTTCTTTCACTATACGAGGTCTCTTCTTTCACTTTAATCGTTTTCTTGGTACGCGCCTGGTTCTCCCCAAGCCTGTTCTTGCAGAGTATTTCGGGTAACCCAACAGCAAAGGTTTGGGTCTCATCAGAGCACTTTGGTTCTGTAAAACTATGTGGGAAAAATAGAAGTGATGATAATGCTACGCTTTAAGTGTGATCTATTGGCTAACAGCTTGCAACTCAGAGAGTGGATTTTTGGTCATTTTGCTTGTAACGAGACAAAACCAATGCTCTGCTCTCTGCAGCGTATCGCAGGGTGCATTAAAAAGAAGCATTTGGCAAAACATGAAAAAAATAAGCAAATAATGCTGAAGACTGAGACCTGCTGACTCTCACTGAGGTTGCTCCGGTTAAGCAATTTTTGAAAATCAGACTTAGGTATCTAAATCTCTTAGGCTCTCTCAAATACTTCTTTGTCACACCAAGCAAAAGCAATGCTGCTAAAACAATCCACGGCTCAGGCGAGTCATCTGCAGCAAAAGCTGCACTGGCATATTTAATTTTCTAACAAAGCATGCGGCAAAGTATCTGAAAACACCGATTTACCCCCCAGCGCATAGGAAAGAGCTATTGCATCTCTTTTTGCAATGGCACAAACAAAGCGTGGGGGGAAAGAAATGCTTTGCCCCTGGCTGCAGAGCAAACGAACACGACCGATGTTTGCAAAGGAACCGTTGATTCCTCCCCGCTGGCCCCTCTACCGTGGGTTACGGGTGATATTTTGTCAGTGCCGCGACTGGCTGTATTTCTTCTTCATTGCCATGATTTTTTTTTTTTCTAGCCTCGTGTGGCTGGCCGGGGATAAACTCCTTTTTTCTGCGTCCCCGCTGTCAGGGGATGGGGCAGGGAGCTGCCAGCCCTGGGCTCCTGGGTTCATTCCCTGGCTGCTGACTCACGATGTAATGCATTTCACTTCCCCTTAGCCCTCCTGGCTCTTCTCTAAACGGGGACTGGGTTGGTGGAGTTCATCGGCAGCGTTATGAAATCCTCGGGTCGTCGTTCGAAAGGAACAAGGTGGGGTTTGTGGGAAGAAGGAATTGCATCGAGGTGGGATGGTCCGTTGCTTTCTGCGTCTCTGGGATGAGCAGGGTAGGCGTGTTGGCGTAGGGGAAGGAAGCTTCAAATGGCAAGTTATTAATCGAAAAGCTGCTTTTCGCAGGATGCCGTTCTCAGGTGGGTGAGGTGAGTTCGCAGCGAGTCCTTTTCCTCCCTGCGGTGAGTTTTGTCTGTCCTGTTGTACCCACCTGGTTGTGGGATGGGGAGGAACGGCAGCCTCTTGCAGCATCTCCTGCTCTCCTCACCCTGCTCCCTGCAGGCACCAGCGCAGATGTTTTTCTTGGTCTCAGCAACATCTGCAGGACCTTGAGTGATTCTGAGGCTGTACTGAATGCAAGCAAGAATACACAGCTACTTATTACTGCATGGTGTTTCTGACCACAAAAATAGTCATCCAGCTTCTGCTGTGTTTCCCTAAGCAGAGAAGGCTGAGGAGAGATACTAAGAGCTCTGCATAAATAAAGATCTTTCAAGTGATGGTCCATGAGCAGTGCAGTGCCCTAAACCTTTCATTTTTGGGAAGGTTGGGACAGGTTGCCCGAGGGTAGGAAGGCTCTACAGAGGGATCTGTTCAGGCTGGATCGATGGGCCGAGGCCAATTGTATGAAGATCAACAAGGCCAAGTGCCAGGTCCTGAACTTGGGTGACAACAACCCCATGCAGCGCTACAGGCTTGGGGCAGAGTGGCTGGAAAGCTGCCTGGTGGAAAAGGACCTGGGGGCATTGGTCGACAGCCAGCTGAGTATGAGCCAGCAGTGTGCCCAGGTGGCCAAGAAGGCCAACGGCATCCTGGCTTGTGTCAGAAATGGTGTGGCCAGCAGGAGCAGGGCAGTGATCGTTCCACTGTACTCAGCACTGGTGAGGCTGCGCCTCAAATTCTGTATTCAGTTTTGGACCCCTCACTACAAGACAGACCTTGAGGTGCTGGAGCATGTCCAGAGAAGGGAAACGAAGCTGGTGAAGGGTCTGGAGCACCCCAGAAAAATGTCTGCATTTGAAAAATGTCTTCACCAAAAGGGTTGTCTAGCATTGGAACAGGCTGCCCAGGGAAGTGGTGGTGTCACCATCCCTGGAGGTATTTAAAAGACGTGTAGATATGGTGCTTAGGGATGTGGTTTAGTGGTGGACTTGTCAGTGCTAGGCTAACGGTTGGACTGGATGATCTTAAAGGTCTTTTCCGACCTAAACAAATCTATGATTTTCCCATGTCATGGGCTTCGTAAAGTGTGTGTCTGGAGGGGGTTTTCCATGTAAAGTGGGGTAGAAGATGGAAATGTCAAGCTCAGCAGCTTGCCTTTTAGCTGTGACTCACACAAGGTCACTTCAGATCCCCACCAGAGCATTTTAGCCTCTCTTTTGGCTAAAAGTGCAAACAAACCCCAAAATATCACAAGCAACACACAAATTCCTTCTCCTCATCGAGTCGATCGGGAGAATGGTGCAATCCCAGGCAGTAGATTGGGAAGGGGGGGGGCACGTCCTGCTTAGCCCACGGGCTTGGGAAACATCAGCTGCTGCTTTGTCACCTTGAAGTCATCTGTTTGTAGTTTCCATGGGCTGTCCTCTAAATAGCACATGGGCTCAGAGCTCTGCCCAGTGGGGAGGACCAGGACAGCCACATGCTGCAGGTTGGGAGGAGAGATGCTCGTCCTCCCACATCCTTCTGGTTGGGGAGGGCTTGGCGCAACTCCCCATCCTCCAGACCTGTCTTTGGCTTAGTTTATTATGTCTTTACATCTTGTCCTCTGCGCCCATGGCTCCGTGCTTGCCGTGTTGCCTTTCCTCTTTTCATTGCTTCCTGCCTTTGGGACATCCCACGGGCACTCGTGCTGGTCCTTTTTATTCTTTCCGTGCCAACATCTGCCCAGAAGGGTGCTGCGAAGGCTGGTTTCACAGCATACGACCCTGCCCGGCTCCTTCTGGGCCAGGAGCTCCTCCTGCCTGGAAGCAGCTCTTTTGGAAATCTCCACCGTCTCTGTTAGCTCTCATGTTTCGTATAACACCTTGCACTGTGAGGTCTGGTCCAGCCTTGGGTGCTTAGGATATATAGACATGCTGGAATTAAATCCTTCTACTGGAGGAGGAAGAGTGATAAAATAAAGAGCTTAGTGCACATTTTTGATGGATGCTCCCAATTTTTCTGCCTGGCGTGGCGAGCCCGAGTGTCCCAGGCAGCAGAGTGGGGTGCAGGAGCCTTCGGGTGCCCCCTGACACGCAGCGATGTGGGTCTGATCACTCCGTCCTGCCCGGGCTTGCAGCGACCGAGAGTTGTTCTCTGCTTCCATTTAATTTCCTTTGAAACCGGGGATAGGAAGTCAAGTTAGGATGTTCTTGTGTTTTGCAACTGCCACGAAGACTGACTTCAGTGCAAGCGTGTTTCCTTTTTCACAGACCCGCTTAGCAAAGACGCGACACAAACTGAGAACTGGTTGTGGGTTTATTGGTAATAAGCCCATTTTGGAGAAACGTTTGTCCTTTGTAAAGAAACAGAAGCTGTTTTGGTTTCTGCTTAGGTCCTGCTCCACGGTTCTCTCTTCCCGTGCGTGCCACGGATGGAGCAAAGCTGATCTGGGATAACCGGGGATTTCCTGCAGGTCCCACTCCACCAGATCTCTGCTTTACTTCTTGCTTTCTGGCCACTGACATTCAAGTCCTTGACTCCTTAGGGAAATCCACATAATTAAACCCTTCATTTATCACTAATAGCAGCCCTGTTCCTCCTCATTTCTTGCACCAGGTACGAACTCCCAAGAAATCTACCCTTCTGCTGCCCACACTCTCACGCCAGTTCTCGGCATACTCTCACCCTGGCTTCCAACCAATTCCTGAATCTCTCCGTTCTGCCGTTATTCCTCTTCAAGCTTCTTAACAACTCTTTGTGGCTTTTCCTTCCTTTCCCTGAGTTTTGTAACTGCTCCTACCATTGCTTCCTTTCTGCAGCCTCTTTCCCTGTATTTTTTGCTCCCATATGTGCTGTTCTGTACAACACCGACTTGTCCTCTTTGCAGAAGATGACAAGTAGCACCTTCTGCTCAGCTGCCTCCATCTGCTTCAGGCTTCTTCCAGAGAAGGAGAGCTCATGGTCAGGAGAGTTCAGCAGCCCTGCTCCTAAGTGGTCTCCAAGGTGGTAAATCTTCAACAGTCATAGGGCAAAACCCCATTTTTTGTCGTAAGGTGTTTCCAGGCATGGGTATGAGGAAAGAATGGGGGAGAGTTAGTCAACCTTCATCCTGGCCCACCTACATCATTGCTGCATGTATCTTTCTTTTTTTTGTTTTTTAAAAAGCATCAGTACGATATATGTTATTAAGAAGTAATTTGAAGGAAAGCACTGATCCTTCAGAATTCTATGGGAAGTGTGAGTGGCACTGTGGGGCTGAGAGCCCTGGGTTGGAAGATGGGACTTGGCCCCGTGGGTGGTGGAGGCAGGACCTCTCCACGGCTGCGATGTTTTGTGGGGAGTGAAGAAGCTAGCCCTGTGTGATGTGTTGAAGGGCATACAGCAATGGTGGGGGACGACCTGGTACTTCGGGAAATGATCTTTACAGTGGTGCTTTGAATTGATGTGTGGGACAGTGTTGCTTTTTGCAAGGCCAAAGAGAAGGCTGTTGCAGCAGCAGTCGTTGGGTGCATCCATACCTTAACTGTGAGGGCAGCGAGAAAAGCCCACAGCTCAGCGATCCTGTGCAGAAAGGTCTGATAAATTTACCTCCAGCCCAGATGTAGGCTCCTACAACCAGATGTGAGGGTGATGCCCAGAATGGTGTAAGTCAACCCTAACCAAGATCCATCTCCATGTCTGCAGAAACCGGGAGGAACAGTAGTAAGACGGGCTATATCTAGAGACTTGGAGGGTTTATGGTGTTTGATTTCATTAAGTTAGAGCTGACAGCTAAGCTACTAGGAGGAGATGCCATGTGCTGTGGGGCCAGCTGTGCTTAGGTCAGGGGGGAGCAAATAGGATGTGGTAAGACTGAGCTCTTCTGTTTTCTGAAATTTATGAAAGTGTCTTGTCCCAGATTGCCACCGTTGTTCTCATTCTGGAGCCTCTCCCACCCCTAAAAGAAAAAAAAATCTTATTTCATAAAGAGATACTTGCCCACTTGCTTCCAGCTGAGCCATCGCTTGTGCAAATGACTGCACTGACGAGGATATGACTGCTGTTCTTCTGTTTTCAGAGTACAGATCTGACGAGCACAGTTGGCTACGACAGCATCATTCAACATCTGAATGACGGCAGGAAGAACTGCAAGGAGTTTGAAGACTTTCTGAAGGAAAGGTATGGAGCTGCCTCTGAAAACGGGTTGGGTTGAACCTGGGAAGTGAGGCGGTGGCAGTATTTCTGCTCCTTGTATTCCCAGTTTGGTTTGTGTCACGTTTAGCTGTCCACTATGTTAAAACACCTTTGATTTTTGACTGATGAGGAACTTGTTTCCTTATACCTTCCCTTCCTTGCACAGCTGGTGCTGTGGTATGGAGTCCATGCCCAGGAATCCTCAGCTGCGAGGCAGTGATGGTGCCCAGAGCTTGATGCTCACATTTTGAACTGTCTGGTAAAAAGAAAGAGCAATCAGGAGCAGTTTAATAATTCAGTCTTACATGTTGCCAGACATCTGTACTGATGTGTTTGCAGCTGTTGGTGGCCTGCCCAGGCCACACGCTCTCCCATGAAGTTCAGCTTGCAGAAGATCAGGTGAAGACCTTGGCATAGGAGAGGCACAGCTTTGTACTGAATTTATCTTTGTACATTATGGACAGCCCACAGATTTTATGTTAAAAAGAAGTAGTAGCATTAGATAGCGCGTTTCTTCATCGGAGGATATGACCTAAGTATAGGTTCTGTAGCTAAAAAGGCACAACTGAGATGGTCTGGCCATGTATTTTGACTTTCTGGTTCACCTGGTTATCAATGGCTAAATATGAATAGCACTGCAGAACAACCCTGAATTAATGTCATTTTGGTATTGAGAACTGGAGAAAACAAACCTCTGAATACAAGACTTGGTACAAACCAGCCTGGAACAAATGTAATGGGGAGGAAGAGGGGGAGAACCTGCAGTTAGAAGTGTGTAAGACACCTACATCTGTCTAGGCTGTAATCCCACATTCCGGGAAAATTTCGGTTTTCCAGCTCACCGAGGAACCATCCGCTGAACCCTGAGAACCGTGTCCCGTTTGTCATTGACAACGGATAGAGTACAAAAAGCCTCCTCCACACCCTGTGCCCTGTTCCTCTTTGCTGTTGAAGGAGGTGTAGGTTCCCACCGATGTGTCTAGCCAGGAGGAGATTAGAGCCTGGACCTGGACTTGCTACTGGTACCCCTCTCCGAACACGGCCCGGTTCTCCATGTACAGCACAGCTGTTACGTGGTCCCAGCTATGGAGAACATGCCTGTTGGATTTGATGCTTTGTCTCAGAAGGAAGTTCATGGGAATATTGTTAGACAGAGGAAAAAAATTAATTCATAATCTTTATTTTTTCCATTTCCCTACAACCTTTTGAAGTTTTTAAAGAGTTAAGTTGGGTGAACCCAACTGCCACACTCTAGAAATCAACAACATAGGCATCTGCATCTGTGTTAGAGATACAGGCATTTTAGGAAGTTATTTCACCCAGTAGACCTTCTAATCCAAGCCTCTAGCAGTACTTGTTTCTCTCCACTGACTGCAGACAGCTAGGGTGGCTTGCCCAGATGGAGATACCTACATTTGACCAAGCAAGTCCAGCCCTGGTTGTCTGTACAGAGTTCAAAGCAACTGCAGAGCGCTGGTTGTTCTTAGACTGCAACACATAAGCTTTCTTTCCCCCCTCCCTCTTTCTTCCAAGAGGGAAGGACAATACGATCCCTCAAAGGTGTTATTTACGTTACCTTACAAGATGTGGCCTCTTCTTCAGGTGTTTTCGCTAAGGACCAGATGTGGGCAGGAAAGAGTTCCTATTGCCTCATTTTAAAAAGTCCTGAAAAGCTGAAATAGCCCAGCTGAGCTTTGGGGTGCGTGTATGGTGGCAGAGTGGTCTTTGAGGTGCCGACTCCCTTCTGTCCCATTTGGTTTAAATCAGCCAAATCACCTTCAAAAGTACTTTGTGTGGATGGACTGAAAGTGTGTGATCGCACGAGCCTTGTTCCCATCGGAAACTGAGCTAAAAACTACTCGGGTGACTCACCTGGCTGCATCTAGCCACCAGCCGCACTGGCTGCTTAGTCCTCCATCTCCTGCAGATGTGGTCCTTGCACCCATTGGCCATGGGGAGATGGGGAGAGCAACGCATCGGGACCACAGACACAACAAAACAAAGCGTTTTCACTAGAAAGGCTGTTGGGTAACTGCAAACAACAGTCTGCCTTCAGCCAACCGTCCGCAGTTGGTTTACAACAGGTCAGAAGGTAGGGAGGGTGTTAAGAGAAGGTTTTGGCCTCTGCTGCAAACACATATCAGTTTCTGAAATAAGAACTGCCTCTCATTTCTCTCTTTCCTCAACAGGGCAATTATAGAAGAAAAATATGGCAAAGAGCTCATTAACTTGTCGAAGAAGAAGCCCTGCGGGCAGACGGAGCTGAAGTAAGTTCACAGTCCTGTGTGCGTTTTGCTTTTATGGGTGTCCTTACCCGGAGCAATGAGGGAGGAGGAGAAGGAAGGAGGCTGTGAGAGATAGAACAGTGTTGAACTGTGATTGGGATGCTACAAGAAGATGATCTGAAATTGGTCTTGTGAATGAACGGTGCATAGTTGGGTTGGCCTTCGCCAAAAAATGAGTTGGACTCCACCAAGTTCCCACCAGCTATAGACTAACCATCACAGATGCTCAGGCGAGATGTGGGCTGGTGGTTCAGCAGAGGGCCGAGGATCATGAGACCTTGTTTTTCTGGCCAGAGGGAAGTACAGGTACTTCCTTGACTCAAACCAAGCAAATCTTCAAAGCCCAGCATGTTACCACCCTGCAGCGTTGCTGTGGCTGCTGCGGTTGGCTCTGTGAGTGGGTCTCCATTTCCCCAGTAACCCTTGGCACCATCTGCTTCCTGCTTTGCTTCTGTATTTTATGCATGCCTGGTCTGATATTCTCTGATCAATTATTTACAGTTTTATACTGAGGTGTCACGTCAAATGTTTCTGAAATCTTTATTGTACAATGCTAATAGGGAGAAAAGTTCCCTACGTTTCCAGCCACTGGCCAATGCACCATGTAGAAGGTGTTCATATGTCTGAAATGCTACTTTTAGGAGGTTGCATGAAATATGTGTTATGAAACTCAGAATTTTTAATAGCATCCAATGTTCAGGAAGATGTAAAGTAGATCTCAGACCAAGCGAGCTGTGTTATACTTGCTGAGAGGGAAAAAGCTGGAGGTGTAAAGAGGGTAAATAAACCTGCTTCGAGCTGCTTTGGCTGACATTAAGTGAGGGACTTGCTACCTGATTTGGGAAGTTTGGGAACAACATCTGCTGATGCCTGTGCCTGGCGGTGCTTTTCCACTCGTTTTAAAGCTCTGCCTGTGTTTTTCAGCACGCTGAAGAGATCCCTGGATGTTTTCAAGCAACGTAAGTAATTCTTCGTGTTTGTCAGGACACTTGGCAACACCGAAGCCTGCAGGCAACTGCTTGGGAAGAAAATAGCAGAGGAACCTCTCTCTAAACCTGTGCGATGCTGCTGTCAGGCATAGGCTGTCCTCCTGGTACAGCTCATCCCAGCACATGGGGTTTGGGATGAAGTGCTCCAGGGCACGGGTGGGAGAGTGGACCCACAGGGTGTCCTTTTGGGGATCTCTTGGGCTTTCGGGGCGGGCTGCAGCTCAGAGGTCGTGCTTGCGTTGCACATCAGAAACTATGCATGGGAAGCTCATCTGGAGTTTGTTGGACTGGCTCGCCTTGCCCTCTTCACACACATACGCAGTAATTCGCACCTTGAATACCGTGTTCAGTTTTGGGTCCCTCACTACAAGAAAGACCTTGAGGTGCTGGAGCGTGTCCAGAGAAGGGCAACGAAGCTGGTGAAGGGTCTGGAGCACAAGTCCTATGAGGAGCGGCTGAGGGAACTGGGGTTGTTCAGCCCGGAGAAAAGGAGGCTGAGGGGAGACCTCATTGCCCTCTACAACTACCTGAAAGGAGGTTGGGGTTGGTCTCTTCTCCCAAATAACAAGCAATAGGACAATAGTAAATGGCCTCAAGTTGTGCCAGGGGAGGTTTAGATGGGATATTAGGAAAGATTTCTTCACCGAAAGGGTTGTCAAGCATTGGAACAGGCTGCCTGGGGAACTGGTGGAGTCACCATCCCTGGAGGTATCTAAAAGACGTGTAGATGTGGTGCTTAGGGACGTGGTTTAGTGGTGGACTTGGCAGTGCTAGGTTAGCAGTTGGACTTGATGACCTTAAAGGTCTTTTCCAACCCAAACGATTCTATGATTCTGATCGGAGCATCTAAAAGATGACGCTTTGGCCACCTTACATTGTCCCTTCATTGCCATATGTCACAGCCCGCCGGGGTACAGGCAGCCACCGCCCGTACCTGGAGGCCTAACACTCTGCTACCCTGTGCTGAGTCCACCCTCTGCCCCAGCCACGTTCGTCTGCTGCCCCGTCCCTTGGCGGACCTCCCTAACGAGGTTCTGCCCTCGCAGCACCTGACTATTAATAGCTGTGGGTTTGAAACAGCTCTGGGGGTTGAATCGTGAGCTACAGTTTGGCTTAGCTCCCTAGATGAGCTTGCTGGTGCCGTGGTTCACGGTGTGGCCGCTCACCTTCAGCAAGATGAGCCTGAGATTTTTTTTAGCGTTAATTTTTCTGTGCCTCAAGTTGGTTGCGTGCTAGCCCGGGGCAATGCTTCCTTCAGACAGCTCCTTCAGGCTGCGATGTGTTGAAATGTGCCTGAATTCATCTGGATGAGGGGGAGATGTGACTGTGCTTGTTTGAACAACCTCTCTTGATATGAGTTTTCTTAAACTGAAGGGCAGGCCCCAGCAGGACTGATCCTTACATAGGCAAGCGCTGCTTGGAGGCTCCTTCAAAAGTGCTGCTGCTTTTATATGTTTCTGCAAGGGGATGTATGATCTGGGGTCTGTTTGATGTCAGCTACAACAGTTGATTGAGCAACAGAGTCTTTTTAGCAATATATATATATTTTTAAATTTTTTTCTTTGCAGAAGTAGACAATGTGGGACAAGGTCACATCCAGCTGGCGCAAATCCTTCGGGAGGAAGCAAAGAAAATGGAGGACTTCAGGGAAAAGCAAAAACTGCATCGGAAAAAGGTCAGGTGCTGCGGGAGCGTGCTCCTTCACCGCAGGGTGTCAATCCTGCCCTGGCGATGGGCTGCTCTGGGCGGCGTGTCCCACCATGCCCCAGGCCCCTCTGTGCCCCTGGTGCCTGCTGCTGCCGGGAAGTCCTGAGCTCCTTCCTACGTGTTGCAACCGTGTCGGTGAACCGTGCGGCAACCTCCGACTTCCTTCTTCTCACTGCTGCGTCTTCTCCTTTGGGTGCCTTTTGGGGTCAGCGATAGGAGGGGCTCAGCTCCAGGGATTCCAGCCTCAGCTGGGAATGTTTTTAAAGCATATATATAGAGAGAATCATAGATTCATTTAAGTTGGAAAAGACCTTTAAGATCATCAAGTCCAACTGTTAACCTACCACTGTCAAGTCCACCACTAAACCACGTCCCTAAGCACCACATCTACACGTCTTTTAGATACCTCCAGGGATGGTGACTCCACCAGTTCCCTGGGCACCCTGGTCCAAGTGAAGAAATCTTTCCTAATATCCCATCTAAACCTCCCCTGGCGCAACTTGAGGCCATTTACTATTGTCCTATTGCTTGTTATTTGGGAGAGGAGACCAACCCCAACCTCCTTTCAGGTAGTTGTAGAGGGCAATGAGGTCTCCCCTCAGCCTCCTTTTCTCCAGGCTGAACAACCCCAGTTCCCTCAGCCGCTCCTCATAGGACTTGTGCTCCAGACCCTTCACCAGCTTCGTTGCCCTTCTCTGGACACGCTCCAGCACCTCAAGGTCTGTCTTGTAGTGAGGGACCCAAAACCGAACACAGGATTCGAGGTGCGGCCTCACCAGCGCCAAGTACAGGGGAACGATCACTGCCCTGCTCCTGCTGGCCACACCATTTCTGACACAAGCCAGGATGCCATTGGCCTTCTTGGCCACCTGGGCACACTGCTGGCTCATACTCAGCCGGCTGTCGACCAACACCCCCAGGTCCTTTTCCACTGGGCAGCTTTCCAGCCACTCTGCCCCAAGCCTGTAGCGCTGCATGGGGTTGTTGTGACCCAAGTGCAGGACCTGGCACTTGGCTGTTGAATTTCATACAATTGGCCTCAGCCCATCAATCCAGCCTGAACAGATCCCTCTGCAGAGCCTTCCTACCCTCGAGCAGATCCATGCTCCCGCTCAACCTGGTGTCATCTGCAAACTTATTGAGGGTCCCATCAATCCCCTCGTCCAGGTCATTGATAAAGATATTAAACAGAACTGGCCCCAATATAGTGCTGTATGATCTCCATACGGTCTGCTAAATTTGGTAAGCCTTTTAACTTCTTTTGGCTTGAGATTCTTTTGTCTGGAAAATGAGGGAGAACTGCTAGAACCAGGGGCTGGTTTGAACCTAGCAGAGGGCAGTGGGCTTCTCAATTTTGCCAGACCCTATGGAGACGATAGAGTAGTATGTATTGCTAGGATTTCATTTGTAGAGCTCCTTTGCATACACAAGTGAAGGCTTAGACAGAAGCATAGAAAGATGAATGTCTCGGATGGGTTTTGTGAATATGCTTTGGGTAGAAGAAGGTCCTTAAACCCATCTCAATCTGGTCCATGCCTCTTCCTTTCCTAAACCATGTAGTTCATCCTGGAGTGTCAATGGTCAGTGACATGCTGACTCTGGGTCTGTTGTTTTCACAGATAGAGCTGATAATGGAGGCGATTCACAAAAATAGGAATTTGCAGTACAAGAAGACCATGGAGGTAAAGCAAACGTGCTGCTGTTTCTTGCCGTATGGGTTAACGCTGCTAACATGCACACACGTGGTGCTGGGGCAGACATAAACGCGAAGGTCTCCCTCCTCTGCTGCAAGTCCCTATGTTGTGTCTGCATGAGTGGTGTGCAGGGCGTGCTCAGCAAAACTGAAAAGTATGCGAGGGATGTGGCTGACGGTAGCCTTGCAGGGTTGGATATGAGTGATTTAGACGTCATGGACTCGATTGCCATGAGCTTTTCATCTTGAATGAAGAGGAGCTTGTCTTGTGAGGTCGGTTTTGCCCAAGCAGTAGGGTACCCGAGACTTTGCGTGCTGTCCCCTGCTCTGCTGGCAGCCTGCATCTGCCTCTTCACTCGTAGTCTGTGCTTTCCTCCAAAGCCTCCCGCGTGAGCTGTATTTGCGTCTCGTTGCTTGCTGACACGCTCCTGCCCTGTTTGGTGGCTCTCCTAGGCCAAGCGGCTCTACGAGCAGCGCTGCAGGGATAAGGACGAGGCGGAACAGGCTGTGCATCGCAACGCAAACCTGGTGACACAGAAGCAGCAGGAGAAGGTATGGAGAGAGGGGTGGCCGTGGGGCAGGGGGAGAAAGGGGTGTCTCTTCTCGCAGCTTTCCTGCCCCATGCCTCTTTTCCCAGCTTTGGGGTGAGACGGGAGGGCTGGTGATGTTCCCTGGTTGGGCTGCAGTGCCGTCGTTGATGCGCCAGGGCTCTCCTCTACCGTTCTTCTCTCTCCCATTTTTGGCAGCTGTTCCTGAAGCTGGCTCAGACAAAATCGGCTCTGGAGGACTCCGGTGAGTGTGGAAATGGCGGCGTTTGGAGGGCGAGGGGAGCGTTTCCTGGGGCAGGGGGTTGTGAAGCTGTGGCATGGCTCTCAGGTGAGCTCCAGCTCTTGGGTCAGGAACAGGTCCTCAAAAACACGTGCCAAAGATACCGGAGGTGGGATCCTGCCCTGGAGAAGCCCGCATGGCCCCACCAAGGCTGCTCCCATGGCACAACCCTCCATCTTGCTGCCCAAATCTGTGTCCCCTTGCCGTGCCCACCCATAGCCAAGCTCAAGCGTTACTGCTGCTTTCTCCCTGACATCCCAGCCATTTCAGGCTTCACATATTACCTTCTAGTGAAGGGTTTTTTTAATGAATGTTAATCAGATGACAGTGTGATTTCTCTCGCAGACAGGAGTTACCAGCAGAGCGTTACCACACTGGAGAAGATCCGGGAAGAATGGCAGAAAGAACACATCAAAGCTTGCGAGGTAAATGCCCTAAAACGCCTTCACGTGGCAGTGTGGTCCTCTGGATGTCCGTCCCCTTGCTGTGGGGATCTGGGACAGTGCAGATTTGCCTTCTCTGTATTCCTCTGGCAGGTGTCGCAGCCAGCCCTGCGTGTCTCACGCTTGGCTTCTGGATTCAATGTCCCACTACTTCAAGGTTTCTACTCTTTTGTTATTTTTATTTTTTTTTCTTCTACCAACTTTTAAAATTGACAGTCAGTGCATTAAGTAGTGACATTTTTGCCCGTTACCTTCCTGCACGTTTGGTGTGGCCATCGTCTTGAACAGTCACAGTCATGGTCACCTCCGCACACCCGGCGACTCAAGGCCAATATGTGCTATAGCTGCAACACCACCCAGCAGACTCTGAAACTCTGAAAGTCTTTAAATGGCTTTGGAGCAGAGGCTGGTGGCAGGCTGGGGACACAGGCTGGGTGAAGCCATCCCCATGCACCAGGAGCCCTTCACCTTGTATCTCACGGACCACGTGGTAGTGAGGGAACCCCTCCGAGTGGTTAGATCAGCCTAAAGCAGGCTGTCTCATAGAAAAATGGTCTAGCAAGGATTTCTAGCACCTGCTGGGGAAGTCCAGAGCTGGTGGCGAGAGGATAGTGCAGCTGCTTTGCTGCTGACCTGTGTCTTGCAGCTGCCTGGGATCTGTGACCGAGGGATGGAAAGGGACTACAGAGATGCAGGTTTTATCCCAGGTCTGCTGCAAGCTTGCAAAAGGACTTCCCATCCCCAGCCATGCCAATCCCTTCCCAAGCTATCTCTCCTCAGGGCTCTATTTTACTTTTTCCTTTTAAAATGGAATTTGCTGTCTGTTTTGTGTGGCATGCGTTGGTGTCTCAGTGCTGGTGTCCTTTTGGGGTCTGGGGTCTCCAAAAACCTCTCTGATGGTGGGGCGTGGGAAGCAGTAGTTTCACTTCCACAGATGGATCACTTGGAGGTTTTCCCCTCGGTGTGTTGCAAAGGTCATAACTGATAACTAGTGCATACTTACACTTGGGATGAAAGGTTATCTTTCATGGAAATGTGTAAAGGAACATGAAATTGAGGTATACCAGACAGCAGATTTCAAAAGACTTGGGTTTAAACTTGCTTGGAAAAGGGCTGGGCAGGAAAGAGGGAGAAGACCAACCAGTCAATGCACCTCTGTTTTCATACATCCCCAGTGCTTTTTTATTGCTCTGTACCTGTGGGAGGGAAGTGAGCTGGGACCGCAGGACCGTGGGGTACCTAGGGAACATGCACTGCCTTTAGGAAGATGGCTTGGTCTCCCCAGAGGTAGCGGTGTGCCGAGCGACCCCTTCCACATGAGTCCTGCAGACCTTCCAGAGCTTAACACTCATCTTTGAAATACCTGATTGCATAGGGGGATGATTTTTCCTCTGGATGAGCTGGAGAACTCTTAGTTTCCACGTTCCCTGCAGAAGACCAAAACCACCTGCTCCTCGCTGAGGATAGTTGTCTTTGAGGTGGCACTTGGGGATGAGAAACGATCAGGATAAGAGATTTGCTCTCGTTTTAAAGATGTTGGGACCATTTTGTCTGTGTCGTTTCAGTTCTTTGAGACTCAGGAGTGCGAGCGGATCAACTACTTCCGCAACGCCCTCTGGCTTCATGTCAACCAGCTCTCCCAGGACTGCGTCCAGAATGACGAGGTACGTCACATGAAGGTTTCTCCATACCTTCATTTTTCTGTTTGGAAAGCAGAGCCCAATTTGCTTTCCTGTGCACTGAGCTGTGTTATGTCTGAGTTGGGCTGTGGCCTTTGATCGGCCACCAGACACCAGCATGAGTGTGCAGGCAGAAAGTTTTGGCCAGAGCTCTTGCAGATGAGGTTCCCTCTGTGATTCCCACATTTTTTGAGGGTGGTGAAACACTGGAAGAGGTTGCCCAGAGAGGTGGTAGATGCCCCATCCCTGGAAACGTTCCAGGTCAGGTTGGACGGGGCTCTGAGCAACATGATCTAGTGGAAGATGTCCCTGCTCATGGCAGGGGGCTTGGATGAGATGACCTTTAAAGGTCCCTTCCAACCCAAACCATTCAATGAGTCTATGATTCCCTGGCCATTGAAGCTTGTGTCCTGGGTGAACATCAGGCTTTCACCCCATGTGTGATAAACGATTGGAAAAAACCCTCTTGGTTTTTGACCTGATGTATAGAAATGCTTTTTCTTTCCTTTTGGCAGAAATACGAGGAAATCCGCAAGAGTTTAGAGCTGTGCAGCATTGAGAAGGATATTGATTTTTTTGTAAATTTACGCAAAACTGGAAGTTTGGCCCCAGGTAAGAGCTCAGTACAATCTCACAAAGTAGCGCTGACTTGCTTGTACTCCTCATAGAGCTGCTGCTCTGATCAGCATCATTTTGGATGCAAAACCATTGATTTTGCAACATTCCTCCTTTCATTAACTGGCATGCAGCACTAGTCTCTGCCACTTATCACCAGCCCCTGAAGATCAGGCATTTTCCCAGAGAGAGGAAAGACTTAGCAGCTGACTGTTGGTGTTGACAAGTAGTTTATGCTTATAAAAGGTCTGTACTTTACTGCTGTTAACTTTTCCTAGCTCCTGTTGTTTATGAAAACTACTATAATACACAGAGAAATGCAACTCCTGTGAGAAGTCCGGTTCCTGTACCTATATCAAGGTAAGGCGTATAACGTGCAATAGCAATTGCTATTGCAAATGATGCTCTCCTGCCAAAAAAGCGTATTTTGTTACTTTCAGTCTATTGGAGGCTTGACTTGTGAGTATTAGAGGAAAATATTTCCCACGCTATGTAGTCCATCACTTTTCACAGCAGGAATTATGCCAGTGTGCTGCCTACTATAAGCTGTTCAAGGACCCCCTCAAGCCCAGTCAGAGGTTTTTCTCCCCCTTTTGCAGTCATTTCTCCCTTCTCATGGCTGGGAATCTTATTGTGACAGTGCTTGAGGTGAGGGTTTGCCCATTTTTTCTTGTACCAAGCCTATTCCAGAAGTCCTTTGCATGGAGGTGAGGGGCTGTGGTGCTCAGACAGCAGAAAAGCAAGGCAGCCTGTGGAATAGTGATTTTCATGTCTTACTGTCTCTGGGAACTATCTGAACTCCCTTCTACAGCAGCCTTTGATACCAGGAGGGCTTTCCTGCATGATTCTCCACGTGGTCTGTCTATCTGAGGAGAGATGAATCAGTTAAAAGTGTGCGTGGGTAGAGGGAGGAACAGCAGAGCTGAATTGACTCCCCCGGGACAGAAGCTGGGCAGGGAGGACAGGGTGAAAGATGCTTCTGCCAGGGGGCAGATGAGGATTCAGGGCTATTAAAGACTATTGCTAAAGATGAGTGTGCCACTTTGGCTGTTACGCTGGGAGAGGAGTCATGTCCAATTATGGCTACTTGATGTCTCACTCTGGGCAAAGGCACGTAAAAAGTCATGCCCTGAGGCTCACTTGTGAATGTTTCCCCAACTTAGTGCGTTTTGGTTACTTTTTCCTCTCACCCACCGTATCAGCTTCAATTCCTGCGTTTGCCAAGCTGGCTGTCAGTGGTGAACCCACCGTGACATGCCTTGGTACCAGGTCTCCATAAAGCCCAGGCTGGCCAAACCTCTTGCCCTCCTGCCAGCTCTCGGAGGGCAGCTTAGGAGCGTAGAGCCGGGGCAATGGGAGTCCCATGGCCATGCAGATCCTCAGCTCTGTGTTTTCTTCTGTGCAGGAGGGGACCTCTACCCACCCCGACCAGCGCGCCAGGTGAGTTACTTGCTTTATGGGGCTTCTGGCCCCACAGAGGGTCTCTCTGCTCTTGCTCTTCCCCGTCAGGTCATGAGCTTTAGCTCTCTGAAGGGATTGCTTTAGGGGAAGCTCCTGCTGTAATTCTGGTCCCTGCTGAAAGATGCTGGGAAGGTGGGCGCTGACTTTGGAGGCGAGGTGTCACCCAGGAGAAATTCTGATCAAAGCCCTGCGTGTAGGCATTTTTGAAGGTGAAGGATGTCTAAGCTTGGGATCCCACCAGTCTTTGCAGTTTGCCATTCTCTGCTTCAGCAGCATGAGCTGTATCATTCCCAGTGCCTCTTCAGTGACGGGATGCTGCAGCAGGACTTGGTAAAATGAGGTCCTGCTTTGGCTCTTTGGCAAATCAAGTCATCTCTTTGAGTCTCATTCACCCTTGCCTCCCATCCCTTTAACACGGGTGGCCAGTGCGTGATGTTTCTGTCTTGTGTAAAGTCTTGTAATGAGCACTTCTCATGAGCAGACCTAATTTTTTTGTGCTCTGTGTTTCAGGCGAGCCTGATTACGCCACAGTTGACGGCTACAGCTTGATACATCACTAATAGCCACCGTAAGTACTCACATTTGATGAAGAAAGGATGTAATATGAGATGCAGCTACACTGAGGAGGGACAGTGCAGAAAGAAAGGCCACCGGTTAAGGGATGACATTTTGAGGTGACTGACTGGGAGTGATGATCATGTCAGCCCTCCCATCGCTTGTCTGAGCTGGAGCTGTGGTTTAGATGCTGTTGATCCTGTTCTGTAGGTTCTCCAGGCAGAAGACACTGTTGGTCTGGCCAGCGTGGCAGCGGTGTTGTTTCCAGTTATTCCCAGCCACACAGAGCTGAAGCGCATCTCCATTTTAAGAAAGTATTTGAGGACTCTGATGATTATTTGTACATTCAGAAAGTGCCTATTAAAATCTGTGCCTCTGATCAGCAGACTCCTTGGATGGATATCCCATTTTCACACTCGGGGGAATATAAGCAATCGACCCAGACACAGGGGTGATCCGTGTCAGAAGAAATTTTTGAAGTTCTTCTAAAGTGCAGCCATCCGGGAGAGGCTGGAGCCCGCCACTCTCCAGATAACTAAGAAGTCCCATGTGCCGAGGGGAGCGGTGCGCGATGCTTTGGGCACGCTGGCTTGTGTTCAGGGCACACGTATCCCACTCAGATCTCAGGATACACTTTTGCCTGTTTCTAAAGTCTTTCATTAATGGTAATTAAACTTGTAATTTAGGTTTTAATTTTGTCTCTCAGGGAGCTTACTTAGAGGAGCACCAACGGTTACACCATGTGTCTGGCTTAGCTGTAGATGTGCTCCAGGCTTAAGCGCCGATACTGGGAGCTGATTTGTATGTTGCCTGGTGCAGCAGTCCACAGCGCAGCTACCTAGTGAGAGGCTGTGCTGCCACAAACATGCTGGGACATGCTGCACCCCACAGCGTTGTTGAGGATAGGAGGGAAGTCGGTCAGCTCTTCCAACCGCCTCTCCAATGAGGGGCTTCCAGTTTTTTAGGTTCATGGTATAGCTTGTCCCTGGTAGGCCCTGGAGAACTCCATTTGATTAACTTCTGGGAATCCCAAAACTTTGTATTTGTTCTGACCATGCACCACTAGAAACAAACTTAGCTACTAATGGTGGGCTGGAGCCATGCAACTGGTTTTCTGACCAGTCTCCTCAAAATTCATGCCCTTCTTGTTAGCGTATATATGATTATGGCTTTGATTCGGACGCTCACATGCCTCAGGGCCGCTGGTCTATCTGAAGTCCCTGCGTGCGGTGTTGCTTAACAGCTCCTCAGTGCCTTATGACACTGGACACAGGGACACAGGACATGGGGACCAGGACACAGTTTAGCTGTCTAAACCTGGTCCCAGGTGACTAACTTTGGAGTAACAGGAGTTGCTAGTTGTGTAATGTTCTTCAAGTTGAATCTGCATGACTTCAGTGTGTGCCTAAGCCCACCGGTCCCCAGGGCTTTTACTGAATTTCCTTGTGCGGAGAAGATCACGGTGAGCTTTAACATCTGTCCTGCTGCATTATAATGAACTGTGCAAAGTGCCTATGTCAAGGAATCAGTTGTCCTATTTTATTTCTGAAAGACCAAATGTACAAATATTCTTCTGAAGGAGCCTGCTGTAGTCTTAGTTCTTTAAATACGTATTTTAAAAATAAGTTTTGAGACTCGTGTGCTGGTTATGCTTTTTTTAAAGGTTGTCACATTCACTTTCTGTTGGGGCTGGGGCTGGTACACCTTCAAAGCACCCTGGGATGTTCGGGTGGTGTGAATTGCCTCTCCTGGAAGGAAGCGTACAAGAGCATATCCTTGCTCAGCCTTTATTTCAGTACTTGCTCAGTACCAAGACAGTTGTGGGAGAGAACACCCCGAGGAAGGCTGGCATGAGGACCAGTACTTGTGATTAGCCATGAACTACAAGCCGTGTAGGGCTGTTTCCCTTGGAAAAGTATCTACTCTACAATACATTGCGTGGTTTCTTTATTGGGATTTTTCAGCTGACTGAGCACAATAGATGGTGTTAGGCTTTTCTGGATGCTGAAGTCCCCAGTGAGGCTGAAACTTGGCTTGCACATTCACTAGTTGCACAGAAGTAATCCCAAAATAGAGGTGCTGGTCCTGAATACACCAACTGTTTGAATAGACCTAAAGCCAAGCAAACCCTGGCCTGGAAGCGGAGTGTCCAGACATGGAGCTACCGGGAAGCAAGTCTGTGTGCCCATGAGCACTGAAACGGCTTTTTATCTTCAGCATCTTCCCTTGCCTGGTTGTCTTCCAAGTGGTGCAGAAGACTTTGCCCTCTTCCCAGGCCCCTCTGGAGGAGCCTAGCCTTCTCCTGGGCCCCTATAGTGAGGCTGGGCTTCCTCAGAGATGTCTGTAGAAGGGTGTGGCCTCCTCCCAGACCCCTATAGAATTGCCTGGCCTCCCTACAGACCCTGATAACCAGCTGTGCAGCTCCTGCCTTCCCTCCCCAGGGTGCCCTCCTGGGAGAGAGAGAGACAACAAATGCCTTAATAAGACAACTGCTTTAATAAGATAGAATAAGAAGAGGCATACAGATAGCGAGTAAATCTTATGTCCCTTCAGATGCTGGGCACCCTGCCTTAGGGCAGGGTCGGATGGAGCTCTCCCTTTTTGGTCCTGTGAGCTAATACACAAATTATCACAAGAAAACAACTCTATTCGTAACGGAAGTTCACATGAAAACTTCTCGCTGTATTTCCAGATACAGGCAGGGCCAGGCAGATGGACTAAGGGCCAGTACCAGGTGGGAGCTGCCCGCAGGCCCCCCAGTTACCATGAACTGGTTGAGCTCATCCTGCGGCCAAGGGGCTTGTGCAGCACAGCAGAGCCCTGCGCCTGCTGAGGGGGTCACTGGCTCCTGAACGTGCAATGGGCTCCTGGTCAGGATCAGTGCATCCCTGCCTTGACCCACGTACAGTTTACCTTTCTCACACGTATTACAAATTACAGATTACATTACATTACATTAGTAACAGGTGGGCTTCTCAAGCTCTAAGTACAAAGTCCAGCAGAGTGGACGTTGCCTGTTCAAGATCATTAACTCCTTGACTATGATGTCTTCTGCAAAGTGGGCCTGAGCTCTGCGGGGGCTTGTCCGTCTGGGGACTGGGAGAACTCACTTCTGCTCCCAGTGGGGCTCGGACTTGCCCCCAGCCATGGCTCCCTGGGGACAGCTGGGTGCCAGGGCAGGGATCAGAAGGGACAGTGCTGCCTGGACCCCCGGGCTGAGCCAGCAGCTCTGCTGCACCTGGAGGTGCCTCAGGACAGGCTGCCCCACTCCAGTGGCACTTCCAGGTCCTGCCATGGCACAGGTAGAAGAGACCATACACTCCCCATCCTCAATGGTAGGGGCTTGGCTTCTCACCCCACATTACCTCTAGGAGCAGCCCGGCCTCCCCATAGATCCTTATGGGAGAGCCTGGCCTCCTCCCAGGCCCCTATGGAGCAGCCTGGCCTCCCCACAGATCCTTATGGGAGAGCCTGGCATCCTCCCAGGCCTCTATGGAGCAGCCTGGCCTCCCCACAGATCCTTATGGGAGAGCCTGGCATCCTCCCAGGCCTCTATGGAGCAGCCTGGCCTGCCCATAGATCCTTATGGGAGAGCCTGGCATCCTCCCAGGCCTCTATGGAGCAGCCTGGCCTGCCCATAGATCCTTATGGGAGAGCCTGGCCTCCTCCCAGGCCCCTATGGAGGAGCCTGGCCTGCCCATAGATCCTTATGGGAGAGCCTGGCATCCTCCCAGGCCTCTATGGAGCAGCCTGGCCTCCCCACAGATCCTTATGGGAGAGCCTGGCATCCTCCCAGGCCTCTATGGAGCAGCCTGGCCTGCCCATAGATCCTTATGGGAGAGCCTGGCCTCCTCCCAGGCCCCTATGGAGGAGCCTGGCCTCCCCACAGATCCTTATGGGAGAGCCTGGCATCCTCCCAGGCCCCTATGGAGCAGCCTGCCCCCCCCATAGATCCTTATGGGAGAGCCTGGCCCCCCCCATAGATCCTTATGGGAGAGCCTGGCCTCCTCCCAGGCCCCTATGGAGGAGCCTGGCCTCCCCACAGATCCTTATGGGAGAGCCTGGCCTGCCCATAGATCCTTATGGGAGAGCCTGGCCTCCCCACAGATCCTTATGGGAGAGCCTGGCCTGCCCATAGATCCTTATGGGAGAGCCTGGCCTCCTCCCAGGCCCCTATGGAGGAGCCTGCCCCCCCCCCATAGATCCTTATGGGAGAGCCTGGCCTCCTCCCAGGCCCCTATGGAGCAGCCTGGCCTCCCCACAGATCCTTATGGGAGAGCCTGGCCTCCTCCCAGGCCCCTATGGAGGAGCCTGGCCTCCCCACAGATCCTTATGGGAGAGCCCGGCCTCCCGCCAGGCCCCTATGGAGGCGGTGACGCCCCGCGACTCGGCGTGTCCCTCCGTCCCTGCCGTAGCTGCCCCGCTGCTGATTGGCCGCGAGCGGCCGGGAGGGAGTAGCTACGGTCCCGCCCCTTCCGCCACCGCCCCCGAGTCGCCCGGGCAGCGCCGCAGCGGGCGGGGGCCATGGCGGAGGCCGTGAGGGTTCCCCGCAAGGCCCGAGCCAAGAGCAGACCCAAGGTAGGGGTGGGCCGGGGCCGGGGGGCGGCCGGGGAGCTCCTCAGGGTGTCGGTCCACCCTCCCGGGGGCCGGGGGGCCTCGGCCCGGCGGCGGGTCTGTCACTGCCGCCTCTCGTTTGTGGCGGCTCCGGGCGCCCTGGGACTTTGGTCAAGGGGTCAGGCTGCTATTTGTGTTACTCTCTTTTTTTTTTTTTTTTTTGCTTGTTCGGTTTTGTTTTGAAGCGGCGGGAAGGGTGGCTGCTCTGGGCGGTGTTTATGTCCGTGTTTGTTCGTCCTCTTCTGCTGGAAGCTGTTAGGGTGGGCACGCTTTTCTAAAAAGAGTTGTGAATGTCTGCGCTTTCCTGAAGCGGCGTAAGAAGACCTAGTTGGCAGCCAGGTGAAGGGTGTGATAGTTCCTGTGCTGTAAAAGGGTGTAAACAAGCTTTTTAGTCTTATAGCCTGTGGCCTTCTCCAATAGCTGTGCACAGCGAGGCAGCTGGAGCTGCATCTGCGGTGAAGCCGTAGAGCAGTAGAGCTTATTGGCCTTCAGCAGTGTTTTAGTACAATATGGGATGATGGTCTTGCTCCATCTCATACGGAACGGTTTGGCTTTGAAATGCTCAAAACATGAGGCCACGTATAGCAGACGACAGTGTTTGTTCTTTGTTTGTTGGTGCTGCAGTTTAGTTAAGCATCAGTCTTCCTAGGTTTTAATCCTGTTGTGAGTATGTTCCTCCTTCATGATGTTAGTACTGACAGCTTTCTGAAGGCTTTATTTTCCTTGCAGCTGTGCTATGCGGAATTTCAGTAGTTTGTGGAAATGATCCGAACCAAAACATCTCGCCTCAGAGTTGAGTCTAAATAGAAACATTTCCCTTAATTGCTTAACCTCTTTTATGTTGTAAACTGCACCGCATAGAGCAAAGGCATTGAAGTCATGGCTGTCAAAGCCCTGTGAAAACAAAATTAATGGATTAATTGACCATTGTTTTGTAAAATAAGGGTTAGATCTAAGTGTCAACAGCTGTGATTCCTGAACTGCAGGCAAGTAAAGTTTGGAGGGAAAAGCAATCCCAGAAGAGTAAGTGTGTCATTGTTTTTGTTTTGATTCAGCCCCATAGCATGTGCAAGGCAGTCAAATCTGAAGACTGCTGCTGAAGAGAATCAGTTCCCTGCAGGAAGGCAGTGAGTCACAGATGACGCTGGTAGTTCATTAAGGATGTATACGGTGACTCCAGTGGCTGCTGTGTTTGGCCGTCCCTTCCAGGTGTAATTCATTGTGAAACAATTCACTGGCAATGTCACGTGTGAGAATCCAGAATTCTTCAGTGTTACACCTGACCCATTCCTGATATTTTTGTTGCTATTACTATGCTCAGCTCTGTTAATAGGCAGGGGTATTTGAGGATGCAGTTTGGGCCTCAGTCACATTAAGGATTTTTCCATCCATCCCCATGCCTCAGAAACAGCCATAATCCTTTGAAAAGCTGAAATTCTTGTGAGCTGAGAGAAAGGCTGGCTCAGCTGTGGGGCTGCCAAGTAGTGGAACGGAGCCCAGGGCTTTCTGAAAATAGTAGCCCCAAAGTTAAGCTTGTCCAGCACCAGTAACACCAGACTGATTCAAACACAGTTAGGTGGCAAAACCAGTGAACCTGAAACTGGTGAAGGTGAACCTGTGTGTGTGTCCATCTCGGTGGGTAGCACTTAGTTACTCCGGCGATGTTTCCTGAGAAGTGGTAGGTGTCCTTAGAGCTCGAGGTGTCATTTACCAACATGCTAGGAGAGGAGAATGGTTAGGCATGGGACAAGGCTAAGGAGCAGGTGTCATCTTTGACTTAAAGGCTAAACCTCGTAAGAGAGAACAGCAGATTTTGCTTTCGTGTTAATTCAGAACCTGATTTCTCTCATCCTTTCTCAGATGAAATCCCTGTTAACGATTATGGCATTTTTTGCCTTGGAAAGTGAGAACTGAAAGGCACTTTATAAATTTTAAAAACAACTATTTTATCTAACAGTAACATTTGTGAGGAATACAGAATGCTACTGAGAGATAAAGGGAGTTTCTTCTGTATGAGGACTGCGAGAGGGAACTTTGAGATTCTAGAGAGGAAAGGACGAGCATGTGTTTGTAAAGTATGTGGATTAGTACACTGTCAAAAATATAATCCAGTGATATAGTGTCCTGTGGAAAGGACTGACTTTGAGTTAATTGTCCGGAGGTGTTTATTATAACATGAAGTCCTAGTTTAAAGAATTGTGCTGATATGTTTTTAACCTCTCACCTGTAGCTTTAGCTAGCCTTGGAGTGTGTCAGAACGGTTTCGTGATCAGAAGTGTTTGCAGGATTTAATATACTGGAAAACACAATCTGTAAGCAAAGCCAGTGTATTGCTGTTTTGTAAAGGAGCTGTGAGCGTATGTTTGAAGTAAAATTAGGCTTGAGGTCAAAGGTAGTTAGGGCCTTGATTTGAGCTGTTTTCTTGTATGCCTTCTCATAAGGCAATGTCATGTCAGATGTTTAGTGAAAGTATATGTGATACTGTCAGCAAATTTCCGAAACTATCGTCTTTTCCCCAGTCATGGAGGAATATTGAGAGCTTTTCCTAATTTCAGCTGTGTTCTTTTTTATATTATCTGGGTCATCCAAAACCGGAGCATTGTAACCTAACTCTTCTCAGTTTCGCTCCTAATAAACTGGTAGATACACATAAACAATTTACAAATTGGCAAAACACTTTGCCAATTTCTTGTTTTACAAATTGGCAAATGATTTACAAATTGACAAAATCTTGTTGATTTCCTGTGCAATGTTATTTCCCATGCGGTGCTTTGGGAAGGAGGCTAATCTATACCTTAAACTAGGTTTATGGGAACTATTTACCCCCAAACTGATCTTAGTTTAAAAGTGGATAATCAGTTTACAATTTTAATGTCACTGCTAAGTTCTTCTACACCTCTAGTATGTAATACCTATTGAAAATAGGTATTTCAGTAAATGTACAGATGTTGTGATAGTTTTATAATGTAATTAGGGGGTGCATTCCAGACTTTCTTTGTTCTGAAATTACTTTTATGAAAATAATTTTCCATTCATTAAAATATTTCTGTAAAACTTAAGATGAATTGCAAAGTAACTTTTTTTTGCAATATGTTGAAATCTAGTGGCTGTTTTTAGAGGTCAGGGTCCTGTTATTTTGATTATTTTATATGTTAATGAAATATTCTGTCCTGTGATATTTATAGCTTTTTACGTAGAAACGTTGAAGCATTGTTCAAGAGATGACCAAGAAAATAGACACTGATAGGCAGTCTTCAAAGGGCAACTAAAGAACAAGGATCTGTTCGGTACATTTGTTTTTACATCTAATGTTATGAAAATTAATGTGTTAAGAGGGGCTTTTGGAGTTGTGATGTTGACAAATCCTATTTTTGGTGATGGTGGGGTTTGGGGGATGCAAGGGGGGTAGATTCACTTCGTAATGACACTGTTAATTTTTTATTTTTCCCTAGGAAAAAAAGAAAAAAAGTAGTGAGGAGACCCACATACAAGAGTCTGATGATGTCTTCCTCCCTCCCGTGGCAGAAGTGTCTTCTCAAGCCAGTAAAGTGCAAGTGGAACATCCTGGAGAGTTTACAGAAATTTGTCTCAGTGATGAAGTAGAGGATGGAAAAACTATAAAAGATGTGTGCGACATCTCCCAGGGTAATTTATCTTCAGCAAATGAAGGATCTTCGACAGTGACTCTAGAGCCTCCCACAGATGCAGAAGAGTTCAAAGCTGATCATTCCCATGAGGAATGCAGGGGCGGTGTTGAGAAGAGTGGAAAAAGCAAGTTGGAGAAACCTCACAGCCCTGTGGAGGTGGTTGCTAGCGGATCAGGAAACTCTGATTTATCGAGTAGTACATTTCATTCTAGTGCTGCTGGCTCTCGGACAGTAGTGGGCTTTGTACAAGACAAAGTAACTGAAAACGTACAAGATGATAAAAATCCTCTTGTCTGTTCGTCAGAGAAGGTTCCTCCTAGTATCTTGCAGCAATCTGAGAAATCCAAAACACGTGTTCAGCGATCGGGATTGAAACCAGTTTATCCAAACTTGTCGGCTGAATTGTCATATGAGAGACCAACCATAATAGCAGTTAAACCGCTGTCGCACAATGAAAGGTTGTATCCAGAGCTCCCAACCGAACCAGAACTGGTGCCTTTTACCAGAGAACAGCTGAAAATTTTTGAGCCGTGTTCATGGTTGGAGAATGTTGACTCCTATGCAGAGGAATTCGAAAGCGTTGCTCATCAGGACAGGCACGAATTTTATGAACTGCTCCTGAACTACATGCGCTGCAGGAAGCAGCTTTTGCTGGCCGAGGCAGAGCTGCAGGCTATGATGACAGACTGCCAAAATGTTAAGGGGAGATTATGGACTTTTAAAGAAGAACAGAAAACTGTGCAGGTGCTGTTGCTGAAGCTACTTTTGAACCAAAACTATTTGGATGTGATTCCAGACCTTAATTTTACTTGCTGTCAAGTTTATTGTATTTAAGCTCTGTTGTTTTAAAAGAGATGATTGCCTTTGCTTCCAGTCTCTCCACTAACCCCCAGTACTTCAGAGTGTCGTTCTGTTGAGACTTAAGACAGTTTGTTGTTTGATTTTTAAACTCCGATGAATGTAGGGTACTAGGATCTCTGTTAGTGATCTCTTGGGAGTCAGACTCGTGTGTAGTCAGTCAGAATGAGCTGTGTACAGCCAGTTCTGCCTGTAGTGTTAGGTGAAGTTTGTGCCACAGTGCTTCAGGTAGATGCAGGGGACACGTGGTGGAGTAGGACGTCAGAATGACTGTAGCGGTGACGTCCCATCTGGCCTGCTGCCTGTAGTGACAGTTTTCATTGACGTCATTCCTGACTGTCCTGCTTTCAGAGGTGGCAGCTGCAGAGGAGCTTGAGTCATGCTTGTGGGTGACCCTGTTGCTCAAAGCAAAGGGCGTGTGAGGTCCATCCACTTTCAGTAACAGTTGCTCCATAAATGTAGCTGTGGTTTTAGCTACTTCCAGGGTGGTCCTGGTACTCTGTAGCATTTCTGTCTGCAAACCAGAAGGGTCTGGAGAGCTCTCTGGTGCACACATCAGAAAAATCTTTCCCCACACTCATTCTGTGTAACTTGTTTTTGGAGCTGAACGTTACAGTGGAAGTGAATAAAATTGTTCTGGCGCTCTGATGCTGTTCATAGCCAACACACCATCAAAGTTGCCCAAGGGTGCTAAGTGCCTATGTATGTGGTGGCTTCACTGTTGTTTCTGTGAGTGCAGTGCCTCTCCTGTGCAGTTCCTCAGAGCTGAGATGTTGAGAGACATTCACTGAACAGATTTGAATCTTTTCCTTTTTATTAGGGTATAACGCTGAACCTCACTGGACTCTGTTTTGTGTTGATCGCTTTCTACGCTGAAAGCAATTTTGGCTTCACTCTTACATCCCCACTGGGCATCATACAGTTGGCTAAGCTTGCTGCTTGCTTTGTTCTATCCCGATTCATTATGTATTTATTGTATGTCAGAATAATTGTTTCATGCCAATTTAAAATTCTTCTTCTACTAACTTAGGAAACACAGGGATAATTTCAAGCTAAGCTTCCAAAGTGCTGGCTCTGAAGCACGTTTCCTGGTTGCGTAGAAGAATAACAGGAATGTTACGTATTGTGGTTTTCTTGTGCTGAAGAATTAGAGATAGGACAGAGGAAGACTGGCCTCAGCTTTTAATTCCAGTTTGAGGAAAAAAGTTAGAGTACAGTTCATTTCTGAAAATTTTAAATGTACAATGGGGAATTGCTATAAATATTCAGTTCTGGGAGCTTAGAAAAATATTTATCTTGTTTCAGTACATATTTTAGCTTTAAAATAGCAGACGCAAATATTTATGGAAATCTATAAACTGAGAAGCAGTTGCGCTCACTGGGAATAGAGAGACCTGATTTTGTTCACATCTGTCAGTGATACAGGCAAGTCACTTCATGTCTGTTTCTAAATCTGAGTTATTGAGGGTTTGTAGAGTAATTTTTTCAGAAGTAAGGGATATGAATCTTCAGTAATCAGCAGCTCTAAAACGTATGTAGGATGTTCTGACATGTTTGTCTTTGCCACCTGTTAAGCGGCCCCTTTTATGAAGGCTTTGAATTCTGTTGAGGGGAGGGTTATGTCAAGGTTAATTTCTGTAAGCACGCTTGACCCAACAAAATGACAAAGCCACTTCAATAAAATAATTGCTTTCTTTTCAGGGTGTCTGTGCAGATCAGTGCAAAGTGACAGGTCACCATCGCTACCAGACAGTGGAGCTGAATGAAAGTGTGCTGGGGGAACTGAAAAAGCTGTTTGAAGCCAAAGCAGAGCATGTGCATCAGACACTGGCGCTGCACTCGTACACTTCGGTGTTGTCCCGCTTGCAAGTGGAGTCGTATGTCTACAGGTTGCTCAGCAGCTCATCCCTGCTGAGATCAGTGGCTCTTCAGCAGCAAGAACAAGGTGTGTTGCTGGTCTGGACCGCTCCCCGTGCTGTTCAGGGTGCCGAATGCCCTGTTCACCTGCAGTTTTGGAGTCTTGTGGTGGAATTTGTATACTGGTGTGTTTCTTCTCTGATATTAAAACCTGCTGATCTTATGTAGAGATCAGAGAAACTTTTTTCTCACAGGAGAAACTCCGATTCTCTTGCCTTATTCACCTGGAGAGTGGAAGCTGAATGCAGAATTACCTTCTTCTAAGCTACATACTGCCACTGATTACTGCAGAGGAACACTGGGTGGGGTGGGACACCTGGACTCCAATCTTTTGTTGTCAAAGGCAACATACAGTATAGTCCCTTTTCCAAATTGAGTATGCATAATTCTAAAACCAGCTGGATATTTTTCCTGCTTTACTTCCTCTTGGAAGGCCATTTGAAATCTTGCAGCTCTAATACTGAGAAATCTTTTTGGTTTTCATCCTAGGTATATTACTTACTTGGGTTTGTGCCGATATAATTTTTTAGCTAAAGTATTCCTCCCCCTCCCGCCCCGGGTGTTTATCCTTCCTAGTCCTCCTCTCTTTGCCCTCTGCCTCCCAGATTGTTTATATGCATAGTAAATGGTGGTTCTTACAAAGTTTGTGTTGAGGGAAGGCCTTTTGTGAGAGCAACCATAGTATATTCTTCTTGTAATTAATGTCCAGTGCTAAATTATAAGATGAAATAAAGTACTCTAAATAAGTGTTCTTCTCTGTCGGATTTAGCAAGCAACTGTGTTGAAATGTCTTGGTATCTATAGATAGAGAGAGCAAGTTTTCTGTATTGCTTCAGAACCACTACTTATGCTACTACTCTGAGAGCTGTTTGTCAAAACTCCTTAATTCTGGTTTTGCTTTACAGTTTCAAAGCAATCAGAAAATCTTTCTTCAGACTTGGGCCACTTGAAGGAATGTATCAGCGTCCTTTTCAGTTTTACTCGCAGAGTTATTGAAGATCCTCAGTTTCAGAGTGACCTTCTCATGTGGCTGCAGAGACTGGTGAGGGAGTAAGCATGGATATATCTGTTTGATCCAACACAAGGGATGAATTTGGGGGTAATTTCTGAAAGTGTTACTGTTTCTCTTACTGTCCCACATGCAATTTTTGGGGGGTTTGTTCTACTTGAGCAACAGAATCTGTTAGTGAATCTTTATAATGAATTCCCTTGGCTGATGAAGTCAACAGAGGCCAGCAGCATTAATGAGGACTGGCACCTGAGCAGCCAACACTGCTCAGAGTCGACTTAATATTCAGTATTCATTATGCTTTTACTTATTTTGAAATTAAAATTATTCAGACTTGTCATTTTTGAGAAAGTTCTATTCTTGCTGATTTCTAAATAAATTTGTTTTTAATGCAATTGTAAAGTAATTCATGTTTGTACACCAGAGAAAATGGTTTGTGGCTCATAAGCCAAGCAAACAGACTTTTAAATACTGTTCTCCTGTAACTTGCTCTGAAAATTGAGGTTTGTTAGAAAGTGTGGGAAGAGAAACGAAAAAACAGTATTACTCTACTTAGCAAGACTATAAAGGAATGAACCTTGAAATTGTTTACAAGATTCCAATATACTTCCCTTTAGGTGTCCGTGTTGCAAAGAATTGGCTGTCCAGGTGACCATCTCTTCCTCTTCAACCACATCCTTCGATGTCCAGCTGGGATCAGTGAATGGGCTTGTCCATTCATTCAGGTGTGAATGTTTAATTCTTTATTGTCAGAAAGTTGGAGTGGAGTGGGTAGGACAGTGTCTTGTGCCTAGTCAATCGCTCATGACTGACACCATCATTCCAAGTGTGTGGAATCATGGTAACAGTGAAGGGTTTGTCAGGGGATGTATTTACCCATGTTAGCCCAACTGTGAGCAGGTTTACAGGGAAACACACTTCTCATTCTTGTCTGGAGAGACTCCGTGAAAGGGAGTCAGGGACTTGCGGTTCGCCTCAGAAGGCCTCACGCAGCAGAAGGTTTGGAGTGCTGTCCAAGAAATGGAAAGAATATTTAGACTTGAAGCAGCAGCTGTGTATGAGACAAGTGAGATTGGAGGCAGCTCTGTGATGTATAAGGGATGAGGAAGAACAGATTTTTATATCCTGCACATTGAAATGGGACTGGTTTCACTGTAGAGTTTATTAGTTAGGTAATTTCAAGGGCAAGGGAAAGAGTTCACTTTGTATAGATCAGAGGGAGTGCAGATATCCAAAGCCACCAGGGCATTCTTGCAAAGAACATTTTTGCCCCTCCAAGGGGGGAAGATGTTGGAAATCTAGCCATAGGAAAAGGATTGCAATTACACTAACAAGGAAAATGCAAGCAAGGAAATGAAAGGATAGAATAGAATAATAGAATCATTTAGGCTGAAAAAGACCCTTCAGATTGAGTCGAACCGTTAACCTAACATGGTAGGATCCTAACTTCCCCAGTGCTTACCATCCCAATTCCTGCTGGTGTCCAGAAGTACGTGAAACGGAGAAGTTGCCTTTTTTGTGGAGCTTTTGATGTGGTTTTTTTTTTTTTTTTTTCTCCTTTATAAGTAATTATTTTGGGCAACTCCCAGTATTTTGCCATAGCAATACTTTCTCCAGGGTGTGGGTACTGTCTTTTATGGATACTTTTTAATATGAACAAAAAGCTAGTGAAAAACGTAAAGCTCAGAATTTGAATTTCTCTACTAAAACTAATTTGCCCTTTGTTTTACTTGTTTGGATTTACTTAGATTTTTGCATTTAATTTCAGATCAAAGTCTTGGATAACCCATCAGGTGTCTTTCATTTCATGCAATCTCTTGCCTTGCTTATGTCTCCTGTCAAGTAAGTATGAATATGATTTTATAAATATGTTCTGATTATTTAAGAGTAGAAAACATGACACACGATCTGCTTGTGAAGCTCAGAGTTCATTGCAGGCAAAGTTATAAAAGCAGGCACAAGAAAGACATTCACAGTTTAATTCAAACTGTTTTTACTCATTCATCTTAAAATACAGCCTTGGCAGTACATTTTCCAACTGTGCACAGTATGATGCAGCTTGCTTTCAGCTGTCAAGTAGCTTGTGAAGACTGACATGTTTCGTTACTGTGACTTCTGAAATATAGAGTTCTTGCCTTGCATGATGGCCTGTTCATTATACTGTCTCCTCAACAGAAACCCTTGAGTAAAGGGTTTGCTAAGTTGGTGTGTATGCTGGTTGGGCTTCTTAACTGATTTTTCATCCTTTTTTTAATCTAGAAGGAATACCTGGTGCTTGGAGAAGCTAGTTGATGAAGTCAGTCATTAGTGAAAACTGTTATGTGCTTCAGATAAAATACATAACTTGCCTCCCAGCCGCCCAAATTTTAATGTCAAAGAATCAAACTGCTGGTATTTAGGGTTGTCATTGTGTTCTTGATATACTGACCCTGAGTTAAGTGGGAGTCCTATTTATGGGAGGCTATTATTTTTAAGGGCTTTCTTTTCACATTTCCAGTCTAGAGCTGCCTGGGGAAACAAGTGTATCCTCAGGGCATGCATACTGCCAATGCATTTTGATGCTTGTGTTTTGAACAAGGTCTACCTTAAGGTGTCTGGAGCGATGCTCTCAACTGTTGATACAAGAATGCAGAGCCTCCACAATGGCTGTACTTACTGGTAAAAGAGCTAAGACTTGTCTGTTACAGTTGCTTCTTGTCAGGAACAAGTTTGAATTCTGAATTTGATTTGTGAAATCAGTGTCTTAAAAATTGTATTTAATTTGTAATAGGCTGGTATTATCAGAGTATAAGTTGAAGGTGATCAGGAGGGTGATAATTATTCCAGAGTTTTGTGGCACTGTGTGCAGAGTTCTGGCAGTACAGTTCAAGTTAGAAGGAAGTTGGATGTTATGATTTTAATTTTTTGTATAACCTTTCTGCACATTTGTTTAACTTGCTGGTACGTCTGAACAACTAAGGATTTATACAGTATATAGAGCCCGAAAACTAGTATCCCAGACTCGAGGTGGTCTACTACATGGAACGGGAACTGGGTTGATTTGAGGCAACTCTTTCCTGGAAGGTCTTTAGTTGTGGTAGTAAGACCAGTCTTACTAACATTGATGTGGTGTCCAGCTAGTGCAGCTACGAAAGTTGTATAGTGGAGCTGGCTTGTGCTTGTCCTGTTTGTTGTTGACTCACCAGATGATAGCCTTAAATGGTTGTTGTAGAGTACCTCTTCTGAAATACAATATCCTTTTTTTTTTTTAAAAGGATTTTTCTTACAGATGGGCAAGAATAGTGTTATTTCTTGCATATTTAAATATGCTTGCTATACAGGGCTGATAGCCATTTACATTGTTCAGAAAATTGCTTGGAAGATCATTTACAGAATACAGCAGATTGGTGTGAGTCTTGGAGGATATCAGGTTATCGTAGCATCATTTAGAATCATAGGGTCATTTAGATTGGAAAGGACCTTTAAGATCATCGAGTCCAATCATTAACCTAGCACTGCCAAGTCCACCAATAAACCATGTCCCTAAGCACCACATCTACACATCTTTTAAATTCCTCCAGGGATGGTGACTCAACCACTTCCCTGGGCAGCCTGTTCCAATGCTTGACAATCCTTTCAGTGAAGATATTTTTCCTAATATCCCATCTAAACCTCCCCTGGTGCAACTTGAGGCCGTTTCCTCTTGTCCTGTTGCTTGTTACTTGGGAGCAGAGACTGACCCCCACCTCGCTACAACCTCCTTTCAGGTAGTTGTAGAGAGCGATAAGGTCTCCCCTCAGCCTCCTTTTCTCCAGGCTAAACAACCTCAGTTCCCTCAGCCACTCCTCATAGGACTTGTGCTCCAGACCCTTCACCAGCTTCGTTGCCCTTCTCTGGACACGCTCCAGCACCTCAAGGTCTGTCTTGTAGTGAGGGACCCAAAACCGAACACAGGATTCGAGGTGCGGCCTCACCAGCGCCAAGTACAGGGGGACGATCACTGCCCTAGTCCTGCTGGCCACACCATTTCTGACACAAGCCAGGATGCCGTTGGCCTTCTTGGCCACCTGGGCACACTGCTGGCTCATACTCAGCTGGCTGTCGACCAATGCCCCCAGGTCCTTTTCTGCCAGGCAGCTTTCTGACATACTTGTTAATTTCTTGTTCTTGTATCTGTTCTCTTAATATCTTCTCTTTACTAAAAGCTGACTTAATTCAGAATTTTTAATTTTCTAATTTTTTGTATACTTGTTTTTTCACTTTAAATCAGAAATCGGGTGGACTTCATGTGCCATATGAAACCAAGTGAGAGGAAAAGTTCCTCTTCATCTGGGAAAGAATCTGGAAACTGGACCCTGGTAGATGAAGGAGGTGAAGAGGTACAGCAAATGACTTCTTTTTTTTCTTTTTTTCCCTTTATGCTTTTGCTCAAGCTTATTTTACTGATTTTTTTTTTTTTTTTTTTTTTTGTGAAATGGAGGAAGAAAAGCTGACTTGTTCAGTTAAAAAGCATCATTTGAAACTTCGATCTATTTTACTCTCATTTTATCTCTGTGATATAACTGTAGATAGTGGAGCTTCCAGGAATGAGTATTAACAGATAGAATATAAATGTTTGAGCTATTGCATGCAAAAGGAGCACAGAAGCAGACATACGTTTGAATAGGTGCTTACCTTCAGAAGGTGGGTTGGACTAACATAGCAGTGCCTCTAGTACTGTTTCCTGGCTGATGAGGGCTTTTATGTAGAAACACACACAGAAGAGGAATTTAGGAGCTTGTGTGTGTGTGTGAAGGAGAGTTCATTTGCAATTTCTTTGGTTTCCTCTTACAAGCAAACTGTAATTAGTACAGTAGTGAGGACCTTTTACCATGTGTTTTATTGTAAAGCTACTAAAAGCGACAGTATTTGTCTATAGGATGAGGATCCTGAAACAAGCTGGATTCTGCTCTTGGAAGATGACTTGATTGCCCTGTTGGCACAGTTTCCATTTCATGAACTCTTTCAGCAGTTCCTTGGATTTAAGTCTGGAGGTAAATAAATCAGCTGCTAAAGAGTTGTTCTTCATTTTGCTTACGCTAATTATATTAATGACTAAAACTGCCAAGAATGCTACTGCGTTAGGAGAGTCTCTCAGTGAAGTAATAATGAACTTGTGCAACAGCTCACAGACTAAATAGATGAGATGGAAGTGTATGCCATGCGTATGGGATAACTTAAAAACTTATAGCATTACAAGCATGCAAAATGTTAGAGTCCTTTCCCTTAGTTTTGATCTGCTCGGTAGTTACACTCACTGATGTGCTTTCAGGATTAAGTTTTCCCCTTTGCCTCTTAGCTGTAACATTACTGTGATTTTTCTCCAATTATTTATTCATTCTTTATTTTGCTAAATCTCTGGACAAGTACATGAAGGTAATTGCTTGCTAGAGGTCTTATAGCCTGCATAGTTTATTTGTACTTTCATACTTAACAGGTATTTATTGTACATTTCATAAACAAAACATAAATTTCAGTTCAGTATATAGCTGGCAAACAATGAACTGTTTGCCAGCTATATGGTGAATTGTTGTTTTGAGTGCTTGTAAAGTTACTTAAAAAATCCAGAATTCACACTTTTTTTTTGAGATGTATTTTTCTGTCTTGGTCTTAGGTGCTTATTTTCCTGAAAAAACCACTCCCCAGGAGATGATGAAGATTTTTGCTTTTGCAAACTCGTTAGTGGAACTTCTGTCTGCGGGGTTAGAAACATTTAACAGAGCACGGTACCGACAGTTTGTGAAGCGAATTGGTCAGCTGATCAAGTAAGAGAATATTTTCTCTGTGATACGATTAAATCTTTTTCATACAGTCTGGTTTAAAGTTCAGAGCTGCAAAAAAAGAAAACACAAAAAAACAACCACCAAAACCCAAACCCCACCAACCAAAACAACCAAACCAAAACAAAAAACCCAAATGGTTCTTGGGTAGATTTTGCTCTGAGAGTTGGTCAGTTTAGGGTTAGCCAATCTGGGAATCTGAAATTCCAGGGTCCTTGACTCTAAAGCTGCCTGTGAAGTGGGTATTGCAGAATCTAAATGCTGTGGGTACAAAGGAGCCGGGTGAGCTGTGGAACACCAGGCTGGATTCCATCAGGGATGTGCTCAGGCTTGTCTTGGAAAGTCACTGAAATCCGACAAACAGTTTCTCAAATCGCCCCTATTTATAACCATTGTTACTGCTTTCTTTCCATTGTTATCCAGAATTGTTTTAGGGTTTTTAATTTGCTCCTTGAAAATTGTCATTGTTGCAGTAAGCAAATGTAATTGAAACCTAAAAGTTGCTCTTTATTTTTAAATCCATAGCAGTCACTTTATATGGCTTCTATGAGTGTGTTTTCAAGGGGGGGATACAGTTAAGTCAAAAACAAAGTCCACGTTTTCCTTTGTGTTATTAGAGCAGTAACTTTCTTGGTATAATTATTCCTGTATGAGTTTTTTGCATGTACTGCCATTTCGTCATTTCATCGTCGTAATCATTCAGGATTACCTTAAGGCTCCAAAGTTCATACACAAACTAATTGGGTATAACAGAATATTATGCATTGTTTGCTTGCAAAACCAAGGAAGGATAACACAGGAATTTTAGACTAACCCTGTCTGAAGAGGGGAGGGAAATGCTATTTATATGGAAATCTCTGGGAACCAGAGGACAAAGGATTGAACATGTCTCTTGTGGCTAGACTCTGATCTAGTTGCACTTGTCTGTGTTTTTATATGGTGATGACATACTTAATGATCCTTCTTTGACTTGTTTGTTCTGCTGTGTAGGATGACACTTTGTCATGTGAGTGACCACTGGGCCCAATATGTTAGCGGCAATAAACAGTATGGATCAGTAGCGCATCCCTACTCTGTGGAAAAATTGCAATTGGAGTTTGATGAATTGTTTTTCAGAGCTGTTCTACATGTTCTGAAGGCAAAAAGGTAGGCGGTCCCATGTGGTTGATACTGGCTTTGTCTTGGAGGAGTCAGATATTTGAAACTGGGATTTGGAATAGCTTTAAATACTTAATGGTTTAAACAAGACTGCAATATGCAGGATTTTTCAGCACATTGGTAGCATCAGGATGGGGAGGAATTATGCCTTGAGTTCTAGCTTCTGACAGAAGCTCTGAGGACTTGTTCAGTTCAGAATGAGGTTAACTCAGAATTTGAGATGCTAAGACACGTCCTCACATTACTAATTCTGTTACATGGCAGAGATGTGGGTGTATGTCTCCTTTTCAAATGTTGGGATTTATCAGGGTGAAACTGTTTGTCTGCGTCTTCAAATCCAACAGGTTGGGAGTCTGGTTGTTCATGTCCGAGATGCCTTATGGAACCTTATCCAGCAATATGCTTTGGAGGCTCTTCTTTGTCATGCACTGTGCGGAGAGCGAGCACCTGGAAAAGCTCTGCTCTACTCTGCAACCCGCTGACTGCAAACAAAGACTCAAAGGTAGAATTTCTACACTCGGAACCAATTCTAATTGATCCAGCTACTGCTGCATCAGCTACGGGTTTAGTTCTTCACATGCTGCATTGTTAAATACACCCTCAGCCCCATGACTTGTCCAGAGGCCTTAGAAGTGTCTTGGGCAATTCATGGTCTTCCAGTACTTGTTTGACCAAACTCTTATTTTAACAGGCATTGTCAGATCTACTGTCCTTTTAGTTTTCTTTCCGATAGTGACTGCTACTGGCTGCTTCAGAGAGCTGCAAGAGTGCCATGCAGCATGTACATCTTGTGTATCCTCGTATCAGGTCCCATCTTGGCCTTCGATAGTATTTAGAGAGTAAGATTTAAATCCTCAAATACAGAATTTTGTATCACTTAGGGTTAGGTGGGTTTTTTTGTTGTGGGTTTTTTTTTTTTTTTTGTGAGCTGTTGACTGTTGATAGTTCTATAAATACCCCAGTCCTCTTTTCCCCCGCCCCGCTCCCCCATCTTGCTAGTTTTGGCTTCAGTAACTTACATTGTAGGAGATCTGCTTATCTTCCACAACTACAGATGTTTCCATTATCTCAAGCCTTCCTTTGATGCTTTTCTTGTCCTGTATGACACCTTTTCTTTCTATTTCCCCTTGACTTCTGTCCTGTGTTCATCTCCACAGTGATTGTGGTGGCTTCAGCTGTAGCGGAGTTATTTAGAAGCCAGCTGGAATGCTACTTCCCCTTTGTTGCTGCCTTCATGGAAAATATTTCAGGACTTGATTGACAGGGAGACAGGTAAACAAAGCAGTAACTCCCTACTTCACAGCCTCTTTGCTGTCTTCAGGGAGAGCAAATATCACTGTCAGTTTTACTTTCCAGCTAGCTGGTAGCCCAGACAGCAGTTACCACATCAACCAAGTCTTTTGATGGAGAAGCAGAAGAAAATGTCGATCTTGAGAGGTTACTGAGTATCTTAACTGTGTGCAAGCTCAGCTAACATTTAAGGCAATGTGCAGTGGAAAGGAGATATCAAGGCTGTAGCTGTGTACACTTCATGAAGTGCTGATCTGATTAGCACTTGCCAGCCAAAACAGTAACGGTTACACTGTTTCAGCAGGACTTCTTTATTTTTGTTTTTGCAAGAAATTTTTACTGCATCGCAAACAAAGAGAATGTAATATGATGTAGTGGGTTGCAGCTCTGACAGCAACAAACACTGGTGTTCTGGTGCGTGGGGTTTTTTTGTGTGGTGGTGGTTTTTTTTTTTTTTTTTTTTTTGTTGTTGTTCAGCCTTTGTTTTGCTTCTAGCTAACTTCTATGTTTTAAAGTCCCTGGTATGCTGATGCAGGATATTTTTATCCTCTTCATTCTCCTCGATGGGTTATGTCAGCACAATACTATTTTTCACAAATGTCTAGACAGGGAATATCAGCGGTTCTTTCAGTGAAATCCATCTAATCTTCTGAAGTAGCTTCTTTTGACTGACACTTACCAATATGATGCTGACTTAATTTCCTGTAATTCATACCCTAAAAGACCATGGCATTAACATTCTCCTGGGAAAGAACCATTTTTATTGATTTCCCTTCCCAGATTAAGTTTGAGAAATGTTAAGAGTGGTGAATCTACAAGGGGTAGCAAGCCTTGGTAATTGATGGAAGCTTTAGGCTTGCATATATATATGGAGGTGGGACCATAGTTGCTTTTAAGGGGTAGGTAGAAAGAGAATGATAAAATGGAGTGCAGTGATGGAGCTGCACTTACTAGGATAACCTCTGGACTATGAAAGCTACCAGATATAAACCCCTTCTCCGTGCTGTGGGTAATTCTGTTATGCCTTTATATATAGCAATGGCATAGTCTTTTTTTTCTTTTTTTTTTTTTTTTTTTTAATTTTTGTCCTTCTGTGTTAGCTTAAAAAAATCCCAAAACAACAACAACAACAAACACAGTGCTCTGTAGCTTCTGTTGTAAGGATAAAAGGTAGCATTAGGAAAGGGAGAAAAATGGGTAAGACATGTCTATTGTATCTATCAGGAGTGTAGTTTGTCTTACTATATGGAAAACTCTTTACTTAAATTGCCCGATTCTCTAGCACACTGTTCATGAGATGTTTTGGCTGTACAAGTCTGACCTTCTTAGGTTGAAGTACAGTTGCAAAATTCTTGAAAGCCCTTAAAATAGAATGTAACGTAAGTGGAAGTGTTTAATCACGAGCCTGCTGAGCACGTGCCTGTGCAGATTAAGTAGTTGAGTGCCACAATGAGTGCTTTTTCAGTATATTCAACTGGTACGGTAAGATCACTGTAAACTGTTTACTGGCATGTTATGCTTCAGAGGAAGCACACCACTCTCCAAACAATTTTACAGCTCAAATGCAGCTTTCAGTGCTTGTTTTGCTGCACAGACTTTATTTAAAGTTATTTGGAGAAATAAAAATAATTTTAAACTCCTGTTCAGGTTTTTATTGTACCCTTCCCTTCCTGTTGTCCCCCGCCCCAAGGAATGAAATGTTTATTTGCATTTGGCAACATCTCACTATTGGGTTTAAAGAGGAAACCTGCCTTGAATTCAAGTGAAAGCATGTCTTATCCTTCTTGTCCTGTGCAACTTCAGTTCTCTGTTTTCAGACACTTTTTCCAAACAAGTGTATTCAGTAATTTTCTTGTATTGAGTTTGAGAAACTGAAACCGACCTTTCCTTGTAATTGTTGGACATAATCTAGGCCCAGGGCTAGATGCTTGAAGTATTTTTGTTTGTAATTGGCATAGAATGATCTCTCCACTTTAATTGCTGCTTGAGATCATGGTATGTGGAATAAGCAATCTCTCAACTTGATCGAAACCTCTCTGCTGTGCTTGATGGGCTTAGTTTTAATCTTCTCTTGACTGTGTGCTGATTAAAATTAGAATTCTTTCATGTAATTTGGACTTAATCTGTGGAATTAATTGCCCCAATATGTAATGGCAGCCAAACCCATGATAACATTTTTAAAAAGCAAAAAGATTCAAGCACTTCTTCCTGTGGATGGTTAACATTACATAGTTAAAATAATATTAAAAATTGGATTCCAGCTGTTCTTGAAGCATTTTTAGCTTTCATTATGAATTATGAATTACTAGCATATTTACTGAATCATATGGACTCACTGCATATTATGGTGTTTCTTGCACCTTATTTTAAAGCAGCCAATACCACTTCTGAAGAGAGAATACTAACCCAGTAATGATAATTCTGTTGTCACCGATTCCTTCTCTGGGATTGGACTGTCAATAAATGTATAAATATTGATGATGTATGTCCTCTAACAGTTCTTTTATCATGTTGCTTGCATGTGACTCTTTTCTAGACCCAGAGCACCTTGAAAATTTTGAAGAGTATCTCAAATCAATGAACTGCTCAGAAGAAATTTGTCTGCTCACCACATTTGCTCAGATGGCACAAACCAAACGGGCTGATGTTGATGAGGATTTTATCAAAATCATTGTTCTGGAGATATACGAGGCGAGTAATATTACCGGTCCATTCAGGAAAAGAATGAATGCTCTTTTCCTAACAGTGGAAGGTGTGAAATGTTCATGGCTTCTATACTTTGTTCTACCATGGAACTAAGAAAGCACTACTTCTGAGGTTTATAATCTAGTACTGAATTGAAATATCCTGAAGTGCATGTTCTTCTGGGAGAAGAACAGCTTTTCTGTAGACCAAGCCAGAATGAAATACATGAACAAAAATATCTTTGTTTTGCTTAATTTTTATTGCACGGATCTAACTTGTAGCTCTGAAATTCCTTGTGTGGTCTTTTTTCCTGTTGTGGTGTGTAGAGGTTTTTTTTGTGGGTTTTGTTTGTTTGTTTTGTTTCTAGTGTGTATCTGTGGTGGTGTTGTTCCTATGTTTAGTTTTGTACTTTGTTTTTGGCGTTGTGATGTTATAATTTCCTTATCTTCTAGGACAATCAGTTTCAGTTTTGGTATTGGTATTTATCAACTTTGTCCAGGATCACCAAGAGCAATTTAGTTCTGTATTTTTCAGAAGACATTTTATTGCAGTCAGTGAAGGTCAGCCATAACCAGTAACTTCTCTCTGCTCATCTTCTCAGCTGTCTTATGTTAGTCTTTCCACAAGAGAGACATTTTCAAAAGTTGGTCGAGAACTCTTGGGAGCAATTGCCAGCATCCATACACAGATTATTTCGGTACTGCTGGATCGAGTTAAAGAGACCATTGAGAAAGTTGGGATGGTAAGTGCTAACATCCATCATTTAAAGCAGTTAAAACTAGAGGCCATACCAGACTGTGTTACAAGATACGGTTTGGTACGAATGGATTGTGCTAAAGAACTGTCCATGTTTTTTTGATTTTATCACTCTTTAAGATAGAAGGGCATAATGCTGATTATTGTTCCATACTGACTACCGATTAACCTTTTTCTTTTCTGCCCTCAAAGGTTTCTTTATATCTGTTTAAAGAACTGCCATTGTACCTGTGGAAGCCTTCTTCGTCTGAGATAGCACTGATTCGTGACTGGTTATTAAATTACAGCCTAACGACAGTGGAGAACAAACTAGCCTGCATTATCTTGGAAGGGCTAAACTGGGGATTCGGTGAGCATGTATGTATTAAAAACAGGAGGTCTGAACTTGGTCAGTTTTGCAGAGTAAAAGTGTTACTCAACCTGGGGCTATAACAGAATTTGAAGACAGTTAATTACATGCTTTTATATGATGGCTGTACACTTGATGGCATAGGATGGGAATTTCACAGTAATTTTGCAGTATTCTGCCTGAGGATTTGATTGTGTTGCTTTCTTGTAGTCTGCAGCTGAGATTAAAAGAGATATTTAAGCAGGAGTTTCCTCCCTCTAGAGGAAACAGCTGACAGGACAATTTTTGTGAGTGACTCAATTAAGATATCTCTGGCTGCAGAAATAGAGGAATCCTCCAAGAAGTGTGTATGAGACGGATGTGACTCTAGTTTGCAGGCTGGTATCCAGGTATGGTTTTCACGGTGCCAGAAAACTAACGATTGAAATTAGAGATTTCAAAGCCCTCAGCATTATTTAAATGGTTGGAAAATATTCCATAGAATGGGTTATTCCAGGAGCTCTATCAGTTCAGGAACCAATTGAAGGTGAATGTTTTTTCAGAGAGAAACAGAAATAGATTGGGGAAAAAATCCTGTTGCCTGTGTTCAGTGATCCATTTTAGCATTGTAATCCATGCATTTGATCATACTGAACTCTTCTTTTGGCTGTGCTGATACTTGTACATGAAGATTTTGTTAACTTTTTCTCCCTGTTTCTTGATGAAACATGAAAACAAAGGAATGGTAGGGAAAACTAACTGTGAGGTCTTTGCTGTGCAATAACAATGTCACGTCTGTACCATTTGATACAGGAAAAAATAGTTCTTTAATGTGGCAATTGATAAGAGGAATTACTGTGTTTTGATACAAAAAACCCGTGATACCTTTTTTTGGTTTTGTTTTGTTTTTAAAGGAAAGATTTCCAGTGTCTGTACTATGTAATTTAAAATGCCATCTATGGATTTTTTGATTAATTTCTATAAATCCACCAAATGCACACGAGAAGTGATTATGGTCCTTTTTTTTTTTTTTTTTTTGAAATAATCTAGCTGTTGAGCTTTGTATTGTCCAGTGTGAGCTCATTATTCTTCAATGTTGGCCTGACATTTTTCTCACTGGCCAAGATTTTGCCTAGGTATTACAATACTTAATCTCTTTCTGGCTGTTCAGATTAAGATTTATTTCTCTTTAGTGCAGCTGAATGATACAGTTGTAGAGACCTTTTAAATGAGGCAAAGTTGTTGTGCAATTCTGTTTTTAGCAGGATGCTCTTCATCTGGATCCAGCTGTCCATTCTGAAGTTGCATTGATGGTCCTGGAAGCATATCAGAAGTATCTCTCCCAGAAACCATATGCTGGGCTGCTCTCTGAAAGCATAAAACAGGTATTCCTTCTTCAGAATTACAGGGAATAGATTATTGATAGTGTTAGGTAGGAAAAACTTCAGGCCAAGACCTTGTTTTCTTTTTTCTTTGTAAAAGCTATACTATCTTGATACTACTAGAACTTCATAATATAGCAACTCTCAGTATTTTTGCACCCACAAACCTATTTGAAGATACTGTTAGACTTATGTTGAACATCTATATGAGAAATAGAAATTAAAAATTTGTCCCCTTGCAGGTTTGCATTATTATCCAGCCTCTAGTTGGATAGTTGCAAACTGTTCTTGCAAACCATGCTTTACTCACGCAGAGTTGGCCAGAACTTGCTTAATCAAAGGCTACTTACTATTACTGGTGAACATAAGAGACATCCTTCCTGTGCCTCCAGCTCTTAGTCTTACCTTATTTAAAGACTCAAGATTTTAGGAGCTTTTCAGTGGTGATCGGTGCTGTGTTACGTGAACACCCTACAAACATTTATTACATTGATTTTACAGCACACTGGTGACTGAGGAAGGTATGGTTCCAAGTTACAGAAGGGGAATGGAAGGATAGAAAGATCAAGGTTAAAAATCCCTTTTTTGGATATTCAATCCAAGATGCTTCTATTTATTTATTCAGAGCTTTTAGCATTGTGTTGTGCTTTGTCTTCTCAGTATTTCTTGTATAGTGCTTTCTCCTCCCCTCCTGCCCTGTGCTTTTTTCCCAGTCTTTTCTTCCCCCACTTTGAATGTTCCTTATTGTCTCTGCTCTTTTCTGACTTGCTTCTCTGCACTACTTAAATCATGGTTTGTTGTCTTGTGCCAGCTAGATGAGTTATCTTTTTAAGCCTATTTCAGCCTTGGTTACCACTTGTATTGGTGACTCTGTCCTGACTTGCGTGAGCTTGTAACTGGAATTTGAGAGAAAATAATGCTTAGATTCTTATTTCATCCTCTCCGAGTGGGGGTACATCTGCACTGACTCGCAGCTCTGCAATTTACACTGGTCTGTCAGAGCATGTATAATAGTTTTTCCCAAAGATTTGTAATTCTTTCTGATCTGGACAGGTTTTTTATGGTAATGGACACATGTACATGACACAGAGACTCTGCCTGTCCATGTTACAGAGTTCTTTCTAAGGAGAGGCTACCTGGTTTTAGGCTTTTTTTGACAGATGTTATTTTTGTACATATATATCTTTTGTATTCCTTTCACTAGCAGTCTTAAACATTGCTGAAGGTTGTGTGTGGTTTTTTGTGTGGGTTTTTTTGTTGTTTTTTTTTGTTTTGTTTTTAATAGTAAAAATAAAATTAATTTGAGACCAATATCTAGTTTGGAAAACTTTAGCCAAACAAGTATAGGTTGATAGCGTTTACCAAAAGGGATGGGTGTGAGGGGGAGAGGGGTGGTGGAAATCAAGGCCGTAGAAACAGAGATTTCGTATAAACTTAATTGGTGGTGCTACATGGTGTGTCTGAAAACTACCTACTGCTGCTCTGATCTTGTGTCACGGTATTGTGACAGAAGAGGAAACTCATACAAGCTGACCCAAGTCCTAGACTAGTGCCATCCGTGCTGTAGTATGGCTGTGCTTCCTCTCATTCCTGTTCCTGCTGCTTTGTTCCAGGTCTCCTACTTAGCCAGCATTGTTCGTTACGGAGAAACACCAGAGACTTCCTTTAATCAGTGGGCGTGGGGTTTGGTTTTGAGGTTAAAGCTTCACAGAAATGACCGTGGCATGCAGCACGGCTGGCCTGCAGTCCCCGTGTCTGACAGAGTGCTCGACATGACAGAGTTGGTCACGCTTCACCCCCTCCTGAAGGCTGTCAAAGCAAGCATCCCTATCGGCTGTTATCTGGCGCTGGCAATGACCACGCTAGGTCACAGGTAAGCGTGCTTTTTCGTGTTTGCCTTGGCTGGGTGTCCCCAGTGACTGAGGAGCCTACCTAATGATGAACTGAGGGCTGTTAACATCTTTATGCGTGTTTAAAGAATAAAAGACGTCAGATGCAAGGGACTGAGCAGTCTTTTGGGGACTGTAGTTTCGAACAATGTGCCATTTCCTTTATTTTGCTAATACTATTTTTTGCCTTCTGCGTGTTAGGGTCAAAATAGTCATTAGAAATAGTATTGCAACTGAGGGGTTAGCATAATTGCTATGGGCAAGAATAACTTTTAATCACACTTACTGAAAGGGTTGTTCTACAGGTAATTTTTTTTAGCAGGGCTGAAGCAGACCATTCAGAAAATAGTGAAGAGGAAAAAAAACCACTTATGCTGGTAATGATAGAGAGCTTTATGACCTTGATACTGAACCTCCTAGCCCTGACTGTGTTCCAACAGTCTTTTCCAGTGCTTTCAGCTGGTTTGTAGGTAAGGCTTTGGACATAATCAAACGTACTAGTTGATTAAGGTACAGAGCCACGGATAGGTTAATCTCTCCCAGGTCTATTTTCCCTGAATCTGTGATCTCTTTAATTATCTCTTACTCTATTCAAAATTTTCACTCACTTGTTTTCTGCATATAATATTGCTTTACTCTTTAAAGAGAAATTGTCTTGCCTTTCTTCTCCTTCCCCAAGCCATTACTTGATGCTGAGGTTATGCCGTAGATACATATGTGCGTCTTCAAAGCACTGGAGTAATTTGAGACTGATGTGAAGGTATACTGGTTTGAGAATGGAAATGTTTACATGTCTTTGAGCATGGAACAAAAAACAAGGAACCTCTTTACTGCTCTGTTGGTTTCCCCCCTCCGCCCCCCCCTTTGGCCTTGTGAAGAACCATTTGACATCCTTCTCCTGTCTAAACAAGAACACTGATATTTATCACATGCAAAAGTTCAAGGCCAGTTATGTTAAGAAACAAAGCGCTGTACTGTATGCTAGTGACTTAATATAATATTTGATTTTCATGATCTCAGAGTAGACATAGGATTAATGTTTTACATCTTTTCCTAATGTGCAACCCTTCTTAGTTAGCAAAACTTGATGCAGAGCAATGTACCAAATATGTTGCTGCTAGTGAGTTTTCTGAACAGTAAGAGTAGGATTCAGCTGACTGCAACCATCTAAGTACCTACTGTAAGGAAACCCTCTGAGCTCCATCTATAGGTAGTGAAGAAAGATGTCCAGAGCATCATCCATGCTGAGGAGATGTCAAAGCTAGATAATATGAAGCTCCCTCTGTAGGTTCTTCCTTTGCCTGGAGAGGGAGCCTGGTTGGTTAGGTTAGGCAAGAACACTGAGCTTTAAATTGATTGAGGCTTGATGGCTAAAGACCCGCATCTCCAGTGATTTTTGGAGGACAGAACACAACCCCCCCCCCAAAGGGCAGCAAATACCAAATCTGTCAGCAATTGAATGACTCCTATAGCTGAAGGAAAAACTCTGTGGATTTAGCTGTTTAGGATTTCAAAGATCAAGTGTAAGTATATGAATGTCTTCACATCTCAGTTCACAAAAAAAATATCAACACCTTGTCTCCCTTTCTACTGATAGTCAATATGTTTTTCTTTCTCGCTCTTTTTTTTTTTTTTTTTTTTTTTTTTTTAACAGCATTGAGAAGTTCTGTGCTGAAGGGATCCCTCTTCTGGCTGTACTCATCCAGTCTAGATATCTGAGAACAGTAGTCCATGTACTGGATAAAATTTTACCCTTATTTTACTCTTGCCAGTATTATCTCCTGAAGAATGAACAGTAAGCATTATACGTTCCTAATATGTTTATTGATAAAGAACAATGGAAGTTAAGATTAACTTATCAGACTTTATTCTGGGTTTTGCATCTGGTGAGAATGTGATGCAGATGATGGGGAAGTACATCTGGTTTGTTTGCCGAGTTACTTTTTGACACTGACTGTGGTTGAGGAAGTAGTTGTAGAAGTGTGTCCTACTGACATCACGTGTACAGTCGTCACTGATGCTGCTGCTGTGCCGCAGAAGGGGCCTTCAGACAGCTGTATTTACAAGTAGCTGTTGTATTCAGATGAATGAGAAAGACAAGCAGCAATACTGTTTAACTGTGTCGCTACCGGTAAGTTGAGCAACAACTGGGAGTGTTCTCAAGTGCTGGACCTCAGCTGTCTGTCCTGGTCCTTTAGTAATGTGGTCCCTGGGGTGCTTTTGGCTTGGACCACCTGGCAGTGTCCCAAACGGTTCCTGGGCTAGATTTGGATGCTGATGTGGATCAGGAACTTTATTCAGTCCTGATGAGCTGCATTGAATTACAGTCTGCCACGAACTGCTCATACTGTGCCTATGATATGGTTAAATCTGTAGCATGGTTGTGAATCAGAGTCCTTGTACGTGGGTGTCACTAGTGCTGTTGAGCTGGTTTTAAATTCTCTAGAAGCAGGTTTTCTGTATATTATGCAGTAGGAGAAATTTTAGAATTAATTTAATTTGTTGACATCCCTAGGTTTTTATCTTACATCCAACTATTCCTTCATCTGGATAGTGGAGTCCCTCAAGGCGTGACCCAGCAGGTTACCCATAAAGTAACACAGCACTTGACAAGTGTGAGCTATGGAGAAAATGTTAAGCTGCTCAGTAGTATGATACAGGTAAGAAGATTATTTAAAAACAAACAAAAAAAAAAATCGAGGGGAGGTTGAAAAACAGGTTGGCTTTTTTGACTGAGTTAGTGTTGAAGGTTAGAAAGGATACTGAATCTGGCAGTTGTGCAGCCACGGAGTACCCTGCGTCAAGCAGAAATAGTTGGGTTTGGTTTCCTGAAATACTTCTGCTTAAACTTGCCTAAATCTGGCAATGCATGTGACACTGGACATGACAACAATATGTGCCTTCCAGACTTCTTGGAAAGCACATTTTCTAATACCAGGTCAAAACTGCCTAAAAAGGGACTGTAATATGCAGCCCTACTTTCTTGCTTGTGTTAGTTGAGGAATGCAGCAGATATATTAATGTTTGAAAGCTTTGCTTTTGACCATTAATTTATGGCTGTGGTATGAAAAAATGTTCCTGTGTTAGGGAACAGTATTTTTTCGAAGTGCAGGGAGGTCAAGAGCCAAGGTCCACTAAGTTAGAGAGGCGTAAGGACTAAAGGGAAACGGACATGCTCTGGGAAGTCCTTTTGCAGAAACAGCAGGTTACACTTCAGAAATAGGTGCCATTATGCCTGCAGGTCACAGGGGTCCCACTTATGGCTTTTGTGTCTGTTTTGGGTGATTGTACAATCTGCAGCTCTCCAGGCTGCAGAATCTGCAGAAATTTGAAGGTTGGAGGTGACAAAGCTGTTTTTACATAGGCATGGAGAACGTCGTTGTAAACTATTTATTTTAAGGATAGGCCCACAGCCTTATGCAATTTAAACAGTTCTTCAATAATTTCTTAAGCTTTAATTGAAGCTGCAATCTCTTGAATAATTTTACCCTTTAATTTGGCAGACTCACATTTTCCTAAGTGACCAGCCAAATGGAGTGGGGCCGGCCGCAGTACTGGAGTTCTGGGTTCAGGTCCTCACCAGCCAGCAGCTATGGCACAGGGACCGGGCAACACTCTTCTTGTTGGATGACTTATGTAAAGCTGCTTTTCAGTACAGTCAAGAGGACTGTGTACAAAAGCTGCTTTACCAACAACACAAGGTAAATAGCTGTGGTGTACTGATGTAGCTATTGAGCAAATGGTCAGTTCACGTGTTGCTCATTCTAATTTTGATATGAATATATTTTTCTGAAATGCAACAACAACAGTCATGATGATAAGTGATAATGGGGTTATCTGATTTGTTTCTGAGTAGGTCAAGATTAATGAAACCTGATATTTTAAGCATCATAATAATTAAAAACTATTTGGAACACAGGTTCATTCATATGAGTTCTATCATATTATTTTAGTTTGTGATATTTGCATTTCAAATGTTCAATTGTGCATTTAGAACAAAAATAGACACTGAAAAAACAGACACTGTCACTGTAACAGTCTTTTCACCGAGAAAGGCATAAAGTACAAGCAGGCATTTCGGTGGTGACTGGCTGAGCTAAGGTTGGGAAGTAGCAACGTGAGGCAGAAAGGAACCTGGATGAAGGTAGAGTGATAAGTCTGTAGCTTGTAAATCATCTGTTAGGTTGCTTACAATAAAAACCCCAGTGTTTTCTGTTTCCATGCAGAATGCTTTGGGCTATCATTGTGACAAAGGTCTGCTGTCTTCACTTGTTAGCTGGATTGTGGCAGGCAATGTGACACCTTCCTTTGTTGAGGGCAATGCTAATTCCTCTCAGGTAAGTGGTATGATTGTGTTGTATGAACAACCCTGGGATAAGCAATATTCAGGTGTCTAGGGTTTGGGGTTTGTTTTTTCTGCTTTCACAGAAAAAAATTTTGCAGATTTTTTCTTGTTCCCTCTTTCTTCCTATCCCAGTATTTGCAAGTTTTCTTGTGATAAAATCCTAATTTAGCCTAAGAGAATACTGTGGGCTTATTACACTAAAGGGAACATGGACATTTTGCACAGAGAGAGTTTGTCTGATTTGTGTCCAAGAATCCATATAATAGGATTTATTAGTTAAGATTTCTTTTAATCTTCAATTGTTCTGGATATATTTAATGACAGAAAATACGTAAAGCCTGACTTTTCTGTTAATCAGTCTTTATCTGATAAATATTTTGAATACTAGTTGCTTGCTTTCTGCTTAAGCAAGTTCCTTATTCGAGCAAAAAGAAAAAAAACCTGCAGTACCCCAAATGAAATGTGTAGTGCAGGTGGGAGAGAGGAGATCTTATTTTACTGTGTTTGAGTAGGTTGTTTTCTCCAGAACTCTCTGGATAATTGTCAGTTGTCCCTGGTTTCCCCCTTCTTTCTCAAGATTGTACAAAATACACAGGGAAGGTTTGAATGTGGATAAGGAGGGAACTGATTTTCAGTTTTCTTGTTCAGATATGATACTGCTTTTGCAACTTTGTAATGAGATTCTGGCAAAAATGTGTTCCTCTTAAGAAATCAGCAAGCTTCCTGATCCTACCCCTGCCGTTTTGTTAATTAATATTTATGTTACTACTGTGTTGTACAGGTCTGGTTTTCATGGATGGTGTTAAATATGGAGTCAATATTTGAAGAAGATTCACAGCTTCGCAGAGTTGTGGAGGGCGAGTTGGTTATTAATGCTTTGACTCCTGATCAAGCTTTGAAGGTGAGAGAACTGTTCATCCGCTTTTATTAGAGAGAACTGCTTGAGAAAACTGTTCCCTTGTATTGTTTAGTTTTTATCTTACATATTTTTTCTTAACAGGATAAAAGCATAACTAATGCTTTATCTGGCTTTCCAGGAGAAAATACATCTCAGGGAAGTTTGCTTTTACATTTTGAGTTGAACACTTAAAAACTACCATGCAAATATCTGGTTTTTAATATACCATTATTTACAGAAAACTTCACTCACTAATTAGTGCTCTTGCATGATTTTCTGGGTCATCTGAATGCCTTATGATCTTCAGTGGATTTATTCTATACCACTGAGATGGGGAGGGCAGATACTCTTATTTTACAGGTGGCAAAACGTGTCTATATTTCAAAGAACATTTCTCAGTTGATCTGAGTTTTGCAGAAGTCTGGGCTTTGCTTTTCTCTGTATTTGCTGAATTATTTTCCAAGACTTTTAGAACTATTTAGGTCTTTCCCTTAACAAGGCACTTAGTCAGGTGTGCTTTAAGCCATGTTGCAGCATTTTCCAGGTTCTTTGCCCAAATTCAGTTAGAAATTCTGGAATGAAGCAAGTGGAAACCAAAGCTGTCCAGTCTTGAAGTGTAACTTTTGGCCCATCCTTCATCTCAACTTTTTCAGTGTGTTTTAATGAAGAAGGTAGCCTAGAAGCTCTATGAAAATAGGTTTGCTTGGGCTATGTCCAGACTAATACATGTCTTGCATCCTTGGAAACTAGTCTGGAGAACATTAGCCCCTGGGCTTGCATGTCTCGATTTAGCTAAAAAACAGTGAGATAGTATGTGGGTAGGGTGTGGAAAAGGGTGCTGAGGGTTCCCAAGGTCTAGTGTGGGGGATGAGTTAGAGCCAGGGTCTGCACTAAGACTTGGGAACTCAGAAAAGCCTCCCATTCCCCTGCCTCAGGCACAGTCCGTGGGAGCTTGGTGTGTGACTTCTTAATGATTTAATGGATCCGTGGAGTAGCGTTCCATGTTGCTAATAGGGAGTGCTGCTGTTCATACGTTGCTTTGCCTTCATTCTGCTTTTGCAGAAAGAAATTTTTTTTTGTTTCCTTCTGTATTCTTTCTTCACATTAATTTTACTTTGTTTTAGATTTTCAATGGGGCTGTATGGAATGTAGTCTGGAAAAAGCTAAAAGTGGCACGCTGTAGGATTCTGTGTCCTCACGTGGCTTAAGATTGTTATTTTTACCAGTTGGAATGTGCCCTGTGCTTCACTATTGCTGCTTTGTTCTCTAGCATCACCAGTCTTATGGAAGTCTAAACCAGGAACATCTACTTCTGTGAGGAAGAACAGTAACTGTAATTAACACCAATGGCCCATATGTTGGCCTGGCACCACAGAGCCATCATGCTATTTATTGTTTTTTTTTAAGCATCAGAGGTGTAGCATTGTTCTCTAACAGCTGTCCAACATAACTGAGCAGGGCAGCTCTTCCTCTAAGACCTGTAACAGATGTGTGAATGTTTCCAAAGTTTTCTCCTCCATAATTGCTGAGTTTTCATGCTGTGTTAATCTGTTAAGTTAACCTGTGACAGCCTGTTACAGGGAACCACAGCAGAACACTTGTCTGAAAATGTTCTTTTTGCAGAAAGCACAGACCCAGCTGAAGCTGCCCATTGTACCTTCCCTTCAGAGGCTCCTGATTTACCGCTGGGCTCACCAAGCCCTTGCTACCCCTGCTGACCACCCTCTCATGCCGCTAATCTGGCAGAAATTCTTCCTCCTTTACCTTCACCGACCAGGACCACAATATGGGTGAGTCTGATCATAAGGGCTCTAGCAGATTAGCAAGCACTAATAAGTTTGCACTGCAAGTGAGATTAAATGCCTCACACTAAGACTGCACCTGAAAGCAGTGGGTACCAGCAGCTTCTCTAAAGAGTCAATTTATTTGCAGAGATGCTGATTTGACACTTGCAACAAGAGTTTGTTGTGCTGCTTTGTTTATTTTTAGATTACCTGTAGATGGCTGTATTGGAAGACGTTTTTTCCAGAGTGCAGCTCATGTTACCTTACTAAATGAAATGAAGCAGCGGCTAATAGAGGTAGCAGACTTCCACCATGCTGCCAGTAAAGCATTAAGAGTGGAGAGTCCTGCAGAGGGCAGTGACAGATCACCAGAGAAGGCGAGCTGCTCAGCGGATTACCTGACTTCACCAGAACTGCATAAGGAACTTGTCAGGTAAAAAAAAGCCTGCCCAGTTCAATCTTACTCTATGCGACCACTTGAGCAACTACTAGAGCACAGTCTTAGCTGTGGGAGGCATTAAGGGATGTGACCCTTGGCTGACCTAGATGTACTGCAGGCACTTGGTATATGTATAGTTGTGGTCAAATCCGTTCCTCTGTTGATATAACTTATTTTGTTTGAGAGGGGGCTGATTTTACTACTAAAAATAAAACATCGTTGATGGGGTTGTTGCCCCCCTTAAGGGGGAGCTTTGCTTTTTTAATTAATGGTATCCCCATGCTGGTAAAGTATTTGCTGTGTAGACGTATCTGCTACTGGTATGTACGCCACTAGCTATAAATGTAAAATGCTACTTTGTGTGTATACATCTGTTTGTCACAGACCAGGGCCTAAATTTATGTCTGAATAAGATTACTTTATCAGGGAATTTACTGGGGACTTCCAACACATTTCAGTTAGTGCAGTTTACCCAGTTACCGTGCTAAAGTTGAGCTGTGACAAGTGTGTTATGTGCCAGCTGGAAAGTGATATGTCTGCTTAACCAAAACCTTAGCAGAAGACTGTCTTCTTGTGTTGGAGTAGACTAAGGAGATGGGCATGGTCACTCACTGCGACTCAGCTGATGAACGCTCACTTTTGTAAGGGGTGGTAACTTCTGAGAGCTACGTATCTCATGCACGCTGAAACTGTAGCTATGCTGTTCAGAAGTCCGTGGTTCTGTTACACAGAGGCTTTTGGTCTGAGAAGTCTACCTTAAGAAATGTTTGCAGTATTACAGTATCTGAATATTCCCAGAAACTAGTTGAAAGGATTATTTGGAAAGAGTCCCTTGTTCAGGGGGTTTGGGCATATGGGATCTGAGCTGCTTTTAAGTGGTCCCCCCTGCTCTGTCCCCAGCAATCAGTAGGTACTGTACAAACAAACAAGGCAGATCATAAATCCTCCTTGGTCATTTGTGAAAAATAATCCAGAAATGCTCACTGGGTGTAACTTCATTAATATTTTCAGTCTTTCATTTCAAAGGAGTTCCCTACTCCAACATAAAACCAGACTGCTCTACAGCTAAGGAAATCTTATGCTCAGGATGTTTAATGACCACCTAGACAGGAGGGAAAATATTGGTAGAGTTCATAAAGACTGATTCTTGGAACTAGACTACTTCCATTTTTTCACCAATGACACCCATATAGAAAACAGGAGTTTGCTAGTGATAATTAATACCACAGTGTGAAGATTTAATGGCATTCTAGTTCTTCCTTGTCAGGAAAGCTTGGATGGTATGATTATAAAAAGGGTACCACTCAGTAGAATGATGCCAGTTGAAGAAAGAGGTATATTTATGTTAAAATACAGTGTTAGCAGGGGAGGAAATGTGAATAAACCAGCTGTGAATTTGACTCTGAAAATAAATTGAAAGATGTAACTCAACTCAGGTGTGACCTTTTGGAGCGGGCGTTCTAGAGAAGTCATGGGGTGAGAAGCCAAACTTGCTCAAATGTGCTCTGTTTTTTCCTTTGGTCTTTCAAATGGGATTGTGGATGAGATTCCCTGATGTAAGAGACTATTCCAGTCCTGGGTCATGTGCTAATTTGCATAAATGTTTTCCATTTCAAAATTTGTCCTGTTAATCTTTGTTATTGCCCTTCATATTTTTCTAAATAGCTTCTTTTCACTGCTGGTCTTTGAACTGACACTTGGTAAACTAATCACAAAGCATCTGAAACACCTATGTTTTGAGCCATGTCACCTTGTAGCATTATTTGTTGCCTTAACGCTAAACCCCAGAATGAGACTGCTGTGTAATATGTGCTGTGCGTAGAATTAAAGTTCACATTGATTTATTTTTTCCTCTTTTTGTTTTTCTTCTCAGGCTTTGTAATGTTTTTGTTTTGTGGTTGGAAGAAGAGAGTTTCCAGAAAGGAGACACGTACATTCCTTCTTTACCGAAGCAATATGATGCACATAGACTTGCTAAAGTCATGCAGAATCAACAGGTGAAGTGCTAATGACACTGCCAATCTGGGATCCCAGATTCACTTCACTCATTAAAATGGGTCCTCCAAAGTAGTGAGAGACTTGGTGTCACTGGTCTTTAATATACATACAGCATGTATGATACCTTCACGGCTCTAACTTTTTTCCTAAAAATCCTGTGCTATCCCAAACTGCCTTCCTTTATGTTTGAGCGAGGACTCATGAGTAGATTTCTTGCCTATCTTAATGAGAACACAGTTCTTATTCTATACCGTTCTGTAATTCTTTTCTTTTTTCTAAGATGGTTTTAGAGAATTATTGAAATTGGAACTTTAAATGACAGAATATTGGAAGTCAAAATCTGCTCACGTTGGTATGTCAGGTTCAAATATAAGTTAGTGAGTAGGAAGTGTATATTATTCTGTCCAGTAAACCTAAAGAGTTAGTATAATTAAAAAAAGTCTGAGGGGGGAGATTTTGGAAGGGCATTTCCTCATGCTGCCTCCTTTTTTTTTTTTTTTTTTTTCCATTCCTCCAGTCCTGCTTTAGCCTGATTACAGTTAAATCATGCCATGATGTTTTAGACTGTCTTGGTTTCCTCTGTGTTTCTTTTTTAGGAACAGAGTTTTAATAATCTGTAGTCTTTCTCTTATTTGTTAGAAATTATACCGTGTGTGCTTGTCTGATTTCTTCTCTAAGTGTCACGAATGCTTTTCAGTGGCTTATCTGTATATGTGATAAAAATTCTGCAGCTTTTTTCTTCAATATAGATTTTTTTTTTCCCCCCTAATAATAATTTTCCTATGACTTAAAACTGCAGGGTCTAGTTTTATGTACTTATTTTAGTTACCCAGCTACTGGATGGATGCACAGTATATGGTACTGACCAAAATGGGAATGATAATTTAATTCTTTTGTGCTTTAGGATTTGTGGATGGAGTATGTCAATGTTGAACTCATACACCATGAGTTTCAGGAAGCTCTAAACCTTTGGCTGCAGGTTCAGCTTGAATCACATACAACCTGTGTTTCTGCAGGTCAAACAGATTTCACCAACCCTTTATCAGGTAAGAGATAAGAATATTGTTAATGAAACTGGGTCAGAAAGAATTATTAAGCATGTTGAAGCCCTGGTTTCTTTTCTAGCCAAAGAGAGGATAATGAATAATTTGAAGAAGTTTGATACTCCCAAGCCCCCTCTTCCGCTCCAGACGATGAAAGCTCCTGTGCCAGTTATTTCCTCTGCCAGTCTAGTAAGTCAGAAAGAAGCAATTCAGCTCATGCGCATGGACCTTAACATCTTGCAGCGACATGCCAAGTAAGACATAGCTGTTTTCCTTCTGCCTCACTAGCATGTCTAGCAGTGTCTCCAGGTGCCCTTTGCAGCAGCCTCATTTGTGGTGTTGGCACAAGGCTGTCAGTACTTGGCTTCCGCTTCTTGTCGCATTTTTTTTTTTTTTCCTTCTTGGTTATCAAGTTGTTATTTCACTCCTTTAACTAAGATAAGACTGCACAAGTCTTATCTAATGACTGACATTAAATTAGCTAACATCTAACTTCTACAGTTTCTTTTCTCATTTGGCATGCTTCTTAAAATAAAGCCTCCCTTTAGCCTAGATTTGTTGACAGTAAGTTAGTTAACTCTTTCGCACTAATGTAGTAGCTGCAATATGAAGTACTGGAGCCCCTAAGAGAGAAATCTGATTTCTGGAACTATTAGCTGTGTGAGTGAAAGAGACTTTCTGTTTTTAATATTCCTACTAAGAGAATCCAGCTGAATTATTTTCAGACACAGTTGATGAATCTATAGCTGTTCTCACCCAATGTAGTCATTTAATAACAATATTATAAACCAAACCAAAACTTGCTAAGCCCAAGAGAGGATGTGTCTGAACAATTCCAGCAGCAATTTTAAGTGGGCTTTTTTCTGTTGACAGAATCATCCCACAGTCCAGCTTTTTTTGTCTGGTGGAAAATTGCATTTCCTACAGAGGGTGATCTATTTGATTTCCTTCCAGGTTGTCATATAGAATAATTAAAAAATTCACGCAGACTTGAGTAGTTTTGTAGTTATAAACCTATTTCTTTATTACTTTGAAGTGCTACTACTTTGAAGTTTTAGCTCAATTTCATTTAATAGCCTTTTATGTTTTCTAGGAAAGTGTCACAATTTTTTTTTTACAGCACATTAAATTGAAGTCTCATCTCTTGCTTATAAATTCTTAGCATTACTGTTTTCAATAAAGTTTTTGGTAACTTTATTAATGAATGCTTTTCAGAATTGCAGCTCTCTGGGAATCTCAGCATGTTGCTCTTAATAGTGAAATATTGGACACGGTACCTAAGCTGTATGTCAATCGAGAAGAGCAGATCACCCTCCGTTTGGAGTGCCGGGGAACTTCAAATAAAGGCTGTCAGGGAGCAGCTCTTCTAACCATCCAGGTTAGAGACATGGCATCACTTCTATTTCGGGGCTGTTGGACATGGATAATGAAAGTGAAATGGCTGAATGGTTACAAGAATGGTAGCAGCTGACTAAATAAATCCATACACACATAATAGTTACCTGAAATAACTAGTATGTAATGCTCAAAAGGAGATGCAGATCAAAGGCTGAAGAGTAACTTGTCACATAAAGTTTGTTTTGCACATAGCATCCATTCTAAACTGCTTCCCAATGTGTGAATGTATGAATATGCTCACTGATAGGAATAGAAGCATGAAAATGTTTATAGAAATATTCCCATGTTGCTTGGTACATGAATTTCGTGATTCCCCTCTAAGTTTCAGTCCCTGTGGATTAAAAGTCTTACATAAAAGATGTGAATTATATTACTGTGTGATAATCAAATAAGAACGTGACCAAGGATGTGTGCTTGGGCATGATGTACTAAATCTGCTCAAAGCTCTCGGGGAAAACCATCTATATTCAGAATTTTCTTACTGGGTTCTGCTTCATTTTTACCAGTAGGTGCAACATAGAAGAATTTTCGAATTACTCTGAAATGAATGTGTCTTTTTGTCATTTAGTTTGAAGGGAAACATAAAAATGAAGCAGTGAGCCAGCAGCTTCATGCTTTGCGTAAAGAAGTGAGACAACTGCAGGCAGAAGCTACGAAGCCACCTTCTCTGGGTGTTGTGGAAGCAGCAGTACATGTGGAAAATTTTATAACGTAGGTTGTTCAGACACTGTCTTAGGTAGTGCTGTTTTGTATTTCTTTTTTATATGTTAGAGTTAAAATGTGGAACCTGTTTGTGGTTTTTGTAATGCTTATCAGCTTGGGTCAACAACAGAGCTGGAATCCCGAGACCTGTGTGTTTGTGACACAGACCTCTAAAGGAATAACTGTATTATCAGAAGGTCATTCAGCCTCAACAAGGCACACAGTATTGTTTTCTACTTCAGTTTATTGTACTGTGTATTAGAATAGCCCTTCTAACCCTGCAAAACAGGATGACAGGAATGCTATCTTAAACTTTAGGAAGTGGCAAATTTGTACCACAGCTGTGTCAGCCATAGGCTAAACTATGCTTTTAATATCTCTGTAGGTTTTTCCCTGTTATAGTACAGGACGTAGCTCTTTAATAGAATTTGAGGTAGGTTTTCAATGTGTGAAACAAAACCATGCAGTGGAAGAGGATTATATAATACCACTTTTGGGGGTGTATGTGTGAATAAATGGATTAGTCCAAGACCCTCTTCCTCTTGAAGACCTTTTAGAGTTCATCCCAGAGGTCCAGTTTTGCAAAATGATTCTTCTCAATCTTCTAGATTTCTGCTGGGATTCTTTTAGTGTAGTTGGTTTCCTACAGAGTGTACTCACTGTACAAGTAAAAATGTTTGATTACTATTTCTACATGTTCATTCTTGATCATTAATTTGAAAAACTCTGGATGAGCTAGTTCTTGGGATTTACAGCTGTCGAATTGAATGTTTTTCAGATGTTGAAATTCAGACTCAGTGAAGATGGGGGTTTGAGCTCAATAAAACACTTACTTGGCAATGCACAAAAAAAGATTGATTCTGGTTTAATTCTGTTATTGCTGAGCCTGTTAAGTAAAATGAGGTAAATTTTCTTGCAGTACAAATGTAGTTGAGACGGCCTAAGAACATGCTGAACACGTGATTTGAGGGAGAAATAATCTGTTGGAACTATGCCGTGAAAAATCTTTTGATGATCACTTTCTGACTCTGATTATGGAGACCTTCTAAGGTTTGGAGGTACCCGTTTCAGGCAGCAAAGTGACTTGAGCTAAACCTGGGACTGTTCAGCCTGGATATGAGAAGGCTCAGGGGTTTCTCATCAATGTGTAGAAATACCTGAAGGGAGGGTGCAAACAAGATGGAGCCAGGCTCTTTTCAAGGGTGCCCAGTGACAGGACCAGAGGCAATGGGCACAGAGACACAGGAGGTTCCCTCTCAACATCAGGAAACACTTTTTTACTGTGAGGGATGACACAGGGTGCCCAGAGAGGTTGTGGAGTCTCCAGCCTTGGAGATGTTCAAAAGCCAACTGGACATAGTCCTGGGCAACCAGCTGTAGGTGGCCCTGCTTGAGTAGGGGGGGGTTTGGTCCAGAGATCCTCAATGATGCTGTGATTCTGTGAACCCATGCTTGATGATCATGTGAGCCAGAAATATCCATCTCAAGGCTATATATTGGCAAGAAACCTTTCTTTATTGTTGCATATTATTTTCCATGTGTAAATTTACTCTGCCTTTTTTTCTTTTTTTCAGGGCCTTAATAAATATCTACAAGGTGCAGCCTATGCCTGCAATTAAGAAAGTTGGAATTAGTTTATTTTTTATGTTAGTGGAATATGTGTGTGATGAAACTCAACGCAATCCTCCCACAAGGCAGTTCTTCACGTCCTGCATTGAGATTCTAGGCCAAGTGAGTCTATCCTCTGATTTTTGGATGCCTAATGCTTATTTCAATTGCCTGTTGATGTTGGCGGTCTAAAACATTCAGAAGCCTGAAAATTAACTTCTAAGCTTCTGTCCCTTTCAACTGTTCCTTTCAATTAACTGTAATATTGTTGTGGTTTAACCCCAGCCAGCAACTAAGCACCATGCAGCTGCTCACTCACTGCCCCCCACCCAGTGGGATGGGGGAGAGAATCGGGAAAAGAAGTAAAACTCATGGGTTGAGATAGGAACGGTTTAATAGAACAGGAAAGAAGAAACTAATAATGATAATGATAACACTAATAAAATGACAACAGTAATAATAAAAGGATTGGGATGTACAAATAATGACCAGTGCAATTGTTCACCACCCACCGATTGACACCCAGTTAGTCCCCCAGTGGCGATCCCCTGCCCCCACTTCCCCCAGTTTATATACTGGGCATGACGTCACATGGTATGGAATACCCCCTTGGCCGGTTTGGGTCAGCTGTCCTGGCTGTGTCCCCTCCCAACTTCTTGTGCCCCTCCAGCCTTCTTGCTGGCTGGGCTTGAGAAGCTGAAAAATCCTTGACTTTAGACTAAACACTACTTAGCAACAGCTGAAAACATCAGTGTTATCAACATTCTTCCATACTGAACTCAAAACATAGCACCCTACCAGCTACTAGGAAGACAATTAACTCTATCCTAGCTGAAACCAGGACAAATGTACACAGTCTTTAGGAGAGTTGAAGCTTGCATATAAGCAAAATAAAAACTGTAGCTCTGAGATGCCTGCTTAGTGCTAATAAATGCTCACTGTGTTAGTTAAATGCTAAGGTAGGCTGGATTTTTGGGCAGGTAACTGAAGTTTGGGTACTTCCAGAGTGTAAAAGAGTGTTTTGGCATATGTTTTGCTGTTACTGATCACTTTTTCTAGCTGATGTATATCTTGTCAACCTCTGTATTTAGACACCCCTCTTCTACAGCCTTTAAGTATTCTTTGTGTAGAGAGCTAGCCAGAAGTTTATTGGTAGAGAACATAAGTGCTTGTTGCTGTTGGTAATGTTTGCTGTGGGGAATGCATTACGTGGGGGCTCTGAGAAAAAGCATTAGCCTCTGCTTTGGGTTCAGATATTTATTTTCATCTCTTAGATACAGTTTGTTCCCATGTGCAGCTGTCCTTAAGCGCCTCTAACAGCTGAAGTGCTGAAAAGTTCTTCATAGCCATGGTTCTGTTTACATTTTTTTCTAATATCAGGCAGGGCTGCTGAAATCTGGGTTCGTTTTCTTTTGCTATCCCATCAGAAAAATTGTATTTCTAGGTATTTTTAGACGACATGTGTGATCACAAGCGCTGTTCTTAAGCATGCTTGGGAAACATGTTTATTTTACATTATATCTTGTGGAATAGCAGTATTTAGTTGATGTTGATCTCGTACAGTCTGTCATTTTTGAGAAAACTTTCCTTTTAGAAAAGGACCAAAATTGTACTTGTCTTGACAAAAAGCTTTAAGAGGTCGGTTTTCCAATAGAATCATACTGGGCCATTTTTCTCACCATTCCCAATTTCCTCAGGTGTTCATCAGTGGGACCAAGTCAGAATGCAAACGTCTCCTCCAGACGATCCTGCAGAATCGAAGGCTCTGTACTCTCCTTTCTCCCTACTTCACTCCTGTTGCCTCTCCCAATGAATTTGTGACTTTATATGAAAAAGTAGTGGCCTTCCTGAGTGAGGATAACAGTGATGTTGTCTTCATGCTTCTGACAAAGGTAAAGTACTCATTGCCTCTGTTTTGTGGGTTGCTTTTGTGGGTATTCTTTCCCTAAAGACTCTGACTTTAGGCTGAGGAAGAAAGAGGTGCAAATCTGGTACTTTAAAATAACATTGACAGGTTCTATAGATCTGTGTTGCTCAGCCTGAATGGTATGTGTTGTATTTAAGCTCAAAAGGGGCTGGAGACAAAAGCAAATAGGAAGCTTAAACTACCCTTTCCTAGCCCAGATAGTATCAGTATGTGCTTCCTAGGGCTTATTCTTCAGTGCACTCTTACTCTTGAAATTAAAGCAGGTTCTCAGTCGCTTCTTCTGCCTGGTATCTCTGCAGAGACGTTCATCAAAATAGCCAGTGAATCCCATGTATCTTAAAAATCAAAACAAAAAAAAAAAATTTGGAACAGTGTCTGAGTCTTCCACCTCTGTTTGGCACCCATGTCCTTCCTGAGTGATTTGCACATCTCTTGTTTCAGAGCTGCATGATACTGTCTACCTGTATTGTCAGTGGAGAAATTACTGTTATACTTAGGCTTTGATATCGACAGGGTTCGACAGCTGTGAACAGCAGTCAGTCTGTTTTGAACATGACTCTGAGTTGTCCTTAGTGGCAATGATGAGCGTTGTCCTTGCTGACCTAGGTCTGAACAGATGGCCTAGAGGCTACAAAAGCTTTGCACCTCCACCTGAAAATTTATGGACTATGGAGATTAGCCCAGTCTAATGCTTCTGAGTGTTTGTTTGGCAGTGGTACTGAAGCTTGGAAATTCACACACATCTTTATGAATCTGAGAACCCCTGCCAAGGGTTGATTTATAAATTCAGGGACTTCTGCAATATGCTAAATCAACCTTTGGAGACTATTATCTTGGTTTTGAGTTAGGGCTAATGAGGTGCAAATTCATTAGGTTTTTCTTAAATATATAAAAACTTCAGGATTTTTTTTTTTTTCCCCTGACAATTTCTCCCTTCTCCTAAAGGTGTTGTGGCTGTTAAAGCTTCTACTTACAAATGCTTCCTGTCCTCTGTTCTAGTTTGACCTTACGCAATGGTTAAGTGTTGCTAAGCCACCTCTATCTGAACGTACCAATCTTCTGGAGTCTATTCACTTGGCTCTCAATGCATGTGGCCTTGAACCTGAAGAAGATATTTTGATGCCATTTAATATCTTCTGCAAGCATTGGACTAACCTTCTCCAGTATCAGTTCCCTGATCACTATAGTGATTTCCTAAGATTGTTTGTGCAAAGTGAGTATCTGAATTGGTGCATACACTAAGCCTTTTGTACAGAGCTCTTCTGGCTTAAAAATATGAACTGCACACGGTAGAGTTAAATAGCACAAATACAGAATGACTTAAACTTTCTTAAGTTTCTGTATGCACTTTTACGTGCATGCTATGCCATATGTTTTTGTTAGATGTATTTTAGCTCTACTAGAAAGAAACACTCTTCTGCAGATTGAAGTATATGCGTCAGTGACAACAGATTTTCATCCTTCAGGAGAAGGATGGACGAGAGGTTTCTATTAATGGAAGCACTTAATTATAATTATGCCACAGTCTCTAACGCAGCATCCTTGTTCCTGAGCACCCTTTAATGTCAAACTGAGAACTGGCATTATGGAGACTTGGGATTGATACTGATATCTGCTGAAAATGTCCTGGTTCACATTAGATGCTACCTATAATCTGATGTGCCTCTAAAATGAGAACAAAAGTACTTCCTTTCTGTCAAACCATATGTGCTGAGGCAACAACTGTCTCTTAATATGTGTTTGTAGCCAGGGATGTACTAAGCGCCTGGGAAACTCTCTAAGAAGAGAGCATGTAGATGCCAAAAAGGAGTGTTAAATTACTTATCTTTGGGAATTGGAGGTTTCTCTCACCATTAACTTGGGGCTTTTAAACTCCTGCCTTACCTAATTTTTTTATGTAGTAGGGAGCTCTAATTTCAACCTCTTCTGACTTGTATTGAGAAAGGGACTAATATCCTTCTCCTGATTTTCACAAATGTATTCCCTTCTCTTTCTTCTAAGGCTCATCAGAGCAGCTGCTAAGCCCTGACTGTTGGAAGGCATCACTTGAAGCTTTGGGATGTGGTTCATCAGTTACTGAACAGGGAAGCTTCAAGAAAAGTGATTCTACTGAAAGTCCTGTATTGCGGGATGCTGCAAAAATTCTTCTCTCTGCAGAACAGGTGGGTGCCTCTTTGGTTGATCTATTATGTTTTCCAGCCGAAACAGATGTCTACCAGTGACAAATAACACTGCTGTGCAGTCTTTCTGTAGCTGATTAATAGTTTCCTTCTTTCTACAGGTTAGAGAGACAATAGAATGGCTTTCCACATCTTTCTGCAAACTCCGACTGGCTTCGATGGACTTCAGGACTTTTGGCCTGTTTTCAAAATGGAGTCCTTATGTGGCTGAAGTGAATAAATTTCTGGAGTATCTTACTAAACGACTTATTGACACCGAAGTTGCCAATTTAGCCCAAGAGCCTGTTGGCAGTAACAGAATTCTAGCAGGTAATGTGTCTTAAAAGCAAATTACTTAAGAACAGGCACTCAGTTTCTCTAATTTCCTCTGTTAAAGACCATTTAAACATACAGTAAAATCTTCTTACTCTGCATTTGTACGATGATGGGAACATTAAAATACAGATGGGAAATGTCGATGCTACTTCATGGCCATGTGAGACTTTATGCTTTATGCTTGCTGGAGGAAGCTTGTTTATATTTTAGCTTGCTTTAAAATTATTTTATGAAGAGATCATACTATCTTCAAAGAAAAATACAGTCTTTTGCACTGAGCAGAGGTTTGGCAATGAGGGACTACTGAATTTCATCATGGTGTGATTTTCATTTGGAGAAAATCGCCAAAACCCATTTTAGTATATGCAGGTGTAAAGTGTGAATCATCATTACCCCCACAATTTCAGATGTGTTAAAGTGATATTAATAAAACAGCTAAGCAATGCAAAATGTTTATGATTGTTGTTACAACCACCATATTGTTAACGAGAGTTACTAATAAGCATATTGTATTTTAAGTTTTTATTTGATGAGGAAGAACTGATTAAATGTTGGGCTAAGCAAAGGATGCTGTATTCAAGTTTAGAAAAGTGTAATATGTTCACTGCTGCTGATTTGAAGGAAGAAAAGCAACTTCTTTGTTTTGTTTTCTTCTAGCATTGCAGTCCTTGTATTCAGTCATTGCTGGACTCTTTAAACCATGGATACTGGTCTTGGATAAGGAAGATGCAAGGTATATATTGCATTTTAACATTAAATGAATTTTTGCTAAAGTAAGGACTTTAGCCCTATAAGAATGGCTTTCATTGTTAACCTGTTTTTTTTCTAAATCATGACTGTATTGTGACCTTCCATTTAAATAGCTGTTACTTGTCATACCCGTAATAATTACGGAACTAATTCAAATTTTCCAAGGCTTGGATTGAATAATTGTTTTAGGTACAAGAAATATCTCTGCTTCCTGACCAGAGCTTGGTTATGAGAAAAATACAGATTGTAATCAGTTCTCAAAGCACTGAAATTTGAATTTTAGATTCCTTTTTTTTTAGCTTCCACAATATCTGTAGTGCCTTAGTTTAAAACAAAACAAAAAAGCCAAACAAATACAACCCCAAATGCCAGTGGTATGTAAAGAAACTTCAGTCTAAATCAGTCCTATGATGATCTACTGTCTTGTATACCTCTGTCTTCACATGGACAGTTATTTGTAATATTACACATTTAAATTTTACTTTCTTCCAAAACCAAAAGCTTTTTGAGTTGTGAGCGCATCTTTAGCACTTGATTGGAAGGCTGACTGCAGGTAGTATGTGCTGTCATTCAGAAATTCCTGTGTTTTGGTCTTTAATTCAGTTATGAAATATCAAACAAGTAATCTGTGTGTACTCAGTGGTATCGTGGATCCTCAGTGTGATATTAAGTATGTACCTGTTCTAAGGACGGAGAGTTGAGTTTGAGAGAACTGCTGATACCTGTCCTATATTGATTTACTATGCTTTAGAATATTTAAAATGCTTTAGTGTTTATGATCTGTTTGTGTTCTGGTAACTCAGCACTGAAATTTGTGTTGCTTCGCTACTTCTTTTTTTAAGTAACCAGCCCTGCTACCCTTGGTTAGAGAGCGACACTGCTGTAGCATCCACCGTGGTCTGTTTGTTTACAGATTGCATCAAGCTTTTGCACGAGAGCTTTAAAGGTGGGTGAAGTCCATGCTATTTTAATGTAGTGGCACTTTCTGTTCTATCAGACCAAAAAAGATTTTTGACTGAGATGTGGGACATGAGGGGATTTTGTTTGTTATGAACTTTTTAGCCAAGACGATCACTGCAGTGGTACCAGGAGCATTTCTTTATTTCATCCTTAAAAGACAGCTTTTTTCCTTGGCAAGGGTAGATAATGTGATCGATAAATGCGTATCTGTCAGTTAACAAAGTTAATGTGAAGGAAAGCAAAACAAAATGAGCTGTCATGAGAAGTGTATGACTTCATTCCAGGTCTGTATGTTGTTCCCATACAACATATGCAGTAGCATGTCACGATGACCAATACATGTGTCTCGACAGCTATTCTTGGGGATAATGTAATTTCCAGAACTGATCATTCTGAGCTCCTATTTAGCATTGCTTATTGTGTCTAATGTGTAGTTAGATGTAGGAATGGAAAAAAATTAATTTCACAATACCTCTTAACAACTTCTAGGGATGAGCTAGATTCAAACTTATGTTGTAAAAATAAATAATTAAAAATAACATTAATGTGTGTTTTATAAAATCCAAGATACATAAGATCTTTTTAAAAAAAACCAAAAGAACCCAACATAAAAGCAATGAAGTTCTACACAGAAGGAGTATTTTATAACTTCAGATTATTGTCCAGCAACTCTTCAAAAGATCAAGGAAGGGCATGAAATCATAAGCTTCCCCACTTGTTGATTTGGAGAAAAAAATCTAAAAGGTTAATGTGCCTTTTTTTTTTTTTGACAAATATATTTTAGCGTAACTTGCATGTATGTTTTTTCATCTTCAAAATTGGACTTCCTTCTGTAATCAAGCTTTCCCTGAATTTTTGCTGTTGTTAATTCAGCTATTATCTTTGAATCTAGATAAGCTGTTGCCAAGCCACCATGGGCCTCTCTGGTTACATCTAATGCATTACTGTGAATGTTGCACAGCTCCCAAAATGCCAGAGTTTATTCTCTATACTTTCCATACTGAGTTCAGAAGGCTTCCATGGAAGGAAATGCATCCAGACCAGGTGCTTATGGAAGAGTTCTTTAAAGTGAGTACACAGCATCTGTTGAATTAAGTTTATAATCGGTGTTGCCCTTGAAAATAACTGGAGAGCTGGAGACAGTTCCTTTGGCAAGTAGGCTTTTGAAGTTTGTTTGTAGCATTCACAGCTGCTCGTTTTGTGATTGATTTTTGTGAAGGAGTGCTACTGAGTCTTAGACAAAGTTGTGGAGAGGTGTAAAGCTGGCAGTCTTTGTAATCTGTCATTGCTCTATCTGAATGTCTCATGTATTACATATATATTTAATATGTATTTAGTTGGAGTTAATATATTTTACTATTGCCCTGTTGTTCTTACTTCCAAGTTGTCTGAGACAATGTAAAGCTGCAGATAGGTGTGGAAATGCCTCAGGTTTTACTGCTTATCTGTTTGGGATGAGTTCTTCTTGGAGTTCTAAACAGGCTTAGAGTTTCTTAGTTTCTCTTAGAGTGAAAAGAAATGGATGCAATCACCCAGCTAAGAGTTTGTAATAGACTATTTTTTTCTGGTTTGCAGTAGCTTGGTATTCTGTACTGGTTGTTTGAGAGGCTTAGAAAGTTATATGTGCAACTCTTCTGGTGGGGGGAGCAAAATGATGGAGAAGTGGCATCTGTCTACTCTTCTGCTGACCTAAAATGCTGCTGTAGATTTGTAGCTGGCTAAGGAACTGACAGGTATGAAAGTGTTTACATCTTACATTGTTTTATGTGCCTGTCTTTTTATCTTTTTCCTTCCTAGATTGAAAGAGGCAGCCCCAAGAGTTGTTTCTTATTCTTGGGTTATGTTTTATGTGAAATAAACTGGGTCAGTGTCCTCTCTGATGCCTGGAATCCCAACCCTCATCCTCAGACTCACAATATGATTGTCTGTTTGCTGTATATGATGGTCCTGTTGGCAAAGGAGGAACAACTTGCAGGCAAAGAGGTAATTTTTGGAAAAGTTCATACCTGTCTGTCTTAAAAGAAGAATAATTTTTTGCTAGCAAGGGCACAGGATGTGACTTCTTTCTCACTTGCAGAATGATTAACTTGGAAGTGTTTTTTGCATAGGTAAAATACCCAAATTGTATTCCAGAGATGGCCAAGACTAATTTCTTATGTGAGGCATTTTGTGTGAAAAAAGAAGAGCTGCTGTTCGTTTTAAGAAGCTTCTGTAGGTGCTGTGATCCAGTAGTGTTGCAAAGAGTAAGCAAATAAATACAGTTTCCTGGAGTTACAAAATGATACTCTGGGTTTTGGAAAGAACAAATATGTATGCTAGTTTCATTAGTGTTCAAAAAATTATTGTTATTATATAAAGCCACTGTGCAGTTGTTTTTCTTTCCATTCAAGTATGGGATGCTGTACTGTATAGCTTGCTGTCTCTTGGGCCATCCCTTAATTAAAATGTCCATTTCCTTTACATGCAAAGTAGAGGTAGTATTAGCAAGAATTTACATATGCACCTATAATACATGTGCATATATATATGTATATGTTATGTGCACCTAGACGTAGATGCATATGTATTGTGCGTGCATATATATGTATATATATGTATATATGCATGCACAATATTATGTATAACTTAAGGTGAAGCTTTTTCTGACAGTCTGAGTGAAAATAGTGTCTAGCGTCTGCCCGGTTTGATCCAGGCAGTCTGCTGATGTGAGTGCAGGAGCAGCTTGGACTGTGGTGTTCGTGCCTGTAGCACCTGTGATGCCGTGAGAAGAATTGGGAGGCTCACTGAGTCACATTTATTCTGTCACGGCCAGTCATGTAAATCTCCGCTGTTCCTTGCTTCTTTTTGAGTGGCAAACATGAACGTGTGGAGGGATGGTCAGGAATTCTATGAAAATTCCATTTATGAAAAGCTTATGCCTGGCTCTGTGTCTTACTGTGCATGTTCGTGATGTTTTCCAACCTGACCTTCAGTACTGGTCACACTTCCAGTTGGTTGTGTTAAGCGCAGCTCAGCAATGGGATTAGTCCCTGTGAGGTTAGGAGCAGCACTTGATCTGAGCGTAGTTTTTTTCATAGCTGTCTAAAAGGAAAATATTTAGTTGTCTGCTTGAACATGTTTTCTCAGGAGTTATTTATAAGTGTTGTTCAGTACTTACTCAGAACTGCTTTTGCAAACATGTATTTCTTACCATAAAATGCTCCCCTCCTAACTACATATGATGTGATGACAAGTCACAATGGTGTAACAACATCTTGAACACCAGATATATTTTTAATATATATATAAGCAGATATATGTCTGCTTCTGGTGAATTACTGGGGACAGATTACTTCATCTGTTGAATCATAGGTTGAGTTTTCTTGTTGCCTTACTCTGAAGGGGGATTTGATCATCTCTGATTTCTCAGGGCTTTTCCCATTTATAGTTGTATTCCAGTATTTCTGAATTGTTCGAATAGGAAAGAGAACACTAGGTGTTAGGATGAACTTTCCAAACCCTGCTTTTGCTGAGAGCTCTGTGTGGGTAAATCTAGCACAATCTTGTTCAGCCCATTGCTTCTGGAGGACTCTTCCAGAGGGGCTGGGTAATCTTCAGGAATTCCCATTTCACATCTGCCAGCTTCCACTTGCAGCATCTTCCGTTTTCCATTTCCTCTGAGGCGTTAGGAGATGCTGTGTCAAGATGTCACCAGCAGCCTTTGATCAACGTTGTATTCCAGTTTTGGAAAATTGCTGGAGTTCACGTGCTTTGACCTGAATGTATTTGCTTATCTGAAGCTTCTCAAGCTTGGAAAGATACCTGTTTGCACATTGTATGAGTCAGCCTCAGGAATTCCCTCCTAGCCTCCAGCAATGTGTTAAACTGACAGCCACCGTCACTTGTTTTTTACCTCCCAGAACGTTCCTGTGACACCTTGACCTCAATCTCAAACTTTCTCAGCCCTGTGTTCCAGTGCATGAGCAACTGGAGAAGTACTTGATGTACCAGTGTCACGTTCTTGTTGATGTAGTCTAATTTGGGTCAGTTCTGGATCCTTAAAGTCTTTAGGTTGTGTTGGATGTCAACACAATTACAGTATTTGTTCTTTCTAGAACATGTAATAATTTGGTGTTTCTCAGTGTCCAGGCGGGCCCTTTTGTATTGCAGATGTATACGAACCTGTGGGAGGAGGATGGCAGTAGCTGAGGATAGACTCTCTGCTGCTTGTAGACAGAGAGACTTTACCATCTACATACTTGCACTGCCTCTGTGAGCTGTGGATACTGTAGGCTCCTGTACTGTTCAGGATGGTATTTACGAGAATGAGCACTTGAGGAGTCCCCCAGGTTGCTAGATGATTTACTGAATGGAAAATCAAGGGACCAGGCTTCTGTACCTGGTTCAACTGTGAACTTAGATTAATTTTTTTTTTCATAAATTTTTTTTAATGCCTTTTTTAAACCTCTACTGAAGCGACTTTACCTTGTAGGGTCTCCATTTCTTTCTAGCTGTCTTTATGTGTTTACGTGTCAAATTTTAATGTCTCTCACTGACTTTTTTGCTTGCTTAGAGCTGCTGCAGCAGTCTAAGTACTGTTGTGTGCATGCTAGAGATGACATACACATGTTGCTTGAATGAGGAGTTGCTTTTCAGCCAGACTCCCAGTGGTCATCTATTTCTGCTCCATCTCCTTCAAATTTTGGAGTCTTGGCTTCCTTCCAATACTGAGTACTGTGAATATTAATTTAAAAGGGAAAAGAAGGTGGAGCTTAGACTGATGTCTTTAAATCTTCAGGAATCACCACTGATCAATCTTCTTGGACAGACCAGCTCCCTTCCTTGGCAGCTTGTGGGCATTTCGTCTTATCAAAGCATCATCAGCTACTGCAACAGTCACTACCCTCCCTCTGTTATCCTTGCTAAGGATACTGCGGCTGAACTGATAGTGAAGCTCCTGAAAATCTCAGCAGGCTTTGGTTCATCTTCGGATAGTCACATCCACCTTGTAAGTTGCACTGGTTTTGCAGTGTCTCTGAGCTGTTCTTGTCATTTGCAGTGTTCTGCTTGTATATATTATGGAGTGTGGAAAGAGTACTAGGCATGATTTTTTTTTTCTAATTTATTTTAATTTTGATTACCAGGATGCAACACTGAAGTGCCGAGCATATATTCGCCAGGTGGTTCAATTTCTCAGCACCTTGGAACAAAGTGGAAAGATTACTCTTGCAGTTTTGGAACAAGAGATGTCCAAGTTGCTAGATGATATAGTCATCTTTAATCCGCCAGGTTTGTGTTAAAGAAGCAGCAAATTACTTTAAAGCTGTCAAGATCCTTATTCTACTGCATGGGTTGTTGAACATCTGTGACTGTGTAATTACTTGCATTACTATAATGTCTCCCTTACGGGCAGCAGGGCATGTTGCTTTGGTGGTATATGTATAGGTGGTATATTAGTGCAAAACAAAAATATGAACGTTAACCCGTAGAGCTGTCAAGAGTGACAGAACCAACAGAAAAAACAGGGGTTTGTTGTGAGTAAAACTGATGACACAAATACACTCTCTTGGTCCTGAGGGATTGGGTTCTAAGAAACAGTTCTAAACTGTTGTGCATTTGGGAGAACTGATTATATTGAAGTAGGGGAATTATGTTGATGTACACTAGTAGTATGGTGTATCCACACCCACAGCATTTATATTTAACTCATTTTTAGTCTAGTACCATCCTGAGCTTCCTCTCTCAAAGTAAAACTGCAGGTGAAATCAGTCTTCTTGCTGTACTACACAGAAATACTTGTCAGGAGTCGTGTCTCTTCCTGTCTGAGTCACAGAGGTGTGCTAGCAAGAGTGAACAAAGTGTCTGAAAAATCTGTGAGAGTCATAACTGTGCCTCAGTATTTGTCTTGCTACTTGGGGAAGCTCTGTAGGACAGCCCCGTAGTCAGTAAAACTCTTTGTGTCTTGAGGAGACGTGAAGGCTTGCCTGTTGCTGCTGACGCTCCTTGTGGCTGAGAAATTTTGGAGGAGACAGGAGCTCCAGTATCAGAGGAGCAGCTCTGTTTCATGAACCCCTGTGCACCCTTGTATGTGTTAAAAGGCTGAAAGAGAGGATGCTCCGTGTTGCTCGTGCCCGAGGATCGCTGATGCAGAGTGGCAGGAAGGTGGTGGTGTGTATCGGATTTAGCTTCTCTGCGAGGTTTGGAGGGGGCTGGTAGAAGTTTTTGCGAGCAACACCTTCTGTTGACAACAGCTGAAGAGGTGGAAGCTGGACTTCTCGCGTGGGCAGTGTGCCAGGGCTTGTCCCGGAGGATCTGGTGGGCTCTGGTGTCTGGTGGTGGTCCCACTCGGTGGTCTGCAGCCTGCGGGACTTGGCTGTAAAACTCGTTGTGACCGTAGGCAAGTCAGTTAACTTCCTGGCATCGTCTTTCTCGGTTGGTCTGGGATAAGAGATTTTTACCTTACTGGAGAGCTGGGGCTTTTTTTTTTGCGCCCCCCCTGCCCCCCCCTTTTTTTTTTCTTGCTAGGTAGATACAGACAGAATAGCTTAGTTTGGAAGGGCTTTTGGAGGCCTGTAGTCCAACCTCCTCCTCAAACCAGGGCTAGCTTCGAAGTTAAATCAGGTTGTTCAGGGCTTTGTCCAGTGAGCTCCTAAATATCTGCAAGTGTGGAGGTCTCAGCCCCTTTGGGCGATGTTTTTCCAGTGATTAATCCTTCTTTGTGCGCAACTTTTCTTTATAACCAGTTGAAATTTTTCCTTCTACAATGCCTGATGTTGTTTGAAAAGTTTCTTTTATAACAATAGTGGCTTTTTTCATCAATACGTGCAAAGGTCTGCTCTGTAGTTAAACTTTAAGAGCCAAGTGCAGGAAGCATTTGTGCTTCAAGGGTACTGTTACAGGTGGCCTGTGATAACATGTTCAGGCAATGCCAAGAGATGGTTTCAAAAAAATATTCTGGGGCAGAACACTGGGTTTATCAGGAAATCTAGAATCCTGGAAATGCATGAGGGGATTGCAACATTTTAGGGCTCGTCTCGGTCATATTTCAAATTGAATCACCTATAATCTTGATTGTTTCGCTCTAAGCTGTGCTTTAAACTGTGTTTTAATACCCAAGTTTTCTTGGAGACTGTAAATGTGCTTTATCATTCAATTTATTTGCACTGTAGTCATGGTAGGAGACCGTAGGTGAAAGATGGGCTCCAATGTACTCTGCTGTACAGTCTTATCAGCTGTCTCTCTGTTTAACAAATGATGAACTATCACATCAAGGGAAGAGACTGCGAGGAACGGGTGTCTTACTGCAGCTTCATAAGTACAGACAAGGAATTGGGATGTGTAATGAGCAAGAGGCTTTTCCCAGTATCTACAGAAGGCGTTCAGTGGTGAAGTTGAATTTGGGTTCTAGTGTCTCTTTACTGAAATGGCTCTCTTATTTCTGACTTTCAGATATGGATCTGCAAACGCGTCATATGGCCCTCAGCAGTCTCTTTACAGAAACGCTGATGATGATGAACAATTCGAGCGTTGCAACAGCTGAGTCGCTACGGGGGAGCTTACGAAAGTGGATTGACAGCAAAGTGCACGGGTTGTTAGCAATGCCTCTTCTCACAGCGGCGTGTCAGAGCCTGGCCTCTGTGCGACACATGGCAGAGACGACAGAAGCCTGTATCACTGCTTACTTCAATGAAGGTAGGAGTCTGTCTTCTGCTGCTGCTTGTCTCAAACTTTGATCAGTCTTGGATGCCCATTAAATACAAATAGTCTGGAATCCCTATAGCTTCCTGCTGCCCAGTGCTGGAACTGGGTTTTAATCTGGTTTCTGTCATCAGAGCTCCTTTCTTTGTATCTAATGGCTCCCAACTGTCACACGTGTATGTGCTGTAGTAACTAGTTGTAGAAAAGTTAGGGCACTGTGGTTTGGGTTTTTCAACTGCTCTAACTGTGTATTTTCTTAACAACTATACCTGTCTCTGTGAAAAACGATTTGCTCTTTTGCAACTTTTTAAAAAACGAATCATCTCACGAGAACAAAACAGGTATTTGTCCCCTCCTCTAGTGTTCTGTGGGCTAACTTAAGAAAAAAATACTCTTGATTGGTAAACCTCTGAAATTCTGTGGTGTGGGGGGTTTTTTGGTGTGGGCTTTGTTTGTTTTTTTTTTTCTTTCTGTTTACGTATTGCTTGTGGAACTACGTTTCAATTTCTTCCACACTCTGTGTGATCAGATTTCAGAATACCTGAAGGAAATATTTTAAATTCCATCGATAAAATTTTCAAATTTAATCCTGACTGAATGCTGGGAAAATATCTCTCCTTGACCTCAAGGAGGTGCCCTATGATAGTGGAGTTTTTCTTTTCTCTCCATTAGAGTTGCATGACAAACTGATTACCTGGAAAACAGCTAAACCAGCCCAAATTCTGTAACTTACAGGAACACAGTGAAGTAATTCCAGTTCTTAGGTTTTACCAAGTGCTGCTTTCTCACATGCTCTTTGTTCTGTCCTTTTGTTTTCTTTATAGATTTTCCTCACCACCAGGATTTAGGCTGGGGCCCTATACTTGCCTCCCTCCAAGTTCCTGAGCTAACCATGGAAGAATTCCTGCAGGAGTGTCTGTCTTTAGGAAGCTACTTGACCCTGTATGTCTATCTGCTGCAATGCCTAAACACTGACCAAACTCTTACCAATGAAATGAAAATCCTGCTAACCATCAGCAAATGGCTGGAGCAAGTGTACCCAAGGTATGAAACTCAAGGCTTCTGAATATACTTTGACTTTTAAATAAGGCTATAGTTGTATAGCTGGTATAATTAGGTTGCCAAGTTAATTAGGTTCATTTCACCAGGCTGCTGGATGAAATGGCCGATCTTTCTATATCCACTGTTAAGGAGTCTGCTCAACAACAGTGCCAACACTAATAGTAGTTGTGGTTAAACAGAAGAAGGAATTCTGTTCACTTGAACACTTCTGGTGCAGTTTTGGTCAGTTTTCAGTCAGAGAAGTTTGATTTCAATGGCAGCCTGGATTTGTGTTCAGTTAAAACTACTTTAAGCAAACCCGAAATCACTGTGGGTTCCACTCTCCAGAATGTCCACTAGGTGGGATAAGTTATGTGTTAAATATTGAGTTTGACACTGAGACACCTGGCGTTCAGCAGCTGTGAACCAAATCTGAACCCAGTGGATTTGGTGGGGTGCCCAGAGTTAGGGGCCTGTATTTCTATAAAACAACTTACTAGATAACAGGGTTCCGGAGGGAAAGGATGGATAGCTTTGGGATTAAAATGATAATACTTTTTACCTCAAGTATGTAACAGCTGTATTTACAGTAGCTGTTGAAATTGCCAGAATTTAGCAAACGTGGTGAATATTTTTCCATGTTAATGTTCATAATGTTCATGTTTGCTGTGAAAGAACATTTTTGGAAAATGTACATTCCCACTGTTTCTTGAAATTCAAAGAATACTTTCACTGTTGTAGGTACCATAGTAATTCGATTGCCAAAGTGTGAAGGAGACAGCAAAGCCACCGTACACAGCAAATTAAACCTTGCTCTAAACGTCAAAGCTGAGGGTGCCTGGGATGGGAAATGACTGGGCGGAGTAATGTGAGGATAGTCTGATGCAGGAAACTCGTGCTGATGCTTTATGTGGAAAATCTGAGTTTGTTAACTTAAGCTGCAAAATGTTTGGGGGAAGATTAAAAATATCATAGGGGGAACTTCACTTTGTGCTTTGCTCAACAAAAAACTTCAACGTTTCTTTTTCTAGAAGATCATATTAAAAGTCTAAATTGTTGTGGAAACAACAGCTACTGCTTCCTAAAGTGTTTTATTGGTAAGTGAAGAGGAAAAAAAAAAAGTAGAGATACAGTTTCATTCCTTTTATGCCAAGTCTTAGACAAGTTTAAATCCAGTTATGGCTGCAATATCATTTATTCTCAGTTGTAAAGCTTAAAAGGAAGCATTGTTTTTTGTACTCTTATAGGCCCTTAAAACCTGCTAGCTGGTGTCTGGATCAAATCCAGAACAACGGCAGTTACAGCGGTATAATAACTGGTGGGGTAGTATAGTTATGCTATCCTAAGATTAGCTCTCATTAATAAACCATCTGAATTCTTCATGGGCCTAATGGGGAGAGACACAAACTTCTTAACCTATGCATCTGACTCTTTTTTGTAATTATATTTTGTTTTATTTTATTCTTTAAATCTCACCTAAAGCTCAGCGAAGGAAGAGGCAAAGCTGTTTCTTTGGTGGCATAAAGCCATGCAGTTATCCCTGATTCAGATGGAGCAAGATGACACCGTTCTGATTGAATCTGTCATTCGGACACTGCTGTCGATCCAGGGCAGGCAGAGTCAGCTGGCTGAAGAGAGACTGACTTCTGGAATACTTGGTGCTATTGGTCTAGGCAGGAGGTCTCCTTTGTCACCCAGGTAAGGGTTGAAGGTGTGGCAAATTAATTGGTTGGAGTCGTCATGTTAAAAAAGCTGCAGCCTAGGTCCAGACTGCACAGTGCAATGTCAAAATATGTTCTGAATCCATGCTGTCCAAATTTGTAAAGTTGTTTGGGCCCATCACAGGAGAAGTGTAGCAAGTGTTTTAATCTGGTTAAGAAGTGAATATGAACTTCTGCAAAGTTTGTGGTGGAAAAGGAAAGAAAATGCACTTGTGATTCTGGCTTAATGTCCATCTCCAGCAAAGTTTGTAGGGAGACTGTTTGTTAGAGGAAGATACTTTCGTCTGGTCTGTAGAAGACTGTTCCAGTTGACCTCATGAGAATTTTGTATGATTACATGCATGTTGCCTTTTCCATCTTGACCTTGAGGGGTTGGAAATGTTAAGAGAAGCTCAAAGAAGTGTTTGCTTGCTTGTTACTCACTTTACCTTCTAAAGAGAGACACCAAGTTTGGTTGTTAGGTATTAAAATCAAGTTCACCATGGAAAGAATACCAAGAAAAAATATGTAAATGTTTGTGGAACACTAATTCAACACAGTACTTAAACATAACTTTGTGTTTATAAAGACCTTCTGGGATGCAATCCTGTTGAAATTGCTCTGAAATCTTAGTCTTGTTCAACTCACCCTTTGATTTGGGTGATGAGACTGTTTCAAAGGCTGTGAAATGAAGGAGTATTTCAGATGTGACCTCAAAGTTTCAGCTAAGCTTGGAACAGATGTAACATTTCATACGTATGGTATTATATTATCCTCTAGTATGTATGACATCCTGTTATGTATATATTAAAGTGATTTATTTTTTTCTAAAGCATTGAAAAAGATCCTCTAAAGCCTTTACTATGTTCCTCATCAGAGAGATCTCATAGAATAGAACTTCCAGTTTATCCGCTGTCGAGGACTTGCAAATTTGGTATCACCTTCTCTCTCTGTCCTTTTCCCTATGCAAGGTTTCGGGTGGTTGCCCGCAGTTTGTCCGCCTTCCTCTTGGTGCAGATTCCTGCAGAGAGTCAAGTCCGCCTGAAAGCGGGGTCAGAGCCAAAGCTGTCGCAGAAGGCCCAGCAGGTACTGTGTGCCAATTGCTGGCTTGTTGATGTGCCCTCTTTGCATGCTTGCTCAGCTTGTGCGGTGAAGCTTATAAAAGTTGCTGCAAGCATTTTTTCGAGCTAAATCCTGCTCTTAGCTTGTTGATTTTATTCGGCGCTGAATGCCCTCGATCTTTTTTTTTACTTCTGCTTTACACCTGGCTCTAAATTCTGAATTTCCGAAATAGCTTGTTGCTCTCACTTGTCTTCTCAGGGAAGGGGGTGTATCACAGACCTGTGTACTATTTTGCTATACATCAAAACACCATATTGGAATTTGCCAGAGACAAGGCCAGGTGCAGCATAGGTCAGATGATGATGTGAGTTTGCTAACTCTGGTAGCAGGACTGTGTGCCTGAGCCCTAACCTAAAGTGATCCTAGGTAAAACTGTTTATACAGCGTTCTGTATGAGTATGAGGGCATCAGTATCTAATCTGATATACTGAAAAGGTGCAGATGAACTTATGTCTGTAAACCCTGAGTTTAGAAACTTTGGAACATAGCAGGTAGGAGGAATTTAAAACAAACAGGAAAAAACAGTGCTGCTGTGATTGCACTGCTTTTCAGTGATAAAGAAGGGCTACATTCACACTAACATTTGTTTATGTGAGATCAGGGCTTAAAAGCCCTATGACAAATAAACATGCCTTCTTCAGCATGTGCACTGACCATGTTGTTGTTTTGGTAAGTGCATGGGAAGAGGAAGGAGGAGTTGATTAGAAACCAAAGCAAAGTAACTTACTTGGTACAACTTGTTCCTCTTCTCTAAGAAATGAATGAAACTTGTTCAGATATGTTTCCAACATTTGCTCCAGCTGGTACTGCCAGCATAGGCTCTTTTACATATAATTTTTAACTTGACATTGTCTCTGTAATATTATTAATGGGAGCAAAATAATACTTTTATGAAAATCAAGATGTTCATAAGAAAAACCTGAAGTGAATAGTTCAAGTGTGTCACAGTTTGTAGTTCGGTGTAATTCCCTTGAAACTATGTCTTGAGTTCATGAACTAAATATTTTATGATATTTGGGTTACAGAATCCTAGCAAGCCTTGATAGAACAGTTGCTACGTTGATCTCAGAGAGAGAACAGCTTGAAAAATACGAGTTGACTTGAAGCACTGTTATGTGATTGATTGTATTTTACAAATGTTTTGTTCCGAATACTCTGGGTTCTCTAGGAGATAAGGATCTTCTAGTGAAATTGTGCATATGATGGCTCATGAAGCAGTTTGTTATGGACCAAAGTACGCACAGCTAACAGAATTTTCCCTTGTATCTATAGGCACTGAATGCTCTTGAATCTATGGCATCAAACAAACAATATATGGATTATCAAGAGCAGCTCTCCCAGTCTTCTCAGTTCATCAAGCATCCAGAACATTGTCTTCGAGATGGCAATAATCTCTTGGCTCTGCTTATTAACACTCTGTACCCAGAAGTGCATTATTTGGACAGCATACGATAGCAGCACTGAGCTCGCAGAATCATCATGCAATGTTGATTGCTCTGGTTTACATATAATGTTGTTATTGCACAAGTAATTTTTACCTTCAGAGTTCCACTTTAATTAAGTCAGAAGTGTGAATGGGAACTGCACACTGGCAAGTTTTCTCCTCTTTAAAGTTTTCTTTCTTTTCTTTTGATTTGTAGGCCTGTGGAATTGCTTAGTTTTTGTTGACTGAAAACACCTGAGTATCTTCCTGTGTATGGTGCGTATCTGAGAGGAGATACCTGAGGATAGGTGTACAAATCATTAGACAGCAAAGCTCATCCTGTAACACCTTAAGTTTTTGCTTTGTGCCTTTTTTTATTTTTCCAACATGTCATTACTCAGGCCAGTTCAAAGTGAGTGGAGGATTGTGTGTAAAAGAGGTTTTGACGTTCTTAACCAGGATACCTCTGAATCTTACGTGAGTGTGTGTCTGGAGACTTGTGAAATCCCTGTATTTGGCAAGATAGTGGTTTAAATTTTGACTTTTTTTTGCTATCCCACAGAAATCTGTAGTAGAAAGGTAAGCCTAAAATCTTCTCTCACTTCTGTAAATACAAACTAAAGTTTGAACTAAAGAACTTTGGTTTTCCCTATTTTCTAAATATTAGCGAGTCTGTATCCATATTGCTTGATTAAATGCAAGTAACTTCTACCTGTTAGATGATTTAAATCCAGAGATGGATTTTCTGGATCCCCAGTGTCTGGGAGGGAAATAGCCAGTTATGATCATGTTGGATAGGATTCCTTAGTTCTGAAAGTTTGGTTGTTTAGGAAATACTGATTTAACAAGTGGACACCCACCACTTAATTATATTCTTTCCTGCCTAGCTGGGCATGACACGACAGGATTTTAGATGACACCGTGAAAAAAAAATTTACCTTGTATTAAATTTGGTGATCACTTGTTAGAATTCTATTGCCAAAGCATGAACCACGAGCCTGTAAATGTATTGTCTCAGCTGAATGATCCCTGGTTTTGTTGCCTTGTCTGACCATAAGATGCACTTTTGTTCAGGGAAAGCAGAAGGCGAGTTTCCCCAGTTGCTTTTCTAATGTCCCTTTTATCACCGATACATTTGGGGTGGCCCAAGGTCCTGCAGTCCCAGTCTGTACACCTCTATGAAGGAACAACGATCACTTCTCTTCCTCCATTAATTGTGCCTTTCTGTTCAGAACATGGTTACACGTTAAAACATTGGTTCTGGTCGCTAGAGGAAGGAAATGTGCTACCTACTGTCTGGTCAATAATGCTTCGAAGTGTTGCTCTTAGCTGTGGTTCTGGTGCTGGAGAACAAATCACCTTTTTCTTCTTGACAGATTCTGCTAACTGCGCCAGCTGGGTCCTTAGATCACCTTCATCCTAATGTGGTCTTAGAGTTCTTTGCTCTATCTGCGAGCCTATAAATATATATACATATGTACATCTCTCTGTATACTAACCAGGTATTGATGCAGCATGTTTTTTAACAGACTCTTTTGGAAAATTCATGTCTGGAAGAATACATTCTGCTGCTTTTTTTCCCCCCAAAGACTTAAAAGCACTGGGTTTATTAGATTCTATGTTATTGATCAGTTGCATAAAAATGTGAAAAAGTCATATATATATGTGTTTGACATGCACTTTTAAAATGAGATATTGTTTCAGCTGTTGAGTTTTTACAAATGTTGTATTTATAACATGTTATGTCTGCAAAGACCATGCAAAATAAAAATGAAAACCCAAGTACTTTGTGACAAACACCATGATATTTTCAACTTGCTGGAAGAATCCACATCAGGTAATAGGTCATTGTTCTTGGAGAGGAAAGTGTGATGGGGGAATGCCACGCAGTTGCTCAGTTGATGGAGGTCTGGAGACTCTTCTCTTTAACATCCTGGATTTAACACGTGTGTGACACAACAGCCTGCTTTTGTGCCCAGAGCCCAGGAGAAAGCTCATTTGTGTAATGGCAGAAATAATGTTTCTCTGTCCTGGCAAAATCCCCCAAAACTCTGTGGTAATGTAGGGTGATGCACTGGTTCTGTTCTTTCAGCACTAACAACTGACCCAGACTGTGGAATTTGGTATTTATCCCAAATGAGGGGAAAGCTGGTAGTGTGGAGGGAAGTAGGAGAAAACTATGCCTCCAGTCCTGGTGGTACAACTTTCTTGCTCAGGGCTTTGCTGGTAGGCAGGGTTGGACCAGGCTGGGGTTACTGCTGTCAGCAAACACCACTGATGCCATCATCACGTCCACTTGTCTTGACCATTGAAACAGCTTCTTTAATAACTTAGTGCTTAAAATGTAATAGAAATGATGCTGTTGACTTTTTTCCCATTTCTCGATCTAGTAATTGTGAGGAAGACGATGCGTTTTGTCATGGTTGAAGTCCTCTCTGTATCATACTATGGTAGGTCCTAAGAAGTAGGGAGAACTCACCGTAAGCTCCAGCTTTTGCTGTATGTGTCACCAATCTTCTGGCTTCTTGGTGAGCATGCTAGCAGTAGAAGTCTGAACCTGTGCTTTCCTCAAATACAGGGGAACGGTTTTATGAACTAACAGAGCCACTGGCAGTTCTCTGTCGCAAATGTGAACTCCAGAGCTTGGATTATTCTCCAAGTCGTGCCCAACAGATTGACTTTTCGTTTCTTCTGGTTTTACTGGAAAGACTTTCACGTTCCCAGCATCTCCCACCCTCCCGCCTGCCCTAAACTGCAGTGTTCTTGTTCACATCATAAACGTAACCCAATCTCAGAAGGAAAACTGAGTTTTATGGTGTTTCTAGCATTATAAATTGCAGTGGAAAGTGTGCCTTTTGGACAATTCATGCAGTTTAGTTGGAGAATGAGTATCTGCGGCTTTTCGAATGTTTGACTCGCACAGCAGTTGTTGCACTGGGATGAATTGTTGCCTGTGGTTGGCAGCTTAAGTATTTATTAAGAAAATAAGGTCAAATAGGGAAATTAACATAACAGCTGAATGTGGCATTAAGTTAGTGGAACGGAGAACCAGAAGTTGAGCAGCAAGATGCGTGAAATGTGCAGACAGTGCTTCCTACGCAGGCTGCCTCTACAGCATCCCACAGGGGCTGTGGTGGTGTGGTGCTGGGAGTTGGTATCGTCTACTCTGGAAGCTAAAGTGCTCAACAGAGCAATGGCCAAATCCTCCCAAACCCTGATTATGTATAAACTGGGGGAGTGGGGGGCGAAGGGGAGGAACTGGAACACGCTTGTTAGGCCAAATGAGGTCAGTACTAGAAACCTCCTGGCATGTGCTGTGTTTTGTCCCTCCAGTATATACTGGTTTGAGTCCCCTGTGAGGACCAGGGCCTGTCAACGTGGGGTTTCTTCCTTAGGTCCTGCCTGGGCAAGTGGTCCGCAGTGGACACCCACCACGCCATCACCTGTGTTTGCTGGCCTGCTAATGCTGACCTGTAAGCTCTCAGGTGGCTCATCCTCAATCTCGTAGGGGTTTGGATGGGTTAAAGAGGTCCCTTACTGGGGAGAGGGACAGGATTCAGGCAAACTCATTTCTGTGCCTTTCCTGGTGTCCAGGGGTGTGGTGGGTTCCTGTACTTGGACCTCCTTGTTCTCCCATTTGTTCTGTGCTCTGGAAACCAAATAAAGTAAAAGTCAAACAGCGCTGATCCATGAGTTTCCTCGCATCTAAATTGCTGCAGCAATTTCGTGACATGCGTTTGCTGGCAGCGCTCCGAGTGTAGGGTGCTGACAACGCGCAACAGGGCACACTCAGTGCATCCCGGGTGGTTTTGGGGCACGAGGTCTGATGCTTCTATTTGGACCCAAACTACTTGAGTTAAAGAAGTAGTTTTCAAGAGAAGAATCCTGTAAGCCAAGCCTCAATCCCATAAAAAGGTAGAAATGGGTTCTCATTACTCTAATATATGTCTATAAATCATAAGGGCTCAGAAATTCAATTCACTTTGTCCGGTTAATATTGCTGATGTCTCTTTTCTCCTGTGACACCCGTGAAACTGAGCTTACCCATCCATGACTACACCGTCTGCTATAACTTCCTTTTTATCTTTGCATCTCTTTCTATTTGTATTAAACCTGGCTTTGCCACTGCTGGGATTTTAAACTGGGATTGAAAAGATCAGGTTCAAGTATTTCCTTGCATTTATTTTTTTCTTCCTTTTATTTTTTTTTTTTCCCTTGTTATCCTGGCCAAGTCATTTAAAGTTGTGCTTTACTTTCCCAGCGCAGATGTTATGAAGGGCTGAACTTTAAAATACTAATTCCCAGGCTGGGGGGAGAGCTTGCAAGCAGTACCACAGGCTTGATGGTAATTCAGTAGCAGCTCGGGCTTCCAGCCAGCGGTGGTTGTTACCAGAAGCAGGATCGTTAAGGGAAGAGTTTTGGAGCTGCTGCACTGGAATGATTGCACGGAGCATTGAATCCAGTGATCTAAACCTGAAAGTAGGTTCTTGTCGCTTCTTTGCTTTTCATTCTTTCTTGTCCTCTTCTATGCCAACCCGTCGCTCTTCACAGCCCTCTCCTGGACCTTTGCCTGACCAAGACGCCAGGTTGACTTGCATCAGCCTGTACCATAAGCTGGGTCTATTCAACTGGTCTTGGAGCACGTTCCCAGTTGGGTTAGAGACTTGTCTGTGGATGGCCAGAGACTTTGTAGTAGTGACTTCATCACAGAACAATTTGAAATCAGCAGTCAGGCCTTAAAGGACCTTTTTCATGTAATACAGAGATGGAAACTGTTTAGAAATAATTTGGGGGGCTTTTTTTCTTTAAAAAAAAAAAAAAAGCCCATTTGGTTTATTGAAACATTTTCACAGCGTATTTATCAAAAAGCTCTGAGATTCTGCTTATGTGTGCACATGGGCACTAGGAGCTGCAGTAGAGTTACAATACAGACCACCCTTTGCATGTCTTGCTTTCAGCTCTGCCACCTTCTGGAAAACCTCTTTTCCTTTTTGCTTGGGCTCCTCTTGAAAGTTAAGATTTCCTCCAAACTCTTAAATAAACTCTTCTGGAAGTTAAGGAATAATAATAATAATAATAAAACCAAACCAGCAGAAATTCCTGTAGTGTGTTTTTCACAGCTGGTATTTGAAACATGAAAATAGCTCACTTGCTGGCTCTCGGAAGCTGCATGTGTTTTGACAAGTGGAGTGGTGAAAACTGCTTTTTGAAGTAACTTTTGAAAAATACCAAAGCAAAAAGATGTGAGAGAATGGTGGACTGTTCTCTGCTTGCTAAACACTATCTGATAAGGGCTAAAACCACACAGGTTGATTAGAACTGACATCCTATGTAGATCCTCTTCTGCTCTTCCAGCTCCATCCCTCTTTGTTTTTTCTTTTCTTTCTTCTGTTTTCCCTTCAAGGGCTTCCCTTGCTTGTAAGCAGCAGCAGGGATGGAAGTCACGCACGTGCAAGGCCTGTTTGACCTTCTGCGCATCAGTCCACGTCAGTCTTATGTTCACTGGGAAAAGGCACCCTTGTAGAGAGCAGACAGGAGTTCCAACTGTGCAAGCGGGTGCGGATGAGACGGCCCAGGTCCTCAGCTGCGTCTGGATGCTGTTCTTTCTGTCGGCAAAGTCTGGCCGCTGCCGTGTCTGCGGTCAAAATTCTCGTAGGTGGAGTCTTGCGGCTGTGGCCTGGCAGTAGAAGAAGTGAATAAGGTGAAGACACATTTCTGGTTGCTCTAGACTTTATAAGTGGCTTCAGCTAGTAGTTAAGGAGTGTCAGAGTTAAGTGTCTGCAATACTGTCTGATACGGGTCATCCCTTCTGCAGCAGGTAGTTTTGAAGTGTTTGAGTTGCATCTAATGTTTTACATCTTAAAGCATCCAGAATGATCTCCTACACCGTTAGCATTAACTGTTCTGCTGGTCAGAGCCTCAGGAGGTTGTGACAAACTTCTCCTGAGAGGATCTGCTCTTCCAGAGCGTGGAGGAGCTTGGGTTTTAAGCTTTCATCTATGTATGTATCTATACAAATGTAATCGAGGGTGCAGTATGGTTTAGACGCTGTTAAAGCAGCAAAACGATGCTTTTGAAAATAATTATTACAAATTTAACTGTAGGATTAAATTCCCTGTTGCCCCTTTGGCTGTGTCCTGATGCTGTACACTTGACTGTCCTGCTGAAATGCCCGTCTTTCTTGGGTAAGGGGAGGGAAGGAGACATCACATAGGGATAACTCGGGTTGGAAGGGAGCGGCCCCAGGCTGATGTAATTATGCTGACCTCAGATACAGCTCCTTTAGGTTTAGCCTAAGGGTTGTTTTTGCATTTTAGTTTGTCGTTTTTTTGGTTTTGTTTTTTTTTTTTTCCCCCCATCCCTTCCTGGCTTGGCCACCACAGCTGTCGGGAGTGTCCGAGGACGGCGTTGTGCTGGGTAGCGGGGAATGCCGAAGGTACTGTGGGAGCGCGGTATGGATGCCAGCCAAAGAATCGGGCCCTGCCCCACCTGAGCTGACTCTGAGGTTGGGCCGTTTTGCATCTCCCTACCTCTTCCACACTTGACAGATCTCATCAGCTTTGGCGTGGACCCTTTTTTTTTTTTTTTTTTCCCCATTAGAGACTGGGGTGCAGAGGGAGGGGAAGGTTTCTGTCGCACAGTTTCCCCCCTCTCGTTCGTCGTTCCTCAGCCTGGCACAGACCCCGTCCCAGTCTGTTCCCTGCGGGGGGTGGTTCTTTTGCTGGTTTAACGTGGCTTCCTACCATGCTCCCCTAAACTTCTGCTAGCCCTTTGCTCCTGCAGCATCCGTGTGCCGTGGTCTCTCCGACCTGCTGTCCCTTGTCCTCGCACCAGTGGGGTCACTTCTCAGCTGTACCCAAACCAGAACCTCCTCCCAGCAGTGCCCAAGCCTCGGTCCCTCACACCGGCTTGCCTGGCCATCACCCCGACCCTGTCCTTGTCCCAGGAGCCCGCTCTCAGGCCGGGAGGTTGTTGCCAAGACCAAGGACACGTTGCGTTTCTCTCCTTAGCCACCTCTACCCTCTTGCTGGATAACATTGAGTAGAAGGCAAGACATCCTTACCGGGCCAGGCTGGATGGAGCGGAGGAGGGACCTGTGAAGTGAGAAGGGAGACGTGGGTTAGCAATGGGGTCAGAGCGAGCTGGGGAGCCAGGACTGACCTCGAGCTGTCGGGGAGCTGCGCTGGAGCGTGGTTGTGACACTCCAGCGACTGGGGAGAAGACGTTCGTTGTGGGAGTGGGAATTAGGCGCTGGAATATAAGGAGCAAAGCGTTTCTGGTTGGTCTCGACGCTTCTACGCTTTTGAGGCAAGCGGTGGCTTTCGCAAGGTGTTGACGTCGGACCGTCTCTACAGATCGAGTCGCGGTGACGTGACGTTTTGTCCAGCCTGAGAGGCAGAACCCCGGAGTCCCTCCTGGTCCCCTCCTGCCCACGCCATCCCACAGCAGGGGTGGTGGGCACAGCGGGGCCAGCGGCCTCCGGGCTTCTTGGGAGGTCTCATCCCTCGGCCCATGAGCTGATTTTCATCTCCTACGAGCTGGGCTTTCCCTGCTCTCATGGCCTCGTTGCAGTTGGGAGGTGAGATTTCACTAACGACGGGGACCACCTGGGTAGCGAGGCCCAGGAGACCATGAGGGGCGGTTTGTAAAATGACGATGCCCACCCTGGGAGATTAAACTGTTGTGTGGGATGCGGCGAAGGTAAATCCTGCCCGTGGGCTACAGGGGAAGAGGTAGTAATTAGTCTGCTTCAAGAAAAAAAAAAAATTAAAAATCTGGTTGCGTAGGCAGTGGGTTCTCTGCTAATTGCCCATCTGTTAGTTTATTAACCTTTCTCCTCAGGTAGGGAAACTCCTGCTCCCTCTGTCTTTTCAAAGATCCTTTCCCGAAGGAGACCTCCTGTCCGCGGGCTGCGACTCAGCCAGCCAGGAGGTCCCTCTTACTTGTTCTTAGATTTCCCATTAGAAATGTCCTTCTCCTAGGGTGGAAAATCATGAAAACATTAAAAAAAAAACCCAAACCCAAACAAACCCAACCCCTCCTGCCTGACTTTATCTCCCATCTGGTTACCAGTCTGATGGAGGAAGACTACCGAGGGAAACAGCAATACGTACCTCCTCTTGAGAAAACGGTGAAGCTCAGTATCACCAGTAAAATGAGCACTTTAATTCCGAGCGGCACAAAGATCAGGATCAGGAAGAAGGAGCTGTTGGATGCTTTGAATTTATAGAAGTACACAGCCCCTTCTGCTCTCCCGTGGGTGTTGACAGCAGTACAGGTATATTTTCCGTCGTGGGTCAGGTACCGGAGCTCCTTAGTGACGCGATGGTTCATGCTGGTGATGGAGGTGATGTTGCTGTAGGGTGGTCCGGTCCAGGTCAGAGCGGGCGCCGGTTCCCCCTCGGCAGTGCAGCGTGCCTGGAAGGTGCGATCCCCGTTGGAGCTGACGGTGATGTTAATGATCCTGGGAGCAGCTGCAGAAATCACAACAGGGGAGGGAAAGCGGTCAGGTTTCAAAGGCAGGTCTGACGCAAAACACCTGGAACGAAGTCTTGGTGGACCCTCGGTGTGCTATATCAGGGTGACGTTGGGATCAAACCTCCCCTTCCTCGTTTTTTTCTCGGCACTTTCTTTCCCTAGATTTCCCCACCCTGCCTCTGTTGGATAGAGGAACAAAGGGATTCACCCAGCGAAGCCTGGGTGCAAGGATGTGTACTCTATTTGTGTTTTATCCCTGTAATGCCAGTTTTCTGAACTTTGGTCAACTTCAACTGTTGTGACCTTCCACGGTGGCAGAGGGCAGAGGCACTGTGCTGTAAGTCGTCCATGAAGAAGGGCTGCTTTCTGCAGTTGCGCCGTGAATCGCAGCCCAGTGCTGTCCACGACGTAGGCATGGGTGCAGCTGGTGACCTTTTCGGACCGGCTGCATTTGCACATGGTCGGGGACAAGGCAACCACGGTGCTCTCCTGCAAGTGTCTCATGGCTGTTCCTTTGGTCTCTGACCTCCAGAGCACCCATGGCTGGATCCGTTTGTGCGAGCCCTTTGCTTGGTGCCTGAGACTTGCCAGATTTGGCAAATTATTGTCAGGAAACACTTGCGCTCCTTGCTACAACCTATTTTTGATGTTTCTCCAACCCTGTAGTGACCACCCAACAACTGGTGTAGGTTCCTGGTTGCTTTGGCGTAGTACACCAATACCAAGGTAGGGCCACTAATTTTGTGTCCTGGATTTGTAGCATATGGGATTGTGTGACTGCATGAATAGTGGTAAAGATCATTTTGGGGATGCAGAATGTTAAGACATGTGCTGTTGAACATGTCATCTTTGGTTTAGTCTGCTAAGGAGGCGTAGATGATACGACCAAGCGTGTGTTACCCATCGATCCTCCCCTCTTGGGCCTGTTGACCCATTTAATGCATTTGGTTCCTAAAGGCACTGTGAAAACTGAAGGGAACTAAATGAGCATCCTCACGGAGGAAAAGCAGGAGTTCAATATTGATTTAATTTTTGGTCAGACTAGACAACAAATATATAGCTTTCAACCACCTACAGCATGTCTTCCCCCTTGTCTATGTAATGCCGGAGGAGTTTGAGGCTGGAGGACTGATCCATAAGAAAACTAGCTGTGTTAGTCGTGTGTCATGTGTCTGTGTGGTTTGGTGTTTAAAAAAATAACCTTTTAAGCATTATTTAACCCCTCCCATTCATACTATCAGGGTCCATTCCCCAAACCATTATCTGGTCATGCTGTGTGGGGGGCTGTTTAGGAGCTGCTCCAAGTGAAGGAGAGCCTTGATTACGCAGAACTTCCCAAGAAGTAACCGAACTCATCCTCTGGTCCTGTCTGGACGCCCACAGTGCACAGCAGGCGTAAGGCAGTTTCACTTTGCGAGCAAAATCATCCAACTCATGGCAGCTTTGCACTCACGGGTAAGGTCTGATGCTGTTCCCGGGTCTCAGCACTCCCTTGATCTGCGAGCGCGCCCTGGGACACGGGATTAGCATTTGACGTTTGCTGATACGAGCCCGTTTTTCAGGCTGTTTGTACTTAATGTTTCCTGCTGCAGAGGATTTTGGACCTGTGGCACGTGGGTGCCAGGTATCTTGTCTTTCCAATCCCCCTTCTTGTGCTTACATTCGCTAACATGTGCTCAGCGCCCAGGCTCTCCCGTTTAGATTCTGATGAAGAGGATGCCTTTAACCCCACCCCACGGGCTCCTGACCCCAGCTTGCCCCTCTGCTGCCTGCACAGATCCTGTGCTGCAGGGACAAAGTGGGATGCCCAGGGCTTGGCTGGCTCTTACCCCAGCAGCCAGAGCCTTGCTTTTTCCTTACCAGTTTCGTTCCTCTTCCCTTCCCTGCGTTGCGCTCATCGCCTCGTACTGGAAGGCTGCGGAATTCAATGATTATTCCCTGCCCAAATGTTATAAACTATCCGCAGAGCTGGAAAAGCCAACCCTTTGGAAGACCATTTCAGGTCAACTTCTGTTACCATCTCATCAATTTCCACATCTTGTGGCTCTCGCTTCCCTACGGGGTGGCTTTGGCTCTCACGCCCTCTTACCAATCAAGTGCAGCTTTATCCCATTCCTGCTTTCATACTTGTCGTGGATATCTCCGGACAATTCCACCCGACAGAAGTATCTCTCGCTGTCGCTCCAGGTCAGATTGTCAATCCTGATGGAAAGGTCCTTGTGCCGGGGGTTGCCAAGCAGTTTGTATTTGTTTTTGTAGCTGATGGCAGTCTTACAGAGCTCGCTGGTGCTCTGGCTAATGCACTTGAAAACTATCGTGCCATTGTAAGGTTCCTTGATCCTCCAAATGGCAGTGAGGGTCCGGTCAAACGTTTTGTAGGGGTGCGTGAAAGTACAGGGCAGGATAACCATCTTCCCAAGCTCACCAGTAACGTCAGAGGGAACATGAACAGACCAGCCGTTGGACTGCACACCTAGAAGCAAAAAGAGATATCGACACTGAGTTATCCGGAGTGTTTAAGAGGGAAATTGGGCATCCTTCCTGCATCTGCTCTGTTGTGTTGGTCAGAAAACGGATGCTGCGTTCTCGTGGTGGGCCCTGTGCTGCTTGATGTTCTTGCTGAGGACTTGCAGATGATTGCGCAGCCCGGTTACTGTGGCTGGATTTGGTACCGGTCTGCAGCAGAGCTCCGGGGACTGACTAGCTCATGTTGAAAGTGATTTAATTCCTAAGCAGGCCTCTTGTTTGTCGAGCGAACAATAGCTCCTTAAGTTGTGTAACAGTCTTTTGCAGTTAACGGACATTTATGTGCTTGGAGGAACAGCTTACTTTTTTCTTTTTTTAAAAAAAAAAAAAGCTAAAAATAAAAGTTTTACATGTATTGAGAAATCTGGTGGCTTTAGGCACTGAAGCGCAGGAAGCGTAGCAGCCCTGCGTTTGAGTGCGTGCACACACACGCTCCTACGTTGCAGTATTTGTTACACTGATCACTTGGTTGCATTACCCCCGGGGAAGGGAGTAACAGCTGATGTTTCTAATAATCAATGCTGCGATCATCACAAAGTAGCGTCTTACTCCGAAGCTGTGACAGGATCTGAAAAAAGACTTTAAGATCATTTTACGCGGGCTGGTGAGAAAAGGCAAGTTCTCTGTATCAGCTCCTGCCGTAGGACAGTGCAGAAAGCATCTCCCTGTGAGCAGAGCATCACTGCACGGACTCTAGCTGCCAGGATCTTCCCAGACAGACCTTGTCCTGGCATCCCGGCAAGGGAAATCCTGAGTTTTCCAGCTGAGATGTCACAAACATTGGTTGGGATTTTGCTGGCTTGGCCAAATTAGGTCACAGTAAATCCTAGCGCAGTCTGGGGAGCTGAACCTCGCTGCCACCAGAGCCAGTCTGATCATTTTTGTCCAGTGATGAAAACAGCCTTCACCTGAATGGACGCTCCCTACCTTTGAAATACATAGGGAAAACTCAATGTCTCATCCATTCCTCTTCCCCAGGAACCAATAACATCAACAAACAGCACCTGTTAAGCAATGCTTTCCATATAGCTATGTGTATCTATCCACTGTCTTGCTAATTGAACAGCTGTAGCAGCAGATTGTGGCTTCAGGAATGTCTGTGGCTATGTTCCTGTCTTATGAAACTCTCCTGATGGCTTTGTGAAATCAGCGCTTTCCCCTCGATAGCTGAGGATAACTGCAAAAAATGTAAAGGCATCCTGTAAGTAATTGCCATCCATTCCTGGTCTAGCTGGCTTCACTCTGGTCTGCAGGTATTCAGCTGTTGGGTTACTCGTGTAAGCTCTAAGATAAGATTTGTTGCTTGTTCATATATCTGTTCTCCATAATATTTGACAGATACCTCAGTGGCGGCGCAGCTTGTATTAATCTATTGTGCGCTGCACAATGGACAAAGGCCAACGTAGGACCGGTTCTCTGCCATTAAGTTATTTATCTGGAGTCAGTGCCAAGCCAGTATTTTGATTACTGAGATTTGAAGTCGGGCTGCCTTGTCATTCATTATAACAATACGAATACCTTTTGCAGCCTAGGTAATCTAATATACAAGGCTACGCGGCCACAGGACCTCTAGGAAGCTCATGGACTTTGAGCACAAGGACCTGGCAGTGAAAACAGACAATGCTATTGCTTTCTAGTTTATTTCATGTTATTTTGGTTATTTTACGGCATGTCACTGTGACCCTTACTTTTGGAGAACTGCAGATCATGTGCTTTTGAGTACGTGATTTGCTTTTCTCTGCCACCTTTTTGGTTTGCATTTTTTTTTTTTCCTAATCTTAAGCAAATAACATT